>NC_064535.1:22675160-23338731 GCF_023856365.1 Brienomyrus brachyistius
TCACCCCCGCATCAGGATGACCAATGAGACAGATCCCTCCCTTTTTTGGTAAGTGTGCATATTCACGTAAAAGAGCAAGAGGTAAATCGGGCTTCCCAGGCAAGTCATCTAGCTCCAGTAAAGCAAAATCCATCGAATGTTCCAGTTTATCCACAACGTACCGGGCAGCCACAACCTCTTCTTTTACGCGCCAAAATTTCTTGGGTTTTTTTGTGCGCCCTTCAAAGGCAAATGTGACACGAACTTTTCTCTGTAAAACACTATTGACAGTAATATCCTTAATGACATGTGCGTTTGTTAGGATATAACGATCAAACAGCAAGAAGCCTGTCGCTTTCATGTGCTCCTCAACCTCAATGTAACATACTGAAGCGCTCATATCCATCAGTTTCTTGACATGCCTTATTTCAGAGAAACTCTGTATGTTCTTTCCAAACTCCTCCCTTATTAACTCTACCACATCTTCTACTTTCGTTTTCTTGTGCCTTTCCTTCATCAGCTCCACGAGACCTTGAAACTGCTCACGTAGAATCTTCAGGATTTCTGTGGAGTCCGGAATCCCATGTTCTTTCTTGCGCGAATCAGTCTTCTTATCTGGTTTGGTGTTGTCTGAGCTGGGTTTGGATCCACCAGAAGCAGAGCTTGTGGATGGATTGTCAGCATTAGAACTAGGGTCAGATTTTCTGCTGGATTTAGGCTTCCTCTTATCAGTCGGTGTTTTGTCTCCTGCCAGTCTCTTCAGTGCTGTTTTTTTCAGCTGTAAAATCTTCAGCCGGGCAAATTCTGCGGAAATTTTTGTAGTTAACTGAATATTTGTTCGTTGTTCTCCTCCTTTGTATAGAGAGATCGATCCCTGAAACACTTCATCTGCAAATCGACCATCTCTTTTCAATGCATCCTCTACCGTCTCCCCAATATACGCATATATGCAAAGGGGCTTGTTGTTTTTAAGATTTGAGTTCCTCAAAAAACGCATTTGCCTCATGTTCAATCCACCAATACTGCTAATGCAAAAAGTGACGATATCACCATCTTTTATTTCATCACCATCGGGAACCTCAGCTGCCTCACCAGAAAAACATTTAATGATGACAGTTTCTCCACGTTCAAGTAGCCGACAAGGAAAGTGTGTGGCTATAAAGCTGTCGTCTCTTTCAATGATAATGCTTTTTCCTTTGTTTCTCTCCAAAAAGGTTTTGAAAGGTGGATCTGCTTGAAGGGCCTCCAGCACTGTGCACCGTTTAGTGCAGGTAACCATGTGATTGTCCTTATTAATTTGATAATAGAATGAGTGACTTTGATGTTTCTGGTCCAGTGTAGTTTTCTATGATAGAGAAATTAACATTACTATTAGTAAAATACATCCAAACTTATTGTATTATCATCTAATGACAACCATTTCATTGTAATATTTCTTTGCAATATTCATTCTAATAAGTCTTCACAATGTCCAGTCAACTGTCCACTAAAACCAAATTCCATTATTTCAGTAGCGTGAAAAAACACACATTCCGAGAAATAACTTTACGAAATAAACCTAAATCATCATCATGAGGGACCCTTAACACCACAAACGGAGATCTGTCTTTACACAGCCACCAGTGAACAGTTTGATGTTTTCGATAGTTATGAGGATTGTTGTCAGCGAGGCAAATGTCAATATGAACAAGATACAAACTAATCTCACTTTATATTCATTAGCACGAATGTTAGTAATCCATTTATCAAAAAATGATTCGAATTAACAGTATATAGTAATCTGTACAAATGACCATCATGAATACAAATTACTTAACTAGAACAAACATAAATCATCTTTTAATTACTCAATTACATGTTGAATTTTACAAATGCTATTAGTAAACAGGAGAACAGACATTCCATCTATTGTAAAAAGTTCCACACTCATCAAAAGGTGGGTGCAGTTTTTAATCGGACACCAACGATAGGTACCGACTCTCATAATGAGAGCAGTCAAAGACAGACTGGACAGGCCGTACGAGACACACCTCATCGTCAGGTTCTATCTTCAGCTGGTCTGCAAGATTCTGATTGGCTGAGGAAGCAGCTGGCTGGAACCCCCAATGAGCAGCGATGAAAGCGAACATTAGTCACATGGTCACACACATACAATCGTCTTCATTAGTCAGAATGTCAGACACCTCTGTTAGGTCCATGTAAGCAAGAGGTCAGAACAAAAACTGGCATAAACAGCAGGTCTACAGCAACAGAATCATGAAGTCCTAGGAATCTTCATTGGATTCCTAACAGATGCTTCTGATCTTTGTTTTTTGGAATCAGTTGAGGCTCACACTGCGTGGTGTCCTTAAGGACAATCCCACTGCCATTCACTGTCTCTCAATTTCAACAGATATGTTTCCTCAGTGAGAAAGGCAAACCAAAGTTTATCAGCTAAAGTTAATATTTAATGAAGGGAACACATGGAATACGGCTTACGTTCTCAGTGGAAGTCTGATTGGAAGCCGTTGGATTATTTTCTGTATCAAGAAAAGGTCTCAGTTATTTTAAGAAAAGGAAAACTACAAAGCAGATTGTCACGCCGGGACGGAGGGGTGAGCGGAGTAGGCGTGGTGAGTATGGCTCAAAGAGCAGAGAAAGCAAGTTTGCAGGCAAGATGAGGAACGAACTGGGTTTTAATGCAGGGATCGGGACAAGAAACTGGGTACAACGAGAGGTCTCACCAACACTGACGGGTCTTATGCAACACATCCACAATGACAGACAACGGGTTAGTACAAATCAGGAACTGAAATACATGAAACAAGGCAGCAGGAAACAAGACACGACTGGGCACGATCAGGAAATCACACGTGGGTAATTAGGGGGGCGTGGCACACACGAGGAGCGGACGGGCCGGGCGTCACACAGATAGAATAATATTTAAAAACATGCCTACAGACACATATTTCAGAACGACATATTTAGTGGGATGGTGGTACAAGTAAAACTCAAAATATCCATAAAGATAACCGACTTCAATAACTGGTAGGTGCTACACATAGCAAACTGGAAGAAGACAAACATCAAACTGTAGACCCTGGATGGGATGCCAGTGCCCCACAGGGCACAATCACACACTAGGGGCAATTTAAAGACTGCTATTCGCCGAAGAACGAGGAAACGAGAATACTGCAGCGTTACTGTTACAGTGCAGACCACACCGCAGCATGTAACAGTACTCAAAGAAATGCGCTAATGGGGGGGGGGGGCATGCAAACCCCCAATACACCAGGGCCGTGCAGAGATGTTTGAAGGGGCGGGTGCTCAAAGTTAAAAAGGAGCACATAGAACCAGGCTGAACAGCAACAACCCAATAGATGAAGAATGTAATATGGAATCGCATCATAGTATATCACTGTCATGGGGTGGGGACAGTGCAAAGCAAACGTAGCTTGTTTTACCTGACGGGGCACGATGTTGCTGTTGAGGGGCTGCTCTCACTTGCTGTCCATCTGAGAACAAGGCACAATGTGCTATTGCTTTAATCTATTACTTAATTATCCACACTTAACAACTCCTAATCCATATTAAAGTAATGACAGAACAGTGTTATAGAACCAAAACATTGCAATTGTGTTTATTATTGTTTTTATACTTGAATACTTCTGCAATGCAACAACTGGTACATGTGTTATTATTACCTGTGCTCTTTTTAATCCATCCGCTGAGGGGTCCATTCCCTTTAACAGCCTCTTGTTTCCTCCTTCTCTCCTTACCAGGCATGTCTGGACAATGATATATCATGAGTAATAATGGAAAAAGAATCTATACACATAAAACACGCACACAGGTTTATTGTTTATCGATGGCATGTCTCCATTCTGTCTATGGAGGTAAACAAACATCTCGTCTGTTTTTTTTCCTTCAGTAAACTCATTTTATTAGACTTTTATAAATGAATGCTAAATGAGTGCAGTGCAGTTTACCAACTGAGTTCCGTAATGCATGTACGGGGGTGCGGACGGGAATCGAGCTTCCCGAATGAGTCACCTGGGCGGTGGATTAGGTGACCGATTGGCTGGAAAGATGGTTATTTATTTATTTATCTGTTTTAAAAATTGGCGGCAAGGATTTTGGCGCAGCGGAGAAATGTTACCAGCGGAAACAATGTAATTACAACAAAAACTGTTAGAATTTGTTTGTCAAAGTGTTACAACTTAATTAATAACCTGATTATAAACAATTCGTAAACCCTTTTAAAGGGTAGTCTTACTGTTAAGTGGTACAAAAACCCGAATCCTGAACTAAGGCTGGATAAGACATATATGACGGACAAATTTGTTAATTAAAAAAGAACATTCAGTTCGCCCTGATTTGAACCGTGATGTTAACCACTGTTTTATAGTTAATTACAGACCACCGAAACGATCTTCGCGTTCTTTGGTATGGACAAGCACTACAAGTTAGAACATTCTGGAATCCCCGTGATCGCAAAGGCCACCCTCACTGAATTTTAACCGTAAAGATAATAAGTATAAACATTCCGATATCTTTATAATTGCAAGTTGGGGAGACTGGGGTGGACTTTTGATCGGAATCAGTTAACTGTAACTTAATCTTCTTGCAGTACAGTACAGTAACTTAATCTTCTTGCGTTTCTTAGATTCCTCTAAACACCACTGTCTAACAAAGTAGTACAAGTTTACTTTAAAACATTTTTTGCTATCATTTTCGTATAATTCAATTTAAAAAAACAATAATAAAACAACATCAATTGTCCCCGGTCTCCCATACATTTGACTTTGTCTATTACTACCGTCTTAGGCGTTGAAAGATTTCCGACTGTTCGACGACACGAAGACACGAAGAAGTACTTACTGTCGCGATTCTCAGCAAATGACCAGTAGGCGTCGCTCTTTTAAGGATTCTTTGCCAAATCGTTGACTCTTATGTAACTATTAAAGGGGAGGGGACAATTGAAAAAAAAAATCATAAAATGGATTATTGGAAATGACATTGCACTAAATTCTGTAACACATTTATCTGTGTTGTCCACATTTGTGCTATTATGCTGCAAAAGGATACTGGGTCACCTGTAGTGATGAAAATGTTCATGGACAGAATGTGTGAAATAGAAGGTATCAAGGGACGATGGATATTGATCGTGTCCTGGTCATTCCGATGTACTTTTCCACATGCACTAAATCATGCACTTTCATGTTCACTAAGTACGTCATATCAAATCTGTACCCAGGGCTGGATTGGGATTAAAAATCAGATCTGGACTATTGCCCATACACGTACACACCACACGCATATCTACGATAAAATTTGCTATTTGAGGGGTGGGGGAGGGGGGCACGAAAAATATTCCAGATGGCCAATGCATTCCTGGCTTTACCCGCTCAGTTGTGTTATTTACTTCCATATCATTCCTGTCTTCCTTCCTTCCATCCATCCATATATTCATTTATTTATTTTACAGGGACACTTTTGCATTAGGATATATCTTTGTAATGCAAGCCGGCAACAGCCCCCCTTGTGTATCAATAAAGTTCTTTAAGAAACCAAAAACTGTTGCCTGTTGGTCTCATTTTTAGCTGGATGTATGATAAAATCAGACAGTTTCATGTTACCATAACACAAGCTTTTATTTCCTCAAGTTTCATTCTCTTTAAATTCTTCATCTCCTTAAATTAAGCACCTAAACAGGACAAACCTTAACATGGGTTGTTCTGTTCAACAGAACAGTTTTGTCTAACGTAAGTTGTACATTCCCCTGGTCTATTATAAGAACATAAGAAATTCACAAACGAGAGGAGGCCATTCGGCCCATCAAACTCACTTGGGGAGAACTTAACTAATAGCTCAGAGTTGTTAAAATCTTATCTAGCTCTGATTTAAAGGAACCCAGAGTTTTAGCTTGTGCCACACTAACAGGAAGACTATTCCATACTCCAACTACATGCTGTGTAAAGAAGGATTTTCTCAAATCCATTTTCTAATTTCCACAGTGGTACAGTGCTGCACTTTTGCCTCACAGTATTGAGACCAGGGTTTGAGTTTCTGTCATGGCTCCACGTGTGTAGAGTTTGCCTGTCTTTCAGTTGTTTTAAAACAGGCAAACTCCCATTGAATTTAAGTAACCAAATTGCCCATTACACATCAATGGCGTGTGAGTGTGCTCTGGAATGGGTTGGCACCCCATCCTAGGTTGTTCCACGCATTGTGCCCATAGCCTCTGGCATCCCCACAAGCTTGAATAGCACAAGTGGTTATAGAAAAGGGATGGATAAAGCTCCTCTTGGAGTTGGAATGTGTAGGGGCACTATGGATTGTAGATTGGAGGTGATGGAAGAGTAGGGAGTGGATGAAGGAGGGGTGATGGGCCACCCAAGGAATACACTGTACATCTAGGTTGCTCATGGTTAAATTTGGCCATGTTGAGTCTTGTTATTTAGAACTTGTTAATTTGTTATTCCTCTTGTGAGTGTTCTATAGCTGTTGTTAAACAAAGTGCAAGGTGTAGCTGAGGTTCGCTTACAAAAACACATACTCAAATATTAACACTATATGTATTTAAATTGCATAATCATTCACCACAATTAATAATAACAATTAAGTATCTATCTATCTATCTATCTATCTATCTATACTAGTAATAATTTTATCTGATACGATGTTGTTTGACAGATGAAATTTCAAAGTAATTAACTATATCGAATAAAATAATTTATACTTTGACGACTCAGCTATCAGTCCGGTTAAATATATAAAGTGTAGTTAAAATGAACACAATTTACAAAAAAAAAAAGAAGTTCCGTAAGGTGGAAATCCACTACGTTATGGCAGCGGATAGCGCGCCTGCGTAGCCGGAAGTGACGCATATCCCATTCCTCTTTGCGTTTTTTTCTGTTTCCGCCAGAAGGAGGAGGAGGCTGAATGGAAAATGGCGGACGGCGTAGACCATATCGACATCTACGCCGATGTGGAAGAGGAGTTTAACCAGGTAAATCAGCGGGCGCCGATTTCGTTAAATGTGGCCGCAGAGCTGTGATTTTACGTATAGAACGACGTGCGTCTATCTGCTCACTCTGTGGTTACCCGTTTTAGAAACTATTGTTGTTGTTGCATTTTTGCTTGGGACCTCGTCGCAGTGTTTTATACCGAGTGTTATATGCTACAATGTAACCACCTGAAGATCGAGCCGATCGGCCGCTCTTTCTGTGTTACCAGGTCTGCGCTAGTTTTTGAGACGGCATCTCTGCCGCAGCCTGCGGTGCAAGTTTCATATAAGTGGCGTCAAAACCTGTGCCATCGGACCCCTCGAGGCTTGCCTAAGCGTCATTTTTTTATTATTGTCATTTGCAAAATCCACTTACCAAATGCGTCGCCGCGTATACCATGCCCGTGAAGCCTAAGACAAGCCGGGCTGCAACGCCTCAAATACAAGGCTTGTAAAATCGTTTTCCTGACCGTTTGAAGTTGCTGTCCTGCCAGATCGGAGTTTCACTGACTTTAGCAGTGTTGTGGTGCTGAACTAGAGTTGAATGGCAACGCAATCCCGCCTTCTTTCCCTCTTAAATTCAACTGGAGCTAATCACAGCTACTCCATTCTATAAATACAAAATGGCATTATTTAGCTTTTTTCTTTGTGATGTTTAATATGGTAACGGAACCTGTAGTGTTGCGATTCGAGAAGTTCTGAAATATCTGTAAGCATGATGTAATTTTTTTAATGATTTCTCTCGAGAAATGTGTCTGTGGAGTGAGTCAGTCCGCAAAAGTCAAATATTCCTCTGCAGGAGTCCGACTACAACGTCCATGAGCAGATAGACCTGTACGATGATGTCATCTCACCCTCCGCCAACAACGGCGATGCCCCAGAAGACCGGGACTACATGGACAGTCTCCCCCCACCTGTAGGTGGCGATGGAGGCAAAGGGGCTCCATCCAATGTGGTCTACACCTACACTGGGAAGCGTGTTGCCCTATACATTGGCAACCTCACCTGGGTGAGTGTCCACCTTGCCTTTGCCACCAGGCAGGTGCCGACTTGCTTGTCTTTTCGGGGGTCTGATTGCCTACTTTCTGTATTCTCCTTCCATTGCTTCCTGCCACAGTGGACGACAGATGAGGACCTGACTGAAGGGATTCGCTCGTTGGGCGTAAATGACGTGCTGGAGATCAAGTTCTTTGAAAACCGGGCGAACGGCCAGTCCAAAGGGTGAGGCCACCTCGTGGTCCGGTTCCCTTCCTCTGCAGTTGAGCTTGTGGTCGCCGTGGATTTGGGATTCAGCGGCGGATGGTTCCTCAAAATCAGCACCTCTCCTCTTATTTTCCGGTTCACTAAAGATCGGTGGGCTGTAGCGCGATTGCTGGGTTAACCTTGAGCAGTGCCATCAGGGGGCAGGTTGTTCATCTACCTCACGTTCTTCTCTCCCTTCCCCAGGTTTGCCCTAGTCTGTGTGGGCTCTGAGGCCTCCTCAAGGAAGCTGCTGGAACTCCTCCCCAAACGGGAGCTTCATGGCCAGAACCCCCTCGTCACGCCATGCAACAAGCAGTCGCTCAGCCAATTCGAGATGCAGTCCAGAAAAAGTATGTTCCCGCCCTTTTCTTGACCCTTCCAGCTCTGCCAGTGGTGTCAAAACCAACCTCCCACCCGTCTGCCAATGTGGTCGCTCAGTACTGGCCAGCTGGATGCTCATACTGGTACCTTTGCTCCTCTGTACCTCTGTACAGGCACGCAGTCAGGACAGATGTCTGGAGAGGGCAAGGCGGGTCCCCCAGGTGGAGGTCCTCGTGGTGGGTTCCCCCTGGGTCGTGGCAGGGGACGCTTCCCAGGCCCCGTTGGGCCACCTGGAGACCGCTTTCCAGGGCCCATAGGACATGGGGGCCCCCCTCTCCATTTTCCAGGTAAGACACACCCATAATGCTGGGAGCTGGTTTGCCAATGTGGTAAATGTGGCTAATGCCTGCATTTAGGTATGAGTTAATGCTACCTACTGCAACAACACTTCTCGTTTACTTCCCTTCCAATTGATTTCAATGAAAAATTTGAATTAGTTGCCCCCTGCTATGTCATGGTGTCACAGGTTACATCGAAATGGTCGCTAAATGAAAGTCACAGTAGCCTAGTCGTGACTGAGACTGTGCTTACGACTTTACGTCAGCCTTCCGTGCTCAGTTTCTTATATTCTTCATGAAGTGGATATTTTTAGCGACATTTTGCACATAATGCTAAAAAGATGTCTTTAATTGTAATATTTTTGCCATAGAAAAACACGATAATAATTCATTACTTTTTAACATACAAAATTTGCTCATAATTGCAGGGATCGGCCGGACAACAAATTTTTATTACCATCGTATTTGCAAATGGTCCTTAAATCGGTAGTGCTGTTAATGGCAAAAACTATACTGATATAACAGAAATAAACCAGCCAATGACTATTCATGTGCATGTCTAAGAAACTAAATATTGAAAATTACTATTGAAATTGTAAGTGCAGCTTCGTGTTGTTAAAATTATTTTAGTGCTTACTATTCCCATAGCATAGTATGTCAGTTTAAATGCGTCTGAACACAGCATTGCAACGATGAATTTTCACTAACCCTAGTTTATCCCTTGATGTAATTTGCCAGTTCAGTGGATATGTACTTGAATGACCAAGAATAACAGCGAGAACTAAAGATGTCATAAATGGGGGGGTGCTTTGGGATGCCGGCCCTTAACAGAATATTGCTGGCACATTGTCGGTAGAAATCGCCGCTTTCCTGTGCAGTGATGGGCGCTTGAATTTTATAGCTTCTGCTGGTGAGATTCGGCTTCAATTTTTTATTTTTTTTGCTCAGTTAAAGCTTCTTTTAATTCCCATTTTCTGAGATCTGGACTGAAATGCAGCCCTTTTTCCACTTTGAGGAAATTTGAGTATCATGCTCCTTGACTAACTTTGCCTATTGTGTTCTATGATTCCAGAGAGGTCTAGGTCACTCCAAAGAAAAGCTTCCTGTTTTTGCACTTATAGTTGTAGTTGTAGTATTATTTCAATAGCTGATCCGAATAATGTGGCCCAGTAGTGAGAAATATGGTTTACGGGTGTCTCTTGAATTGGCCAATGGCGTTGCAGGGTTTCGTGTGCCGCCTGCCAATCAGTGCGGAGACATTGAATGTTCAATCAATTCGACCAGTCTATTTTTGAATTGCGCATTTTTAAATATTGCATTGTGTGAAAGCACTTTACGTTATCCCCGCCCATAGCCCCCAGTGTGTGAGCCAGACGTGACAGTGACACGGAATAACTCCATAGATGTTTCTAAAGACTGTTTGTGGTTGCAAAGTCAAATTTTAATTCTCACTGTTATTCTTGCAATGATATTTGTGTTTGTGTCCCCAGGTCTGCCGGGTCCCCCACGGCCTCCAAGTGGCCCACCGGGGCCTCCAGGCCCTCCTGGGCCCCCACCTCCTGGACAGGGCCTCCCACCTCCTGTGTCTGGCCCCCCAAGTCGGGGTGACCGCCCCATGCCCCCAGTCCTATTCCCGGGCCAATTTGGCCAGCCACCTTTAGGTCCTCTTCCTCCAGGCCCCCCACCTCCTGTTCCAGGCTATGGGCCTCCGCCAGGTCCCCCCCCCCCCACAGCAAGGCCCGCCTCCCCCAGGACCCTACCCTCCAAGGCCCCCTGGCCCCATCGGCCCACCCCTTGGCCTGGCTCCCCCACCACACATGGGTGGCCCTCCCCCCGGTGGCCCCCCCCCAGCCCCTCACGTCAATCCGGCATTCTTCCCTCCACCCGGCAACGGTGCCATGCCGTCATCTGACAGTCGCGGGCCCCCTCCTAATGACCCCTATGGCCGCCCCCCACCGTACGACAGAGGAGACTTCGGCCCCGGTGGCAGGTAACGTCGGCTCGCATTAAATAATCGGCAGCTCGAATTCCGAAGAGCCGCATAGCACTGGGCGGCCATTTTTCCCACGATCCTTTCGCTTCCTGTCTCCGGTGTTACAGCTGGTGACATTTCTGTTTCAGGCAAATCTGTATTTTCTGTTGAACAGAAATGGCTAAATACAGTCTCGTGTAGTTACGCCTGATCGAGTCACGTCCGATTGCATTTACATCTGTAAGTCTTCTGTTGCTGCTTTACCATCTCCATCCTCATCATCTCCATTTTTTTCCCTTAACAACCAGGGAGATGGACACGGCTCGAGCTCCCCTGAGCGACGCTGAGTTTGAGGAGATCATGAACCGCAACCGGGCGATATCCAGCAGCGCCATCTCCAGGGCGGTATCGGACGCCAGCGCAGGTATTTGCCGAAGCGGCCCGTGTGGAATCTTGGTGTCTGCAAATTGTCGTATCGTGGTTGATTGCTCTCTGTTCCTTCTCCAGCTGATTACGGCAGTGCCATCGAGACCCTGGTCACGGCCATTTCCCTCATCAAGCAGTCCAAGGTGTCGGCAGACGATCGCTGCAAAGTGCTGATAAGCTCCCTGCAGGATTGCCTGCACGGCATCGAGTCCAAATCCTATGGTTCTGCTTCCAGGTAAAACCCATCTGCATAGATCCTCCATCTCGCTGTGCAGAACCCACCCGCAAAGTGTTCTAGGAACCTCCCAGTCCCCCAGATCTTTAGTGGGGGGTCATTCCTTAGCCTTCAAATTCATGAGTTCCTCATATACTTTAGTAAACAGTCAGTTCCACTATACAATGAAAATCCCATTGCGGCCACAGCAAAATGCAAATTTAGCACTGATCACAAGTATTTACTTGTTTGCATTTTATTCATTTATCTGACTCTTGTCCAAAGCAGCTTCCAATTGAGGGACAGGTTGCAATTTATTGCGTGTTCCCTGGGATTTGAACCCGTGATCTGTGCTTTTTTGACAGAATGCTCTACTTGCTTGCAACACAATAATCAAAACTACAATTATAACAAATACGTAGCGAGTGCAGTGTGACGCACAGTGTGGTGTAAAAGTATTGCAGGGGAGTGGGTGACCAGGACTAAGTGGTAGATGACTGGCCTGTTAACACGTATGAGCAGAGCAGTGCGTGTGCAGAATTCCAGGGTATGTTTGCCTTCCCTTAGAAGACGGGAGAGGTCTAGGGAGAGGGACCACAGCCGCTCGCGGGAGAAGAGCCGCCGGCACAAGTCGCGGAGCCGAGAGCGGCACGAGGATTACTACCGCGAGCGCAGTCGCGATCGCGAGAGACACCGGGACCGGGACCGAGACCGCGAGAGGGACAGAGACCGCGAGAGGGAGTACCGCCACCGTTAGCGAAGGTGCGTACGCCGCCTAGCCCCTCTCTGCGTCCTTTTCTTGCTCCCTGGTGCTGCCTCCGGTGGATTCAGGTAGGTACTGACCGTACAGGGTAAGCCTTTGGACCAATTTTTCAGTGTGAAATTTGACAATGGGGACATTTTCAGATGGTGAGTCAGCTGTAAACGCCTACATACCACTCAAGTCGAAAGGCAGAAACTTGTTCAGCCAAAAATATTTTTTATTGTAGTTGCTTGGGTTACCTTTGTGTTGCTGTAAGATTTCACACCAAAAGGTTTGGTGCCGAGCAGCTATTTTCCTGCTTGTCAGGCTTGTGGCTGATGTTGTTTTCTCTCATACGTTTATTCTCTTCTGTTCTGTAAACTTATGGATACTTTGGTCAGCAAATGGATTTTTTCCCCCCATTAATCTGAAGAGGTTCACTGAAAGATTAGTGTTTTCATAATCCGTAAAATGTGCTGACGCATGACGGATTTGGTGTTTTCTTTATACATTAGGTATTTTAAGTCTATTTTAAAGTCTTTTTTATGATTAAGGAAAAGTTGCATTTCTACCTGTGTGACGACTTCCTTTTCACGATCTCAGTATCCTCTACCATTTACAGTCTGGATGGGAACAAATGGTCACACTTTCGAAAGTCTGCAAAACTCCAAATATCTTAATGTTTTTCAGTGTGAACAAGTGTGTTCGTCTGTACATCACTGTAGTACTGTATTGTGTTAGCTGTACACATACATTGAGTCCATAGCTGTAGGCTCCTAAGTTGACCATCTGCCCCTCTCTTATAGTACAGAGCATGGTGTCTCTGGCTTTACCTGCAGTACATTTCCAGGTGGCAGTATTTTTTAATGTCCCAAATGCAATAAATGCATATGAAGGAATTGGTAATATTGTTATGTAGTATACAAACTGAATGTACTAGTAGTAGTTAGTGACACCTACATACCTGAGAGATTAAGGTTGTCCAGGACTTGTTTCACTCATTGATAGTATAATAATCAAGAGAGGGTTTGTTTAGCCAGCTTAGGAGTAACTCAGGGTTAGTGCTGTTTATAGCAACTGGAATTCAAAACATTTTAATACATGTGCTATGGAGGTGGGAGCTCGAGTCGCTGACTTATGACTCGACTCAGCAAAACTGAAGACTTGAACTTGAGGGCAAATCACTCGAGACTTGGACCCGACTGAATTGAAGACTTGAGGTTATAGTCTTCCTCTGGATACCATAACGTTTAATTTTATAATTTCTGTATATATTAATTCTCTCCTGTCTGCATTTTCAATTGGCTGAATGCAAAGTCTCCTGAGAAGGTATCTGGTGGGAAGATGAGGACAACTGTGTGTGGACACTCTTTTCACCCGTCTCTGCTTATAAGGGACATAATCCTATGATGTACTGTGGCTGGTTTTTGCTGCAATAGTTTTAATCACTAAAGGTAGAGAAAAACTGAGATAGGTATTCAAGTTAACTTACTCGCAACTCGACTTGGACTCAAGTCACATTTGGTGACTTGACAGCAAAAATGATGAAAAGACTTAGACTTGACTTAGACTTGAGGGCAGATGACTCGAGATTGACTTGGACTTTCCACGAAGCGACTTGTTCCCATCCCTGCTATGAAGTAGTTGACCTTTAGGACTCCAGATGATTTAAATAATTGGCCTTTGAATGTGTTTTTGATGGTTTTGATTTCAGACACTTGGGACACTGCCAATGGTTTTGTTTAGGGATTTTTTTCCTCCAAAGACTACCACCATGCAAACACACTCAGTCACTTTCTGATGAGTTAAAATGTTAATTGTCATGAAGTCGTCTTTTATTTTTTGCAACAAAAAAAAATCAGTGGATTCCAGAATTGTACAACTGGGTTGATTGTTTGTAGCATCCATTTTTTTTCCTGTCCTTTGGTAAGTTTTCTGTATTGTCTTCCCGGAAACGCTAACCTACGTCTATACTGCTTTATTTTCTTGCCAGCCTCAGTGGTACTAATGGTAACTGTCACATGTACTCAGCCTTAATTTTTCCTCAAAGCATTGTAGACCCTGTTTAAAGTGTATATGAATTGTGTATATAAATTGGAGTGGGGGGGGGGCGGGTTAATCTTTCACTGGACTTTCTGGTTAGTGAAAAAGATTTGATTTATTGTTGAAATGTTTAGAGTTGTCCCAAATTTTGTAAATTCATGAAAATTTAACTTTTTCAAAGTCCTCCTTAAGATATCAATTGCATAGTTTTAATGCGTAGAAAGGCTTTGTCACACAAGTTAGTTTGAAGTTGGGCAAGATTTGATTCTGTTTTTGTGTTTGTAAGTATTCTGGTACTTTCTGGGACAGATTTTTGGAAGATTTGCATGAAGTGATGTGTGTGTGTGTGTGTATATATAATGTAAAATGTATAGCAGTGAAACCAGGGGTTGGTAAGCGTAATGTTTATAGAAGTGTAAAGTTCCTGTTCTACGTGAGAAGATTTTGCGTTGTCCGTAATCTCTGGTACTCTCTGCTACATCTCACTAACCAGCTTCCCTTTCTGTTCTGAAAGCAAACTGCAACCTCGTGGCTAATTTGCTGTATTTTAACGTGTTTGATTCGCTCGCTTGCTTTTGGCTATTCGGTTCTTGTTCTTGTCACGTTTAACTTTGTTCTGTAGATGGGGAATGTGGACAATTGGCAGTAACATTTCCGAGGTGTCTTTCAATAGACGCTTTGGTTTTACTTTGATATTAGTTTTTGTTAATAGAATTAAAGAAAATTATAGAGCTAAAGTATTTTTCTGGTTTTAAAAGATGTTAATTTTTTAATCGAACAGTCGTAATATGAAACGTACTGCCTCAAAATAGTGAGTAGCAGGTTTCCGATTCCATGTTTTTATCAACTATGTTGCATTAAATGGAGTTGAAGTGACATCGATCCCAGACCTCAGGCTCGCACGAGTGCAGATGTCCAGACATGGTGTGTGATGTGAGACAGAGTGGACAGTCGGTGCATGCTGTGGTGTGCTTGAGGATTCTGTACTGCACCTCAGTGGAACTGTTGTCATGTTACTCGCATGTCAACCATTGTGGGCTTTATCTACCTGGTCTGGGATGGTGTTTGGCTCCTCGGGTTTTTATTATTTTTTTTGTGGGCCCATGAATTTACCGATGTTATCAGTATGAATGTTTTCTCATGAAATTCTCTTTTTTTTTTGTCTTGTCTCCTGGCCAACCTTAAATAAAAGCGATGATTCTGTGTCACCAGGTTCTGTAATTGGCTAATCTTGCCCTTAGTGGATGGACCTTGGACGAAATTATGTTTTTGCATAAAAAAGGAATAGACTTTAGGAAGGGTATTAATTTTTATTCCAAGTCAGAAACTGAAATACTCTTTCAGGGAATGTGGAGTCGAAACTTTCTAGAAAGTTTTTCTGACACCAAGGGCTTGATTTACCTGAAACATGTTAACAATGTTTACTTTGACAATTTTTATGAAAGCAAAATTTATAAAATTAAAAACTCCTGCCTAGTCGTACATTTTATTTTTTATTTTTTTGCTTTTTATTCTGCCATGTTGGTGTCTGTTGGCCTCTTTGTCTATTTACACTGATTGTGACTGTACGTTGCATGGCATAAGCCCAGCAGGGGGTGCTGTGCTTGGTGGCGGTTTTGTATAAACCACTCCTGTACGGGTTTTGGTGACAGGGGTCCCTAATTACATAGCAGCTTCCTCGGAGACTGATATCTGGTGATGTTTGTTGTGGTTTTGGGGGAGGTCTGTGTGTGTATCTGGGGTTTCCGTGTTCTGTGAGTCGACCCCGATTTTGTCGTTCCGCCGGTGTGGATAGGCAGCTGACAAGCACCCTGAGAGCTACAGGACTGCTTCATGTCAACTTATCTGAAAATGTGTAATTTAGCAACTGTCAGTGTCTTGTATCTATATATCCTAATACCCCTCTAAGCCTAACCAACCCCAACCCCCCCTCCCCCCACACTAAGATCCTTCAAAATTGCGTGTTTCTGTTGTGAGTAATGAGCACTTTGTCGAGTGCTGGGCTGCAACCAACCAAACTCCATCCTTCATTTTGACATCTTACAGTTGGAGGGAGGATCAGGGACTGCAGTGTCAGCGTGGTCGTTTGGGGACGGACCGTCACCGACCATCTCTTCTCCGCCTTGGAGGGACCGGCCTCCACGTCCACAGCTATGACGGACGCATCAACAGATCAGCTCAGAAAGCGAAACCTGCAATTGTGATCAACCTGATCGATTTATTTTTACGATGCTTTCTGAGTTTATTTGGTATATTATTAAAAGAAAAAAACCAGTGTGATTGAATGTTACTGATTTTCCAAAATAAGATGCGTGCTCTGTACACAAAAAAAAACCTTTTTAACAGATGTTTAATTTTCTGTAGATAATTGTCTTACTGTTTTTACAGGTTTTGTGTTTTTTTTTTTTTTCCCTTCAGGTAATGTCTGTAGTGTCAAGGCTTTTTACGATAGACTTAGTGTTGTAATAAACTGTTTACTGGGACCGAATGATCCATATTTCTCCCGGTTTCTTTGCATCCCGCAACTGCCTTGGTCTTCTTTCCATTTGCATTAAATGTAGATGATGTCAATGAATTTAAATGCATCCCACTGATTGCTTGATTTGAGCCTCTAGCAGTTTTTTTTTTTTTAATAAAGTATTTTTTCACAGTAATGTGGGTAAAGAAAATTTCGTTTTAAATATGTTTTAAAGTGGCTTTGTAAACATGAGGGTGGCACTCAGTGTCGGTCTGGCAATTTGGTATTCCAGTGAAATGCTTTGCGATTGGATGGCCGCACTGTTTCGTTTTGTTTGTTCGCAGTGTTTTTTTCCACACTTGTTTGTTGGAACGAATCGTATAGACATGCGTGTGTGTGTCTGTATGCATGCATGCACGTTCAGAGTCGTTGTCTCCGTAATTGCTGATGACGTTTGAGCTGAGCCATACATTGTACATTTTTGGTTTATTTCTTAGCTAGATTAATTTCCTACATGTCCTGTCCACTCATTGAACAGCAGAGCCTGCTTTTACAGTTGATCGGAGGCGAAACCGATATGGTTATCAAATGAACTGTATGTGGGCAGAGATTAATGTATCATTTATGCATGCTGTGTTTTCATGGTAGATTTACCACTGTTGTGGCTTCGCTGCCATGTAAAAATGTCACAACGTACAGAAAATGAGAATGGATTTAGGTTACCTCTACTGTTAAATTTTTTTATTTTTTTTTTGCTAAGAACAGTTTCACTGAGAAATTGTCTAAACTTTTTCACTGTGTGTCTTTTTGGGTCCCTGTGGCAAAGTGACTTCCTGTCTCCCTGTTGAGGATGGTTGTGAGGCAGAAACGGTTTTCATTGGGCTTCTGGACCCAAGGTCCTGGAAGCTTGGTGCTTTGCTCTCATGGGGTCAGAGAAAATGCTATGTTTAAGAGGAACTGTCTTAATCCACTCTGCATTTGGTTCCTGTATAAAATCTGCCATAGGTTCTTACGACCTTTTCTGTCAAGTATGTTTGTTTCTGAATGGATCGATTGATTGTTTGGTCTACAAACTGCTGAATTTCATCACTATGCAAATCTGAGTATGGCTGTGCAAATTATTCCTCTGAAAATATGTTTAAAGTTTTTAAAGGATAAAAGCTGCAGAGCTCACTTGTAGGCTAAGCCCAAAGCTGCCAATATTTAAAATGAAGTTTATGGGATATGGCAAAGGCAGTCAGTTGTGGTCTGTTCGCATTAGCCTGAATACTCTTGTTTGTTGCAGTCTGTACAGGAGTTCCAGTACATGTTGGTTGAGTCACTTTTATTTTTTCCAGTCTTTTGACCGTGGCGCCCAGGTAAGTCAGTTTGAGCTTTAAAAATTCATACTGAGACATTTTTCTTGGATCTAATCAAAACAATCGTTTTTATCTTTCTGTTTGAGGGCTTCGGAAACATATAAATTTCACAAATATTTTCTGAAGCCCCCCAGGACCGAGATTTGTTACTCCATAACTTCTCTTCCAAGGCATCACTCGGCTAACCACATAAGTGACGCGAAGCTGCAATGCCGGAGTTGTGAATTCTTTGCTCTTTCAGGCTCTTCAGAACGTGCAGTTCGGCGAGAGGTAAGTCCCACCGCAGCCCCTCAGAAAATGACGCCCAGTTGGTCGCTACCATCCTGATAAGTCAAACCCAAAAGTTTATCTAATCATGTTGTGCGTGCAAGGTTCAAATCAAGCCTGATAGCTGCACGTTAATCTGCTACTCTTTACATGTAATGTAAATTTCATCACCATAATATGGAGCATGGAAATCAGTTTGGATTTCTGGTTTAAGATTTATGTATAGAATCTTAATCATAAGTGAATTTTAGTCCTTAAGCCTAATCAAATTTCAGTAGTGGATGATATAGAATATAGCAGACTGACTGCGTTTTCCCTACTTTCCTTCCCAAGTAATTATGTTATCTTTTGTAGTGGTGCAGTCCTGAGCTAATGTGTGGGCTATAAAAACCCATTAATAAAGTAACGTTTTTCCTACCAAATTGTTGTGTTCTGTGCGTGCTTCACAACATTGCTTGGGTGAAATGCGCCGTAGCTAAACGTGTCCTTCCATACCGTTCCCCCCCCCAAGATCCCCTCACTTCCGCCATCCAGTGGTGTGATACAGGAAGTGGTGTGTACCGACGTCTATGGGATATAGACATTAAGTATAAAACACAATGAAATGTAAATTATGTGCGAGAAATATACATTTTAAAAATATGTAATGAGTTACATAAAAGTAAATTTCCCCTCGGGGTTCATATGATATACTGTATCTTAAAAAGAGAGTACTTTTGTAGTTGTAGTTTGATTAAATATAAAGGAACCACCCCAGAACAAAAAAAAGAGAGAAGTGTATATATGAACCTCAAAAAAAGAAAAACAATTCACTAGGGAAAAAGTTTTGGATAAATCAAGCTTCCCATCTCTCTTCATAGCTGCAAACCTTTGTCTACACGGTGATGGTGGTCTGCAAACACTAGATGCCGCAAATATTTACTAACAGACTTAAAAAGACAATTACTTTTTAATCTTAATAGTTTTTGAACAACTTGAAGGAAAGTTTTATTGAGTTCTGTGTTTAATGATATTTCTGACAATAAAACCTGAACAATTCTAACGCCGAGAGGCTTATTCTGAAAACGTGTTGCCATAGGTTATCATTTTACATAACGTGTGCTGTAATACTAGACGTTTGGGATGTTTTTTGATAAGTGTAAGTCGTTAAATAAATATCGTTCACGCCCATAAAATCATTGTTGTTATTCTCCTTGGTTTTCAGAAGTGAAAGGTTAATCGGCAGACTCCAGGACATACGATATGTGAGTCCTGATTTAGTAGTTAACGCTGATTCGAACTGTATTTGTCTGCTATGGCATAGACATACAAGCCTTAAATAAACAGATATACAAATCGTATTATTTTTCGGTCTTATGACATCTCCCAATGTACAATAAAGAATATAATAAGCAGGATCCAAAAATACATATTTAACTGTTAATTTCCTCCAAATGGCACACGGGAAAAGGGCAGTAGAAACTTTACGTTTGTTAATCAACTTGCGTTTATTTTCTACTGCCTACCCCGACTTGTTTTGGTTAAGCCAATTTCAAATACAGTTGCACGTCTTACACGTGATGGATTTAAAATAATGTCACGGCGCTTTATCGAAATAATTAGGCAAACAGTTACAGAGTAACAGCACAAACTTTTGAAATAAAGCACGACCCGGATGCGATTGCAGGGCTGCGCCTGCTGGCGGAGGGAGGCCCGCTGCTGGGGGGCACCGTGCAATCTGGCCGCTACAGCAGCGGGGCACCGCTGACTCGGCTCTTGCTTGTTTTTTCCTTTCTTTTACAAGTATTTTGGTGCACTTTAACGCCACAATAGTCAGACTGAAAAGGCCAGAGGAATTACTAGTGCGTATGTTTTGGTTGTGTAAAATCCATCAGAGTTTGGCGTGTTTTTTCGGAGTTTGGTGACCAAGCAGAGGGATTTAATCAGCCCGGGAGTCTGCGTGCTACCGCGCGTTTCTTTTGCGCCGCTTTAACGGTTCTTCAGTAAGTATTTATTATTTATTGATTGTTTTGCATGGACGATACATTGAGGTGTGATGTTTACTAGCATTGTTAATGCTGGGGGGGGGTTTGCTAGTCAACCAGTTTCTCGAAAAACTTAGCGTGACTATTTGTAACAAAAAGTATTTTTCCCCCATTTTTTTCTTGCATCGTATTCTGTATTTTTCTTTTTTTAGTCATGTGTAAAGTACTTGTGCAATTAAAGGCAAGACGCCAGTGTTTATAAATGGCAGGATTCTGTTACTTTTAAAAATAACTGAACTGTAAGTAATTGGATAGGAATGTCGTTTGTTTGCGTCCCCTGTTATTTTCATGACAATCAGCAGCGCCTTGTGTTCAACTGGTTAACGAGGCAAAGCATTTCAGCGGTACGCGCTGACTTTATATCTTTGCTACGTCATATATGGGATCCTAGATGGAGAACGAAATGTGTTTATTAAAAAATTCGTACGAAACCGATGTGGATGGAAGGTATTCTAACGTTACTGTATCTTCGCTTAGAAATGCGAATCGTCCCAAAGACCCCCAGTCACTGGTTCATACACATTAACACACCTCAGCGTACAAATACAAAAACGTGTAAACGCATTAATGTATAAACGCCCCAGAGACACCTCCATGCCTTGTTAATCTCCGTGTTAGTTTTTTTCCCCCATCGAGGTGAGTTAAAGGTGAGATGTTTTAGTTTTCTTCTGCATTTTTAAATGTTCATTTTGCTTCACGCCAGTTTATGGGTATTGATTTACACATTGGAAGTCATGGCTCTAAACCAACAGTAATATCCTCATTGATAACTGGTGGTAATAACAAAGCGGACGACTGGCTAAAGTTTAAAACTGGTATAGAATATCGCCCTGTAATTGCGTCACTTACCAGTTTTGGTTAAACCAGTTAACAGGGTTATGACTGAGGTTGATATTGCGGCGAGGGAGATTAGGTGCATAATTAGGCGTAATTATGAGACCTGTGTCAGGCGAATGGGGAGAGCGTCATCGGTCGTGGGTATTAATGGTTTTGGAGGCCAGATCTTTCAATGCATGCAGGAAATTAATAGCTTTGAAGTTCCCTTGAAATGGACTTTATACCTTCATTCCATTAGTTTTGACTGTCCAGTCGTGTTTACAGAAACTAATTTTGCCGTGTGGACAGGAGTGTCAACAAAGATTTATGAAAAAGTTTTTACTAAAGGAGAACATGCTATTTAAGCTGATTAGTGTGCATTCACAGCCCTAGTGACTCGCCTGCACTTCACCAAAAATCCACAGTGAACTTAATTGATTTTTTTTTGCTTGAGATTTGCTATTGGAAGTATAATCCCCTGAGTAGTGCGTTTGTGCTACATGTGGATAGTCCGTCAGCTATTATCGTACTTTGCATCGCTTGGCGGACATTGATCCACCCTCTTTGAACCACACAGACCTCGGGTCGTTTACATTTGCAGCCCAGTCCGATTTTTACCGTCTCTCTGCATCTCTGTCATCGCGTGTCTTTCAGATTCTGTCTGACGTCGATGTGCCCTGCAGTGCTGCGGCATCAAGGCCTGAACCTCTGCTCTGTTATGAAAGTCCGGGAGCCGGAAAGGGAACCAGGGATGCCGATGGCTGGACGTAGGTGGGTCACCTGGGCGAAGTGCTTCTCTGTGCCCTGATGTCTCAGGAGGCATCGCCAAAGCAGTAGCCCAAGGCCATTTGCATGTTTTTGCATTTATTAATCTCAACCCTTAATGTGATTCTTATTTTTCCAGAAGTCTGATGGTCTTCTGAGGAAGAATGGGCAGTGGCTGTAGCTGTAGAGACAGAGATCCAGTGCCAGATGACCATCAAAACCAGTTTAAGGTACCCCCCCCCCATTTCAGAACATCTGTATAATATTAACGTTGATGTATTCAATGTATGCATTTGAGGAGTCATGAATGGGGAAGGCTTTACGTATAGAAGAGGTCTGTGTAAGTAGCGTGTTTGCCGCTGTGCTGGGGGTTTGGTGCCATGGCTGTGTCTCATGGCACGTTGCCCCATCTCTGCAGGTCGTCAATGTGGACGACGACGGTAACGAACTGGGCTCGGGCGTGATGGAGCTGACCGAAGGCGAGCTGGTGCTGCACACGCGCAAGCGGTTCACGGTCCGGTGGCCCTACCTGTGCCTGCGCCGCTACGGATACGACTCCAACCTCTTCTCCTTCGAGAGCGGCCGGCACTGTCAGACGGGCCAAGGTGCCGTTCAGCAGTTCGCACACATCTGTGCAAAACCCAAATCTGGAACTTTTAAAAAGCAAGAGGTGGTTGACAGTGACCTCTTAGAGATTGAGACAGTGCTCCTTACAGTAATGACCTGGGCTGAAAAATGGATTTGAAAGCTACGATGGCTGCTTATCACTGGTTGATGTAACACAGTGGTGAGTGGGCTAAACCAGCGTTTCTCAACCATGGGGGGGGGGACCTCCTGACAGTCCACAGTTCTTGGTATGTAGCTGGGGGTCTCCAAGAACTAGGTTGAGAAACACTGGGCTGAACGAACACATCAGGAAGAACCATGTCCACGTGGATTTGGAGACTGTGATGCTTTCATCAGAAGGTTACTGTGTGGTTATGGCCGACACCCCTCCTGCTTTGTGCTTGCAGGCATATTCGCCTTTAAGTGCGTGCGAGCGGAGGAGATCTTCAACATGCTCCAGGACATCATGCACACCAACCGAATCAGCGTGGTGGAGGAGGCGGTGCAGGAGGAGGCGGCGCCTATGCCTCTACCCACAAGTAAGACCTGGGTACACATTACTGCTCAGGCTTGTATGAATTTATATACTCCTTTGCACTACAACTCTACTCTAAAACTAGTATAAACACCAGTGCAATTACTATCCAGATGCTTCTCGTTGTAGGATATTTCGGTTTTAGAATGGTGTGATAGCGATATACATTTAGGAGTCGTCAGACTTTGAATCTTGATCTGCTCCTGGACTAGCGATATGCCGGACGCAGGACCCTCCCAGCCACGTCGCCGGGCTCCGTAGCGATCACCAACGTCTCAAAGTGCTTAATGTATCGCACTTTTTTTTGTGTGTATTTTTCTCAAGCCTGTTACATCTACGAAATGCCCAAATGTCTCATCGTATTCGTACCTGACAATATTTCCAGCTTGCGATGGGTTCATCAGAACGTAACCTCATCGTGAGTCGAGGAGCCCCCTTCCTGAGACACTCAACAGTAACAGTTATACTCTTAACACATTGTCTGTGCTCCTTATGATATCATGGCCGAATGGACAGATCCTGGATCAGGTGAGAAGGCAGGAAGACTTCTTCTCGCTGGTTCTCCTCACTCCTTTCTCTCTGCTTCAGGCTGCCTTCTGCCTTTGGAGGCCAATGGGGCTCCGCTGTGCCCATCGTTGGAAGGAGATGCATCGCGTCCATCCAGCCGACACTCATCTACCCGGTTGCCATCAGTGGGGACAGAGTCCACCCACCCTCTGCTGGTCACTGATGAAACGGTAGGTCCCCAGAGCTTTCTTAATAGCGTCTAGTTCTCAAAAAATATTTTGAGGACGGTCATACTAATTTTAAGGCAGAACAGTTTTCATTGGTCATCTCAATGTGAGTATGCTAGACTTTGACCAGCATTATTTTGTATTAACTGAGCTGTTAGGGTACAGTTAACTTGTTGAGTAAATGATTTGTGTTTCTGGTAATAATGCTCAATACTTAACAGAGCCATCTAGTGGTGGTTATTGTAAAATTCTAAAATTGACATGCTTAAGCGATGGCTTTGGTGATCCACACTTCCCCAGGTCCACACGTATGTGAATACCACCGTGGTTCAGCAAGAGGATTGTGAGGCAAGTGGTCTCCACCTGCCGGTGGAGCTCGGGATGTCTGACCCAGAACCCCAGGTGCTCCTGGACCACAGTGGGGCGAAGTTCACTCTCGGGCCCACACCTGTCCAGAGGCAGCTGATGGCCAAGAAAAGGCAACCAAACTCCGCAGAAGTGGACCAGGGAAGGAATACTCAGCCTGGCGGTGGTGCACCAGTTGAATCGGACGGTGATAAACTGAAGCAATCCTCAGGAACTCCTAGGTCTTCAGAGGATCTCCGGAAAGCGACAGCCCCTCCCACTCAAAGCAACCATTGGCTTGGCCCAATCTCTGATGACACTGGCATCAAGTGGGTTGCTCCGAGCTCAGAACCTTCCCCTTCTCCGGCACCTGTCTGGGTACGCCGTAAGCCTTACTCCGAAGAAGCAGCAAAGACGCCGTGCCTCAATGGTCACCCCACGCCCCCACAAACGGACCCATCGCGCTGCTACGTCAACACAGAGAGTGCCCTGAGGCCACACCCATGGCGTGGGCCTGATCGGTCCCCTCCCTCCATGTTCAAATTCGATCTCCACTGGCCCGGCTTGGACCCTCACCGGCAGCTCCACTACATCGAGCTGGAGATGGAGAGGGGCTCAGGTTCCAGCAGTCCCCACACTCCCTGCACCCCCACCCCACCCCTAGCGCCACCGGCGACCCGTCGCACAGAACTTTACGCCATCATCGACGTGGAGCGTACGGTCGCCATGTCCAACCTTCAGAAAGCGATGCCGCGAGAGGATGGGGCTTCCAGGAAAACGCGGCATAACAGCAATGAGCTACCCGTGTGACTCACCCGGAGCTGCAGTCTCACCATGGAGAGCGCCCCCTTCAGGGCCGCTGGGGAACATCTCATGGTGGGCTTTCCAGAAGATGAACAGTCGCGACCCCTTAAACTTGGATGAATTGTTATGTATGTGCTGTGTATTTAGTCAAGGGAGATGGTCCAGGATCTTCACCCATTGTCATTTTTCCTCACATTTCAGTATCTGAAGGTAATACATACAAATTTGAAATTATGTCAGATTTTACAAGTTCAGAATGTAGATGTTCTGCTACATTTGGAGCTCAGTTGGTTGTACTTGAAGTACTTTAACTAGGTGGCATATTTTCATGCCCGTTGCTTGCAAGCTGGTAGTAAAAGTTATTTTTTACGAAGGGATTGTAACTTTACAAAACTACTTGCTTATTATTAACATTTTATTCTCCTCATTAGAAATTCATAATAAATATGAAACGGTAACATATATGATGCTGCACGTTTTAATTTGGTATTCGTAGTCCTGTCTTTTTTTTGATGAATATTAAAGATTTTCCTACTGTTTATAGGAATTGTGTAAATTATGGAATATTATTTTTGACCAGTAATGAAAATGATTTTTTTTACTGAATGTTTCTCATCCTGCTCTTATCAGGGCTGTCCGGTGTTTTGTGCGGAATTCTGAAACGGCTGATTTGAATGATTGGAAATTACCCCCCAGCCCGCACCACTTTGGAGGAAAATAATGATTTGATTTTGGAATGGAATGTGAATGGGAAAAAATGGGGTAGTTTTTTTTTTTTTTTTTTTTTTTTTTTGTATACTTTGCTATTTCTACGTTTCTAATTATATTTAATTAAATGGCATTCTTAAAAGGGGGGGGGGAGTGTATACTTTGCAATAACTAAATGTCTTACCATTGCTGTTGTTACCTGAGCCTTATTTCAGTGCCATGTTTACAATACGAGACATATACCGCCGTTCTGAGCCCGTGTCGCCGTACATAGTAGCATATGGCAGTAGCACCGGCTTTAACCCGGTCGGATTGACTAATGACAAACTGATTAAATCTGTGACACATTGGAGCTGCCATGATTTGTTGATGATGGCAACGCTAAAAATGCTCCAGCGTCGATATTTTAAATCGTCTTTTCATGGGATTACCTTTTTAATATCTAATTTATTATAACGAATTCATTATAATTGTTTTCTTTCAACGTCACATTAATTATTGGAGTAGTTCGAATTATCACAAAACAAAAAGGTGGTTTGTACACTGCACGAGGTGTGAAGGACGTTTCCGCAACAATCGCCCAACGCAGGAGCGCCCGAATAGGCAGAACCGGCATAAGTGTTGCCTGTTCATGTTTATTAAATTACTATTAGTATGGAAAGTTTTTAGTGTCTTTTGTCCTTTTAACTGCCAAATACACCAATTAAAGCCATACAGTTGTCTGCCTGCTACTTTAGAATTTCCATTGAATAAGTCTTTGAGTAAATGTTTAAGCTAAAATATGGGCCCTACGTTGATTGACGATACTGGTGTGTGTTTATGTGCGTTTGGGCTTGTAAGGACCAACCGGAGTTGTTGTTGTAAACGAAAACAAACAAAAATGGACACAAAAAAAAAAGTGAACTGAAATAAAAATGAAAACTACCAAAAAATGTCCGATTTTAGAAGATGAAGTGGCTGCTGAGCTGTCTTTTTCGTCACTGTGACTTCAGTGCTTATCACCTCCATGATTTACCAAAGAATAGCATGTGATGTGCTCCACTATCTGAATTTAATGAACGTGAAGATATGCTGAATTTATATAAATGACCAGCTTTTGGGCATCACAATACACTCAATATTTTAAGCGCATTACTAATCTGCTTACGGAATTGTGGGCGTAGCTGAAGTCCGTATGAAACCGAAATGCGTGTATCTGCTATCTAAAGCCCTGTAATGACATTTTTGTAATGTAATGACTGATTGTTGTCAAAATAAAATGAACTTAAATAGAGAAAAATTAGTAGTTTAGATTGGTCGATTAATCGGTAAAATTTTCGATAGATTAATCGATAGAAAAATAGTCGTTAGAGGCAGCCCTAGACAGCATGTGATAATCCAAGCCTGTCCCTATTAAAATGTGCTCTTTCCTTTTCTTAGTTATAAGTTAGTTCTTAGTTAAATGCTGCAGTGCTGGGTGCTAGAGAGCTGTAATTCTAACGTACCGTTGCTGTGAGCTCCAGACCATATCAACAATATAAAAATTTTGTTTAACAAATGAGAATCTTCAGCTGGGGTTACCACAAAGGTAGTCAGAATATTCACTGCCTCCTTCAAAGGCTTCGCTTAGTTGTAGCTCTAGTCGTGTTTTTTAATAGTGGATGCAATAGTAATTGCCCTACATACGACATGCACACTTGTTGACTTATTAAAGGAAAGTTTTAGGGTTGGATCTTCATTTTTTTTATGCATTTACCTATAGATAGCTTCCCTTTTACCATCCTAGAGGACAACAAACAATCCATCCTGAAGGTTGAAAATTGAATGGCTGAAATTTTATACTAAATTAAAAAACAGAATTTTTTCTTTTTTTTTTAATGAACTGATAAGGTATTTGTTTTGTTGTGCACTGGTAGGGCACAGCGACCTCTCCTAGTTTGCTTTGTGACGCCCCAAAGTGGAGTGAGATAATGAGAAAGTTCATTTGTAGCATTGATCAGAAATATCAGAGCATCAAGTCAATGTCCTGGTTGATTTGGATTTTTGTAATTTTTGAAAATTCCTTTAATGAAGATGTTATGAGTTTAGATTTACATTATCTACTATCATTACTTCCCCGCTGCCCCCCCCCCCCCCCCACAAACAAACACTGTTGCCTGCAAGGAGTTAAGCTCTTCAGTCGATGTGCAGTCGCCCCTATCAAAGGAGCAGCCTGACCTGGACGTGGATCCCAGCCCTGCCCCCCACCCATGCTAAGGACAGGCTGGTATACATGCAGGTGGAGAGGCATCCAGCCAGGCAGACAGACCCGCAGCATGAAGAGGACAATCACAGCCTTACTGTGCCTTGCGTTGGTGGTCCATGGGGCGATTAGGTGAGATCTCCATTTAGCTAACCCGTTTGGACCCGGGCTCCAAACTGTCATAAATATCACTTCCTTTTACAGTGTTTCACATCACTGTGGTGGACAGAGTTTTCTTTGTTTCTCTATTTAGGCTGCCTTGTACTTAAAGCTTAACACTAGTGTCATATGCGCTAATATTACGTGTAACTCTTAGTAGTAGCTTACTTTGAATTGTGTTTATATAGACAGACAGACACAAAACCAAATACATCAGGAAAATGTCACCCACGGGTCTGGAAGGTACTGGAGACAATAAGATACCTGGTTATTTGTTCATCTGTTTATATTATTTCTGTTCACATTTTATGAATAACCTACTTGAAGTAATAAGCTCTGGTATTTACAGTGAAACCACAGTTGACCTGGAGGCCAACTAATGGATTCAGTCGGATTATCATGCGAGGCCTCAATATGTTCCCCGAACAAGGGTGTAGATTTGGGTATAGATGTTAGGGACATGTCACTGCCACTATTGTAGGAGTACCGTGTGTGTTTAGGGGGGAGCAGGGGGTTCAGAAATGATTAAGTCCCTACTGATGATGAAACCAAACCTACACCCTAGACTCGTAATGTTCTTATGTTGCACTTCTGATCATTGAATAGTTATTAGGTTATTGCTTTGTTAGAAGTTGGTGTGTAGCTCTTACTCGAATGCTGCTAAGAATTGTACCTGGACACTCACTGGAAGCTCAGCATGTTCGTAATGTGCTGTTTGTAATGTGGTCTCACTCGTACGTCATGTTGGACATAAACGTCTGTCAGATGAAGGTAATCGTGCGCCTGGCGGAGCAGCCAGGGTCATCCCAATGCTGCGCTCTCATCACGCCGTGCAATAAGTCTCGGCTTCGTCCCAGGGTCCCGCTCCGACGCTTTACAACTTTGCGTGCTGAGCTGCGCTCCGCCAAGAAGCTGGCGGCCTTCCTGCAAGAGCACCGGGCCGACATCTTTGCCCGCAAGTACGCCCACTGCTTCCCCCAGGGTCACAGCCCCCGGCCACACCGCGGCGTCGAGAAGCTCTACAACTTCATGGACGTAAGTGCAGGTTGGCTTCAGTATTGCCGTTAGTATCTGTGCTATATTACTTTGCTTAAACCTACTTCAAACTACTCTGTACCACATCCCGAGCTCTCTTGCATAGTATTTTTATTTTTTGTTTATTTTCATATTTTTATATATAGCAGATATGTTGATTTTATAATCTTATCTACTGGTTGGAGGAATAAACCATTAAAACAAGATAAGTTCGTTATGTAGACACTGCACTTATGAAACTGTGAATCTTGAATCTGCAGATTTAATTGCTCTTCAGTGCACTGCTGCTTGCAGAGGTTGAAAGTTCAGCTCCAGAAAACAGAAATCCAGGCCAAGGTTTTGTTTCAGCCAACCAGTTGAGTCCTCTGTGGCTCTTTTTTTTTTTTTACTCAACTGGTTGGTTGAAACAAAACCTTGGCCTGGATTTGCGCTTTCTGGAGCTGAACTTTCAACCTCTGGCTGCTTGCTTTTTGATGAATCGGCGTGTGCTTTACTCTTTGATGGCTGACATGCTGCACGTCGAAGGCCCAGTACTATGGGGAAATCAGCCTGGGCAGCCCAGAACAGAACTTCACCGTGGTGTTCGACACCGGCTCCGCGGACCTCTGGGTGCCGTCGTCGTACTGTGTGAGCCAGGCCTGCGGTAAGACCAGCAGACTTCCGCTAATGATAACTCTTTGGATAACAGCGACTGAGCAGCTTCTTAATTCTGCCCTCAGGCAGTGGGGGTACTAAACAGCTGATCAGGCTATCAAGATTTGCACATTTTCATTTTATTTTAATGTTATGATTTTTAAAATATTTGGACTATTTTAACATCTATTTTCTTCATACAATTCTATTATTTTTTAATGAGCACTCAAAAAGAAAACTCATCTCATTGCCTGCACTTACCACTGTTTGCTGTGCCTTTTGTAAATAAATTTCAATTTGATTCAGCCTAGGAATGGCTACGTAGAAGTGGTGAGCATTGTTAAATGTCTCTGCTTGTCCGGTCTCAGGGCTAATGTTGGGGTTCCCTTGTAGGTACGCACCACCGGTTCAAGGCCTTCGAGTCGAGCTCCTACCAGCATGACGGCAGAGTGTTTTCCATCCATTACGGCTCTGGGCACCTGTTAGGAGTCATGGCTAAAGATGTCCTACAGGTACTGTTCACCTGGGAAACCCTTGACCATCTCTGGACCATCATATCAAACCAAGGGTCTTTGATAAAGCAGAACTGGCCAGTACATCCTGTTCTTTGTGAATGTCGACTAAAGGTCAGGAGGAAGGTCTGTACTGCAGAGGCGACGGACTCTCTAATCTGTCGCAATAACAGCCGACCCAAGAGGATAGATTTTCCGTGTCTCCTTCCTCTGTATATCTGTGGAACCTTTTTTGAGGTTTAATGCTGAATTGCCTGCTGGCTTAACTTTATAATGTTGGTGTTTGCTGCAGGTTGGAGGCATATCTGTGAAGAACCAGCAGTTTGGGGAGTCCGTGTATGAACCCGGATTTGCGTTTGTCCTGGGACGGTTTGACGGTGTCCTGGGCCTAGGCTACCCCAGCCTAGCTGAAGAGGCTGGTGCCCCTGTGTTCGATAGCCTGATATCCCAGAAGAAAGTGGACAAGCCCATCTTTTCCTTCTACCTCAGCAGGTGGGCTGTTATTTAACTCTCGGCATGACGCAAGCCTTAAAAGCTCACTGCAGGATTGCCCTATGCAGATGAACGGTGGTTCTTTGCAGGAAAAAGAACATGGCGGATGTTGAAGGAGAGCTTCTGTTGGGGAGTATCGATGAGTCCTTATTTACTGGTCCCCTCCACTGGGTCCCAGTCACAGAGAAGGCTTACTGGCAGATAAAGATGGACAAGTAAGTCTGCTTTGGGTAGGTACACGGTCTGAAACATGAGTGAGAATGGTGGTGTCTCAGTACGCCATGTTAGCGCCATCTTCTGTCCGAGGACTGCACGAAGATATCGCTTCTGCTCAGAAGTGGAAATGCGATCCCATGACGTAGAATATACAATGATGGGGTCTATTGTGAAAGATTACGCAATCCCTTGGATGTCTACAGATGCTCCTCAACTCCTCAAGGTTATGTTCCAATGAACCCATCGTAAGTTGAAAATATCGTAAGCCAAATATGAATATGATAAATAGGTAAGTGAGCATGAGATGTATGTATGTACGCTGCAATGGTTACAGAGGCTAGAAGCTGCATAGACGTCGCCATCGCCCAGCATGAGTAGGAAGTATTTTACAGCATAAACTCAGTTTGGTCTGATAACTACCGAGTGTGGATCGCTATCGCACCATCGTAAAGCCGAAATATCATGTCGACCTATTGTAAAGAGAGGAGCATCTGTACGTGGATGGTGATTGGGTGTGCATGACTTAATGCATGCGTGTCTATGAATTCCTCTACTAAGCCATTCCTTGAACTCTTGTGCTGCACTCACTGGTCCTTGAGTACTTCTTATGCTCTTTCTTAATAGTTGTGTAGCTGGGTAGTTCCTGTTCTGAAACTGCTTACACTTGTACCTACGCATTCACTGGAAGCTCAGCCTAGCTGCACTCATGCCTACTCGCCTCCTTAAAGGCACGGATGTTTGTATTGTGTGATCTGCCTCGTTTGTATATTGCTTTGTTGTTATGAAGATTCAAACATAAATGTGACTCTGGCTCAGTGTGAAGGTGAAGGGGGCAGTGACGTTCTGCGCCCAGGGCTGCCAGGCTATCGTGGACACGGGCACCTCTTTGATTGGCGGCCCCACGCGAGAGATCAGACTCCTCCAGGAGTACATTGGGGCCACACGCAGCACGCTGGGCGAGGTGAGGCACCTGCCCTGGGTACCGGTCAGTGCTGGCAAAGCCTCTTCTCTTCCTGACAATACTTCTTTCGCTCAAGAACGCCGCGAAATCTGCATCCTATCTTACTCCATCATCCTGCTGTTCTCATCCAGAATAACGGTCTTCATATAACTCATTAACATATATATATATATATATATATATATATATATATATATATATATATATATATATATATAATACACACACACACACAACCGTCTTACGAAATCCAACTCATGTTTTCGAAATTCTGGTTATTCAGATTTATTTTGATGCTTCAGCTTTCTTTTTATTTTTCACAAGTTTGTTTTACAACTTAACAATCAACTACAGGCACGAACAACTGAACAATTGTCACGTAACCTTTTTTATTGAAACCGCTGACACATTTGGCTCGGTGTAAACATTCGGCATTACGAAACTTCCAGAGGGCAAAAATTTAATTCGTGCCGCAGAATAAAGGAAATGGAACAGCCGTAACTAGGTCACCCATGGTTACAAGTCAAACTAAAATATTTCGAATGATATTTGGGCCATTTGTAGGCGAGTCAGTGAAAATTGAAGCATATAAAATTTAAGCATAAATGGTCGGGTTGGGTAGTGGCTCAGGAATCATTTCCTTTTTATTGATATTAATGTTATTAATAATAGGGCTCCAATATATAATTATTTTTAAAAACCTTGTCATAGGATGGACAGGTCAGGGGTTTCTAAGTAGTGATGCCTGGGCTGAATATGGATCAGAGACCACTACTTAGAGACCCCTGATCTAGATCCTTAGTGTTGATCTAGATCCCTGATTTAGGCAAGAGGCGAATCACTCGCATGTGTCCTTGACAATGGTGCTCATGTTTTAGTTCCTAGTGGACTGTTCCAGGATCTCCAGCCTGCCCCCAGTCACCTTTACCATCGGCGGGGTGGACCACACCTTGTCTCCCGATGCATATGTCAGACAGGTATGACGATCTGCAGGAAAATCACACAAAGCTTACCAGCTTCTCGAAAATCTTGAATTTATTCCAAGCATCCCTTTCCTCAGTGTGAGGTCGCAATGAGCCAGGGACCCATCCCAGGCAAGAGAACGTTGTGGATGGGATGCCAGTCAATCACAAGGCACACAGACACTTTGTACATTTCAGAGACATCATTTTATTTTGACACGCAGTTGGGAGCTCACACAATTATGGGTAGAACTCCTTATTAAAAGTTTACTGCATAGAACTGTGACGTGTATAATTAAAGGCTGGAATTTGCCGTACTATCTGTCGAGTCCACAGATATAGTCCACAATCGGGAAGGTTCTGTATGGTTTTCTTCTGTATAGTCCTTCTTATCTTCTCACCCCCCAGGAAACTGTGGATGGTCAGCTGATCTGTCTCAGTGGTTTCCAGGCAACCGACATTCCTCCCCACCTGGGACCAATGTGGATCCTGGGTGACGTCTTTATCTCTGAGTTCTACACGGTCTTTGACCGCGGGCAGAACCGAGTTGGGTTCGCTCCCGCCTATCACAGTACTAAAGGTAGTCCTTAGGCGATGAGAAGATGATTATAGATGATTATAAGGTCACAGAAGCCTGCTTGCTGCTTAATCATGCGCTAATTGGTTGATTATATGAAAATCCTAATGCTTTTCTTCGGTATTACCAAGTATCGTTGGTCATCTTTGGTCACGTTTTATTCAGAATGTTTTGGATCAAAACATGGCTAATAATATATCAAGCTGTCTGCAAAACTCAAAATAGTTTCACTGCCATAAGTAGACCATCTGCATATCGTAATGAAATTAGTGCATAAAGAATTAGCTAATAATCCTGACTATAGGTATTCAGTAGTTATGTTATTTTTTTGTGCATTAGCAAAACACAGACTGTCCCCTAGAGGGGGCTGTGGAATTAACAATATCTGCTAACTGTAGTGAAGCTGTGCTGCGATTAAAATGTACTCTGTCAATGTGAGTGTGGTGGAGTAAAGTTATTCATTTTTGTTGTGCATGCCGCTGTGTGTGTTACATTTGTTTTTGAAAACCCATATATATTCAGAGAATTCATAACTTTCAGTATAAAGGGGATAAGTTATTTGTGGGAAAAAAAAATATAAATAATGCTAGTGTTTGTGGGAAGCTTTGCTGTTTAAAGGGTAACCGTGACACACGGTGTGCCTTTACTTGTGCGGCTGTGTGATTTCTCAGGTTGGGACCCTAGGAAACGGCGCACTGTGAGTGGGAAGGACCATAGGCAAGTGTCATAGGCTATTGGTGCTGATGAAGTGTGAAATCAGCTCTTCACGGGTTCTGCTGGGTCACTCAAGGAAGCAAATGAAAGCACAAAAAATGGGAAATTCTGAGACTCACCCCTTGTACATTAATATTTTCCGTACATCTTGTTTCTTCAAGAACTCAGCAAGTGCAAGTGATTGAAATAAAGAAAAGAACATAAAAGACCCAAACAGTTTGACCTCTAAAGCAAAGTTGTGGGCCAAGACGAGAAGCTCTATATTGTGGAACATCTCCTTGCTGTCCCTAAAAAAAAAATCATGTCTGAAAGTATGTGGGCATCCACTTAAAGTGATCTGAACAGAGCAATTCTCTTCGATGACTCACCTGGGCCTGTGGGTTTATGGAAACCCAGATTAGATTAGATTAGATTAGATTATTGTTATTGTTATTGTTATTTTGATGTTGTGGGGACCATTTTCCAGGTCCCCACGAAGATCTTTTAATGCAATCATAAAACCTTTTTGCAATAAATCTGCATTGAATTTTTCCTTCTGTGGTATATAATTGATATATTGTCGGAGAAGCCCTGTTCCGCAAATAACCCATGCTGACATTTTTGCCCTCAGTGAAGCCGCATGGGGACTACAAACATGGCGGCGATTATCTGGAACTATGAAGGAGGGTCTCGGCTCTAAGCGCTAATCCGCTAACGAAAAGTTAGCTTCGCTACTGGAAGTGGAACCCTGCCCACGACTGAGAACAGATAACCGGAAATGGAGAGCAGAGGATTAAATGGTACTTGCTTATTACTGGGAACAAGCAGCAACACCAACAACAAGCTTGTTTCCATCTGTGATAGGGGATCTGCTTTGGGCTGCAACATGTGCCGAGTTAAGGCCACATTTCCATTGTTTCCATTTTGTGTAAAACACGTCCCACCTTTCCTGGGCCTCCCGCAACCAGCAGCTCCCTGACCGACCGATGTGCCATGTCCCAGAAATCTGTCGCCCTGCTATTCAGCAGTGGTAAAATTAGCCCGCAAGTAGTTTTTCCGCCACAGTCCCACCCCAGTCGGTCTGCAATTTTACCGTCACCCTCGTAACAAATTTACAACATGAGGTTACCGTAATACTGCCAAACGTAATTGCACCCTCTACTTGTCAGATGAAAATGCAATTTGAACACATTAATTTCAATAAAATTAAATTATATTGAAAATGTCATCAATGTTTAATAGTAATTAATTGTAAATGTGTGTACTTCTAAATTTATTATTATTATTATTTTAGAAATATAGTATCTAGATGAATGACTGGTAGGGTTCTTTCACCTTGAAATGAAAAAAGCCTAGAGTCACCCCTGCTGCCCTAGCCTAGCCCCCACCCCCGCGGTCGGCCCTCACCCACCTCCCTGAAATCAACATGCCTAAAGTGAGATCTGTGTAAAAACGCTACAGTGGTGTTTTGCTAATTAGCATTGACGCACGTGATGACATGCTGGCCGCCATCGCTGGGCGTCATGCTAATTTCCCCATGGCCTGACAGGATGCCATAACAGAGTAGCACTCCGTCTGAAAGCCCTTGTCCAGGAAAACCAGCCGACATGTCGCCCCCTTCGGGTCAAAGGTCGCCGCATCCCGCTTGATGGAAGCGTGACTAAGAAACATTCATAAGGAAGATTCATGTTAAGAGAGCCTCTGGGTGTGTGGAGGACCCCCTCTTGGGGTTCTGTGTCACCCCGCAGACGGATGTCGGACCCCATACCTAAGGTACCTAAATTGTCTGGTTTTGAATGTATAAAAACAGGAAGTGGGATGACTGCCACGTAGATGCTACAAAGAGTTTTAGGAGCAAACGAATGGCCACGCAGCACAGCAAAATGAACACATCCGGACAGATGCGCTGTGAAGACAGAGCATCTGGAGCTCGTTTGATGGGCTCCAGCTGCGTGGACATCAGGCCGCCCTTAAGACGTCACATCCTGGGCTGCCGGGTGCTGCTCGGTGAGGGCAGACGCTCATACTCTCTCTCCTAACGCGCCAACTCGGCCTCCGGTCACCCTGCAAACTCACAGTCATCGGACGACGATGGGGGGGTGATGCTCAGGCACCATGACGGACGACTGCATAATGTCAACATGGCCGCTAGCACCCAATAACAATTCCTGCAGACGCAGTTTATCTGTCACCGTGGAGACTTCGCACAATCTCTGTTTAATGCACTCTGCGATCACTAACTTCACCAGAGCTATGCTCGGAATTGCATAACACTTAATAATGATGCCGTGCAATTGAATCATTTACAATATTTTAAGTGAAGGAATGCTAAAAATTCTACACATTTCAGGAAAAGTAATAAGACACAGAACTGGGATCCTGACCAGCGTGTTCCCCAGTACTTCAGTACTGCTTGGGATAGGCTCCAGGCTCCCCACCCGCTGCCTGGCAGCTCGCGGTAGGACACTATCCTCCACTGGAACTCTGGGCCGTGGCTGGTGGAGCACTGACAACAGGGGGCTCATCGTATGTCTGACGCCGAGCAAATGCCAGGACACCTCAAGCTGCTACTCTCACTATAATCGGTGTCATAGCACAGGGCTCCATGCAGGGCGACACCCTCGTCAGCAGCCTGCACATGGCACTGACTAAAGTGCACAAAACCCCAGCTTGATGAAACTAAACAGTCATTTCAAAGGACGCAAATGTTAAAAAGGGTTTGGGCGATTCCAGACCTCCCAGACTGTAGGGGGCATCGGTTTTCATGTCTACTCAGCTGTTAATTAGTCCTGGCTGTTGGTGAAATTGTCACAGTAAAACTGAATTATAGCATTACAGTAATGTACGTTTGTAGGAGATTCGTTATGAATGATAAAATGTGCTCATTGTTACTAATCTTTTTCCATATGGTCCTACAAATTTAATGTAAATAAGCACCAGCTGAAATGTATTCAGGCTGGCCCAACATAGGACTGCGTGCTGTGGTGCATGTCTCGATGGTACTTGCGGTGTAGGAGTGTATTTACATTTATTTACATTTGCAGGAGAATCACGTGATTTTTATTTAAAATAATCACAGCTGTGGCAGTTGGTTTTACTGTCAATCCCACAATTACTCCTAGACATACCGTGGTGAGACGCTGAGATAAATACGCAGAAGGACAAACGACGGTTAACACCTTTATTTAGAGAAACTGCCAGAGGGAGAGAGGACTGGCAATGGCACAGACAGTATACACATCGGTATATACACATTGGTATACACATCAGTATACACATCGAACACCATCGTGGGGGGGGATTACAAGCACACCACCATAAGGGAGCTTGATATTCGGCACTTCACTAGAATGCAACAACATACATTCGCTGACATATTTAAATGTCACAGATATAATTTATACAAGTATTTACATTATGTACAGTCCGGTGCAATGCATGCTGGTCTGCGAATGATTAAGCCCCACAGCATCACAATTTACTAGACTGAAGACCAGTAGCAACCCTGATTGTACAAATTATCCTCTGGCCTGTAATCGCACTAAATGTAACTAACATTTTCATATGATACGACATTAAACTTAAGCAAATCATCAGCGCACTTTGCACTAATGTTAGACCAGCCGCCATGTTTCTTCAATCTCTCCCAGCATGCATTGCTGGGCACCATGCAGGATTGGAGCCCTGGATCCACAGAGCTTGAATAACGGGGTGAAAACAAAATAATGAACCCGACAATATATTATTCAGGAATTCATCCTGCATCATCTCGGAACCGAATAATGGAAGCACATCTCTGTTGTTATGCAATATTTCAGTTCAGGTGGTATTTATGTGCCTAAACATGCATAATGCGTAAAAATCTCATTATCTCAGGTCTAGATAATAAACACAATAATGTATTGTTTCTTCCTTTGTCCCAGACCAGGATAAGCGGATAGAAAGATGGATGGATGGATGGATGGATGGATGGATGGGTGGACGGATGGGTGTATGGATGGATGGATGGATGGGTGGATGGATGGGTGGGTGTATGGATGGATGGATGGATGGGTGTATGGATGGTGGATGGATGGATGGATGGGTGTATGGATGGATGGATGGATGGGTGTATGGATGAATGGATGGATGGTGGATGGATGGATGGGTTTATGGATGGATGGATGGATGGGTGTATGGATGGATGGATGGATGGATGGATGGATGGATGGGTGTATGGATGGATGGATGGGTGTATTGTTTCTCCAGGGTTTCTGTGGTATATTGCATAACAACCAAACACTTTTCCTAGTCTAGCTGCTTGGGGCATGGGGGATACAGAGGTCATCCTCGATCTGATCTCCTACCAAGACATCACTGGAGAAGCACAGTGAAAATAGTGAGAACACACTAGCTGACATTAACCGAAGCTGAATACTTCACAGTTAACTTATACAGTCTGGGGATGCCCCCCAAAATTAGCCGTATAGCAGACCTTAGAAACAAAGCCAGCTGCTTACTTTACTGTTATGTTTCTCAACACCAGCAGACATGTCTGTGTTTAACATTTCATGCTGGGTAACAGTAACACCTTGAACACCAAGGATACAGCAGGGATTGCAAGCAGCACACGTCACAGATGACACTACAAGCGACACTGAGGGTGACGGAGATCTTACCGCGGGATGCACCGACACTCAGGGTCTTGTTCTAAGGGCTTGAGGTCAAAACCACACGTGTTGTGGATGTGAGCAGCTGGTGAGCACTGTGCCGTGGAGCAGATGGGGGGGGGGGGAGGGGGGTATGACTCCCAGCTGTAGATCTTTCACCTTCAAGGAGAAAACAACAACCCCTCCCTTCCATACAAACAGATACCCCTCCACCCTCTCACTGGCGTCCCGGGTGTCCCTACCTACACGCACTAACTCCCCAACACAGCTGCCCCCCCCCCAATACTTCATCCAGGCCAGCCCGCAAATTCAGACACGCTCAATGTGATCCAGGGTGCCACAGCTCAGCAAGCAGAGCAAGCAGGACCCCGCTTGGCACGTTTAGCATGACGCACTAGTACGTCACCCTGGCTCCGGTCAAGAACGCGAACACGAGAAGAAAGACAGGCTCCTGAAATGGATACAAATTGACCCGAAGAAGTAGTTCACGGTTGACAGAGTTGACATATCACTGTCATGACAGGAAGATAATCTGGCAAGTCGGAGTACATTCCGAGGAGAACACACACCCTGCCTTCGCTCGCTCTAGCTCTCTCTCTGGCTTTTTCTGAGATGTAGACACTTGAGTAAACATGACTCCTGAGGCTGGCCCAGCGGCTATTGGGTTTCCTTAGGAGGGTATCCTTCTGAAAGCCAACACCACTTAGTGAGGAGCCAAGAAGCTGCCGTAAGTCAACATGAACCACCGACCATCCGCAGCTCCAGAGCCCCAACCGCAAATGGAAAGGAGGGCAACACCATAACCAACTCCGGGCACCAGCAGGACTGAGAGAGACTCACAGGGGTTCACAGAGACCGACAGAACAGAATCTGAAAGCTGTTGACATGACTGCACTGCGCGGCCTTACAGCCCCCGTAGGCTTGCTCTCAGAGTGACTCATGAAAAGCGTCCCACGCATAGCAAAGTAATGTTACAGTTATACAAGTACCATTTTTCTGAGTGCGACACCAATGTCATCGGGGGGGGTGGTTCCTGTGCCACATAACCGGGAATCTGTCACTTGGCACCCTGACCGAATCCCTGGAGAGTTATAAAATTCCAGACAGATCAGAATATAAGGACGCAATTAAAAAAAATTCATGAACTGAAAAATCTATACTAAAACTGCGTAGGTCAAGATAAAATTCCTGTGCGCAGTGGTTGAAAACTTGCAGGGATAGTGGACAGTGGAAGTCAGACCACAATAACCATGTTCCTGCCAGCAAAACCTGCACACAAATAGAGACACAAGCTGTCGCCGTCATACCGGAGGTGTGAGTTGTGCTGCCAAGTCGCACACAGCATAGTGAAAAGGGCAAAATCTGTTACTTCCAAACGACAGCCAGTGTCAGGTCAAGATGAAGAGAACTATTTCTCCGAACAGCGAATAGGTCCAGAGTTCCGTTCAGCATGTAAATATACAACCTACAGATGGCACTCACAGACACTAATTAAGTGGGCATTTAGTGAATGTTTTGAGCAATACATGTCATCCCTACACCGACAGCACATTCCTGCAGATAGCAGGGTTCTTCCTATTGTTAGTTCCCTGCGTAATGTAGAACAGCTTTATTCCACTCCACTCCTTAGCTGACAGACCCGTCTGCCTTTCAGCAAGGCTGGTGATTAATGGGCGCTGTAAACACACTTCCACTGGAGCCAGTGACGCAGGCGCTGCAGCTGAAAGTCAAACGGAAAAGCATCTTTGCTCTCCCTTGGGAAGCTCGTTTGTGCGGTTTAATTGCTTTCCGAGGTGTCAGACAGCCGTCGGCTCTCCGTGGGAACTCCCCAGCGATGCCCAATTACTTTATATAACCACATTACTGTGAGGTACAAGACAGTGAACATTAAAATGATAGTACTAAAGTGTCAGCAAGCAATTTCTGTGAATGCTGTACTCCCCGTGATTATATCGTTAGCTGTTTCATGTCTGCTTTTCAGTTCTGAGATGTGATTTTAGATTTCCCTGGCATGTCCCACAGGGCTTCCCTCCTCTCGGAAGGTCACAGGGGTTCCCCTGCCAGTCACAGAAACACATGGGGTGATTATGTCAGCCTCCACGTTCCCCAAGAATAAATAAACACACTAGGCTGAGGTCAGTCTGCCCCTCCCTGTTTAGCTTCAGCTGATTTCATTGAGAAACCTGCCTTCGTTTAACACGGTGCCGGGTCAAGAAACGTTTTTGATGCCACAAGCGCCCGACTCCGATAGAGATGCTGGCAGAAGACCAGAGGTATATCCACCCTCCTTATTTGAGCCCCTTCCATAGACACACTGTAGCAAAAGCATAAAAATGTAACAATCCATATAGAAACTGCCATTATGAGATATATAAATAAATGTATCTTTGTTAAAATTTTACTTTTCACCAGAAAACTAGATTGTTTCGTACACATGACACAAAATTTTATATTAAAACTCAACTGATAAAATCTGACTAGGTCTTTATAATTTGAGGATTATATTTTTAAAAACAAATTTTAAACAGCAGATATAGACAGGTGACGCCTAATTTCAGGCCCGGTCTACTCCAGTGATGACATCAAGATCATGCAATTTATTCAGTCTCAGACAATGAGGTCTGTGATCTATTCATTAAGAAAATTAACACCTTTTCTTGTCAACAACTGCAAGGAGGAAACTCACTCCCACACACTGTTACCGATGCCAGATGAAATACAGATTTCAGTAACACTCACGTTGACGCTCCTAATGTAGTGTGTAATTTTTTAAAATCTTTTAAATGAATTTAAATGAAGTGATAGGTGATACTACAGACAACTGACACCTTTAAATTCAACACATTCCTACACACATCTGCAAGGAAGAGAGGCAGCATATTACTTATTCGTCATCTATGTGTGACAGGTCGGCCAAATCCCACGTCCCGTGGGAAATATCCGAGTGCTGTTAAATGTAGGAAAGCACACTGACTTCCCCAGGCAGACCACAATGCGCTCATTAATCCACATGTGTTACCCAGAATGCAAGCAGGCATGGGAGCTCAACCCCGAAGAGAGAAATGGACCCAAAGCTACGCTGTGACCATTCCAGTTCCCACAAGGACATGACCATCTTCTGGCCAGTCGCGTCTTCATGACGTGAAGCAAATAACTGAAAGCAGGGCATGGAAGGAACTAAATTATAAAATCTATTTAAAAAATTAATATGAAGATATGCAACTAATTAAACAATGTTGCATATCCTTGAAACTGCATTACACTGCTTTAAATATATGCTCCTGCAAAAGTTTATTGTATTCAAAGATAAAAATATTTTCCTCTGAATACTTTTCTAATACTTCTAATACAACTGAAGTTGGTGTATTATTAAAGCAGGCAGCGCAGACACAAGACAGGCAGTGGAAAATAGGGTAGTGCTGGTTGGAAAAAATTCTTGGGAAAAGCGGGGGATTTTTCACTTCTACAGATAAGACAGCCTGCCAACGCTGATTAATACCAATTACCATTATTGTCAAAGCAGCACGTTTTACGTTTCACACCAAATGCATTCAAGCAAACCTTATTACTGAAATTGCACACAGATGTGAACCAGCGGCAGACATCCCGAAGGTTCATTTTGTCATGGGGGGGTCTGCACACCTACCAGAAAGAAACAGGAGAATGAAACGTATAAAAAACATGGCACCAAGTTTGTATGTATTTTTCTGCAATTTACAATTTACAAAGGATTTTGTGTCCTCCATATAAAAACTAGCGCAGACATGTGAAATGTAGCGATGGGGTATAATCAATCCAGTCTACAGGTAGAAAAAAAAAGTCAGATCATACATTTGCTGTAATGCCTAAGGGCCCGTTGAATGATGAATGCATTCATATGCAGGACGTCGCATTCAGAGCAATCCAAACATCTCCTTTAGATCCATTTCTCAAACAGATTACATCGTGTGTAGAGTAATAAAATGTCCCTCTAAAGTTCTCCCCCAGAAGAAGCTGCTCCTATAGCCACCTTCCTGTCCTTTGAAATCATATAAATACACTTTGACCGCCCCAGGCTAGACTCCTGCCGCATGTGCCGTGTCCCGTGTGAGCCCTGAGCTCCCCGTTTATCTTATCTTCCTCTGGGGATGGTGACAGGCACTGAGCTGCAGCAGCTGGCCCAGAGTCTCACAGCAAAACCCAGCACTTCCCCCACCATTCCATGCTCTAATCGGCTTCATGTACCAAAACAAATATGGCCGCTTTGTTCACACTGTCCCATCCTATTCCTATGTGCACGACATCATCATCTCGCGAATTTGAATGAATTTGTCTAAGGAAAAAGTGAAGATGTTACAGAAGAGCAGTGCCGGTCCTTGAGCTCCCGTTCGGGAGACGTGATGAATGTACCTCCCCCCGCACCTCCCCTAATGGCCACCATGGCTGTCAACAGCTCCATATCCTGAACCTTCAGCTGAGCTTAATGCAGAGGGATCCCTGCCTTTATCTGGCTGCACCACCAATCTGACGTTGCAGCTCTTTGCCAAATGCACACGACAAACAACATAAATGATATAGCCTAGAGTAATCAGATAATCCACGATGAGCTACTTCCAGTTTCACAAGCTACTTTAAAACTGAAAGTCTCCTGTGCTTGGATAAATAGTTCGGTTCCTCTTCTGCTTTGACTGGTTCGTTTCCTTGTTTGAAAGACTCATCCAGCTGTTTCACATTAACGTTAGTGACACATGCATGATTATAGGAGACTGACCAATCAGCACACAGCAATAACTCAGTGCTAAAGTGTAATCCAGGTCCTTTTAGTCAAAATGGTGGTTTACGAATCCTGTCGTAGCTCACAGTGTCCTCGCTGACATGGATTATCTGGTCACCCTAATATAGCCAGATGTTTCTGGTTCCTAAAAGTAATGGATTCAGACCAAATAAGCCAAGTATGTCAGACACAAACCAACAGGAAATTGTGCAAATTCTGCAGCAATTTTCTTATTATCAATTTTCACAGTACATATTTAACATGAAATAAATACATTAAAAAATGGCTGCAAGAAGATTGTAATTAATACAGAGGCAACATCCGGCTACCTAAGAGCAAAGCACCACACAAGAAAGACTGGGACCTGGAGTCTGTTTCAGGCAGCAGCATTTCTTGCTCTGGATTTAAGGTCGTCTGGGCTACATGGGCTTTATCTCTTCACTTACATTTAGCGCAAAGTCCATATAGCCCAGACGGCCTTAAATCCGACAAGTTATCTGGCTAAGCAGGAACTCCTCATGAAACAGGGCCCCAGCAGGCAGAGGGAGAAAAAAAATAATTAGTTAAATTTTAAGGAATAAATAAAATGTGCAGATACTGGTCCTTTACAGATTTGGTTTACGTGAAACAGAACGAAAAAGGTACATGGCAGAGGTACTGAGTTGCATTTTCCATAAGCACAGGACTTGTGACATTTGGTCAGAGACATTAGGCAATTCACAATTTGATAAGAGAATCAATACCTGCAGGCACATGAGTCGACATTAACATCATTAACAGTCCAGCTGCTACATTAAATGGCCTCTTTACACTAAGCAAATTCAGACTGCGCTGTTAGGATAATGTCACTGAAATTCACTTTAAGGTTCACTTTAAGACAGCACCGAGAGACAGAGGATCATTCATGTAATTCAGTCGCGAAAGGCCGCTACGCTCTGCCTTTATGGTTATGAAGCGTGTCTTACACGCCATTAATAGACCTTCTTTGTCATGACTAATTTCTGTATTTTATTTTATCCACTTTCATAAACTACGTCTGAGAAAAGAATAACGCTTTTTATTGGGCTACTTAAAAACATTCACCCCGATAGAGATTGAGCACCGTTTTCAAATTACTTAACTTCTTCAGGGCCTCAGAGCACCAGTTTAATATGTATAAAACCAACTTTAAGAACATACTGAATATTAACACATATTAAATATTAAATATTGTACAAAGATTATATATATTTATTATATACATATTCTTTGTACAGTGTATTCAGCAAAGGTGGAAAGTCCATATAAAAGTACGAATCCAGACAAAAGATTTTGTTTCAACCAACCAGTTGAGTAATTAGAGACTGTGACTCTTTATACTGAACAAATTGTTTGAAACAAAATCTTGGTCTGGATTCGTACTTTTTAAGAATCTGAATTACCCCCCTCTGGTATTCAGTATATATAGTACAGTATATACAACAGCCATATTGCTGTTTAATAAAGGTAATAAAATTAAACTCTTATACACAAATATACACATATACTTTGCTAATAGTACAAGACATGCACTTTACAATTCAAATATCCAATATAAGTCATTTAAATATTTCAGTACTGGACACAATAGGCTAAATTTGTGATTCCCAGTTTCCGAGCACCATTACTGTGAGGCCACACACTTCTGAGGGTTTCCAGGTTAATGTCAACCGCAGCTTCCCATTGGCTGGGCCAAAGAACCCCTGGGCTTCCCATTGGCTGGCTCAGTGATCCACTAGGCGTGCTACCGGGAGCTACCACTCCAGTTGGATCAGGGAGGGGGACACGTCCGTCATCGCGCTGGTTTCCATGGTCTTCTGGGCCACGCAGTTCCCCCCGGGCACGGCTGCATGTTACAGCGCTCCACATCCGCTGGACGCTCCACAGTGCTGCAGCTGTGCTCGTTCAGGCTTTGGCCATATGACTGCTGGCAAACCACGAGACGAGAACGCTGCCCCCCACCGCAGGTTTGGGTGCACTGTGAGACAGGGGCACTTTAAATGAGGATACACTGCAGGCAGTATGGATGCACACTAGAGAGTCACACAGCCCCCGTACTGTCCCTCCTGCCCCAGGGTCCTCCTCTCACCTCTCCCCAGACGCCGTAGACCCACTGGGGACAGGGTCCCAAGTCGCAGCTCCTGGACTCCGCTGGCTTCACCCTTGGCTCGCATTGGCTAGCGGTGCGCCCGTCCGCATCCTGGCACACGACTGCCCGACGCTGGAATCCACCCCCGCAGGTCTGGGAACACTGTGCGCACACAGGAGAGTGTGCGTGACACATGTGAAGCGAAACGGAAGACACATATATGATGTGAACAGGGCAGCCAGAGGAAAAACATACAACTCCCCAAGGGCCCGTCCGCCACTGGTGGATGACAGGAGTGACATTCCTGCTGCTGTGTCCGGGGTGAGTGTGTGGGTCAGTCGGACCCTGAGGTGCCAGGTGGTACACGGAGGGGCAGGGCACTCCCCTGCACTCCTGCATGGCGCTGGGCCGCTCGTCGGCAGAGCAGAAGCTGTCCTCCACCTGGTGGCTGTAGGTGGAGCACATCACCTTCCGCTTGTACTGGCCCACACCACACGTCACTGAACACTGGGGGCAGAGTGGGATGCGATGTATCAGCTCATAAACAACAGAACTAGCAAAGACCATCAGAGCAAAGCGAGGCCGGGCAACGACATCACCTACGGGGGACCACTCTCCGACCCGCCACTGGCCACATGGGCTGAAACAGGCGGTGGACTCCGCAGGGCGGGGCAGGTAAGCACAGGACGACTCGTCCATCTTTTCCCCAAGGGGGTCCCTGCAGCTGACATAACGAGCCCGCAGGCCCCTCCCACAGGAGACGGAGCACTGCAACACACAGGAAGCAAGCACGCCGTCAGACACGCACATGATCCATGATGTGTCACACACACACAACACACATGCAAAAGATGTAGATCTTCACCCAAGACTTCCCCTCAAGTAAAGAGCTCTTTGACATGACAGCGCAAAAAAACCTTAACTACTATGTACAGAGGGCTCCTTAAGACACTCAGAGTTATAAATTCTCTCATCAAAAAAATTCCAGCGATCTCTTTGGCAGTAGCCAAAGTAAAGTGAGGGATTAGGTACAATGAAAATCGCCAGTCAGTGAAGGGTCATTCGATGCACTCAGCGATGGCGTTTGCCTTTCGCGTGTGACAAAGAGCACTCCAAAAAACCCCACTTGAGGATTTTTCATGCTATTTAAGAACTGTGCTTTCACTGGTATTACATCTTTCAAACACTGCTTGAGGTTCAAGTCGTACACACATAATTAAACGGTATACTTCAAAATGACAGAGGTGAAAGAACATTAATGGCCTTGAAAAGTATACACATTCTTTTTCTAAGTAATAAAAAAAAATCTCAACCTCAGTTTAAATCACAGAATAATCACAGAACGGCAGCACAAACTCACACAGTCCAGCTAATGACTGTTCCACAGAAAAAAGTGACACATACCGAGTTTGGAATCCTGTCTTGAGCTCCTCTCTGAACCTTCCAGAAATGCCTTACTCACCTCAGCTGACCGTAGCGGCTCACTGTCCGCACTGACTCACTCCAGTGAAGCTCTTTGCGGGCCCTCACTTGCATGCTTTGATTTTGTATATCAGACATACTTCTCACTAGATTCCCTCTTGGGTGATACTTGCACAGCTGTCTGCTGTGAGGTTCTGAGCTCTGTTCATTAAGATCCCGTTCCCCTTCTTTCATGGAAGCTTATCTGAGTGGCACTTAGCAGCTAAGTGGTTTCCTGACACCAGTTTGCCCGTTGCATGTTTTCTGCCTTAATTACATGTTGCGAATGAAGACCCTCCAAATAAAAATAAAATGTACATATACGGCAAACATGCATAGATAAATGTAAAGAACCTCACAGTAACACTTTCTATGAATGCATATCTATAACAATCTATGAACACATTCATAAGACATTATAATGCATTCATAAAGCATTATAATCATGACTATAAATATATTTAACCAGGCATAACACATTATACAGTGCTACCTCAGAACTCGAACTTAATCCGTTCAGAACTCGGGTTCGAATCCTGAAAAGTTTGAGTTCTGATCGAATTTGTCCCCATAAGAAATAATGGAAAACCAGTTAATTGGTTCCTGGGCCCAAAAAATTACTCCTAAATGTTTTTTTTTAGCATTTAAACACAAAATGAACAGGATAAAACAAGAAGAGCATATACTAAACACATTTAATCACATTTATCAAAGTAGTAATTTGTAAAGTAAGAAAATAAATGTATCCAAACAATGTGTAAAGTAAAAAAAAAAATTTGTGCAACTATTGCATAACTTTTTGCTGAGCAATGGCTACTAAAATGATATTAAGTACAGTGTATTATCGGACATTTTCAGTAAAAAAAAGGACTATCACCAGTAAACGATGCTATCATAGCGAATGCAAGGCTGAGATTGAAGCGTTACCCTTTGTTACCGCTGAGCGACGTGCCGCGTGACTCATTTCCCCGCGTGTACAAGGTATCTTAGGTTGGTGTTCACGGTTCGAGATTCTGGATCTGAGATTCAGATCGAGTTCTAGGTCATTGTTTTTCGAACTGGTTGGTTCAACTTTTAAGAAATTCAAGTTATAATGAGTTTGAGTACTGAGGTACCACTGTAGTTATGTTTATTATGTATCATGGATGCTTTATGCACTATAGATTCCTTCATAATGCAGTACAAAGCATCCTTAATGCTTATATCGACCATTATAATGCATTATGAAGGTATCTATAGTGCATTATAGATGAGAGCTTTAAGTAAAGTGTTACCAACGTCACCTGCACAAACATGGATGACAGACTGACCAAACACAGTTGAATACAGTTAAGACCTTGTCTGGAGAGTGGGTGTTTGGCGTTTGGGTCATTGTGGCTCCATGGCTTACCGCAGTCCAGGATCCATAACGCCACTGAGGTCGGGGTTGTCCTACGTCAGAAGGCTGTGCGGTGCTGAGGGCGGGGGCCGATGGGGGGCAGGTGGAGACATCACAGTCCTGCTCAGGGAAAGAGGTGAGGTTACCAACTGAATCAGAAAGCACAGCCACACTTACGTTGACTCTACTGACCAGTGCTGGGATTGCTTGTTGGTGAACGAACAATCAAGGCATCTCATTCGACATCTTACAGAAAAGACACAGACGTAAGCCAACGCTCAAAAAATGACACATTCACCTGGCTGTCAATGGGCCTGGTGGCTGCGTTGCACTCACGGTCGCTGACTGTCCGCCCATGGATCCCAGACACACAGTGTACCGCCCTCATCTGGTAGCCCCGCCCACAGGTGACAGGACACTGCAATGAAGGGCAACGAATGACTGCCACTGGCTAATACTCCAGTTCCATCTTCGAATCGGTTTCACCAGCAACAGAAATCAAGATCGGCGATGCCATTTGTGTGCTCAGCAACAGCAATGGATATTATGAAGGACACGGTACTCAGCTATCAAGTAACCACAATTTCCACCTCTGTAATTTCACGTGATTGTTAATAAAAAACACACTGTGGTGCCACATGTAAGTACATGTCCCTGTGTACATGTGTTGGGACATCTTAATGTATGAGATGCAGAATGAGGTAAGTTTATCGGTACGGCTGCAATGGCCTGCAGGGGCCTCACCGGGGCCCAGGGGCCAGCCTGCCAGGAGGCACACTGTGGGAGCTGGCAGGGGCCCACGGCAGAGGGCTTGGTGCCGTGGTCACACATCCAGTCACTCAGCCTCTCCTGGTCCCGAGCACAGTGTACCTGCCGGCGTCTGACGCCCACCCCACACGTGGCCAGGCACTGAGAGAGAGAGGAAGAGGAGGAGGAAGAGAAAGACCTGAGGCAGAGGAAAGGAGGAGGAGACCCGCCCAGAGAGCCAGGGAGGTTCCCACTGCACTGCGTGCAGGATACGCTCACCTCGCTCCACTCGTTGACCAGCCAGCCGGGACACGCCTCCTCTCTGCAGGGCTCCGCCTCCAGGCGCGGAACGCCGGCGCACTGCCGCTCCGCCAGGCGGCGGCCCAGGTGGTCTGTGCAGTACGAGCTTCGGGTCCTGGAGCCGCCCCCACAACTCTTGGAGCACTATCCCCACCCCCCCCACCCACCGTGACCCCACCACAAACACAGTTAGACCACAACATGCCAGAGGTTCGGAGTTCATGAAAGACACAAGACACCACCTTTACCAGTGCTCTCTCTGCTGGTGCATACCTGGGACCAGGCCCCATAGTGCCAGCTCTGCTGGAGACATTGTCCGTGGCAGGGTTCACGTGCAGGGGGCTTGGGCAGGTGGGCACAGGCCTGATCCGACTCCAGCTGATTGGGTCCTCCTAGGGTGTACCTCACGCACCGGACGTCCCGGGTGAGGATGCCGGGGCCACACCTGGAGGAGCACTCGCTCCTGCCCAATACCTGCCACCTGCAGGGGCAAGATTCCTACGTGCTGGTGATGGCGGCCAACAAAAGTACAAAGAGACACAGAAGCGGATCTGAATCTCAGAAACAGACGGCCGAGGTCCCGATAGACCGGCCGCCGGTGCCCACCTGAGCTCGCAGTCGGCGTTGCAGGCCTCCGCTGTGTCCTGCGGCCGCGGCAGGTACTGGCACTTCTGGCTGGACACGACCAGGCGGTCACTCTCGCGCACACAGGCTGCCCGGCGCCGCCGTTCACCTGCACGGGGGGGAAGGCCGGCTGGCGTGAACCATGGGGCCCCCAGCCTCGCACCCACATAAAGCCCACGACCCAGAAGCACGAGGGAAGCCCCACGGTACCCAGGTATATTTCAGTATAATTCCTTTTATTCTCCTACTCTCCTAATTTCCAGTTTTTACGAGCTGATTAAACTCTAACATTTTGATTCCTTTATCTTTTATTATATTTTATTTGTTTATTTATTTAGCTTTTTTTACTCTCACTTATTCATTTTATTTAGATTTATTCCATCTTTATATAATTTCACTGGGCTGCACATTAGTTACTTCTCAGTCTGTGGTTTTATTTCAATCTCATACGTGAAGCACTTTGGGCTGCATTCCACGTATGAAAAGTGCTATAATATTAATAATTATTATTATAATAATGATTATTATTATTACCTTGACACTTGCGGCTGCAGTCCAGCCAGGGGCCGCTGGGATCCCACAGGTACCGCTGGCTCAGCCGCTCCACAGGGACGCTGTAAGAATAGTGGACGTCGGGGCTGTGCAGGTTCCCCACACATAACACCTGCGCCACAGAGAGCCCAGTCACTCCGCAGGTATGCCAGTGTCAAACAGGCGCCAACCGAGCACTGCAAGAGAGAGGGGGCGGGGCCTACCTGCAGCACCAACTCTTCCCGGATCCTCTGGCTGCAGTTGATCCGCTCTTCCGCGACGTCCGAGCCGCTGTACTCGATCACAGCCCCCTTGAGCTTGATCTCCCGTTTGAACATGGCCACCACAAAGTTCCCATTCAGAAGGAAGTTTGACTGGCTGTCAGACAAAACTGTTCGGGAAGACATTAAACTTTACTAAACAATCTATTTTTATTACCTGATATGATGAAAACATTTGCGGGCATAAACAGTCGAACAATCGCATGCAAACAAATACTGATGCTCAAAGCCATTTACTAAATCCATGTGTTTCCTGAAAAAATGCAGATCAGTCATGTGGAAGATTTCTGCGTTGCTATGATGGCAAATGCCTCTCCTGTTTTTTCCTGTGTCCAGTGCAGTCCACATACAGTCATCTCACACACCCAACACGCACACACACACACACACACGTATGTATCTATATGTTTTTGGGGACTCTACATTAATTTCTATGGGGAAAACCCTAATCCGAACAATGACACCCTAACCCCTACCCAGCCCTAATCTTAACCATAAGTAACCAAACAAAATTCTAATCTTTCGGCTTTAGTTTTTTGATTGCAGTCACAGATTTTTATGAAGTTGAATTTCCCCTTGTGGGGACTGAAAAAAAAAGTCCTGACGTCATCAAAATAATGGGTTTTTATCGCATTGTGGGGACTGTAATGTTTATCAGACCCGCACAAACACACGCAGACACATGCGCTCACCCGCACACACACACACACACATTTGGCCGGCTCACCGAGGTAGTTGTCATCCTCGGGTTTCCCTGAGTAGCTGAGCTGCTTAATGTCGATGTTGGAGGCCCCCGCAGGGATATGAGTCACGACACTGTAGCCTGGAGGAAGCACATGAACGAGGGAGTGAGACGCCAAGTGTGTCACTGACAGAATAAGGTGCTAGTTACAATTAACCCCCTCTCCACCACTCCCAAACTGAGAGTGAGAGAGGAGAAATAGCTCCTTTGCCTAAAACCTCTCATATTCTCACAACCTCTCAGTGAACGAGCAGACTTGCTGCACTGAGCTCAAGCCCATCATTAAATCTTCAAGTCATACTCCATCTGTATTCTCAAAATCAGTGGACATGTGGTTACATAACAGCACCTTTTTCAAGTTACACTGGGGTAATGGATTACTGCTAGAGCGGCAAGGTACAATTTCAGAGTTTTGTGTGGAGTTTGCATGTTCTCTTCGGGTTGTCGTGGGCTCCCCCCCCCCCCCCCCCCCCGCAGTCCAAAAATATGCTGAGGTGCATCGGAGATGCCAAATTGCCCATAGGTGTGAATGTCTGTGTGTATGGTATGTGTGGGTGGTCTGCAATAGGTTGGTGCCCCATCCTGTGTTATTCCCTGCCTTGTGCCCGTTGCTTCGAGGACAGGCTCCGGATCCCCCGTGATCCTGAATAGGATGCGTCCGTAAATGGATGGATGGATGGATGGATGGATGTAAGAGCCTAACTGCTTGAGCTGTTTTGGGAAGCATAGCAAGCCTGCAAAGTTAGTTTGATCCCCCCTCTGACCACACAGAGACACACAAGTTAGCACAGGCCACACATTAACACACACCGGGGCCTCAGGAAACCACCAACTGGAGACCAGGCTTAGGTTTTTCTTTCAGTGACATCAGATAAAGATGCTGAAATCCTTGCCTTGCCTGGGGCGGAAAAAACCACAAGGCGACGGTGGAGGCTGCGGTCAGCAGCCCCCTGGGCCCAATCACAGACGGCAGCAGCACATTTGTCACACTGGCTGGCTCACTCATGGTGCCGCCTGTTCGCCGGCCCACCCACCCCGAGCGCTCTGCTGTGACCGCCGAGCTGGCAGTTCTAGACCAGCACCCTACAACAATGCTCAGGCCACAGGACGGACACTAAACTGCTAGCAGGCCCGAGACATGGAGGCAGTAGCGGGTCACAAACAAGTCTGGAAAGACCACAACGGTATTACAGGCCCAACCGGGCGCACGAGCCTGCCACACCCAAATGGGAACCAAACCTCCTGGTGCCCCTCCCTCGGGTCAGCCCTGCTTTGGGCACATAAGCCCAGACGGCGATGAGCTCAGGCAGCAAGAGAAGGCCGCACCGTGTGAGAACAGGGAGCCGACCGGCGCAGACACAAACGAAACCAGCATGGAGAGGACACGTCCCAGCTGCTGCCACTTGATGAGCCCAAAGGGCCACAGATCATGTCTTAATTCCACACACATAGAGTCTCAGACTAAACAGGGGCCATATCTGGAGATGAGCAACTGTCTGTAAGCCCCCTGCAAAGGCAGCTTCTGCCCTATCATGAGCAGCGTAATAATAAGAGGTAGACATTTCAGGTCCAGAAAGCAAAAATCCAGACCAGGATTTTGTTTCAACCAGCCAATTGACTATAGTGAATAATCAGAGAGTACTTAAGTGGTTGGTTGAAACAAAACCTGGATTTTTACTTTCTGGATTTTTATTGGACCTGAAATGTCCACCACCGGAAATAACATAACTAACTGCCTGGTTGGCCCATTGCTCAGTGGTGCCCACCAGTTACCCTAAGCTGAGGATCAGAGCCTCATCCATCCCAGCCTACCGTACTGAGCGATGCTGAAGGTCCCACTCACGGTCCTGCAGGAGGAGTTGTCCCCACCACACACTCCACAGCGATCCTTCCTGGCCTTGGAGTTGAGCACGCGGTCACAGCCCGCTTGCTGGAAGGCAAAGATGGGCTTGAGGATGAGGCTGAGCCGGTCCCAGTCGCCGTTACAGTCTCGGTCACCAGGCCCGCTCATGGCCGTACCCTACAGAGGCCCTGGACGCAGATGTCGCTGGTATCAGTGCCGCATGGTGTGCCGTCCACCACACGGTCCCTCAGCTGGTAGTATGCCGTCGATCCGGCAACACGGCAGAAGAGCTTGCACCGGTCCTTCAGCAGGACTGTAGGGAAAAGCCGAAGGTCAGTTGTAAACAACACGGCAGGCCAATCGCATGGTGGGATCTTTGGGGGAGATAGAGCTTAGAGCTGCGTTAAACAATGCGACAGGTCAATCACATTGTGGGCTCTTTGGGGGGGAGGGGGGGCAGGCTCTGGGCAGGCTCTGAGCTGTACTAAGCTGCCAGAACATGGCTTCATTTTCACTGACACACTTTATAATTGTAGAGGCGTGTTCATCATTTAGAAGATGTAACACCACTCTGCCAATCTGCATCGGCAAGGTTGTCAAATTTCATTGCAGGTAAGTGCCTCAGAGGTTGGCCAATTATCAGTACTGGTATCAGCATGAGGGATATTAGACAAAAAAATAAAGCTTATTGGCACTGGACAAATGACTTCACATAAGTGCACCATTAAGGACTTCATACCCTCAGGAATGCTGCAGCGCATTTAAGTGTGTTAAAGTATTCGCCAGGCATGCTTGGTCCTCACCTGTACTTATTAAATTGGATGTATTATGGAATTTGTCTGGCTTGCCCGTCGTTCAACCCCGCTGCACTGATTAAAGTACGTGCATTACATATTTGCCGGTTACAGTGCATCGCCACACCAACCACACGACGAAACACCACGGGATCCCAGTTGTTGACCACACAGGACACACAGTCCAGTCCCACCCTCCGGAAATGGGCGTCTATCTGCCGCAGCCCGGAGTTACGTTGGCATCCCCTTGGCCTGGCCTAGCCATCCGGGTGCTCAGCAATGAGGATCCTGCGAGCCGGATCACCCTCAGGGAATCGCACCACATGGCTGTAGTGTGGTAACTGACACTCCCTCACAATGCTGGTATTGTGCCTCATTTGGGACTCACTAAAGTCAAACCAGCGGTACCCAAGGATTCTCCGAGGCGACTCAGTACCAAAAGAGTCCAGTCTTCATCTCAGCTCACTGGATAGTGTTCATGTCTCACAGCCATACAGCAAGACAGGGAGCACAACGACTCTAAAAACTTGGACCTCATCATTCGTGTTTGGGCTCAGTGAGAAGCCTCAGTGTCAGGATGTGGTTGATGATACACGGCTTAGGTGTAAACCAGACTGCTGCAGTCACTGGTTGGTGAGCAAGTGATCATGTTGAGGATGACACTAGTAAGGATCTTACTCGGCACTGAGAGCAGGCCATAGATGGTGTGCTAGCTGCTCACAGATTCCTCTCACAAACACCTCCTTATCTGCCCTTAAAGCCCTTACAGCACTTCTTCTCAGTTACCCCTACAGACTAGAGCTGCCATCAAACCATACACTGTGACTCCTCTCGATAATTCCCAGGGTGTCATGTGAGATGAAACACCTCCTTCTGGAAACACCAGCAACAGCAACGCAGCCCTCGGCAACCTTCAGGATCTTCTCACTGAAGGTCTCCCACATCACACTATAATCAGAAGTTGCAGCCACATCTGCAAGCTCCTCACACAAACTATGTGCAAAAACGCATTAGAGACAGTCTGGCCAGGTCCAGCCTCATTCTCCTAGGAGGTGGCAACCTACTGGACATAAGCTAAATCTTCAATGTAGCAATAACAAGCACTTATGTAGACGCTGCAGTTCTGCAGTCCAACGATATGGCTCAGGGTGCTGGAACCAGGATCCAACAATCCTCTGCCCTTGAACTTTTGCAAAGTCAAGTAACACGAAGCCACTTTCACCTTAGTCGGCAGACCCATGGGGACTGACTCAGTCCTCATAGCCAGCCCTTTCAGTTGTAGTGGTCGCATTAAGTCACCCACGGCAAGAGGAGAGTCACCTCATGGGCACTCATCAACTACAGGGTGAATAAAACGTCTCCCTCACTGAGGCATCAGTCACCGTGGTCAGAGCATACACTGAGACAACAGATAAGATAGCCAGAGAGTGCCTTAGTCTGGGTCTCATAAGGGGCCCATTGAAAGGAGTGGCACCAGACACCATCAGGAGGAGCCGATCTGCCACAGCAACAGCTACTCTCCAAGTATGGCAGCCATCAGAACAACCAGACTAATAAAAAGTGTACCCACCTACAGAGATCCGGATACTCCCCAGCCTGAGTACTTTAGAGAGTGCTGCCACTGAAATGCAGAGTTTACAAAAGCTCCCCTGACAGCAGGGGGAAATCATGCTGAAGAAACAAGACGTTCTACATGCCGACCCAGATGGGCAGCCTCAGATTAGGGTCCGAATGCTGCCATGCAGCAGGTGACGCCTCGACACCACACCAGTCCTGATCCCCTACAGGCCTGACCCCACTGGCTCTCCAGCGCTTTTGACTCTTCCTGGGATGAGGCTCCTCAGGGCTTTCCCCCATCCTCTTCCTGCTGCATGCTTCCTGCGGGTAGCTGCAGGAGAGCTACTCCCACAGAGAGCAGAAAAGAGCCCTCTCTTCTGTTTTGGAGCTGTGTGAAGATTTTGACAGTACCAATCCTGCCACCAATCCCCAAATTTTTCCCTGCATGTTGGAGGGCCCGGGCGGCATTGTGGTGCAGTGGGTAGCCTCACACCTCTGGGATCCGGGTTCGAGTCTCTGCCTTGGTCACATGTGTGTGGAGTTTGCATGTTCTCCCCATGTCGTCGTGGGGTTTCCTCCGGGTACTCCGGTTTCCCCCCACAGTCCAAAAACATGCTGAGGCTAATTGGAGTTCCTAAATTGCCCGTAGGTGTGCATGTGTGAGTGAATGGTGTGTGAGTGTGCCCTGCGATGGGCTGGCCCCCCATCCTGGGTTGTTTCCTGCCTCGTGCCCATTGTTTCCGGGATAGGCTCCGGCCCCCCGCGACCCAGTAGGATAAGCGGTTTGGAAAATGGATGGATGGATGGATGTTGGAGGGCCACTTGCAGAGCTGGATGCAGATTAACGTCATACCCAGGACATACCCAGCTCACCCCCACTGTAATTATTAAAATAGGTGCATTACGGTATTCCATGAACTTACGGTGCTCATCATTCACCCCCGCGAACTTATTAAATTATGTGTATTATAGTATAGGTCGGGCTTTCCAATCATTCACCTCCCCATACTTATTGAATTAGGTGTTTTACGGTATTCGCCAGGCTTGCCCATCGCTCACCCCCACTATACTTGGGAACCCAGCGCACGGTGGGTGGAAGGCCGTTGATGTTGAAGTGCCGTCCGTCGAACTGGGCGCACTGCTCCTCGCGAAAGTCCCTCCGGCCGCGGGGGCAAAGATCAGTGCTGCAAGAGCGGAACCGCATCCTGCGGCCCACGCAGAACCGGCCTCCGTTCTTGGGCCTGCCTCAAACACACAGGTTTTGTTAGATCCAGCAGCCCTGCTCATTCCTCTACACAAACGTATTTCTGACTGCATCTCAGAAGGTTCAGATGCTACTAGTAATCAGTATCCTCATTCTGGATGGCGAGGCAGGGGTACGGATCTTACTCAGGCCTGTTACAGCTTCTGGTGGCACTCCGAATGCCCCCCCCGCAGGAGCGGGAGCAGGCACTGTAGGACCCCCAGGGGCCCCACCCCCCATTCACGGGCCTTGTCTCTGCCTCCTTGTGCACGCAGACTCCACGCCTGCAGTGCTGGGAGCAGAGGTGGGGGGGGGGGCAAACAGACAGGGGGTGGGGTAAGATAGGAGGGGAGCCTGGGGATTAACTCAATGACAAGACAAAGAAGACGAACTGTGAGTGGATGGATGGATGAAGCTGCCAGTTTTGACAAGGGAGGAACATTTTCAGACCATCCCTACATGACCAAACAGCTCCTGCCAAACTGTCTCTTCTCTAGAAGGATAAAAACCACAAGCTCCTTTGTTTCGTATCAGTTTCTCATGGCATGCCATTATCTGGCAGTGTGGCACCACCACTGCGGGCATGCGTGTGTGCGTACGTGGGGGCTGTAACTCCATCCCGGCCCGGTGACGGCGGGCAGGATCAGACTCGCTCTGTCTGCTCAGCCTGTCAGAGCCCCGTGGTGCCGGCGCCGGGGCGGTGGAGCAAAGCGGAGCCCTGAAAAAGCTGAGACGGCGGGACGACTGTGCCCACCTCTAGGCACGGGGTCGGCTGAGAGGGCCGGTGGGAACGCTTCCAGCGCAAGGCAGAGCGCTCTTCACCCCTGACTGCCCCTAAAGTGGCAGCGGGCCCACCCAGTGTTCAGCTACACTTCAGGTGCCAAGATGAGCAAGTTTGACAGTGACACGCATCCCACTGGTCCAGAGATTCTCTCTGCATTCGCACGTCTTGCTAACAGATCTGCATCAACACAAGAGAAAATCCCCACAACCGCTGTGGAAGATGCAGCGGGAGCGGCGTGTGACTTCACAGAACACCACCGTGACACAGGGACTGCAGAGGGAGCAGGTCGTGGCCACATGCGCAGGCTGCACATGTGACTGAGGATCAGTCGCATGAAATGCCACGTACGAATGAAGGCGCTCGGTCACTGCCGTCCCAAGGGTGTTTCCAAGGACGAAGAACACAGAACTGAAAACTACTCCAGTTCACAGAATAAGACTAAAAAAATGCCCACGTGGGTGAGGGTTAGGCGGTGAGTGCATTACTGTAGGTCATCTGACTAGAACAACAAAAACGACTCCAGACTATCTGCAGTTTTCCTAAGTTGATCTTGTATTTCATACAAAACAAATATTTGCACATACAATTCACATTTTGGTGTGAATGTGGAGGTTTGAGTGTTTTATTTTCAGGGATGCACAAATCCAAAACGTATTTGCAACAAGTTCACTCATCTGTTTACTGCAAAGTGCTGATTCGGGACCTGTTGTTTTCAGGCATTGCTGGATACATCAGTCAACTCCCATTGGACGATTGTGCCAACTGGTGGCTATATGAGGACAATGATTGGCTAGTAGTCAACTGTGCTATCGATCAGAGCCTGGACTAAGTCCAGTGAGTATTCTGCATGGATTTAATATCTGTGGTCAGTAGAGGGCGCCCCTAAATTATTGGAATCTATAGCCAAAGGGTTTACTATTTATTACCGCACCTATTTTAACAACCTAGCAACATGTGATTGGTTCAACAACAACCACATTTGTTGTGACTGGCAACCAAAGACAGAGGGAATGCTTAGTTAGCACCACAGCATCAGAGCCAAATCTGTACTGCGTGATGCAGTGAGCTATACACAGCGGGCCACATGCACCTTACGAGATGACTTTTCTGATGAGTGGACAGACACCCTCTGATCAACGTTGTTTGCAGTTACGCTCAGCCTGTCCCTACCTCAATGGATGCTGCATGCAAGGAAATGGGCTTGAAGCAGAGGTGCATAGTCCAGGTCCAGAGAGTAAAAGTCCAGTCCAAGATTTTGTTTCAACCAAGCAGTTGAGTATTCTGCGATTGTGACTCTTTATCTGGTTGGTTGAAACAAAATCTTGGTCTGGACTTCTACTCTCTGGACCCCAATTGCCCTCCTCTGCCTCAATCCCATTTCCTTGCATGCAACATCCATTCTGCTCTCAAAGACTCAGGTCACCTCAGTAAGTCCCTGAAAGTGGGGATCAAACAGGCTGAGAAGGTGGATGGTCATTGAGAAATTCCTCAGGGCTCTTTGCAACTATTGAGGCCAATATTTACCAGGGATGATGTTTCCTTTTAATGGCTGGTAATTACACGGCAGACTGGGCCTAATGAGAGGTTCACAGGGGCTACTCAGGCAGGCGGCTCCGGTTTCTATGACGATGGCTGCCTTTCCCGGGGGACACAGCCTTAGAGATATGGTGTGTGTCCCCCTTCTCTCTCTTTATGTCCAGCTCTTAAACAGCTCAGCTGGAGGGCTCTCTGTCAGATAACTCAGGTTATTGTTTGAATAGTAGGCACCTTCCATGCCCTCCCACCCCCCAACCCCTGTGCTAACTCCCCAAGACACCCCCCTGGGCCTAAAGCCCATGAGTCACAATGATCCATCCATCCATCCATCCTGGCTGATACAGTACAAGGTCAGTGTCCCTGAAACCTTTCCCAGGGATAACAGACCACCATGGGGCGGGCACTCTGGACTGATTAGGAATCAATCACAGGGCAAATAAGTAACAATAAGAAAACAAGGACACAGATCAGGAACACACTATTCCCTACTGACAAAGGTCACTTAGTATAGAGAACGTGAAGCTCACCATTGCCTGACCACAGTGAGTGCCATCAGCCAGGGGCATGTGCTGCGTGCGGCAGCCTCGATTCTCCCCCTCCGCGGTGGTGCACCACAGCCGTTTGCACTGCCTCTGTAGGGAGGGGGCAAATACTGTACACACCCACGCAGCCCCTTCTTCATTGTACATCACAATGCATGCAAATTAAGGGTAACACAATAAAAACTAACCAGAATTTCTCCTCCTCTCCAAAAAGTTATTGATATTGATAGATGGCTTGAAGAACATAGCTTCAGTTGCCAAACCTTTCCTCAGGGGCCCCTCAGCCATTGCATGTATTTGTTAAAGTTCACCACCATTTCACTTTATTTGATTAAATATTTATAATAGCTCAATGAGGTACTGATAAGCCAAATATGGTATGGTAGTGGTTGAGTCAACAAATACATCGGCGTATTGGATGGTTGCCGCAAATACTGGGGTTTTGAAATGACTAAGTAGACACATTGTAACTGACATCACAGTTTTGCAACATGAAGATCATTTAAATATCATTTTCTTTGACTGCCTAAGACTTTGGCAGAGTGCTGTATATATACTGTATGGCCAAAAGCATGTGGGCATCAGCTTGTCCAAGAGTATTAATATTAAGTTAATCGGGCGAACGTTGCTACAGTGGCCTCTACTCTTCTGGAAAAGCGTTCCATTAGATGTTGGAACATTGCTGATGGGATTTACTGCAGTTCAGGTTGGGTACTGATATTGGGTCATCGGGTCCTTTTCTGTGACCTGATGTGGCCCAACATCTCTGAATTAGCTTCCAGACGTTCTGACCAGGGGAGAAATCTGGAGAACTGACTTGTTGGGAAGATGGCATCCTACAATGGTGGGAAGTAAATTCTCCTGTATGACCACCCATTTTGCTAATAATGTTTGTTTCAAGAGACTGCGTGACTTAAGCATACACCGGCGTCAACAGTGGGTTTGGCTTAATCCAGCAATTCGAGGTGCCCACATACGTTTTGGCCACTCAGTCTACATGCATTTCAGACAGATGTCATTCCTCCATAACCAGGAAAAATGCTACTATGTGTTCAGTGGTGGCTTGGCAGTTCCCCTTACTCGTGACACCTCCGTCAGATGACTGTCAGCCGCGGCTTTCTGCACAGCGAAGCCACATGAGGAACAGTCTCCCTTGTGACAGACAAAAGCACCACAGCAGGCAACCCTCACCATGTAGGGGCAAACTTGGGATCCGGGTCCGAAAATGAGCTCACACTGCTGGTTGGCACTGAACAGCTGGCCTGGTAGCTCACGGGGCAGCAGATAGGGCCTGCCAGATGGCTCGTCCAGGAGACATTCCCCGTAACCCGTGCTGAGAGTCAAAACATATTATGGGGTGTTACAAGATTCTAGTTAATGGCATCGTGCAGCTATACCACCGATTGATACTGAACAGTGATTTTTACAGGCCTGAATTAAAAAGAAAACTCAAGATTTTATTTGTTCACAAAATTTGAAAAGCAGTGAGGAGGCTCGTATATATGGTTGATACAGTGGATGTCTGCTTGGCACCAGTTTAGGCTAATTTTTACTTTCGGGGATGTGTGAATTCCTCAGCCGCCGTCAATCACTTGAGACGAGACCGAGGAAATGCAAGCACGGACACCATGGGTGGGCTACAGTAACTCAAGGGTTAATGCAGACGGGGAGTAATAACAGTGTTGTTATCATGAATCTAGAACGGAGACGCAAACAAACATGCAAGCTGCATGTCAATAATGAGAAAAATCTGGTATACAGAGGCTCCGGCAAAGACAGACAGACAGATGTGGAACTCGAGGGAAAAACTCCATCCCATCTGCCTTCCGTCTGTCAACCACATCCCTCCTTAAAACATGAAACAGCAACGGAGCCAAGCCTTTGCAGCAAAGCCATTTATTACTGGAAAAGTTCCATGCATCTCATACTATAAAAAACTGTGCAGAACACCGTCTTTAAATAAACATTTTTGTTTAAAATATTAAAATGCAAAACGCTGCTCAAGGTGGAACTGTGTGACATGTTGGACCCGCTTTTGCAATTTGTTTCTGTGCTGAATTAAACACCTGTTAGCCAGCAGCTGAGTCCGCCTGGCCAGTAATTAGCACGGCTCAGCCAGGGCTCCCTTTCAATCGCTCAGCGAGGAGCTCTGAGAAGCTGTGAGAAAGTCTCTGTTAGGACCAAGACCTACCCTTTGAGGGGTAAACAGACATGAACATATGAATAGTCAGTGGGAGCTAATAGCCCCATTAGGCCACGGCTATGACAAAGGCAGGTGCCTCTAGGTGCCAGTGTTTCTGCAAATGTTATAATGCGGACCACAAAAAAAAAACGTGTAATTAAGCAAAACACTGTTCGGCTAATCTTCCCATGAGAAATAACAGAACGAGACGCTAATTCCACATGTTTACATCATCACAGGCACTCGACAGATGCAATAAAACATCTGCTTTATGAGAATTTACTACACAATTTTATGAATTTTACAGATTTACTGCATGAAACAAGAAAGCTTCTCTCCGTCATTTCACGCTCTTCCTCAGTTGGTTTCATTTCAAAATGTATATGACATCACCGCCATGTTGATTACACAGAGGTTTCCTTCACCTTTAGCACTGTTTTTAGCTACCCAGTGTAATGAGGTCTTGTCCCCACTTTCGGCAATAAAGTCCCTTTGTTTGGCTAATCTCGCTGTCTTTGTAGCGCCCATAACAAGGCCCATTACTACTAATAAATTTGGCACCATAGCGGGCATCTTAATGACAATCATAAACTTGGTGCTCATTAGCAGTGACTGGTGCAGAGCATTTTATCTGCTCAAAGCCCAGACGACGGTAGGTGTCTTCAAATCCACACTGATATCTGACGACAAGCGGACTGATACCCACTCATGGCTGCAATCAAAAATAAAATTTCTGGCTCTCAGCCTCTTGCCTTCTTTGCATTTCCTCCCACGTTTACATGATGCAAAATATTACATGACAGTCGTTAATAATGAAAGGATGAAATGTTTCTTTCATTAACTCCGCACCACAACGGCGATCCTCAAAGCTCATAATTGACAGTGACGTTAACACTTGAGGGGCCGAGCAAGGGCCCTCGTAGAAGAATGGCCAGCGAAAACATGGACGTACTTGACCATGCTCCCTCCCTGCAGAGTGGATGAGCGGTTTGGGATCAACGAGCCTCTTTGTGAGACGAACAGGCTTTAGCAGTGTCTGGTGATCTTTAGAGACCTTTCCCACCAGTGAACGCTCCTCAATGCTAAGTGTTTACAAATATAGCGACTGTTAGGCAAATCAGCTTCTAAGCGAAAACCATGTGACGAGCGAGCTGGCTGTGACTGGCATTCTGTCCCCTTTCTCACAGCCATGAATCGAGAAGCAGTTTGCAGATGTTATCCGGGGGAAATAACAGGTCTTAATTAATCTTCTCGTGTGGAAGTGGCACGAACAGCAGTAGGTGACCTCACAGGTCGCGACAGGGGTTCAGCTCAGCTCCAACGAGGCCACCTTCTGCCAGGCCACGAGACTATCAGTCCCGGAGGGGAAAAAAAAACATTAAACCGATATCTCATCTTGCAACTGGAGGTGACTTGACCTGAGATGCTCTCTAAAAACAATGCAGAGTCCTTTGGGCATGAGAAAACCTCCACATAAATGCAAACCATTATTATTATGCTACATAGAAGCCTTTCAGCTAAGCGGTAGTCAAACAAGAGGGCGGTTGCCCCAAGAAACCATTTTTGTGAAGGAAGTATGCAATTGGCCAATGGACTCAAAAGGCATTTTACTGGGTAGAAACTGGAGAAGTGCAGGGGAAGATGAGTGGAACAGGCATGCCAGCCTCTCCATTCTGTATTTATACACGCATTTAACTCACTACACTAAAAATACTACATCTACACTGCCATGCTGCATTTAACCCTTTGTTCGCTAACCTGACTGCAAGGGGAACATAGCAAGGACTCAGGCATTGTACAAACATATCACACAGCGTGGGAGTTTGGGGGTGATTCTGACGGAAGAGCCACCCTCAAAAACGTAGGTCTGACGTAACACACGGAGAAACCTACTCCAGGAATTCTGTGATGTACTTGCGGCTGCAATTGGACCAGGTCCAGGGACTGGTGTCGTAGTTGAGCATCGGCGCCATGACATTCAACTGCAGTTTCACTGTTGCCTCCCGGCACTTGGAGTTGTCGTCATGGGGCATATTGAACCTGCAGGGTGGCATACGGAAAAACCCTTCACTGGCAGTATGTTTTCAAATATGCTGCCTACCAAAGCTACTGTACAAGTTTCTACAACTAGTGACCTCATGTCTAGTTTCAGTACTGCTTTAAGGACCGTGAAGTAATTGGCAGTTAAATAGTAACCCAAAAGACGGATGTACGCCATGGTGCAGTAACTTCATAAAATGCGACCACAGTTTTTTAATATAAAGCAGTTGACATACTTATCATCAAGTGACTGAATTATGAATACCTATTTGAAACTAACTGGGATCACATCCAGGGTGAACCCCAACCTTTTCCCTGATTGCCAAGTCTCCCATGTCTTGCCACAACCCATGTGGGGTGCTTTACATTAACTGCACCTTCATAATGCATTCATTTTGCACTCATAGAACATTCAGTGCACCTTTGTAATGCATTTATAATGCATTCATAGAACATTCATATGCAGCACGTAAGTATACCTTAACATCCTAACATACCTTAACAGCTTAAATATACATTAATAACAAACATTTATACAGCTATACCATTTGTTTGTTATTATAAGACAGTGTTTGTTATTCATGAATATTTAAGCTGTTAAGGTATGTTAGGATGTTAAGGTATACTTACATGCTGCTTATGAATGTTCTATGAATGCATTATGAAAGTGCAAGATGGTTCTACAAATACAAATATAATGCAAATATAAAGGCATTATAAAGGTGCAGTTAATGTAAAGCGGAATAAGCTTTTTCAACCAGCGTGGTAGGTTTGCAAGCTCACTGGTGCCGAGTCACACAGCTGGCCTTGTTTAGCTTTCATGCTGGGCTTTTGATAATCTGCATTAGTCTTCATCATAACCCTGCAATCATATCGTCCCTCCACAGCTGCACCACCAGTCAGCTGTGCCTGTCTGTGTACCTGCAGGGAAAACTACTACAATTATTATACAAGGACACCTCTGTAAACAGGAAATGACTGACCTCAGCTGCCACATATAATTAGTCACCATGCTCGCACAGACAATGCAATAACCAGTGCCGCTGGCTTACGGGACCAGGAAACAGCATTTGTGATGCAAATGACAGGCCCTCGAACCCTGGGCATGCTCAGTGTCCACTATGGCCCACGGTAACTTCACAGAAACACAAATGTTTCCATTCAGGAGACAATGAATGGCTTAATAAACAATGGACGAACATCTGTTCTCTATTATCAAAATGTGAATATGAACACATGAATTACTGAAGCCATACATTTACAGCTAATGAATTTCAGCTCGTTCTCTGTAGCCATGACTTCACCCTGAGCCCAGAAGAAAACATGCAGAAAAAAAAGATAGAAGGAAAGCCTGATCAAATCCTGCTGTTCATAGTTTAACAACTTTTTAAAAATGTGTTAAAAAGCGCTGGTTTGCATCTTGTCATAACCGGAGGACCCTGATGACTCAAAATGTCAAACAACATCACAAGTCATTTAATGTGTCTCAGAACTGCCAGTGTTTTCCTTGACCGATTGACATAAATCCGGCCAGCTGTTTAGCTGAGCTGAGCTAAACAAGAGTCTCGCCTGGACAGTGCGCACGCTGCCGAGAGCGAGGATCTTGGGAGAATAACTCATGGTGCGCTGACTTCCAAACGGCTCGGAGGCGGATGTATGAAACATGCACAGGTGGGAAGGCATGCAGGGTGGTGAGTCGGACCTACAGACTGCCCAGCGGTGCACAATAGCCCTATTCACAGAGCTCCCCCACATATTAGGGCGCTATGGAAACAGCTCTGAATGAACACCTGTAAAGGGCTCGCTGTATCACTACATACACTGCAGTTATTCTCTCTTCAGGGCAAGAGATGTGCACTACAAAATCTGATTGGGCACATTAAACAAAGGCAATTTTAATGCTGGAAATAAAATATTACAGTAGGGTAGGGATTTATGGAATTTTATTTGCTATGCAATTGTTTCTTTGTGGTGATCACTGCAAAGTCATTGCTTGACATCACAAAGGAGTGGTCTGCTGCAGAAGCACTCAATAGTTGCCTGTCCACTGCAAGGATGGTGTAGATAACTCCATTCTTCTACACAACCATCCAGTTCGCGCAGTCTGTCCCATCGCTTCCACTGCAACACTGTGATATCTTACTAGGATTTCAATGGACATGACGGTTGACACGACCGTACAGGTTTTGTGCAGACTTACATGTGGCCTAGCTGGTGGGCAGCTGCGCTGGTGAGGGAGACGCTGACATGATGCTGACATTACTTACACATGGCCCAGCTCATGGGCGATGGTGAAGGAGGTACTCAGGCCGTTCTCCTCACTGATGGAGCAGCTCCGCTGAGGGTCACACATCGTCCCAAGCTCTGCCAGACCTGGGCGTGTAGACAGTCAGCTACTAGCTAATAAAAACACCGCTGATTCTGTGCTATGACATGCAGTCGCATAGCTCTGAGTCAAACTCTATTACAAAGGAAATTACAAACAGAGCAGACAGGCTTACCCAACGTATCACACTTGTTCTTTGTCCTGCAGATATCTTTCCTGAAGAAATACAAACAGGGACACACTTTGAACATCATTTTGCACAGGAGAGCTCCTTAGCTTCTGCGTCATTCGTGTTAGGTATAGATTTGTTGGAATGCTTGTTAGTGCCACCCTACTGACTTTATTATTTTAACAGACAGGGGGTGACGACGAGTTGGTTTAGGATGTTCGAAATCCAAGGTCACACACGACACCTGGTAATAAGGAGCGATGTGTCGTGGTGCGAGGGGTCGCTGTCATCTTGGACGTTCTGGGTCTGTTGCCACACGCAGAAGTTGTGGAGAGTCGCAGCAGCGTTGGAACTGACTGACGGCCCTTCCTGTGGTGAGAACCAATAAGAGTAGAACTAGTACAGTGAGACCCGATAAAGGAACCGGTTAGTACATTCTCATGCCAAATAGCAAAGGCTACCTGTTTAAGAATGGGATTTTTAGGCATTTCACAAACATCAAAATAGCACGCCATGGATTACGCATTGTGTTATTAAGAAAACTGAAGCAACCCAATCAGCATGAGCATAGTTATAATGCTGAGCCGGTTTTCACACTGCAGTCCTACCAGTTCGTCATGGATGACCACCAGCTTTACAATGATGATGTTGATCAGGTTGCCCACACTCGGGTCTTTATAGATGGCAGCCACCTGGAACAAGATTAACGGAAGGGGGAGAGAGTTCTCCAAGAAGGTCAAAAAGTGTCCTCATCCTTCCAAGCGTAAGGTATAGTACTTAATCCTGTATAGATTTTAAAACATTCTTGAAATAGTTAAACTACCTCGTGGTTGTGTTGAGCTGATTTTGTACGAAGAACCTCTCAAAACACAAACACACACACAACAAGCAGACGACACTACCTATAATTTATACAGCTATACTACAAAATATACAGTCCGGCTGTAATACTAGACACTGCTCTAAACTTGTAAAATGGAGATCAAATATAAACAGATTTTTCTAAGTATTATATCACCACAAAGCGGCATAAAAGCAACGTGTCACTTACTACTGACATGATTGTGAGTATGTAGTGCTCTAAGTTGTGTCCGTGGTGCTGAAGCATTTCGTTGTCAGCCGTTACCATCAGCTCCACAAATCTGGGATAAGACAGGAATCTTTTTCGCCGTGATAGTGACTGTTTCTGAGAGTTGCTAGAGGGCAGTCTTCTGTGGTAGAAATCTACCGCTTCCTGAACAGAACTCACTTCCTCATCAATACTTCTGTTGCAGTGAAGGGCAGTTTGATCTTGGAGATGGATATCTGTGAAAATATACAAACGAGGGGTGCTATATTCAGCAAAGGCGACTGTAGTTGAGCTATTAAAAACATGTCTGTCTTAAAGGAAAAGCCACCGGTCCTAAGATGGAGATACAGGGCTTCTTAAACTTAAGCAGCTGTGGACATGTTCAGTCAGCTGGGTCCTCACTTTGTACCTTTGATCTGTTTCAAAGCCACGAAGGCAGAGATTTCCAAAGCTGGGCAGCTGTACACCCACACAACGCTTCACTGAAAAAGTTCTAACCTCTCCATCAGTCTCAAAGCTCCACCTTCATAATGCCGGAATGCCACTTGAATAGCCCTCCCACCCCCACCACAATCAAAGCATCTCACCCACATTCACAAAGACCTGTCTCTATACCACTGCCTCATACGCTGTCAGTTACAAATCCCTATTCTCAGAGCACTGGCTCAGCCGCAGTCTCGATTCCCCTTCTGCATGTGAGCCTTAAAACCAGTTGTAAAACTGGAAAAATAAGTGGTTATAAAAGAAGCTGTTCATAATGCTGACTCTGAGTACCCCCCCCCCCCCACACACAGGGAACTCAAAGCTCAGGATGTGGATTGCCCATGTACAGCCCATGTGATGCTGCAAGGGGCAGATTTCTTAGAGATGACAACATTCGTGAAGGAAGACATGGAACAGAGATAGGAAATTATCCTAGGGGCAAAATAAAGAAGAGGAGTGACTCCATGATTATTCTTTAGACTTCAGATGCTTAGGGCACCTAAGACCTGGGACTGTACTGTATAAAGTGACAAGTACCAGAATGTGTAGACATAGGCCATGGGGCTAGATGGTTCAGTGAGGAGACCTGGCACAAAGGTCTAATAATAATAACACAAAAACAAGTAGTAGAGGTAGCAGCAATTAGAAGGCTGCAAAATTTGGATGATAGACTGAATTGTGTCACATTTTGCAGAGGCACGTGTACAAGCCACAGAACCAAATACAAATTAGAATTTTGCTACGGGATCTGGGAGCAGATGACTGGAGCAGCCTGCCCATGTCAGTTTGCCCTGCTACCCAGACCAAACGGAAGGAGGTGCTCCAGCACCTGAAAGCAGCTCAACCACAGCTGCAGACCACGCTCAGAGACGTGGACTGCTGGCCCTCAAAAGCCATGCTAAACGATCTGGACGACGTGAACACTTGTAATGCGAGGCCTCCTTCATTCACCCTTCCTGCCCTGGGCTCTTTCAGTTCGACTCCCTTTTGCAGCCCTTCCCTGTGGAGACACAGTCTGTCCCTGCAAACCATGAGTCAGAGCCAAGGTCTTCATAACATGACACTCATCGAGTTATATTTCACTGGAATGACTATATAATTAGAAGTTGCTTTGGCAATTTGGATCAAACACAAACATACATGGAAACGTGGTGCAGACGTGGTTTGTTTTATTACAGTGTTAATCAACATTCCTTTACAAGAAACTAAGAAGCAGGTCCACCATTTTGATGGCAATTAAACCGGGAGGCTCCTTACAGCTAATGTAGCCGGCCAACAGACAAATCGGGAAACAAGCTGATAAGTTAAGTGACGCATAAGTGAAATCTCGTATAGTCAGTTAGTGAAAGAGAGAGAGGAAGAAAGGAAAATAAACTCATCAACACAATTCAGTTCTTCTGACTCCCCTGTTTCTAAGAGTCAGAATTTACGAAGCTTGCAGACAATGAGATGTGGAGAGAGCTGACAGGGCTGTCTACATTAGCATTCCCTCCCTGTGCATGTGTCAAGATCAGACAGAAACCAAATGCTAGAAACCAGAGGCCTGTAGCAGCCTTGATGCAGCTAAGTAAAAAAACAGGTGTAATGGGACAGTCATCAGCCTATGGGCTCTTCTGCTGTGCAGAGAGGTGGCCTGGTGGACTATCTCAGTACTCTAGCCCAGTATTCAATTATTTTCCCTTGAGCTCCAGATTTCATCAGCAGCGCAAAGCCAAGGTCTATGGGGGTCCCCTGGATAAATTTCAGCGACTTATGGGGTGGGTTGGGGGCTGTTGATTGTGTAGTCCTGATTACATTGTGTTTCCATCTGCATACAGACTGGAGTCCGCCATTTGAGTATCCCTGCTCTAGGCTTTTGTGAGCTTTTCATCATTTAGCACGCAGAATTTGCCCTCTTCAAAAGGCTACATTCTCCATAGAGTGGGTGGCACATGCTCACATTCTGCAGCTTAGATGCACTTAACTGAAAACTGACTCCAGTGTAGTACAAGGAGATTAACACCTAAGCATATTCACTAAAAGCCATCATCCAGTGATTTGAAGTTTGATTCACGCATTTTAATAATTTATTTCAGTTCCTAATCTTTGCGCTAATCCCGGCTGAAACGCACAGCTCTTAAAACCCAATGTAAAAGTCGGACAATTGCTCACTGTTGGCGATCAAAAAACGCAGCATGGAAATACACAGGCCAGAAAGCACAGCCAGAAGTTATCAGCTTGAGTGCTCGGCAGAGGCGCCCAAGAACGACTCAGTGATATTAACAGCACATCTCAGGTGCTGACCCCACTGTCGTAGTAACAAGGGATGCAACATCGTCTTACCACTGTGACACGCTGGTCTCTCACACGAAAGGTATCTACATCAGTATTTAGTGAACTCAAGTAATTATTTGATTAAATAATAAATTCATGTTATTATTTTATGCTGTATAAGACTATATAGGAATGAGAGTCTACCAGCTGTAACTTTAGTCTAACTTCCATTATGTCATGATTTACAAATCCATACCACGGCTGAGACTAAAATTACACAACATGTTCCATCACGTGCACTGTGCTGTAGAACAAGCTTTTAGGAAGGTTACACATCAGATAATGGAGTTCATAAGGGTCAAGAGGTACTAAAGCAATGTCTTTAAAAGCCCCCTTAAGGACAAGAGTACTCTGCAAAAAGACCCCCTAGACATCAATGTCACTTAACTGGTAGTGGGCCGACATCATTAAAACCACTAAACTAAAGTTTTGTTCACTTGTAGCCAATGTGGGATTAGAGACAGAGAATATCCTGAAGGCTGGCTTCCCCAGACAGGAGACAGCAGTATCAGTATGATAGCACAGCAGTCCCAAGCAAACCAGCACCATTCAGCTTGAGGTTTCTGTACAGTGACACTTAGCTAAATGCGCTCTAGCTAATGCCACTAAAGAATCTGTTCAGTACTTTTTAGGGAATTTTCTGTAGTGTGTTTATCTGAGCATGTAACAATGTGACCGCTGATATTCTCACAGGCAGTGTTATTGCCGGAGACTCCTACCTCCGTCTGCTCCGAGATATACTTCTAGAAAAGGCTCCCAGTGAAACTCAAAATGCAGAAAGGGGATCCTTACATTCACCTAGAAGACAGTCCACATGGAGGACATCAAGTCTACCCACAGAGCCCACCGGTGGCCTGCTTCTCCCAGTGCAGTGTAAGAATTTTTTCTTAATCATGGCAATCTCCTTCCAAATGCCTCTCATGGGGGAGATTTGTACACTTTGATGCAGAATCCTTCTCATGACACACACCACAAGTTAATCTGACCTAAATACTGGCATTCCCCTTCAGGATTGTCTCTTTCAACCGCATACATCTTGTCCTTAGCCTCTGTCTTTTCCATCTTTGATCCACCCCTCTTCGCCATCTCTTCCCAACAGATAACTTGGTTCAAATCAGACTGCTCTGGCTAAAGTTTGAAATGGCCGATTTGTTCTCTGCTGTTAAGTAGGCTCTTTTAAATAGCGCCTTTATCTTCTGCATTAGGCAGAGCATTCTTTGCTGATTCTGCCTCTCGCTTTCTTTTCAGTGCTGCCGTACAGGAAATGCAATTTGAGAGCTGAGTTAATGTTAACGGTTTCTAACAGCAACTGGCAAACTGGCCACTGCCGTGCATACTGCAAACTATACAGCCCATCTCTCCAACATTTAACTTAAGCTACGCATATATTTTAAGCCGAGCAGCCGGAGATGTATCTTGTGCAGTGCTTCACCTCGGCTTTGACTTTGTCAGGATTCTCCACACACCTGTTATTTAGGACCAGGTGCTCTGTTTGTCCCCGGATGTTCGGCTTCAGAGGACGTTGTTTTACGCATCAGTTAACCTGCTTTTTTAACTGAAGTCACAACCTGTATAAGAAGAGCTGCTTTTTTCCATCTGCTGTTGACACTCATCCACCAGTGAGCAACCAAGATGCTACGCATTACTATTCATCCATCACTAGTCTGATACAAGGAAGCAACATCATCATATTCGACATATTCATTAGATTTATTCATTTGTGACCATTCATTCACCAATTCATATCCAGACAGTTGTAATCCTAGTTTATGGCTGCATGCGTGTGCTGGGATTTCCCACTTGCAGAAAAGGCTAAAATCGTGCCCAGTGCCCAGAACCCAGCGCTGACATAAATGGCCTGCTCTGGTGGTCACACTCTGACGAATGCTAGCACAGCAAAACGCTTGACTCCACAGCAAATGTGATAGAGAGCCTCCTCCCTGATGTCGGAGGGGTAGCCATGAGAGCTCTCTACAGCTCCCTGGTCAAAGTAAACTGTACTGCACCATTTCCTCCCCTCTCCAGACACAAGCCCTGCCCGTTGTCTGACCAAAGTTACGGTCTAAAGCATCCCTTCGGGACAAAAGAGAGATAGGGTTAATGATCAAAGAGACACAAAAGGCAGTTTCTTGACATGGTACAAGGTGCTCTTACAAAGGGAGGCGTGCCTGAAGCTCCGCAGTGCGTCTCCCCGGCCGGAGCGACCTGAGAAAATGAACTAGCAAATGTACTGAGACAAAAAACCATGTTGACATCAGCTGCTATAAGGCAGCAGAGCATGCAGATGGTTAATAACCTGCTGAGCTGGGGGAGGGGGGGGGGTGCTGGGGGGAGTGATGGCATCCCCAGCCATTTCACCCCTGCAGAAAAACGGTGGGCTTTGTAATTCAACAAAGCTCAAACTATACAATGCACTTACAATGCATTCACAGTCAGTAACGAGTAGTCTTTGTTTTGTTTCATTGAAAGTAAATCAAAACTATAAAGACAGACTTTAATCCTGAATCTCCTCTGAGCCTGACTGTCTATGGCACCATGGGAGTAGCTCATATCTGATGAACTGTAGAGACGAGAACAACGCCTCCTGCTTTAACTCTTCGCCTTCAAACAGACAGGCACTTTCCTGAAGCCGTGCTATCCTTCCCACACCAACTGTCCCTCTATGCCTTTACACACACACACACCATTCACACACACATTCATACCTATGGACAATATGGGAACTCCTTTCACATGTTACTGGACTGTGGGGGGACACCAGAGGATGTGGGGAAAACCTAATGTCAACACAGGAAGAACATGGAAACTCCACACAAGTAGAGCCAAGGAAACACTGCTAACCACTGTGCCCCCATGCCATCTCCACTCAGTACCATCAATGTGCTTTTCATGCCCAACCACTGCCTACTTGTATGCGGTGCAGACCGCCGCCTCTCGTGCCGGTAGACCAGGTGGGGCTTGCTGTGCTCATCCTCATGCTCACTTCCATCTGCTTTCATCAGGGGCTCCAAGAAATAGTCACCGCTGTGCGTGGTAAACGTCCCAATCTAGAAAGACAACAGGCAAATGCCCATATGTCAGCTAGGTGACAATGTTTAACTGCTTTTTATTATTCATGTTTATATTTTGCTTACTCACCTCAGCGACTCGCATGTTTAAAATTTACCCATTCGCTGAAATTAAGTAATTCAAAATTGAGCTGACTGATAAAACAGACATTTCAATTATGAGATTAAGAATCAAATTTGCTGTCCATTACTTAAACTACATCATTGGGCTACCATACGGTCCTATACAGGTTGGGCCACATCAAAAACACTGTCCTACTTTACTTAAGATAAAAATGAAAATAATACATTTATGTCCAGACTCTTGAGTAGCTTGGATGCAGCAAGCCAAGGTGATCGCAATACAAGTACTTAGTATAAGCAGATTGCCAATTAGTTGCTTAAAGCCTGACGTGGGAAGCATCCTCAAAAGAGCCCTGAAGATACGTAGTTTGTATCCACCTATGACTCAGTGGACAGGTCTCTCCTCGTCTTGGGTGGGGCAGCTTTGAAGCTAAATATGACCACAAGGCAAGGCCGTGCTTTACAGAAAACTATAAATCCTGGCTTGTACACTGATGCTACAGTTTCGGTACCACCCATGAGATCTAGATAAAAACCTCAGATTTCTGAAATATGACCTGATGGGATCAGCCATAATATCATCATAATCACGTAAAATCTTTGATCCAGCTTGGATTCAAATTTCTGATCCAAAGAAGGGACAGTGTTTGCAATCTGAGTCTAACTCACTGCCCCACTTCCCTCACTCAGTGTTGGAATGCAGTGCTATGTGGATGTTGTAGGGGTACGAACCATTCTTTAGGATTATCTTTGTAGTGATCCATCTTTGCATACATCAAGTGGCGCATTATGCACCATTGCAAAACGACAACGTTTTTCCCAAAACAAATGCAAAAAACTGTCCATGTCGGAGGCTCTGGCAGATACGGCATCTAGACACATAGTACTGGAATGGAATTGTCTTTAAAGCTCGACATCAGCATCTCATTGTCAAACAAAAACACAGCAGGAATACAGAAGGCGGACACATCACATCAATGTCCAGGCCCATCGAGTTCTCATTTCCTTCCTCCCGCCGTTTTCTTTTCACGAAGAAAGTACTGTTGTATTAATTCTTTAATAAACATGCCTGTAAAGACTACATTAAGCATTTCAGAAAACTGTTTTTCTCCCCACAATAAGTGAAACAACATGTTAGACATTTGACAAATGACTTACAAGTCCCCCCCCCATATAATCAATAGGGTGACGTCAAAGGGTAATTAACAATGAGTAAATGTTCCGTATGGTATGAAATGAAGAACCTTAATGTTCAACTTCATTTGTCTTCTGGTATAAAGCACAGACATCCTGCTAACTCCATGTTCCGAGCAACTAGACAAGCAGAATAGTCTGTAATGTCAGCACTGAGGTAGATCTGAATGATAAACACACCTCTGATATTGGCAGCTCATTTGTGAGAGCATCACTGCAGCATGGTATCACCTCCTGAAATACCTCAGTACCAGTGCATATCTGTCATGCAGAGCATTCCAGCTGAGACCAACTTCAGATTCAATTCCTTCACTGTCACTGACTGCAAATGACAGAAAAATACTGACGACTCCTGTGAGTAGTCTTTAGAGACTGATTTATTTGATCATTCACAATCTACAAAAGAACAAATACTGTTCCTGGCATGTCCAGTTTTACTGAGGACGATGTTCAAAAACTGAGGAGGATTTGCAAAATCGTCCAGTTTAAGGATTTCGTTATTTGTTCGTGCATACAAATAAAAAAAAATAAGTATGTGGCCACTGGCCTTGATGATGACTGTTTTTAAAGATTGAACCAGTGCTTCCCAATGCGGTCCTCACGGACTTGCAGAAAATCTGCATTTTTGCTCCCTCCAAGGAGCAAAAACATGGACTGTCTGGCAGGGAGGGGGTAAAACGTGGACCATCTGTGGGTCCCTGAGGACCATCCTGAGAAACACTGAATTACACCAATGGGATATAATTCACTTCAGCAGCATACAAGGAGGGGGTTGACTTTGATCATATGCAGTTGCACCATTCCACATAAATGATTATGACAATGTACCCTTCATCAGCAGTCTTTTAGAAATGATATGTAGCTTAATATCAAGTAAAACTAGGCAATGAATATAATTTGACAGTTTTCTGTAATATTTTAGATGTCATCTGTTCCGGTTAATTTTATGAAGGAGAAGTTGACATATATGGTGAAACATTTAACAACTCATAATCAAGGGCAAATATTTTTTACAGCACTGGGTACAGAGGTCAGATTGAAATGCCGATTCCTTACATGTCAAAGCATGAGGTCCAGCAAAATGCGTGTGTGTTTTTTTTAAATAAGAAATGAGTACGCTAATAAGCCCGGCGTTAATGAACATATAAACGGTATTCAGATTAAGACATCTGGAAATCAAGTTTTTTTTACTGACACCGTAGATGACCAATTGCACTATTACTTGCCAATATTATATATGCCTTTTCGCGCAGTACGTAATACAACTTGCTGATACGGCCCCACAACGGATCCGTGCTGTACTTGAAAACACAATACATACCACTTAGTATCAAAATAGTTGGTTCCGCGTTAAATGTACAATATTACACAGTCTTTTAAATAGTTATAGAAGAAAAATGAAGCGGGAGAAAGCCGAGTTTCTATCAGCGGTTATGGAGATGCTGACCGGCCACGAGCGCAAGAACCTCTCCAGCGACCGCCGAGCTCGTGACGTCACCGGAGCCGGTGCCCCCCGCGAGTCGCAGCGAGGACGCGCATCCCAAGTGTTTCCGCCAGTCTTTCTTTTCATTCATTTTCTATGACAGTCCTGACAGCTCATTAATTTAGTTTAGTTAACCAGCTACTAACTGTCCTTCTACGTGTCTAGCAATTCTTACGCAGTACAGACGTTTCTCAGCGCTGACGCGATTATAGGTTATATCATTAATCTATAACTGATATAATTCATGTATGCATATTATCAGTGGGTGATTAACTTTGTTTTCTATTATGCGTAATTCATGTGCCAGACGCAGGAAGGAGAAGTGGGACAGAGTGACACAATAAAATGGAACAAATTTCGATAATTTATCTAGGCTACATACTGGTAGGACAGGCTCGGATCCATACTGTTCTATCGCGCATCTATATGCGCACAACTATAAACATAAATTTACCTATACTGTATGTGCAGAAATAAACTTAACATTTCAGTTTTCTCATTGAACTACCAAAGCCTGCAACATGGGTAGCTCTAAACAGAACTTCCACTAAATGATAATTTAAAAACAATACTCACAAGACCAGTGCATAGACTGAAGACTGCCGTAAATGTCCTTCTATTATTGACATGACCGCGGAAAAAACAATGCCTCATATCGGATTCGCTTGGCTGCGAATCGGTGGTGTTTTTATATTTCGCTCCTATGTGTGTCACCGTGTAAGACGGTGCAATAAATTCGGAGTCGGCGGTTAAGTTGAGGTCAAAGCGTTGCCCAAAAGCATCAATTTTATAATGCGCCCGTAACTCAGGAAAATGAGAGTCAGCACTTCTCCGTTTTCTTCTGTAGTGCAGAGAATGTGGGAACTTTTCTCCAAAGTCATTTATACGGAGCGGGGTGATTATCTCATAAGACGACAGCTGTCTGATGAAGTTTTCTGCAAGACAAGCAAAGAGACATTAATGCACAATGAACAAACAATTGTATATTAGTACATCAGTTTGTAAGAATATAAATCACGCACCAGGAAGGAACAGGCAGCTTAGCCCAGCTTTACACCTGGACACCTTGCCCAGTATTTTGAAATCATGGTACTGATCTTGGTACAAGTTGATTACATACCTTGTTTGGGATGGAATCGATAGTCCAGTAACTTCAAAGCGAATGCTGACAGGTGACATGCGAGTCCAACAAACCAAACTGTAAACTTCATGATTTCTTCAACGAAGAAACCACGTCTCGCGCCTCCAGGACAGCACCTTCTCCAGCAGTTTCCCACCCCCCTCCCACCCCCACCCTCACCCTCCTTTGCCCGACTTGTCAAGATGAGGCCGTGGGATCCGTTGTGGCTTGGTGCAGCAGGAGTCCCACGAAAAGCATTGGCTTCATCTCATCCACAATTTTTTCCCTACAGAATGGTGCATATTCAGCTTAGGTCGATGGGAAGAGAAGTGCCAGTCAAACTTTTCTTCAGCCATCCCAGTACACACGCTGCGGGCGACTAGGAACGCCCCCGGCCTGGCTGACCAATCACGGGACGATTTCTCCCCCCACAACTTCGTTCGCACTCGGCTGCATGCTCCAGCGCTGTTTTGGGAAATGTATAAAATGTGTGCACCCTACTGATTTGGGCATCCATATTATCTTTAAATACATGTAAACATAAACGACACCGATAAAATTTATATTACCGCAAAGCAACAACATCACACGAATACATCTGTCCATATTATACCTCGAGACAGCGAGTTGTCAACAGATTTTCAGATTCCCGTGTGATTGTAACATTGTTCAGCTAAGTTAATTGCGTGTCCAAAAAGAACATTTTCTAGGATCATAATATAAATATTTAACGTGGTAGACAGTCTATATTGATACGTCCGTCAACATCAATCGCTATGCAACCTAGTTCTAAAATTAACTGGAAATAATCTCGCCACAATCTCGTACATTCTTCCATAGTGCATGCTGGGTAAGGATAAATAAACACTAATTTCGACTGTGATTATAATTAATTATAAAATGCGTGCTTTATTTGTTAAATACCTGCCACATGTCTTGTACTACAAAACCCAGACTGCAGCATGATGTTCCACTTCCAACTTTGATGGGTAGCGCGCATCTTCCATAGTTTTGTTGTCTGGCGAATTGGGAAATTCACCTTGTCCTCTTCAGCTACACAAAATTGCTGCAGACAAGCACCACCTGTACACTCACTTCACACTTCCCCTTCAATACAGTCAACAAAAGTCAGCTCTCGAAATCAAGCACTGCGACAAGGTCATGACCCCGCTACCTTAAAATTGTCCTGCGTGTGGAGACAAATTCTGTATGGATGGAATGACAATGTCATCAACAAACTACCATTTTGTTTCCATCCTAATTCCTCATTTCGAAAGCTTCATTGTCCAATGACTCGCCACTGTTGACCTTTGCCCCAAGTGGCCCTAGAAGTGTTTCCCCTCAAACACCACTGGATGCAACCATGAAAACACACATTATCACCCCAGCACAAATACAATGGAGAGCTGCAGTTGATACTGTAGCTCTTTAAAACTAAGGACAATTTTAGCTATCTACACATCCACTCTCAGTGAGCGTTCTGTAACAACAGCTGACTTCCACGCAATGGATTAAACCCTCAGTGTTGAGATAAGACAAATATTTAATAGTTTTTACATTTGCTCCTACATAAACATAAACTTTATGTTGAGTGAAAAAGTACTTTTACTTCTAGGGAAAACTTTACTGTTTCATCTTGTCTTCTGTTTAGTAATTTATTAGTGACACACTGGGAGAATCGCACATCTGAGAATTTATATATAATGGTATTTAATATATTTTTTAAGTCTAATGTAAGCCGGTATTTCAGCAAGAGTGAGAGTTGAGTAGAGTGAGAGAGCATTAATTTCTGTGCTGTTTTGTTAATCTACATATCTAGTCTCTTTAAGCTGATACATGGGGTAATTGGCAAACTAGAAAAGTGATTGGCTTCTCTCTTCCGCCTGCTTGAAAAAGGTTGGCTGGTGAGTATTCAAACAACTACACACCCTCTGTATAAGGTTCACTGAGTGCGAACACTGGGACTTGCATCTTAAGACAAAGATTCATGAGGTTGCAACCTCATCTTTTCACCACTGGGACCGTCGTGTATTTCAGTGAGTTCTCGAGTCAAACAACTCAGCAAATGCAATATCGAAACATAAAATTGGAAGAACTGTTAAATAATCTCTTATAGACCAATTGTTTTTTTTAATTCTTCAGTTAGTGATGACCTACTTCGAGAGTAAAAGGCTGCAGTTACCCTCTTTTACAGGACAGGACAAGTACTCTACCGCAAGTGCACAAAACAATTATGTTGCGATTCAGCTCTTAATTTTTTTTTTCTCAAATAAAAGATTAAATGAAGTATTTTTTTTATTAAGGATGAGTCTTGTGTAAACCTATTTTCAGTTATGGAAAGTTTGGACATGTTTAATCTAAAGTATTAAATTGCTTATATTGGTCCAAGAGTGTTCTTTTCAAAGCCCTGCAAGCAAGCAACTTGTAAAATCATCCATTACCAGACTTGTTATTTCATATATCCTCTTCATACGTTAAACACACCTGCGTAGTCTAAGTTGCTGCTGTCATTTGTGATTTTGCAATCAAACTTTAAGATAAACACCATTTTGCACAAAACACGGTCTACCGAGTTGCCAGGTTCTCAGGCCTCGTTTGTATGTCTTTGCTAACCCCTGGATTCATGAAGACCCCAAACAGATCAGGTTCACAGAGGCAGCGTTTAGGTGACAGACTCATTATTTGCCCCATCTCTCTACCTAGAAGCTTTGTGCTGTTTACATTGTTATCTTAGAATAAACAAAAAAGAAAATAGTCTCGATTAATGTTATTTACTTAGTAAACAAGAGTCATTCTATTAACCCATCCATAATGTAGTGACTTGTGCCACTCTCTGAATATCCAGCTTTTAAGACTTGCAACAAAAAAGGCTTAATTTATGCCGAGAAGCTTCCCTCAAGCTTCTGCTACGGACTTTGTGAGAAGAGGATGCTGGACGATTTAGTGGCAGGAAACAACCACCGTTTCCTGAATATTCATAGTTCCCTTTCTTTGAGAGCAACACGAATCCCCCCCCCCCCAACAAAATAGCCCTGGTAACTGGCAGCAGGTACAATCACATTTCAGATTCAAGATGTTATTGCAAAACTTCAGAAATCATGCCTATTTCTTAAGCAGAGAGAAACAAAGAGTTGTCCCACGTTCTGAAAACAAGACAGTTGGCCCAGTACTGGAAGCCCCGTTCAAATCCAGGCCAAATTCACAATGATACCCTCACCTGTGTTTGTGACAAATTAATCCTATATTTGTTAAACTGCCCAGTGCTTAAATTTGATATGTATGAACATGTAAAGAAATCGAGCTATGGAAAGGTAAAGATCCTTTGTGTATTGTAATATCACCATTCCACTTAGCAAGACCTGGCATGTCAGGTGGGGTCTTCATTACAGAAAGCTCAGTAATGTCATTCTACAGAAGAGGTGATTATATTCCAGTATAAAAAAACAGATGTTTTTTTTTTCAAAGTGTCTAAGAAATATGCAGATGTAAATAATAACATTCAAGGGATATATCTACAGAATCATGCAGGGATGAACCACTGCATCCACCACAGAAGGTCACTTAAAACAGATTGCATATAAAACCCTTCTTTTGGAAGAAAGAGAAAATGTTCTGAAACCTCAAAGCAGAAGATAAAGCTGCTACTAACGGCAGTTGAGTTCACCTACTTGACAGCCGTTTGGATGTGAATAAGATCTTCACTTTCATGGTTTCAATGAAAGGTGCTGTGGGACAGTGAAGGCTTTACATGTAGGAGCTGACATACTCGTTAATAATTAATTAATTGGAAGCAGCTGAAAGACAAGCAAGTCTTATAGTGTCCTTTAGAATCCCCTTCCCTGGTGGGGGTTAAATGCGTTCCTATGGGCTTGACCTCCATCTGGAGACATGCTCATTAAACGTGTCTGTTATTCCCCAAACATGGCTATGTGCCAGCCTCTCTCCTTGCTGACATTCTCCCCGCTGGCATTCCTCACTCTGCCCCCACCTGGTCACCCAGTTCCTCTGCCTGGCATGCTGCATGAGGTCCCAGTTAACAAGGATCATTCTGGAAAGGCCTGCTGGCTTTCGAAATCATTTAGAGGGATCTAGTGTCTGTTTCTCGGTGGTTCTGAAGAGATAGAGAGATGCTTTTTGGCGACCCAAGGGGTGAAATGTAAAACGTAAATGTACAATAAGTAGGATTTACAGAGCAGAAGAGATTTGGGTTGTTTCATGTGGAAATGACATGATGACATGCAAACTCTGCAAGCAGAAACAGGACAAAAACTGCATCCCAGGTCTGCAGAGGTGTAAGGCAACAATGCCAACCATCGCACCACCGTGCCAGCCCAGGTACTGTACAGATCAACTTTGGTATATGACGTCTATACCAAGGAGCCTATATATTTGACAAATATTCAGCAGCGGGAGGCTATACATTTAACAGGTATTCAACAGCGGGAGGCTATACATTTAACAGGTATTCAACAGCGGGAGGCTGTACATTTAACAGGTATTCAACAGCGGGAGGCTGTACGTTTAACGGGTATTCAGCAGCGGGAGGCTGTACATTTAACAGGTATTCAATAGCGGCAGGCTGTACGTTTAATGGGTATTCAGCAGCGGGAGGCTGTACATTTAACAGGTATTCAACAGCGGCATGCTGTACGTTTAGCGGGTATTCAGCAGCGGGAGGCTGTACATTTAACAGGTATTCAACGTCGGCATGCTGTGCGTTTAACGGGTATTCAGCAGCGGGAGGCTGTACATTTTACAGGTATTCAGCAATGGGAGGCTGTACGTTTAACGGGTATTCAGCAATGGGAGGCTGTACGTTTAACGGGTATTCAGCAGCGGGAGGCTGTACATTTTACGGGTATTCAGCAATGGGAGGCTGTACGTTTAACGGGTATTCAGCAGCGGGAGGCTATACGTTTAACGGGTATTCAGCAATGGGAGGCTGTACGTTTAACGGGTATTCAGCAATGGGAGGCTGTACGTTTAACGGGTATTCATCAGCTAAGAACTTCAATCACTAGACCTATCACGTTTCAGAGCTGCACCTGCATGGTTCTCAGGCTGGGGCCTGATCAGCCACCCCTACACTGGGGAAGTTCTTTGCCCTTGTCACCAGTCCTGAACAGCATCCCCTTTCCCCACAATACACCCCCCTTCACATGCACCCGCCGCACCTGCGGGTATGACCATAGCCGTGTCTGAATTGGCTTCCTTCTTCTCCCTGCCTTTTTAAATGATTACTTTACATTTCATTGTTTATTCAAGTCCCTGCTAGAATTTGAGGCAACAAAGTTTTTTGATCCAAAGACCAAACCACTGACCACAATGCAATCTGCTGCCCTAGTCACTCATTCAATCTGTGTATTTGTTCTGATCCATTCCGTTCCTTCTACTCAAGCACGAGACCCTCCCCACTCCACTCTTATTGTTTCTGAACACAGGGGGGGGGCAGAATTAGTCACACACTGACCATAAGAAAACTTATGCACTAAACTTTTCCACACCTTCCCATCAGCACCAAGAATGCGAACACAGCTGGCTGTATGTCTGATCTATTCATGAAGATTTAATGAAATCTGGTATTCTTTAGGAAACGGGGCGCAAGGCCAAGTTCTTACACTGAAATGAAATCAAAGTGAGGCACTGCAGTATTGTAAAGTTTACCTTAAGACATTCAATAATTACAGGAACATAAATGTGCTGTCATAGCGTATATAGCTGACCCCCTACAGCATCGGAATAATATATGCGGGGCACTGTATAATCACACATGGGGCTCTGAGCCGACACACTACAATAATCCTGTGTTGATTGAGGTTGTGACCACCTGTTAAAGACCAGGCTGATTCGCAGCTGCAATGACTCATGGGAGCTGATTTTCAGAACAGGCTGAATTTCTAAACAGGGCCTGTTTGATGACCTCATGGGTAAAGACTGTTCCTGTCCAGCCTGTGGTTTATCAGACCGCTGTGGCACTGTGGCAAGAAGCACAAAGAACACCCCCGTGTTCTTTTATTTTTGCTAATTATTAAATAATTTGCAGCAGGATTTGCACAGAGGACCTAAAGCGTTTGGTGGGGGGAGCAAGACGGAGTCTGTGTGCGTCTTTAGTGTACATGGCAGTCACATGACCACTTCACATGCACGGGAGCAGGTTGCAACAAAGTGATAGAAATATTCAGCAGAGAACAGAATCCCAATGGAAAATTCAGCATGAAATATATGTTACATAAAAAAAACCCATCTTAGACAAAATTAGAGATTTATCACGTCATGCGAACAACACCATTAAATCAAGTGTTTGCTAGTTTTCTTTTTGTATCTTCCAGACCCAGAGCACGGAAGGAATCACCCAGAAAACCATCTATGGATATGACTCACATCCTAAACTCGGGACAGAGTCTCCATGGAACCACATCAAAAAGGAGTCTTCCGGACCTCAGATACCTCCGCTGGGCCACATTAATTAAGATGCACGAAATTCCTATTCAAACTCTATAAACGGAACACAGGAACCTGTCCTGGGTGGCATCTTGCGTGACAACAGCATGGATGACATTCTGCCTGCCCGTTGCGTGTGAAGAGCGCATCAAACGCTGCGTGTTTGTTTAAACGCGAAATTCAGCACCTCCCTGACGTGACTCATTTATGCCGTGCGTTCTTCGGGACCGGCTTCCAATCAGGCCACTGCTACGGCGAGCGAGAAGCCACCCACTTAACGGGCAAACAAGATCTCTACGCGTGTCTCCCCAGGTCAGGCGAGGAGGCGAAACACTGAGGCCGTTCCGTCTCTTCTCCAGAGCTGCTGCTTAGTGAGTCCGTCCCCGTAGCCGGTCTTCCTGCGCGGAGACCTCTGTGGAACAAAACTAAAAGCTAAAGCTGAAACCCAGTGTGGTCGACACTCATCCTCTTTGAAGGAGGCAGCTGGTTACATTTTGTAACAGGAGACTAATGTGCGTGAAAGATCATTCCCAAGTCATTACTGTCCTGTGGGAAAGCTTATACTGCTCTGGGCACAGAGAGCGACCCCAAAATGGGGAATTCGACCCGGAGCCTCATTTTCGGGGATTCCCTTTTCAAGGGGAGCTGTGATCTCAAATAAAAGAATGTAAAAAAAAATAATAATCACCGTTTCTGCAGACAAGGAAAGGGAAGGTGAGCAGAGCACGCAAAAGCGATCTGCGACTTTGACGTGTCTGTGGGGAGGTTGTCACAAGGCAAAGCAAGGTTAACGGGGATGGTCACATGACTGACCCCAGTGTCCCAGCCCTCGTCCTTCTGTCCTTTTGGAAAGTAAAGTTTCATGAATTACGAGCTTGAAACCCGTGACCGGAAAGCAAGTGAGAAGAGAGTATGGCGGTTCCTTCAGCCATGTTCCGTGCATTGAATCTGACATTCAGAGATAAATGCAGACAAAATGCCCATTCATCACGCTAGTCATCGATGTTACCCAGCAGCAGCAGATTATAGCGCAAAAATGTCAGACTTGGGGTGCTGACTGACTTGTCACTGTACTGTGCATTTATTGCAATTTCCTGAAACTGTGCAGGATATGCTGCAGGAGTATTCACACAGAGACACCCGTTACTCTACCACACAGTCTTTCAGCAACCTCAGGGCCTTGCTCTGTCAATCGTTGAATGGTTTTGAAAACCGGAAGAGATGCAACGCTCAAACTCATCGATGCAACTTCCTGCCGGCTACTTCCTGTCTCACATGCCGCCCCAAGGACCCTTACAAGCAGCGGGATATCAGGCAGGATGGTAACATGAAAAGCTTCATGCTCGTTGCATGTTGATTACTAAGTAGCAAGAACCCGCTTACAGTTGTGGGAAGAAGTTATTCGAGGGCTACGTGCGCAAGTGTCAAGCTGAGGCCATCGGCAGGGGCCGGTCTGTCATTTCTGGGGCCCCATTCGAAAAGTCATTTTGGGGTCCGCACCTAATGTAATGACCTCGAAGGGCCCCATGTAAATGGGTGGTTAGGGTGGTACTACAGCGCTATTGCCCATTGGACGTCCCCATCCATGTAAATGCAGCCTGAACTGGTTTGGTGTGACGGCTGCTGGTGCGGTATGGAATAACAGCGGCAGAACACCGTGATCTAACTGTTAGTCTGTCATTCGGATCTTGCTCCACTGAGCCGTGAATGAGGGTCCCAGCCTGCCTTGAGGGATGCGGGGTTTTCTCCACAGGGGTCGACTTCCTCACGCGAGGCTGGTCCAGCAAGCGCCACGGCTCCAAGAGGTCCGGGATGCAGGGGGATCCCTGGAATGCTGAGGGATTTCCCCCATTCAGCGCCTCTCACACCTACTGGAGGCCGCTGGCTTCCTCCTTTTCAGGCCACCCTAATCTCCCCCCCCCCCCCCCCATCCACAGAGCCACCATTATCCCCCACCCCCACCACGCAGCTTATCTCCTTCCTGGTGACAGTCTTTTCAAGCCTCTCCTTAATGACTTGGGGAAGCTCGCCTACTCGACTTCCCAGGCAGCAAAGCCCACTGAAGTCAAACAGTCGAATGGGGGGGGGGGGGGGGGGGGGTGATGGTGAACGGCCAGGCGCTCCATGCTGGTAACACCTTCCCACATTCTTACCCATCACCCAGAAAACCAGCAGGGCTCTGTGAACCACCACACTTTGTCAAGGACTATAACTTGTGTCTAATGGGTCAGCTTTTGGTGCCCAGTTGGTTGTATGTGATGTGGAGGCCGTGAATTAAAAAGGGAAAAAAAAATCCAATTAAACATGCCTGGTGTGAGGTATGTTATATTTTGTTACATGTTGTTATTAATGCTGTCGTAACATGAGAATTTCCCTCTAAGGGATTAATAAGCTCTCTCTCTCTCTCTCTCTCTCTCTCTCTCTCTCTCTGTCTCTCTCTCACTCTCTCTCTCAAACCCTCATTAGTCACAAAACACATACCCCACCACGGAAAGGACTTCTTGTTGTATTACCAGCACATTGCCGTTATATATAAACATGATAAAACAGGATATACGTATGATTTCAACCACCACTAAGGCACATAAATCACCATACAAATCACAATAATTTCCAAGAGAGGTAGCTCTTAAATAACAAATCAAATTCTGCGTTAATTGAAACAATGTTCATGAACAGCCTGTATGGATTAATCTTCTCATGCCTACAAATGCAGAATACAAAAGATCGAGCCCTAGCATGGTTTGATTCACTGGTGAATCCGACCTCTCTGCCTTTACAGCTTGCTCCGTGAGCCCAGTATACCTGCACAGCTGAGGTATTCCATTTATTAATCTGGTACACCCATTCATCTGACCATTCAGGTCCATTAACCCAGTAAATATGACCACTCCAGTCAATTAATCCAGTACAGCAGTGCATCTGAACACTGTGTCCTACTTGCTTGGGGTCACAGTGATTTTAAGGACAAGTGACTGGAGAAAGCAGATACCTGCTAGTCACAATGCTAAGGTACCCGTACAGTGCTGACCAGCATATTTCACCTGTTAAACTTTAAACTAACTTTAGTGGTGGTAGGAAGAGGTCAGGCCTGTGGTTGACTGGTTTTCTGGCAGGTGGGGAGGGGTTGGTATTTAAACTCACGAGGCCGCTGAGGGGGAAAATGTACTTAAATCCTTGTAGCCATTAGAGTCTTTAGAAACCACTGCAAAATCAGTCCAATTAAACTAATTACGAATGTAGTGGAGCTGTTTTAAGGACCTCAGAAAGCCCAGGATGTAGCAGACTATTGACTATCATTCATCACATCAGATTTCATAGTACAAAAAAGAAGGAGTCAGAATGGGAAAGATAATGGGAAACAGAGAGAGAGAGACTAACGAGTGCCCTAGCTTGACATAAAAATCCTTTAGGGTTTCTAGGGGTCTCTATAGAGAAAGGGCACTTGACTGACACAACAGAGCCACGATTCGTAGTTGCTACATTCACAGTTCACTATAGCTTTGTTAGCATATACAACTATAAATGGCCGATCTATCAGCACTTAGCTTACCAGACCCCTCAATAGCCTGAGTAAAAAAAAAAAAAAGTTGTTACAGACAAAAAAGCCACACAGCACCTGACAAAAGAAACCCTCCCGACCTACAAATCCTGCTACAGGGGGATGGAAGTCCACTGACACCCTTTAACCCTGTACTCCGACGACACCCCCCAGCTCCACCCGTGCCTAAACCCTCCCTTAGTAATTACCTATAACGTGACTGGCAAAGATCTTTTGAGGAACCAGGGTGCCACACTAAAGGAACGAAAGGATAAAAGGGGAGGAAACACACAAAAGCCAGAGAGAATTACTGAAGAAACACGACAATGCGTTACGCAGGAATTAACTCCGAATGAAGAAGCTGTTCATCAGAGCAGCGGCCTAATGCAGCCCATAGAAAGTCAGGCACCAACGCAGCAAATGCTTCGACAATGTAGCATTAAAACATTGGGGAAAAGCAAAGGATCATGTTTTAGTGCCAAGATGCCTTCAGATTCAGATTTAGTGGCAGTTTATTGAGGGACAAAGTCATTGGTTTTGTACAACTAAATACCCTCCATTCATTTGACATCTTTTGAACTATCAGTCTGATGTGTGATGTTACTAATAATGAATAATATATAGAATATGCCTTTTTTTTCCTTCAGATAATCCATTCACAGAACACCGGTAACTTCATGCATTTCAGCCTTTTAGGTGGTGACGCAACGTCGGCACAGGTACCGGTCGGGTACGGATACGGCTTGCATACTCTGCAATGGAAAACCATCAGTTTGTGGTACGGTTCCAGTAAAGCTTGGTTCCTGGTGACAGTGGGAAAGAGCCATTAGGGGCAGGAGGTACTACAGCTTGTCACTGTGCCTCCTGTATAATTTCGATTTAATTTGGAAAATCAGTAATTATTACCCTTACAGTCACTATGATACATCTGTCCTTTCCTCCACTCATATTCTATCCAGTTGGCATGGGCCTGGAGCCTATGCCAAGCAATACAGGGCACAAAACTAGGGACGGGATGCGAGTCCATCACAGGGCATAAATACAAACTCACTGAGGGCAATGTAGAGATGCTGGTTATCCTAATTACACATGCTAGCATTGTGGGTTAGAAAACCAGAGTGCCTACGGAGGACAGATAAACCACACAATACTATTCATACTCCACACCTGTAATACTGTAATACTATTACATTTTATTTATTTAAACTATAATCTTCCTAAGGAGAATACTCTTGGCTGCTGGTCTGTGGTTATGTAGTCATCTGTGCTCTATAGTCCATATGTCAACCCAACACTTCCAGGAGTGTTTGATGTTCTGCTTAATAATAGCCTATGTTAAGCCCCCCCCCCCCCTCCCCAAATCACACAAAGTCACTGAGGCTAAAAGCTCCTCCTCACGATATTTTGGCAACACATTCTGCCGTCCAAAGGCTTTCCCCTCGAGGACTTTAAAGCAGGAGGAAGTGAACTACAGCTACACTAACTCTCTGGTTTTGTCTGGACAACAAGGTCCATACAATTAGATGATTTTAGCATTTAGCATTCGCATCATAGCAACACTGCTTAATACAGTCAGAATCCCTGAGCTTGAAGGATCCCAGTATGAAAACTGGCAGCATTCAATGTGCAGCATTACACCTATTAAACATCACACTCACGAGATGAAGGCCTGGCCTCTTCATCAAGACACCCCTACAGCAACATCAACATTCAGACAGGGTTTTACACAAAGAGGATAGCACATGGGAATTAGCCCGATTTAGTCTTTAGGCACTCATAAATTTGTGCTGTGTAAGTGTTAATGATACACCGCAACATGCTTTGTTCTTTAGAAATGGTATGAACCGTCAGCTGGAACTCATTGAGAGTCTACCCCGAGAAAAGTCACACTAAGGATGACCTGCTCCTGGCCAGGGATCCCATGCTTTTGGCCAGGTTATTTTGGGATGGAATGCAAGAACTTGCAAATTAAAAAGTGCGGGAATGGATCAAAGTGATCCGCGACACAAAGCTCTGGTTCTAGATGTCCTTCGGCCTAACTCAAGTATACGAGATGTGGCAGCAGAGCTCTGGGGTCATGCTGACCAATGAAATTATATTTGTCATACAATTTCTGTCATTAATAAACTCGTCATACTGGGAACTTTCCTCAGAAGTCATGTTCATTGTTCCAAAATATACTTCTGCCTGTAAGATATTCTTGAAATCGATATGATGATTCAAAATGGTAGCGATGTGTGTGAGGGGCAGAGCCGAGAAACATATGTGACCAAAGAAATCCATTAATTGGGGAAGAAGTTAAACACATATTTTTCTCTCCCAAATATAGAGAGTTCAGACATTTCAACTCAATGCAAAAGTAACAAAATCAGAGCTCTGAGCAAGAGATTGGCCCAACCATGACATGCCCTTACTAGTCTGCACAGCCAAGAAAGTCAACATCCAGATGGGAGCGGTTTGAAGATCTGGACACCTGCTTCTCCTCTTTGTCATTTCACATGTCTGAAGCCCATCATATTCAATATACTTTCTAAAAGCCTTTCTCTCGCTTTGAAGTCTTCACAATTCCCACAGTCGTGCAATCTCCACAATCAAATTCTGCTTAGGGTTAGTCCCTGAACTAAAGTGAGAACCCAAGAACCAGCCACCCTATTTTTGGGAAGATAATGATGCAAGTGATCCCTTGAAGTGCATATTACACATTTCTGTATTCTCAAGCCTGTCTAGTATAGATAACTCATATTTCAACCTCAAACAAATGACACAAAACAAACTTTGAAGTACTACAGCAAAAGAAGAATGAATTCATTCCTTACTGGATTAAAAACAGAATGCAGCTCACCAATCAGGGTGTCCAAATATTGCACCATACGAAATATGATCTAGATATTTTGCAGTTCAGGATCAGGACTAAAGGCAGTGGTGCATGTGACAGCAAACATCACCCCATTAAATTTAACTTAAACTCACCAGAGTATTACAACATCCCATGCAGCTGCAGAGAGGGAGAACGTCGAGAGTCCTACGCCTAGAAACCACGGGCATGACCTCTGACCTTTGACCTTCCCGTGAGTGTTCAGGAAGTAATAAGAGCCGTGAGGGCAGACATTTTGTTCTCCTTCCTGTTTCTCAAAGAAACCAAACAGAGCTTTGTTCAGCTGCTCCTGTGGCCAAACTCGATACAACAAGCTCAGGAGGTCAGATTGGGATGATTGTCCTCCATCCCTCACGGTTTCCTATATGGGGTGATTCTAGGATTTGCCCCTTAAGGGGACTCACCCTCCTGAAGAAGTATGGGATGCCACCCACCAGGTAATAAAATTAGCTGAATAAGGATGTGTCCTTCATGATAAAGTATGCCAAGTGGGGGGACGAAATGTATACAAAAATATTCTTTTTTTCAGGGGAGGCTCAGACAAAAAATAGGGGGATTGAAGCCCCCCTAAATAGGGTTTAGAAGCCCCTAAACCATGCCACCTCCTTCCCGTATTCTTTGCACCTGGAGGAAGTCTGTCATGCAGACCTTCACTTCAAGCTCAGATGCCACAGACCTATAAGACTACTCAGAATTAACGCGAATTGTTTTTTTAGCATATGTTTTCATGTGTAGCAACATACATTTGAGAAAGTAGGGTAGACAGTCCCTGGAACAAAGGGGGGGGAGTGTTTCGGGCCTTGCTGAGGGGCCTAACAGTGAAATCACTCTGCTAACCAAAGGACTTGACCCAGCGACCTTCTGATCGTGGGCACAGAGGTTTAACCTGCAAAGCCACATACCACCATGCGATAGTGTTGTAGCACAGCATGGAGCAATGGAGCCTCCAACTCAGACCAATGTGGGTCCGCACCTGCAGTGTGATCATGTGACACACAGAGGCCAGTAGGGGCACACGGTGGAGTTTCTATGAAAGGGGCAGAAAAGATGCGAGTTCAAAGGTCATTCGGCTTTTCCACATGTCAGTTGAGGGGATTCCTTTATCTGGCAGAACCAAATGAAAAGCACTAATTGGTTATCCTGCTTGTTGTGAGTAGCCCAAACTACGGAATCTAATATTTCACTCACTTATTTGATGCTTTTATCCAAAGCAACTTAAAATGAAGAGAAGAAACCATTTGAATACAGACTTTTGCGTCGTTATTGCAATGCTCTACTTGCTGAAGGTCAGGAGCTACAGAAAGATTTATTAATTAAGAATTATAACACGTGATCAGCCAACATTGTGGCGTAGCACTGAAGCTAAGGGACATTGATGTGACTGGAATGTATGAAACATTTATTTATAGCCTTGAGAAATGTACTTGTGTTGTAAAATACAAGGTTATGAAGAATGCTATATCCCGTGCCATGAGCTGACATGCGTTGTGTGGCAGCGTTGCCCATCTCAAGTGGGTATCTGAGTGCACAGCAGCCTGAGAGAATCCTCTGCATTGGTCTAGTCTAGGCGCTTTTGCACTAAAAGATTTTTTCTGAATCACTGCTGCCACCTAGGTGTCACTTCAGCAATTACAAGTCCATGAACGGTGCCAGTCTTTTTAACTGTAACGCGAAAACTTAAGTATATAAAAACAATACAAATAAGGGATTCGAAGCACAGAGCATTCAGGTTTAACTTTATTTGTAAGCAGCTTTCATTTGAGAAGAAGGACTGTCATATCCACAAGAGGTTTCAAGCTGTGTCATTTCATAATTATCATCAACAGCAGTAGAATACTCAATGTCTGCACCACAGCAATCTCTGGTTAAATCTAGTGGCTTCCGAAATAAAAATATAAATGTGTCAGAGGTGAAAGGGCAGTAACATCTGCACGATAATATCTGTACACTTTAACCTCAAAGATGCCTGCAGTTCTGATCCAGTTCCCCCTAGCAATTCAGTTCAATTCAATTCAATTCAGTTCTTTATTATTGTCATTGTACAGCACAACAAGATGAGTTGGCAACTCAATAAGCGGTACAAATAAAAGCATCAGACACGTAATATGTAAACAATATATACAAAATGGCCTATAATGTATGTGCATATGTGCTAAAGTACGAACGTAATAATCAGTATGTGGTGGTGAGATGCGTGGGAGATACATGTGAGGGTTCAGCTTGGTTGCTGCGTTGGGGAAAAGCTGTTCTTAAATCTGCTAGTGCGGGGACTAACTGCCCTGTGTCTTCTGCGGTTCAAAGAAACAGTGTCCTCAACCAGGAAGTTTGTGGCTCTATGAAGATGCATGCAAAACCAGGGTACTTACTCAGCAGAGCTGTCCTGTGAGCCACAACTCATTTTGAACGTGCTTTCCAAGACTCTAAACTTGCCTCACAGGAGAAGACTGTGACCCTTGAACAATAATATGCACAGACCCTGCCTGACTGCCTTTCCTCCTGGGGTGACCCCACCCCCCCCCCCCTCACTCTTGAAACCACATAGAGGAGCCTGTAAAACCAGTTCCAATATGTGTGTGTTTGATGGGTGTCCCGTTCATGTATTCATTGTGGGGATTGTGTGACTGGCTTATTTATGTCCCTCCCCACTACACAGGTACCCACCTCAGCAACAACACTAGGTTCAAATATCTTACGTCAATCGGATTTCTTCAAAGGACGCAGCCTCACATCTACTCAGGCTGACATCAGCCACACATGGCCACTGGTGTTTTTCATTAACCGAACTGGGATTTTGGGGGGGGGGGGGGGGGGGGGGGTCAGAGAACCAGAACAAAGCCCCAGACGTCTCCCTCTCCTGTGGCACCAGCGCACAGGGGGGTCCGGACTCACCCCTGAGGCAAATCTCTTAATGGTTTCAATTACGTCGCTTCATACTAAATAAATAGAGGTTCTGAGGTATGTTCACAGACATGTTCAGCATTTCTAAAACATTCCATATGTTGGAATGGTGCTTAAAAGCTATACAGATTACCGGGAAACCAGAGCAAAGCCCAGCAAAATGACCACAGGATATGAGTGAAGAAAAACAATGCGAATCTGCCCTGGATGGGACACAACACACATGAGCACGTAGCCATGACACAATCTTCAACTTAGCAACCGCTAGCAGGCAAAAAAATAAACAGGGAATTCGTAATAGAGAGAGAATGATAAATTAGTTCCAGTCCTTTACAAGAAACACTTACCGCAGGCGTGCCGAAGCACGCGCAAGATGCTAACCCAGTTAAGTAATCGTTTATTAAAAAAGAAAAAATACTTATCAGCCACACTTTTGCATTATTCAATATGCAGAGGCTCACACAACAGCCTCTATATTTAACCAGAGGTTCTGTTTTCAGTGAAATCTGACCACACAGGACAAACACGGCCTTTTATTGATTTGTAAAGGGTAGGGAGCCGTGAATAATCAAGCAGCAGAACTCAAAGGAGTGCGTGAAGCCTAGAATACAGAACACATCATAGCTGCCGGTCACTAGGACGACGTGCAGACAGGACCGGCCCTCGGAGAGAGAGAGGAGGGCATTCGGGGATCCACGGCGGAAGCAAGCCTGGTAGGCCTCAACACAAACATGCCAACGACTCAGTGAGACACACTGATCCGACATGCACAAATGGCCTGTGTATAGCCGGGGCTCACAGCTGCACTGAGCCAGGTGAAATGAAATGATTCTTTTCACATATCCCATCATGCTCTCTTCTGAGGCACATACACACACACACACATATATATATATATATATATATATATAGAGAGAGAGAGAGAGAGAGAGAGAGAGAGAGAGAGAGCTGAACATGGGGTCCAAGCACAGGATAAGCCATTTATCATTTCGGCTGGGGTGGGGCTTAAAGGCCTCGCTTAAGGGCCCGACAGACATGTGATTATTCAACCGAGGACTGGGATTCGAACCAACGCTATTCCGAACTGAGGCTGAATGTGATGAACCACACACCATTATCACGAGCATCTCCCATTCTATGGAGCTGTGATATGTAATGGCGTTGATGTAAACCATGCTCTGCTGTCAGGTTAATTGGCCGCATCATCAGGGAAATGATAGAGGTACTCGGCAGCAGTAGCTGTTACCCGGCACAGAACCCCCCCCGCAGATGCCAGTCTATGCCCAGCGGGGAGTTGGGCACGGAGCCCCAGGGTGCCACGTCACGCCTGTCGTGTCTGAGTGGCACCACCTGCTCCGGCCTGCACCTGCTGTTCCATTTGTTCCTCTGCCTGCCCTGTTTCTCCCGCTTCTTCATTCACGGCGGGAAAAAAAAAATCACAAAGAATTCCGGACGGCGACTGCCGCAGTGGGAATCCCAGCCGCCCCGGGATCTGACATGACTCTTAGCACTTACGCAGGGTCGACTCCCGTCCGCAGCCCAAAAAATAAACCTGTTCCTGAAAGCTTCGGGTGATGAGGTCTCGCGCCGAAAAGCGGCCAGTTCCAGGGAAATGCTTATGCTCTGGGACCATCCGGCTGTTAAGGTGATGCCTTTATCTGAAAACCACTTACGGACTCCAGCTGTTTGATTCACTGAAGTCACTGGGGTTAGGCATGCAGTTTAAACTCTCCGCGGTCGGAGCCGATAGCTAAAACCTTCCACACAAAAAAACTCCCCCCTAGTGCTCTTTCAATTCTGTTTCCTTGGTTCCACAGTGCTAAAAGAAAACCTATTATTCCTTATTAAGATGAAGTGAAAAAAGGGTCACTACATTGGCCTAATTAGCGTAAATTAAGATTAGACTAATTATAGTTCCATTAGCAGCAAAGTACAAAGCAAGATAGCCTTGAATTCTCTGCCACGGTTTAAACGGCACCAATTAACCCTTTAAGCTCCCAAAAACAGAGCACAACAGCAAGGGCTAGAGGGGGCAAATGAATTGTGAGAATTGAGCGCATTAGTACTGAATCAGTGACACATTACACTTACTTAGCAATGTGAAAATGAAATTTATTTTTTGCCTTTTAAACAAGGAATATATATAAAAGACAAGACTGCAACATAACTGTCTTAAAACAAACAAACAACAAAACGATGTCTAGGTAAGTGGTCTTCCCTTTATGAATAACTATGAACAGAATGACTTGTATCTCGCCAATATTAGTGCCTGGGAACTAGGAAATACAGTACTGACAGTACACCTACAGCAACCTATGACCAGTTGTTTAAACAGTATATCAAGAGACCTGCAAAAACGACACCGGTCAGCAGAAATGTGGGGCGTTAAAATGAGCACAAATCCTATTTATGAACACGAATGCAGTTTATTGAATAAACTGCTCTTCAGTCTCTCTTCCTCCCTGATTTCCCATATAATGTTCAAATCTACAAATCAGCTTCTTGCTGTTTTTTTTTTTTTTTTAAAATTAAAAAGCAAGTCTAGTTTTTAAAATATCACAGAAACACAATATCCCTTATATCGCATATTTTTGCTAGTAAGTGGGACAAAATTGGGGTTATTGAGAGGGTTAAAGGCATTGGTGTCACCGCATGGGGGAGGCAGGGGGGGGGGGGGTAGCTTTAGTCCTTTGTGTTGCTTCTCCTTGGGGGGTGCACCATTCTGGGCACACCACACGTCCCTGTCGGGCCCCTAGGCTTGGCCAAGTTCTGTCTGTGTACATTCTGACTGGGGGTGTAGCGCCTCATACAGGAAGTCGCCGGTCAGTTCGTCCCCAGTGCTGACCTCCAGCTGATAGGGGCCAGAAATGGGAGCCCGGGAAAGACAGAAAGAATGAATGTCACAGTTCCAGTCACATTCATCAATCAATATAAATATATGGAGAATGTCGTTATTTACCTTTTTCGCTATTTGGATATGAAGATTTTTTTCCACGGTGTTGAGAAGGGGACTTTTACAGCTGGAGTAGAGCATCCTCTCTCTGACGCTACACTTATAACCAGGCATAGAGTAGATGAACACTGCACAGATTTAAACACAGACACAAACACAGTCACTCAGTGTCTACAAACCGGAATGAAACTCAATTACTCAATACAGCCACTGTCAGAGTACCCATCTACCCAGCCTGAGTATGTAAGAATAGGGGGGCTTGTTATCCCCAGATGGAGTCTGTCCAGAGCTGGGCTGCAAACTCCAGATGAGTTGGCCTGATTATTCTAACAGGAGCTTTTGCAGAAGCAGGTGCAGTCTGCCAATCACGAATCCAAAGGCTCCCCGAATCGTCGGACTGGGCCGAACACACCGATTGGCTTCCCGAAAAGCGTCCTCACCCGTGGATTCCAGGTAGCTGCCTGCGTGGCTATGCTTGTACAGAAAAAAATGATAGCGGGCGGAGTCTTTGGGGATCCTTTTCGGCAGGTCCTTCAGCTCGGTGGGCGTCGCGTCTGACAGCTTGATCGTTTCGTTCGGGAAATCTATTTCCTGATGACAACATCCGCCCAATGAGTTAAGAACAAAGAGCCAAATAATGACCTATATATAAAGACGTAAAGTGCACAGGAGGGGGCAGTGGGTAACCTATGCTTACAAGGTCATAGGTTCGAGTCCCATGGCCAACAGAATAATCACATCAATGTTAGATCCGTGAGAGAGGCCCTTAGCTCTAATTGCTCCAAGGACCCACTCTAGACAAAAGCATCTGCTAAATAAATATAAGTAAATGCACAATACTGTTCAGAAAAAAAAACAAAATTTAACATTAGAAGATATGTAAATTAAGAATAACACAATAAAAACTATCGGGAATTTCCTCTGTTCTCCAAAAAGTTACTGATATCTTGTTGGATGGCTAGGTCCCTAACGGCTTCAGGTCCCTAACCTCTCCTCTGGGGCACCCCAGCCATTCCCTTGCATTCGTTCAAAGTCAATACCAAGTCAATCAATCAATCAGTCACTCAATTAATTAGTTCAATGAGGTATTGATTAGCCAAACACGGTATGCTAGTGGCTGAGTCAATAATATACATAACATAATATCATAGTTTTACACCAACATGAAGATCACTTAAACATTATAAATGGCTCGGAGGGGCACAACTGAAAGATACGAGAATCCTGCAGGAAATTTTGAATTTTAAAAACACAAAAATGATGGAATATGTACTGAAATACCCAACATGATGCAGTCTAAATGAATAGACCGCTATCCACTGAGGCAGCAGACGGCACGGCATTGCCTGGAGCGCTGGGGGGGGGGGGGGGGGGGCTCACCAGCTGAACATAGGTCAGCTTCTTCTCTCGGAACTGCTCCAGAGCGCGAGTGGCGTCCTGGTGGACAGGAAAAGCCACGCCCTGCAGTGTCTGCTGTTTGCCCTTCAGGCTGATGTCCATCTGCAATTATGCAAGACACAGGAGGGGGGGGGTCACGGAATAGGAACTGGGCTGAGGTCTGGGGGGGGGGGGCGGCGGACCTTTGAATCTGATTGGCAACTGGCATTAATATTACATGGATGAAGCTGCAAGTATTACAGGAAAAATTATATCATGAGCCATATGGAACCCAGATGATAAAGTCTAACATGCAGAGATATGGTTCCATAAATGGTCTCCGGCTTCATACACTCCGCCTTACAAGGAAATAGGAAAAGTGCACTTTAACCAGACATTATACCTGAAACTCAGTGCCGAGAGACAGGCCCCCTGCCCTTGTGACAATGACTCACTTATCCCTTCATTCCTGTTCACTGAGGTGTGACACCCTGTTAGACAAGAGGGCTGTGCGGCACAGGTGGAAAGTTCTGCTCTAGAAAGTACTCTTGAGTACTCATTGAGTACTATTGAGTACTCTTTGAATGTGACTCTTTATACCCAACAACATCTTTGACTTTATTTGTACTTTCTGAACCTAAACTTTACACCTCTGCTGTGCAGTTAAAATTCCAGTGGATAAAAGATCTGGTTTGACAGTGACTCCTCTCAGCAAATACCTCAAATCCCGTACACTCTCACACAGCATAACACTGCATCTCTTATCCTCTCTGTAATTGGGGGGCAACTTCCTATCCCCCTGTTTGTTTCGAATGTATAACTTTAAATATGTACAAACATTTCTAGTTTCCTTATAAGGTATGACTGAACCCATGAAGCTGTTAACCAGTGGAAACTATATTTGCTCTGACATCTAACCAGTTCCTTCCTGCTTTAGATCATTTAAGCCCAAGCGGCTTTTTGGGGGAACGGATCGTATTTGTGCAAGCCTGAGATACGCGTGTCGTGGTTTCGCAGATATAGATATGACATCTCCTGTTTGCTCAGAGTGCTGCAAATGGAGACTGCCTCATCGAGAAGCGCTCGTTTAAGGAATTGGATGTGCAGCTATGACACGGTTCACCCAAACGGTAAACGTATTACACTGCAGTGAATTCAGGCGCAGACCTTCATTCGGGGGAGTCAGTGTGTTGGGGTCATCTTTGCTGTTTGCATATAGACTTTCTGGCTATTCTGAGTTACTCAACACTCCGCTAATCCTGCAGTTACTTTTCAGTGGTCATGAGGTGCCCTGTAATCAGTTTAGAGTCTCACAGTTTTGTCAGGGAAGATTCCCAACTGTTTATAATATGTTACGATAATCTCTGGGCTCAAAACCCAGTATCTACGTCTATTTATTTATTGTACAGACTGCTTCTGTGCCAAACTTCCATTTCAAACTTACACCATCTTTTTCCACCAATCAAGTGGTTAACTGTGTATCTTTGACTATCTTATGAATATTATGCTTACGCAGATCAGCCACAACAGTAAAACCACCTGGCTAATGTTGTGTAGGTCCCCCTGGCACCGCCAAAACAGCTCTGACCCATCGATGCACAGATTCCACAAGACCTCTGAGGGTGTTTTGTAGTATCTAGCACCAAGACGTTAGCAGCAGATCATTTATGTCCTGAGAACTGTGAGGTGGGGTCTCTGTGGATCAGACTTGCTTATCCAACACATCTCATAGATGCCCGATCAGATTGAGATCTGGGGAGTTTTGAGTCCAAGCTAACACTTCGAACTGTTTCATGTGCCTCAAACCATTCCTGAACAATTTCTGCAGTGTGGCAAAAATCTCGCTGAATGAGGCCACTGCTGTCAGGGAATACTGTTGCCATGAAGGGGTGTATTTGGTCTGCAACAATGTTTAGGTAGGTGGTACGTGTCAAAGTAACATCCACAAGACTGCCAGGACCCAAGGATTCCCAGCAGAACATCGCCCAGAGCATCACACTGTCTCTGCCGGCTACGCAGCAAGCAGTGATGCACTGTGTGTTCTGACACCTTTCTATCATAACCAGCGTTAACTTTTTCAGCAATTTGTGCTACAGTCGCTCTCCTGTGGGTCCTGGCCAGACTAACCTTCACTTCCCATGTGCATCGGAGAGCCTTGGGCGCCTATGGCCCTGTCTCCAGTTCACTGGTTGGTCTTCCCTGGACCACTTTTAGTAGGTACTGACCACTGCATTCCAGCAACAGCCCATAAGACCTGCCATTTTGGAAATACTCTGAGCCAGTCGGCATAACTTGGCTCTTGTCAAAGTCGCTCAGATCCTTACGCTTGCCCATTGAGAGGTACCATTGTATCAAGATAATCAGTGTTATTCACTTCACCTGTTAGTGGTTTTAAGGTTATGGCTGACTGGTCTGTATATCACTTTATTTATGTTTTGTTTGCACCATGACCAACAAGAATGACCTGTGTGCTTTCAATTCAGCTCAATTCACTTTTACTCATATAGCGCATTTTCAAAACATTAAACTGTCCCAAAGTGCTTTACATTGTCACTGACGAATGCCGAAGCCAAGATGCTATAAGAGAGTTAAACAAAAGGGATGCAAATATACCTTAAAATGTGTTTGCACAAGAGTGTGCATGTTTATATGTGTAAGTGCTCACAAGCGTGTGTGTGTGTGTGTGTGTGTGTGTGTGTGTGTGTGTGCGTGTGTGTGCATGTGTGAGCATGCATGCTACCTCATTAAGCCTGATCTGCTTGAGCATCTCCTCAGCCGCCGTTAGGGGCAAGGGGCCGGCCTGGGAACTCAGGTACTTCCTATAGCCGCTGAGAGACACATCATCCTGGGAGGGGAGGAGACAGCCCAGCGCGAGGACGGGTTAGGCCCAAGTCACAAGCCGTTTTAACGGTCGCCATGGGGATGACCTCAGGCAGGTCAGACAGCATGGTCATACCCTTGCGGTGCCAAAAATCTCATCCTTAATATGGACGCCTCCAAACTCCTTCTTCAGCGTTTCCCGAGTTGCAGCGTATAACATTTTCTGACGCACCTGTAAAAAAAAAAAAGAAAAAGAAGGGGTTTCTCCATAAAAACTTGTCTTGATATCAGACGGCATGCAAGCATACACTCTAAAGGTCGCCTAGCCAGTGCTTAGGGCTCCAGCAGCTCGCCTTGTGCAGAAGGGCACTTCCCATAGACGAGCAAAGTCTCAGTGTCCACTAATGCATTACAGTAGGGGTTCCCAGCCTTTTGAAGACCACAGACCGGTTAACATTGTGTGAGAGTTTCATGGGCCGGAAACATGGGGGTGCCGGCTGCAGACCGATTGGCAGGACGGATTTCATAGACTGTTTCTATTTTTTTTAAATGCAGTCAGGAGCCGTAAAAGAAGGCCCAACATGAAAATATATATTCTTAATTCTTGGCAATTCCCCAAGCCATCCCAAGCCCCCAGCCAACATTCTGTGGCCTGGTGGAATACTAGTGGGGTGGGGGGTGGGGTTGTAAACCTCTACACTACAGTATCATTTAATGTTAATGTTAAAGGGTAATGTCGAGCTGATTTTTAGATTTTTTAATCGTCTGTGTGAAGCTGTTGTACCTATTATTCCGTTTATTTTTTGTAATTGTTCTGTTTAAATGTGGGTGTTTGGGACGGGTCATCCCTGTAATAGTCCTGGTCTTTTTGTTTGTTTGTTTTCACATCGACCACAGACTTTGAATTCATTTACATGTTTTTCTTCAGCTGAGGGAGCGCCGCTCTATTTACCTCACAGCAGGAGTTTCCCCTGGCAACAGTCTACCTACTCAGTGGCTCCGCCCATCCCTCTTAAAAGCCACGCCCACCGGCCCTAGCACACCAGGTAAAAAACTGTGTTGCTAAGTTCCTGCGCTGTCGGACCCACTGCCAAACCTGGGGCTCCATGCTTACAAAACATTCCTTCATGTCTCATTAGGGTGCTCAGGAATTCACCAGCATGTCTAGGCAGATGCACTGAATCGTCAGAACATTCCAGTTTTGCTGTATACTACATACATACAATAAATTATTAAAACCTGGTCTTAAATCTGTGCAGGAAATCCAGGTGGTCTGTATCTGCTAGAGGTTCCCTAAGCAGCCATCAGACATCACACATGTCACTTACAGATGACTGGTCAGGTGACCAAGCCAAGAGGATCCACTCATAGCCCTGGCTGTTGGTGGAGTCCAGGCGGTACAAGACATAGGCAGGCATGTCGTCTTGCAGCACAGGGAGCACGAGCAAGTCATACTCTTGGTCCCACCTTCGCGTTGCATTATGGGTGGCGCTCATCACAAGCTGCTCTGAAGGGGAAGTGAAGGATTACCCAGAATCCTGCTACTGCAGAAGCCACGTTTATGACAACACCTCCTCAGCATCTACGTGAGTGAAAAGCGATCAACTGAGCTAAAATTTAGTAGCATAATTTCTGCGCACTGAGAGAACATTTATTTGAGATTTTACAACAAAGGGAGGCAACTCCAAGCCGTAGATATATTAGCATCTACTCCAATCCACTGTCCACATCCAATGTAAGTGACCGGGTACTGACCATTCTCAATCACTATTTTTAGGAGTCGATAGTTTCCATTCTTCGCTTTCGCAAACAGATTTCTCACTTCCACAGAAGCTGTGAAGACATAGTACACTTACAACATGTTACTATAAGGACAACAAACCCCCACTCAACCCTGTGCTGTCGGAAAAAAAAAGGTACTAATTTGTACCTTTGAGGTTATAATTACTTGTCACTAGGGCTGTACCCTCAAGGTTCTGCCAGCTGTATCCTTAGTTGGAGGTAAATGTAACTTTTAAGATACAGAAATGGACTCTGGGGAACATTTTTATACCATTGTTGATACATTGTTGTTATTTGTACCTTGGGGTACAAACCTTGGGGTACAAATCTGACAGTGCATAAAGTAGCACCTGAGATGTCAACACAAATGATGAGTAGCTGCCCTTTTGTTACTTTTTTCCCCATTTCGCTGCAAGGCACAGTGGCTTACATTTTGCAGTTACTCTTATGAATACCACAGGAATGTACTGCGTGCAACATTTTTTAAACTAGGGCCAGCTTCCTAAAAAGATTTTCGAAGTTATATTCGTGTGTAGGTTGAGTTACATGCCCTTTCGCCGAAAACAGAGGCTGTAAATTAAGTAAGTGTTCAGTATTATTTAGCAAGGGCGCCTGATCTTGGGCCAAACTCAGAGAGAGGGGCAGAGAGAGAGAGAGAGAGAGATCAACAAACAGCCGTCCATTCTCAATTAACTGGGGCAGCTCAGCATGCACCGCATGACCCGATTACAAAGCGATTTTGTCTGAAAATAAACCCGATTCAACTTCGCCTCCTAGGAATCCCAGTTTCCAGGTGTATTATAAAATATAAGGTTTAATCCAAGCTGCTTGTCATTTACAGCTTTTGTGAAAATAAATAAGCGCACATAAATAAAGCACCAAGACCCAAACCGTCGTTTCCTCTGCGCAGTTCAGCAATAAGCAACAATGGATGCGAATTACCTCGTATTCCAGTCTGATGGGACATTTCGACCCCGATCCGTCTCCGCCGTCCGCTGTCGGGATGCGCAGGATTAGGAAGAAGAAAAAGTGAACTACAGCAAAGTCAGCCCCACTACATGGTGTCGTCATCGGCCCGCAAACCACGTGACCGAGCTGTCACCGGCTTGATGTGGCCCGATCGTGTTCCACATTTTTTTAATGATGCTGTATAATGGGCAACATTTGTGCTCGGCGTAAGTATGGTGTATAAAAGACACGTGTCTTTTTAAAGGGTGCGCCTCGTAAAGCGTACGATCCAATGAATGCGCGAAATACAGGGACCCTAAAATTGTTTTCAGATTTCAGTTTGTCTCGTGCGTTTTCTTGGGCGATCATTTCTTATGAAACACAGTGCAAGGAGTACAAAAACAGGATTAATGACGTACCTGAAAATATTCATATAAAGATCTACTTTAGATACATAAAAGTTCTTAATGGTCCGAAACAAAAATGTGTTTTTCTATTGATATTCAGTTCTGTGTGTGTGTGCGTATGTGTGTGAGTGTGCGTGCGAGAGCGAGAGAGCCACGAAGTTTCCGAAATGCTTTTTGCAAAACGTTCTTCTGTAATTTCACATGTGAAGATAACACGTTGGCCTGGGACTCATAGTTACCGCATAAATACGGCTTGTCATGTGGAGTGCAGCGTGAACATATCCGTCCTTAAAAAATTACAGTCAATGGGGCATATGCACAATCTACCTGTTGCCTTCACAGTGCAGGACACATCAATACGTCGAACAGGTTTTCTTCTCAAAAGAGTCCGTAATGAATCCATCGCGTGGCACGCTGCTGAAAAAGAGGATCGCTCAGAGATGCAGCACCGGGCAATGACGCAATAGGCTTGCGTAATGTGTATTGCAGGAGATTCTGCATGCATCGGATTGTTGAGGGATACTGCAGGATCGACCCACTTACCTGGGAGCCTTCCTGGGGGCTGCACCTGGCTTGACTCTCACTGACAGCCCAGGATGACAGTTTGACAACATAATTCTCATCCTTACCAGTAGATGGTGACGTGGAAGGAAGTAGCATGTGGGTAAACAAAGCAAACAGCAGGCTAACTTATGCCCCTCCGTGCACAAAGCATAGCCACAAGGACCTGTCCCTCCCTTCATCCTTGTGATCTGCCTCTAGAGATTTAATTTGTGCCAGTGCTAAAGGCAAAGGGGTCGTGGTTCGAATTACGGGCCAGCTAAGGGGAGTTCGGCTTCCCAGAAAAGAACACGAGCATTTACAGTGAGCAGGGATGCTGCTAGAGATTTTGAGTAAATGAAAGCGTATCGTACTAGGTCCCCCACCCAGACCTATCCAATTATGTTCCACATTTGTAGGGCCCCTGTGGACTAACTTACCCCCCATTACGGCGCCCCTGACTGTGACCTGTCCCTTTTGTGCATACTGGCGGTTCAGTATTCTCAACTAAACAGTAGGTACTTTTGGTATGCTGTTTGCTACTGTGGTATCCTGTTTGCTAATTTAAGGGTGTATATTGATAGAAATTATTATATCTTGTTTCATGTATATTCATCTTCATCCTTGTTGCTGGTTTCTGCCTGCGACTTGCCACAAAAATTTTGCCGTAGACATACAAAGACTTAAAGATTTATCAATGAAATAAAGTCTTATCTTATCTTAATATAAAATTATAAGCACGTCTATAAAACTTCCCGTCCACTGTCCGTTTATCCAGTGTCAATAATTGCTTATCTAGCCACAGAGACAAAACTGGGCATGGCGTGATGAACACCCTGAATGGAATTACAGTCCAGTTACTAAAACCATAGGTCTTTAGACAAATATTTTGCGGATATTGAATGCATTTTTTCATTCGTAACGATGTTTCTAAGTATGACACGGTGTTCCCTTTGAAAAGCTTGGCGTCGATGTCAAATTTTGTTAGAAAACTTCAGTGTTCAGTGTGTTTTTTTTTAACAAAAGCCTGTTGTTGCTTGTAGCAAAATATATTCCAGTGATCACATTTTACTGAAATGGCCAGGCGTGTAATTTGGGCGACCACACGACCTCAGTCGGTACATCCGTAATATTTCACTGTCAACCACCAGATGGCGCCGTCTTCCAACGTTTAATCGCCGGTGCTCGTCTACAAACTGTTCCAAGTTATATCACTAGGCTAGACAGATTTTTCTTGATCGAAGATAATAGTTGTCAAACTTCTTTTTTGTGTTAAAAAATATTCAGTCATTAAGTTTTATGCCCCCAGAAGTGAATGAAACAAAAATAAATACATCCACTGAGAATACAATGTAGATCTATTCGTTCTAATGCAGTTTGTCTCCATTACCTCTGCAATCACACAAACCGACTTTTAAATGTTGTTTGTGGCTGATGTGACTAATACATAAAAATTCAGATTATAGTATTAGAGATCACAATTCAGTACCAGGGCTATGCTAGTGACTGAGGCACTCATTTGGGGCACGCTGTGGTTTACAACAGCACCTAAAAACAAACACACACTCAAACAAGCCCACTGCTCATTCAACAGCACACTCAGCAGACCATGGACAGCAGGATGGTTAGGGTCCCTCCTTCAGCAAAAAGGACTGAGCAATAAACTATAAGAAACTGGGCCACATATGGGGGTGGGAGTGGTACAGCAGCAGCCCAGTAACGAAGAACTGGAAGCAGAGCAGAAGAGGGACACAGGCCTGAATGAGTGACAGGTGGCGCGAATTACAGGTGAGGATGCTGTCCCACGTCCATCTCTTCCGCGTCTGACTGAAATGAATAGCGTGGGTGGGCGTTCCGACGGACATGTGTGCTGGTAGCGTTAGCCTTCCTACACCCTTATGCAAGAGTGATAACATTGCTTTTATATGGAAAGAACAACACAGGCGGGAGTCAGGTCACACAGAATGGCAATCTCGGAGCATTCAGGACCTCCTGATGGGAAAATAAATTGACCAATCGCGGCTCGCCATGGGTCCCGCATCAACAGAGGGAGCAGGCTTGCCGGAAAATTCACGGGGGCCGTAATTCATGCCAAAATGGGGATGGGGGCTGACGCGCAACCTGCACACCTATCAAACCAGGCCTTGTCCGGGGCATCAAAGAAGACGGGGGCACTGAAAAGAGGGAGGAGAAGACAGCCCCAGCTGAGCTTGGGGGCGGGGAGACGGAGCTGGGATGCTGCTGCAGATGAAGGTCACTGAAGGAGAGGAAACTGGACCATTAAATACAGTAAATCACGCTATTTCTATTAACATAGTGTCTAGGCTGTATGCTAGTCTGTGCCCTGTGCTGCCTGAGACAGACAGCAGGATAGGACCATTATTATTATTATTATTATTATTATTATTATTATTATTGTTATTATTATTATTATTATTATTATTATTATCATGTCACTTTTGCCTTCCATTATCCGCTTCTTTTAGCATTTCTTTCTTACCTTTCTCTCTGAGTGAGGGACCTTTCTGCAAAAATACCTTCCTTGACTGTTACAAATTGGCTTTTGGCTGAAGAAACAACCGATTTCTTGGTTCAGGCAGCCGTTACCCCCCCCCCCCCCCCATCTCCCCCCGCCCCGCCGCCCGCCGGGGCTTCCCCCCACATCTGGAGGGTGTGGGTGAAAAAATGGCACTTTTAGGTCATTTCTTGCAGCTTGCCTCCCAGAGGCTGGGCCTGATTGCTTAGTATAATTACAGCTGGTGAGAGGCCCGAGGGGCTGGTTGGGGGTCGCTGCCGGATTCTGGGCCACTGCACGTGTATGGCTGGGACGTGTTGATTTTATGAGCCCCACGGCCGTCGCATGTGCTCCTTCTTCGCTGTCTTGCAGAGCCAGCACCTCCCTCGCTCCCTCCACAAGGCATTATCATGAAAAAGAGCACGAACAAGATGGAAAACGCTGGGCAACATGTGCTAGTCGCCTGGAGGTGGAACAGGCCCGGTGCTCCTTACTCCCCCCCCCCCCTTATCCACAAGGGAGAAGCAAGTCTTTAATTACAGCCACCGCCACACCTGCCTGTAGCCCCCGCTTAGAACTCAGATAAGTTCCTGCGATGAACATCCAGATCTTAGTGAAAAATGAGCGAGGAGTAAGATCACATCTCTTAAGAATGGATGCATGCACTCACTGGCTGTCTCGCAAGTAGGCCAGGAGGGGAGCTTCATGACGGAGCAACTGCTCTTATCGAGGAGAGGATGGGGGTTGTGGGGGGGGGTGCGCATGGTGACATGAAGAATGGATGAACCCCCCCCCCAACACTTAGCTATCCCTCTGGGATTTGCTCGGTGGGACCCATTGGACATGTTCTTGAGGAACACGCCATTAGCGGCTGGCAGGGGTGGGGGGGGGGGGGGGTTGATGCAGTGAAGATTCAGGATCTCAGCCCTGTGTGATCCTGGGCGAGGAATCCTAACCGGATCAGATGTGGAGGCGAGGGCGACCATCTTTGCCCCGCCGCCCGAGACGGCAGCCCCCAAGTCCCCAGCACCTGAGGGTGACCAACATGCCACCGGAGAATCCCACGTGCAAGACGTGAACCGAGCCAATCATCTGAATACATCTTGAAGTATCGGGCCAAGAATTAAGCATTAACAAATGAGCGTGGGGCAGACATGCATTCTGCAGAGAGAGTTTAGACTTTTTTTTTTTATTGATAAGCACTGATAGGTGGCTGCTCCTTGACATGCATATATCCATGGAGATATTGTGCCAAAACTGCAAGACTGCGGTGGAGGTGGGGTGGGTCAAATAAGCACCACCACTCAAGCCAAGCAGAGAAGTCAGTCATTAAACTTTTATCGTCTATGAATAAGTCAGAATATGCTGCCTTTAATCACGGATGGAGAAAAGTCCTCGGTCTCCTGCTGGACCGTCTGTGGCCTGCAAAACCACATGACTCAAAACAGTGTTCCATTAATTATCTATTGCATTGGGGGCGGGAGGGGGGGGTCGTCATCGTCTACGGTTCTACGGTAAGAACAATCGCACGGCTTTACCGCCCCACCATTTGATGGAAGCTGCGGAGATATCGATCATAATTTCACATCAAGGAAACGATTCCCCGCGGGGTATCCGTGGAAACCAGAGGAGCGTCGAGCCAGCCCGGGATCCAGCCGCCTTAACACAGATATAAATCCTCATCCTAATTTGCGGGTGAGCTGGGGTGATGGCTCAACACGCAGCCCACGATTCCGTTAATGAAAGCGTGTCGGTATAATCTAATGAACATTGTGCTGGGGGGGGATGTGATTTATTATCTGGCTTTAATGGGACCGTTTTGTCGTGGGCTTCCAACAAGGGCTGGCTTCACAGCGCCTGAAAGTACAGGTGGCGTGCCAAGGTTAGGGGCCCCCATGAATATCAAGTGGAATCGCGAGTCGTAATCACGGATCACGCCGTCCATCGGTAGCGGGTTTAAAATTCAGCTGTAGGATGAGTTAATGACCAAGAGGAGGGAGAAGCAATTAACATTCGCTCAAGACAAAAGCCCATTTTATCCCTGGCTGCAGTCTCCGAGGAAAATGAGGTCTTGCCTAAACAATATCAGCGATTTCAAGCTACACCATTATGTCAGTCCGAGTTTGTCCATTTTACTTCTAATAAATAGGCTTTTATTAAGTGATCAATTTATGGTGCAACCTTAAAGAAACGCTCAGTGAGTTTTCACATTTTATTAGCATTTTGTTACACAGGAGTTGCTTTAGTGCCGCATTTATTATTAAAACGATTCCAGTCAAACGGCTGCAGATTTTCAACAGCGATGAGGAGATGACAGAGTTACACAAATGTGCGCTAAGGACTCTGTTAACCCCCTGTAAACCAAACGAACTCTGGGATGCTACCACTTTTGTTGCAAATGGGAGCTGCAAAAACCAAGAGTGGGCTTAGAAATGAGGTGGTAACAGAAAGTGGAAGCTGCCAAGTTCCACGGATGCATATCTGGACCAGAGACTCTCATTGACGGCGGCTTCTGTAGATACAGAGCCGGTGACAAACTACCATGGTAGTGCAAGAAATCCCTGAGCTCTGTGCTATTCTTTCCGCCAACTAACACACACACACACACACACACACACACACACACCGCAGTCTCCGAAAGCCACGCAAAGTTTCCCCAAGTGTCATCACTCACAAACACAGAAGTCGTCGCATGTCACAGCCACCTGCCAGCTCTTCAAGTTCCGTTCCTTCCAGAATTTTTTTTTACAGTCGAACTTTTTATGGAATATATTGGGTTTCTGCGAAGGCTTGCATAGTAATCAAAATCCATTCCTAATTAATTCAGCATTTGGAAGGAAATTGTAACATTTTAGGCAATTAAGCTGAAAGCAGTTTATTTATGGTGTGCCAAGAGAATAACCCTTGGCTGTTTGTAAAGCAGAGTTACAAACATCTCATTTTAAACATTAAATTAGACAGTTATAAAGGTCAAACACCAAGTCACAGTTGAGAATGCTGACTTTTTAAAGATTCTTTTTATAGTTCAGTATTATCATTAAGTGACAAAGTCATCCCTCCAGAATGTACTGTCTTCTGATGAGATGTAACTCTACAGTATAATAAATAATAAATATTTAAGCATTTTTCAGGGCTTGTAGTACTAATTTTGTCTTTGTCTCTTATATCCTCGATTTGCCCATCATGACCTCATCATGACCTCATCATGACCTCATCATGACCTCATCATGACCTCAGCGCGGAGGAGCAGCAGTGAAATTACAGTGTTTCTGTTTCACTTTCTTAGCTTCACTTTCTCTTTTCCACAAAGCGACAGGCTGTAAATACGCCCATCAGGTCAACAGTTGACCTGCATCGTCGCCCTCCCTTCCTTCCTGTCCATCATCTCCCTCCCTTCCTCTCCCCCTCCCCACTCCTCTCATCTGTTTGACCCAACCTCCCCCCCATTAACCCCCCCAAATCTAGGCACACAGGAATAGCGATCAGTCTCATTGTTGTGTAAAAAAAAAAAAAACGATTTTCTCATTTTCTCTAAGTGCTTCTTGCAGTACATTTCCCCCCCCAAAAGCTTTGATTTAATAACAGGGGGAAAAATCATTACCTGACCTTATTTTGAAAAGTTTACAGAGAAAACCTTCAGAAAAATTGTACAAGAAACTCATTACAAGAAAGCATCCATTATAATAACACAGTGTGGTTTGTTAAAAATCGGGCTTCCAGATGTTTAGTACTGCTCAATCTGATCGTTGCCTTTCTTCACACAGGAACTGAACCAATCGGCAACTTCTCTGTGAGGTTCGGTGTGTGTGGCTGATTTTGGGCGTCTCAGGCAAACTGTTTCGTTAGCCCCCCTTAGAAGAGTTTAACGGTACCTCCTGTGCCTGGCTCTGAAGCAGCGGGAAGTTCTGGAAGGACGTGGAAGCTTGCAGGAGAGGGTGCGGGAGTTCAGAACATCATCAGAACGCCAGCCTCCACTCCACTCTCGCCTACAGGCACAAGCGGAGCACGTTGAGATCTGGTCTAAAGATCAGCTTGCTCTTCACCTGAGCTGCAACGCGGAAAGTAACTCTCCAGTGCACTCGTCATCATGCTCTGTGCAGTGGCGAAGCCCCAAAACTGCATCTACCAATGACACTCAAGAAGCCTTACTTGTTAGCTTGGCCTACATTTTTAAGTATGTGTAATTTATTGGATCTTTTTTGAAGGCTCTGCAAAGGTGCAAAATAGTGTTTTACTGGGCATTTCTGAATGCAGAATTCGCAGGTGCCTCCTGGTCGCTTTGACCTGCTGGCACAGCGACCTGGAAATGTCTCAATCCGTTCGTTTGCACTGCAATGATTTTGGGATTTTTAAAAAGACCGAGCCAAAGGTTCCTCGCCAGTTCCTCTTCAGCCGTTACGCAGTGAGGAAATGACAAACAACAGTGAGTTACAGTTTAAAAAAGGGGTGGCAGGTACCCCTGAGGTAGCCGTGTTTTCATTTTGCCTTGTCATCTGAAAACAAGCGGAGATGGTCGATTCCAGTCTATGGTGCTGATATGAGAAGACAACAGTGAGCTGATCCTGCAGCTGAGCTGCATCTCGAGACCCACAATCATCACTACAAATCCCATAACATGCTTATTCAGCTGCCTGCCAAATACGTATAACCCAACATATATATATTTTTTTAATTACAGCCCACTGGCAGCCCAGGGGGAATATACAGTGCATGTGATTTATAATGTGTCTTTGTCTACGTATGGGCTGCTTTCCGTTACCTCATCCTCCCCAGTCTCTGAGCAGCAACGACAGTCATAAAGCCAGGTCACAATGCAAAACATCTGCATTACTGCCTGAGTGATTATCCCCATGCTTCTCGTACCCGAAGCAGCTGAACGAGAGCATGGCACCAGTCAGTAATCGATTGTGAGAGGTTCTCAGACCTTTTATAGACTCATCAAGGTGTTCTCAATCCTCAGATAGCTGTTGCGGCAAATAAATACTTATAAATGAAAATATAAAATGCAGCACTCATTTTTAATGCTATTCCCTAAATGTCGAGTCAAGAGCAGAATATTGATTCTATTCCTTTTTGTTTGGATTTTGAAGGTGTGATTCTGGTGATTTTGGTATTGTTGGGTCTTAACGAACGGCTGTTGTTACTTGAAAGTGATGGATTCTTGACGATAGTCATAGCTATTGGGGAAGGTGATGAGAAGTTCTGGAAGCCCCTCTATCCATTTTCTATACCTGCTTGTCTTATTCAGGGTCGTCGGGGCCGGGAGTTACAGGCGCAAGGCCGGATATAACACAGGATGAGGTACCAACACCATCGCAGGGCATGGACTGGAAGTGAGGACAGAAAATATCAGGGTTGGCTTCATCCAGAGTTTTTGTGCCTCCTATCCAGCGGTGATGCTTCTGAGGTGAACATTTGTGGAACAGAGGCAGTACACAAGACTATCTGGGTGTGTTTGAGGAGAGATGTGGAAACTCAGGGGCTGCTATGCGATTGGACCATATGCTGGGGAGCATGCTGACATCCAAGCGGCAGGAATTCAATCCGGGTTGCTGTCTCTCTGATCCAGTGAGTCAGGGCCCAGAGCCGGCAGAGTGGGGTTCAGAGAAGGTGCTGTTCTGTCAACGGGAGCCAGAAGATAAACATTTTCATAAACATCCGCTGTCAAACCGCTGGTGGCCACAGATGCCGATGTGAGGGTCGACCCCCGAGAGTCATAGTGGCTTCTCAAAAACCTAAAAAAATAAAGGCCTGTCACAGAATCAGGGCAGAATGACAGAGGTGGGCACTTAATAGCTGTTGCTCCGTAAATGTATTCGCCTGTTTTCACACGTCATCATCCATACACATACTAATCCTTCAGAACGGCATAGTCTTCTTCAGTTCTCTATAGGTTCACACCTACACAACAGAGCATGTCTGCCCCCCCCCCCTTTTACTTTGAGTGCTGCTCTGTGGACTTCCACTCTGCCAGAGAGGCTGATGGGAAATGTGGTTTTGTCTACCTATACCGCAACTTATGTGGCATGTGTTCTCTCCACTGTATTTAACCATCCACCTGTGTCCAGCACATTCTTGTTTTGAACATTGAATCTTTCATATTTAACATTATTAATTAAATGTGACCAATGGGGACACTATTATGGCCTTCCAAGCTCTCCTGAGGAGTATGTAGGACAGAAAAGGTACACCATAATTGGGACATTTTGACAGCTAAAATTATATAACGTACCAACTGTAAGCATGAATTATTCATGCCATTTCTCTAAAGTGCCATGCCATCAGAACATTTTCCTGCGAGTCGTTTTCTTTATCACCCTCTGCAGGAAGAAAAAAAAAACTATCCTCAGCTTCCAGGAGGATTCTCAACCCAAAATTTCGCTAGAAAAAAATTAATTGAGTATGTTGTGAAAGCAAAGCCATAAAATCATGATACGCTGGATCTATGCCATGGGAGCAAGAGATGTCCCAGCACTGACAGAGAAGGGTTGTGCTTCTAAAAGTGAAGGAAACGCAGACATTTCGATGAAGCATGCTCAGTAATTTTAGCATGCTAAACCTGTGTGATGTGTTTAGTATGCTTAGCATGCTGTATGTGGCGTGTGTAGTGTGTTTAGTATGCTTACATGTAGCATGCTGCATGTGGCGTGTGTAGTGTATTTATTATGCTTAGTATGCTGTATGTAGCGTGTGTGATGTGTTTAGTATGCTTACACATAGCATGCTGCATGTGGCATGTGCGATGTATTTAGTATGCTTAGCATGCTGCATGTGGCGTGTGTAGCATGTTACGTATGCTTAGTGTGCTGCATGTGACATGTAGCGTGTTTAGTATGCTTAGCATGCTGCATGTGGTGTGTGTTGTGTGTTTAGTATGCTTAGCATGCTGTATGTGACATGTGTAGCATGTTTAGTATTCTTAGCATGCTGTATGAGGTGTGTGTAATGTGTTTAGTATGCTTAGCATGCTGCATGTGGTGTGTGTAGTGTTAGTATGCTTAGCATGCTGCATGTGGTGTGTGTAGTGTTAGTATGCTTAGCATGCTGTATGTGGAGTGTAGTGTGTTTAGCCTGTTTGTGTTTAGAAATTGTTTGGCATGTTTGTCATATTTGCCTTTGGCTGGGATGCCTAATTTATTGGCCACGCTGGAGTTTATGAGACTTACAACTTGATTACTTCCTGTCTATGGAGCAACATGAACACTTGATTTGTTTATGATTACCGAGCTCGTCGTTTTCCCACTGGTTACACAGTGACTCACTGTCGCAAATTGCCTGAATGTCAGCAGTCAGTGTACTCATCTTCCCGTCCCCTTATTTTACCCGTTTTTAACTAATTTGGACACTGAGTGACTCATTCACTCATGCGCGTGTGCAATCCTGACGCACCAGGGCGACTCAATTTTGTCCACATTCTCCACCTGTTTCATTCATTCTTCCTCAAGTGCTCCATCAGCATTCACATCAATCTGCTTTTGATTAGATCTCAGTATTCTGTCTAGTGAGCTGTTCATATCCATCATTCTTCTTTATTATTCCAATTACTACGGGCCATTATTGCTGGCTATCCCAACCATCCATCTATCTTCTTCAGTGTCCTCAAACCACACACCACTGTCGCCACCTTGAAAATGGTTTCATTCACCTACATCTGTGCTTCGTCCAAAGAACACCCACTTCTGCTCTTTTTTAAGAAGTAAACAAGTGTTTTGTGGCGTATTTGATTCTTAAATTACAGAGCATGTGGTTTGATAGTGTGGGTTTTGTCGCCTCCAAACTCTTTGTGTGTATTTTTATGAATATACTTACAGTGATGTCACAAGCTGGACAAGCAACCACTCTGGAAATCAGAGGGAACTGAAGCACAGTGTGCCGAAAATCCCCTACGCAGATCACTGAGAGAGCACAGTGACTCCTACTTGCTGGAATCTGAACAGACCGTTAGTAATTGTATCTGTGGTGTATGTGTATATTTTATATGCTTATCTACTGCGCTGTTGTTTTCAGTTTCCATTTTTGTTGTTGCTGTCGTTATTTTGCAGCAAGCATCAATCCATCGAACCATCCATCCATTCTATACCTGCTTGTCCTATGCAGGACCGTAGGACTCCAGAGCCTATACTGGGAATAACCCAGGATGGGGGGCCACCCCATAGCAGGGCAGTTTCTGTAAATGAGGACAGAAATTGTTAGGGTTGGCTTCAACCAGAGTTTTAGTGACCCCTGCTCAGCGATGAGACATCTGAGGTAAACATTTGTGGAGCCAGTTAGCAAGATCTGGGCATGTTTGAGGGAATATGTTTAAGCTCAGGGCTGCCGTGTGACTGGACCATATGCTGGGGAGCATGCAAACATCTTGCAGCATCTGGAGGAGCAAACCAATTAAGAATTTCATTGGTAGATGCTACACATGTGACAATACATTGCTGAACCATGAATTCTGTAAGGTGCTAAGACCCCGGGTGCATGATCCTGGTGTAGAAGACAAAAAACTGCAAGTAGGGACACTGTACATTTCATCTTTCCAAGAGAAAACTTACTTGGAATTTTTACTCAGCAAAAATCTGTAAGTCACCATACAAAGTAATTCCACATTCGTTCTTGAGTTCCAGCTCCGTCGCAGGTACCTCAGGGCCTCGAGAATCACGTGCTCAGCACATACGCCACCCTCATCACAGACAGGCATCTCAGGAACACATTCCACCAGATGGGCCACCTTCTCCAAGGACCACCTTCTCCAACATAGTCATTTTCTACATAATGAGCAAAGGATGTCAGGGGTTGAACATCATTATGTGGAAGTTGTGTGACTGTCCCTGGTAGCAGAGGTTATCGTTGCAAGTCTTTTTATCTTTTGTCAGACCAGGTTAATAGCCCGCCATTAACCGGTGACTCTGACAGCATTACCGTCCTATTATACCTGCAGACAGGGAGGAACATCTGAGTGATTTTGGCCTGATTTCCTCTGGCTCTGCCTCAGTGACAGGACATGCAGCCTGAGACACCTGCATTCACCTACCAACTTGCCAAATCCATAAAGGCTCCCATCGGTGCTCGTCGTTGCCACCCGGAGGTTGTCACGCCACAGATACGGCGGCGGGCGACGTGAACGAGGAAAATGTTAAATCGCCGAAATGTTCCTCAGCTCACACATTGCGTTGCATATTTATTCAGCTTAATAAATTAACCGTGCCTTGTTGCTTTGACAAGCTAATTAAATGTCCCTGACAGAAAATGGGTTTGCATTTATTCAATTTTATATCTATCCAAAGAAGGATGGATGAGTGAATTTATATCTAGAAATGTCATAAGATGTTAATCATTTCGCTCCATGAAAGGAAAAGTTGGAAAACATGCAAAATGAACGAGGAGGTTTTATAGCCACATTCTAATTTGACTTTGAAATGTTGAATAGGGTTGTGGAGGGGATCCTGAAGTCTAGCCCTGCCTGAATAGGGCATGAGGTAATTTGGCAATTTAGAGAAGCCTTTGGACCATGAGGGATGAAACCAGACGTGACCTTCTGAGAAAACCACAAAACTGACGCACTAGTCAGCTTCCGGTTCCGCTCACCGGATTAGTCTTCCACAAGCTCTATGGCCATTGGTCAAGGTCATGGTGGATCCACGTGTCTGGACTTTGCTTCTTAAAACCAATACTCTCAAATCTCAGGACTTAAAAAAAAAACACTCGATAATGATTTATTGTGACAGAGGGTCAGCATGGCAGTCATAGGTTTTAAAACCCCGGATTGTCAGGCCATGGGAGTGTACTGACACACCATCGAATGAGGAGTATCGCAGCGTTCATCGGAGGCCGGCTTTTTCAGTTAGCGAGTTGTCATGGTAGCCAAGGATGAGCCAAATAGCATGTTCTCCTCACCTCCGCCGGCTTGGCCTTGGAAGACGTTGTGTCAGGAACATGCCTCTGTTCAGCCCTTTCCTCGCATACGGGCCATCAGACGTTCCATGTCACCCGGCAACTTCAACAAGGTTGAGTGGACCTGCGCGCTCGCTTCCTCAATGCCGCCCGGCACATGCAACCGACAGCCTTCACTTTCTGTGCCAACAAAGGACAAAATGAACCAAATGGAAGCAATTTTGTCGGAAGCGATACTGTATGATTTATTATTTTTTTTGCCACTTTGATGCATTTCATATTATGACACTGACCTCTGTTTCAGTGAAGCGGCTTTTTTGACATTAATAGATATCAGTTAATGGAACGAGAGGAGGATTTCAGAGGCATTATATGAAACAGAATGGCCAATGTAAGATATTGGTGCCGCATGTGAAAGTGGCTTCATATTTCGGTCACACGATGAAAGTTAAATCTAATATAAATAGCGTGCCTTAAGGTCTCAGCACGGCCTGCCCACGCAATCAATATTTTATATCATCTTGGATTCATTTGTACTCTGGCAAACTTAGATTTAGTCTCATCCCAGTTCTGTGGGCATGTGCATCTAACGCACAAGACGGTCTTGTTTTGGGAAAACGACCAGATGTTTTACTACAGAAGCAGTGGGCTGCTGTAATAAAGCCAGATTTTGTCCTGAATCACAGTGACGACGATACCAGTGTAAACACTGGCCACAGCCCAGTTGAAACTCCAGTGAAAAGCCAGCAGCCATACACAGACCAATTCAATACAGCAAACAGCTCCCATAATAGTTTCTGGCTCCCAGAATGTCACCTTAATTCAGTGGCTTTCACACCTCTGGGATGCTGGTCAGGCGATAGTCTGGCTTTAAAAGGCAGGGTTCTTATTGGAAAGTACTTACATTTAGAGGACAAATATTTATTCAGTTCAAGAGAGGATCAGTCAGCATCCCACTGGGGTTTTAGGTTCTTGCACAATAGCTCAACTGCAACGTGACTCTGTCAGTCTTGGGATTCGAACTAGCAACCTTCTGAAGACAAGCACAGATTATGCAGCCTACAGAGCCACACGGGATTCCCATCTGACGGCATTCCCATGTGGCAGCATCGACAGCAGTTGCCGGTTCATATGATCAGCTGGTTTACCGAAATGGGAACAGCATGGACTCGAACATGCAACCGATGAGTTCAGCTCCTTAGTCACTGCCCGGGGCCATTCCCAGAAACTGGCCAGCGGACAGGGTAGGACTTTGCCGCTGGAAGAAGCTCAGCAGTGACGTGTACAGTATCTGTGTTCTTGTCCTCTTCTGTAGGACAGGCAGGCCCTACCTGTAAATGTTTTTTTCTTGAGTCCACCATTACCACCAAGGAGAGAAATGAGATATCGATTTCTTGCACCGTGTAATGAAAAAGAGAAAAACCGGCTAAGCCTTAACTTAACTTTAACTTGTTTAAAACAAGGTCGAGTGGAGTTTTTGTCCCCCTGTGATAAATGAACTATTTATATTTGTCTCAGTGGCTCCTGGGATAGCCTGGGTAGTCGGCTGGGAGCCTTGCATGTCACACCTTCAGCCTTAAGGGTCTGAATCGCAGTGGCCTTCCCAGTAAGCACAGGATGTGATGAAAGGCACAACCCGAATGCGATGCCAGTGCGTGGCAAGACTCCGATCCACGTAATCATATAGTAAAAGCAATTTTCAGGCACCTTTACATCACCACATGTTTTTGAGCTGTGTGAGGGAATCAGAGTAGCCTGTGAACGCCCACAGGACCCTGGGAGGAGCACGCTGTGGCCTGGGCAGCCGGCAGAGCCGTGACAGAGTGAGTGCTGCTCATGTACTGCAACCAAACTTTCTAATGAGCCTTATCGTAGTGGTCCTCAGGTAGTGGGTCGTGAGCTGATTTTCAGTGGGTCGTAGAGTGCATAGCTAAAAAAAAATACAATTATTGTCATCCCTCCTCTCTTTGTCAGTCAACAACTTTCACCATTGCTAGCCCCCCCCCCCCCCCATGAATTTGGATCATGACTTGACCATGAACATGGATTCTATTGTCGTGCCAGCCTTACACAATTATACAGTAGTACGAGAGAAACACCACTGCCTTGTTATGCATAGAAAACTGTAAAAATAACATCACAGATGGATGGATGGATATTTCTTGAGCAAACTCCCTGGTGTGTTCCTGCAGTAGATGTGCTGTGACCCAAAGAAGCCATAAAGACTCTCCAGGGTTTTTAGAGTCTAAACGTTTGCATCCGAATCTTGCCTTGCTGAAATCTCCCCTCCAAATGCTCGCTCACCTGACCTGACATCGTTCATCTCGGCTGACATTTCGAAGTTTCGTACAGGATCTCATCAAAGGGACACTGACAGTAAAACTTACAAACCTGCGTGGATCTCCTCCCAGACTACCAAGCCAAAAGGAGGTGGATAAAACAGCCCCCACCGCTCCTCTGAGGGCGTGCATGTGGTGCCGGTTGATGGTAACGTTCCGGCCAGATGGGCCGAGAACACGACGCAGAGTTTTGGATGCAATTCAGTGTGGATCAGTGAGTCATATTTGTTCAGTACTACATGTGCTCTAAGAAGTGGGAGACTGTCCATGCGTCTGTGCACAAACCAGAGCCCGATGACAGAGAGTGCAGTGTGATTGGGGGTCTTCACTGCAGCAGTGTCTCCCAGCCCGGTCCTCAGGGACCCCGAGATAGTCCATGTTTTTACTCCCTCTCAGCTTGCAGGAGGGTTACGGTTACATTGGGAGTTGGGGGGGGGGGGGGGGGTCCATTACAGTCCCCGAGCATCAGGTTGGGAAACATTGCATTATACAACAGATAGTTCTGCGGGTGAAGCCTGTATAGACGAAATGAAAAACAAAAAAACTAAATCTCAATGTTTGATTAGGCTTTTCTGAAAATGTGGTACATTTTAATTCATGGACTTCCCTCTGTCATCAGAATCTTAAATAATCTGTTTAATTTTATGACAGTTGGAGGCTTCAGAGTTTAAAATGCCATTTACTCAATTAATCTGTGTCAGAAAGCACACAGGCTGACCTGTGTGCTTTCACCCCCTCCCCCACAATTTTGTCCCAATCTGGAATTAGCCAGTTGGCTCCATTACAGTCCCCCCCCCCCCCCCATGCAGGATTAGCGCACACCTCCTCCAGCCACCTCCTCTTCTCGCGCTGCAGGTCTTCTCGAGTGGTGTGACAGAGGGAGTCCGATTTCCACCCACAGTCCTTCCGGGGACGGTAGGTGTCAGCGGAGAGTGGCGGCGGGGGGGGGGGAAGCCAGCCACCGCGCTCCCCCAGCACAACGCCAGCCAGCCTGCAGTCCCGGAGGCTCCCGGACACGGATGACTAACGCATTCCAGCAGGCATTGAACCCCAAACTCTGCTGCAGGACCCTCCCTGATTCCACCTATGCAGTACTCAGGAAGTGCTGGGTTCTCGACTCCCTAGTCGAGAAATGCGGCTTAGAACAGCACTGCGACCCAGTACTGGATAATTGCTTAGGGAAGATGGATGGATGGATGGATGGATGGATGGATGGATGGATGGATGGATGGATGTTTTAAAAAAATCAATTTACCATTTCATAACATATCAACCAATCAACTGATGGCTACCTAGCTAGTATGCAAACTTATACAGACACATGACTCAAGTATTCAGATTCAAATAGCTACAACATTCAAGTACACAGACACATGTGTGTGTGTGTGTGTGTGTGTGTGTGTGTGTGTGCACGTGTGTGTTTGTGTTCATGGATTACATTTATATTACATTGTGGGGACCAAATATCCCCTACAATGTAATAAAAACGTGCTATTTTAATGTTGTGGGGATCATTTTTCAGGTCCCCACAAACATCTGTGAATGCAATCAAAAAACTAAAAATGCCAAAAGTCTCACAAATAACTGCCCTCTTCATGTATTTTATAATGAAGGAGCAAAACAATAAAGATATGTGGAAAAAATGAATTCAGTAATTAAGAGATTAAATTACAGTGAGTAACTACAGGAAAACGGCTTGCTAAGAAATTAATCAAACCAGTGATTTAGGTGAAAATGTTTCTGGGCGACGCACCTTATTACAGGCAGTTTTTAATTAGCTGTACAGCAGCGCAGTATGACGGTGCCCCCATTAGTCACTGCAAGCTTGCCATCTCAGAAGACCTAACGACGCTCGGATTCCTGGGGATTTCAATGTGGTTCAGGAAGGCCATTTCCTGGGAGATCTTGTTAAAGGCTGACTTGTCTCAGGTCCGAGTCACAGTCACAGCCCAGCCCAAATACTCTCACTGCATTTTATGTAATAACTGGTTGGTGGAGAGATTTTTATGGAATCCCTTGGTTCTTCCAGCCATCATGTGTGTTGAGTTAAATCCCTCTGGGATCAGGTCAAACAATTTTATTTCGGGATCATACTCAAACTCGAAGAACATCACAATGAACATCTCAATGAACATCTCAATAAGCAGCTCCCAATAAACATCTCAGTGAACATCTCAATAGGCAGCTCCCAATGAACATCACAATGAACATCTCAGTGAACATCTCAATAAGCAGCTCCCAATGAACATCACAATGAACATCTCAGTGAACATCTCAATAGGCAGCTCCCAATGAACATCACAATGAACATCTCGATGAACATCCCAATTACATTGCAGTGAACATCTTGCTGAACATCCAGATGGCCATGCCAGTGAACATCCCCATGCATATCCCAATGAACATCTCAATGAACATCCCAATGAACATCGCAGTGAACATCACAATGAACATCCCAGTGAACATCACAATGAACATCCCAATGAACATCCCAATGAACATCCCCATGAACATCCCAGTGAACATCCCAATGAACATCCCCATGAACATCCCAGTGAACATCCCAATGAACATCCCCGTGAACATCGCAGTGAACACTGCAGTGAAGATCCCAATGAGCCATTCCTGTTGAGATCGTATTTGGTAGATTGTTTACATTTGCACAACATATAACCAGTATTTTACAACTATTATGTCGCTTCTTCTGCTGTTGTCAGTTTAGCTGAGTAGCACCAATGAAAGCCCAACTCTGTTACAGCAGATTCAGTTCCTTAAGGAAATGGATTCAAAGAGAAAGACTGTGACTGTTATATCATAAAGAGTTAGATCTGAATAAGTAATGTTATAAGGGTTGCAGTGAAAAAGGAAGAGTCTATGGTGTTCCGGTCCGGGTGTGGCTAGTTAACGAGTTCCGCCTCTATTCTCGAAGGTTCTGAAGCTGTCTCTCCTGTTCAGTTTTCCCATTGGTATCCAAACAAGAGCAACTTCAAACCTGTACCCACAAGAATCTCAATCTGGGCCAAAGCAACCAAGGAAACCATACCTAACCTTGTGACTTCGATTGTCATAGTAAACTCTCATGATCTACAGCACCCACTACACCATCGGTGCAGTCGCTAAGCAACCGTTGTTAAGGTGACAGGCTGGAATCAGGCTACATAACAAAACCACTCAAATAAATAAACCCTGTAAATAATAGCCAAATTCAAATTTCTTGAGCAAATCTTGATTAACATAAACAGAAAAAATACTGTTAATTAGCAAATGTATGGCTGCATTCAAAAGAACTAACTGAACAGTCAATGTCACATTCTTTAAAAGAAAATAGACACAGTAATTATATCTCCATTTTCTCTACAGCTATTAATTATAATTTGCATTCAGAAGCAATGGAAAATAGAGACTCTAAACTGGTGGGCATGTGTGACATTTTTGTGCTCTAGTAAATAACCTCACAGAAATAAAACAATGAGTGAATTAGTGTTGTCTGAGACAGTCTGTTTAAATTTGTCCGATAGACCGAGTTAAAGACAATGGCTCCGTTAAGTCACCGAATGAAAGGAATTTTACCCAAGGCTGATGGAGTTGGGCAGGGATGATCTGTATGTTATAGAGAGACAGTTCGTTCGTGCCATTTTCTCCTAGGTCTATTAGAACATTTACCTTGGGATAAAGGTTCCTCTAGATTAGGGATTCCTAACATTCTTATGTCTGCTGCACCGCTTCATAGTCACACAAAAAGTGCACACATCTGTAAAATGCGGGACGATCTTGGAATATACAGGTTGGGTGGTAACTCTACCCCCAGTGCAACCTGGAGTAATACCAATGAAGGACCAGTAGCAGTTCACTGACCAGGTTCTACTGAAGAAGATTATTATTCCTTGTAAAAGTACATTAAATTATAATACAATCTTTTTAAACAGAACCTTGCTATAGGAGAAACGATTTATCTGTCAGATAGGAAAGTATATAATGACTGCCTTAGGACGGCACGTTTACGATATGCACTTTATGCACTTCCGCAGATTAGTGGTAGTTCCTTGGAGAAGACATCGCAGGGACGAAAGCTTGGTGTTGCATTTCCCCTCTGTGGATGCATGATTTGTCTTCACACGACATCCACGACCTCATGGCTACCTGGTTCTTTGATGGGGTCTAACAGAGTCACGGGGCCAGTATTTTCTGGAAAAGGGAGCAAGTTTGAGTCGTCTGGACAGCTGAGTGCTCTATACTCTACTATGACTAGGCTGGAAAACTCTACACCCCATAGCAGTGGAAGAAACAAGCCTTTGGAACCCATGACCGCGCTGTTGTGTCTGAGCTTCTCCTATCACTATATCGGTAACTCTGTGGGATTTGCATCAGCTGTAGTGATTTTTTTACAACTTGAACCATGGGCCGTTTGACATTTTACATGTGAATATTTTTAATGGTGCATATCATATTGAATCAGAATCAGAATATTTTTATTATCCTGGGGAAAGTCTTTTAATTATTGATCATAATACGGGCAAAAACGGGAGCGAATGCAGACGGAACTGTAAACAAACATGTTTACTTCACCACGTCACAGGAGCAAGTTACAGGATAAATTAAACACAAAACAGTGTTACCAAACAACTGAACATACACGACGTTCATGAAGTCATAAATAAAACATCCAAAATCATTACTTAAGGGGATTCCCAGACACTTATTCTGCATTGAAAATGGATAAAAAAAAATCAATCAGTTTTCAACAACTAGAAGGCTCATGCCAGTACGGGTACTTTTTACAAAGTCCTGTCGTCGATGTAGATCGTCTCCTCACAACAGGTCGGCACGCGTGTTGAGGAATACTGCGGGGAGAGGGTCGAGGGTCCATCGTCTGTTTGGTGCGCCATAACACTGTTTTTTGGTATAAAGGGGTTTCTGGGAAGTGTAGTTCTTATGGAAAGAAGACTGTACAAAAGCCTCTCAGGCCAATCGCAGCAGCTAAAGACACAGGGGGTCCACTGAGCAACAGATGTGTCCATTCTAGGAGGTGGGGAGAGAGCAAAGTGGGGGGTGGTCACGTTAGAGTCACTGTTGTGAGTAGTCACCTGCTAAACAGAGCTAGCCTGCATATACTAGCTATGAGCAGATAAGCAGAATTAGCCTACAGCTGCTAATCGCCAGTGAAGTTAGGCTATGGTTTGCCGAAGGCGAGCTCACTTAGCCTGAGGCTATCGTTGCTGAGCGCAGTTAGTTTAAGGCTGTCTGTGGTGAGCGTGGTTAGCCTGTGGCTATTAGCAGCTAGCACAGTTAGCACATAGCTAACAAGCCTTACCTTGCAGTGGCAGAGCGTGCACTCAGTGCCGTGCTTGGTCCAGGATGCCCCGCTGAAGCGAGCTATGCCCAGCTCGTCGGTGCACGTCTTGGTGAGGTCATTGCGGATGACGTCGGCCTGGCAAGGATCAGCGGCGCACCGTGGGCAGCACTCGCCCTCGGGCACCACTGTGAACTCGCAGTCAGCCAGTGGGCAGGGCAGTGGCCAGCAATCCACCTCTCCCCGCTGTGGCCCGAAGCAGACAGTTGTTGGGGGGTGAGATTGGAAGATCAGAAAACAGCAACAGGTGATCTGACCGGAAGATCACAGGTAAGAAGGAAACTTGACGGATTACAACAAACATTAGTGACCTCTCCAGAATACCAGTGTTCAGGAGGTTTAATTCTCATGAAGCACAATGCAGTGTTCTTGTACCCTGTACTTAATTAATAGGTTTAATAATTATGCGTATTTCAGACAGATTGGGTAATATGGCTGCAATTTCTTCAGTTTCTTGCCACAAGCAGGCCCAGTGATCTGTCTCCACGTGGGCGGCCATGTCCCCTGCCAGGTCCCTGATGGTGGTGGGGGGGGAGGGGGGGCATTCTGCATCAGAATTTATAAGTTATGGTTATGTCTCTCAGCCTTGAGTAATTTGGCAATGTCCTGTTCGGTTTTCCTGTAATACGCAGCACTGAGCTTCCTCTTACGGAAAGCGTTTTGAAACGGCTCTTGCAGTGAATCGTGTTCAAGGTTATAAAAGTGCTCAGTGCCAGGGTCTGCAGCTACAGTACGTGACCACTTGTGGTTTCGCCCCTTTGCAACGTTACAAAACGGGCCCCGAAGCGTTCTGCAAGCCGCTCTTTTCATTGGCTCAAACGTCCGGGAGTACACTGCGACATTTACAGAACAGCGATCACTAAATCTGAGAGCATTACACTCTACCGAAGAACCTCTGCCATTTCCAACGATGTTTCCATGTTTCCTGGTAGAGGTCTTAGCGAGGATTCTGTAACCCAGGGAAGCAGGGGATTATGGGATTCTCTTACCCATCATCCAACAAAGCTGTGCTACGGAAACGTCATTGTGGGAGATTTTCTTCTTCAAAACTGGCATATGAACCAAATTGTATTTGCTGTTGAGAGAGCCTTGTCGTCTGTGCTCTGCTGTTGCTTTTGAAATGTGCTTCAGCCAGAAACTGGATGTTTTTCAGTCAGAACTTGCAGCCAATGGTGAGTGTTCATTCCCAGCCCTATATGCAGCCCCTTCGACGACACGCTACCGGGCTGCACCGCCTCAGGCTGCTCTCAACAGCCCTCCGATTTGCCACGATACTCCTCTACGCCACCTAGTGTTTGTGGCATCACTCACTCCTGAATGAGAGGAGTGTAACTTCATCGGAGGACTACGGGACCATGATCCAGGACCATCATGTGCACGCAGTAGGAACAAAGAGAACAGGAGGGCAAGTAAGATGCATGGCGGGAGTTTTGTGATGCCCTACCATGTACGCTCCAAATCCCTAAGAGATCCTGTTCCGTTTTATTTTTGCGTGCAGAAAATCAACAGTCTATTATGGTGCCCTAATGTATGGAGCTGTGGGTAAAATTAAAGACACCTATACCTAACTACCTATTTAAAAAAAAAACGAATCATACCACACAGCAGGGTCATTTATAAGCTGAGGAAGGCGGGTCAAAGAATCACACACAGCGTGTGATTGGCTCACCAAGCACTGGCACTTCTGGCAGCCCTCCAACCAGGTGTCCCCGCTGCTGTAAGCCCTCAGACCACTCTGGTGCAGACACTGGCTGCTGAGACGTGGGTCACACTCCGGACAGCAGTACAGGTCCACCGTGGGGTTGTCGCAGTCGCACACCATTCGCCGGCACAGGACCAGCCCGCTCTGCCAAGTGCGGATAAGATCAAAGCTCAGACAAAAGCAATCGAACACAGAGGCTCGGCACAACGTAAGTGAGAGAACAGACAGACGCAGAATACCAGGCGTGAGCAATTGAACATGGAGCCTCAACACAACACATAGACAGTAGGAGAAGGGCATGTCGGACGCAGATCCTCGGCACAGCATATCGGCAGTGGGAGCACAGCAAAAAAATGCAGAATCCCAGACACGAGCAAATGAACTCAGAGCTCTAACACACAAGCAGGCTGCTGTATAACGGCACACAGGCGGAGCGTCCCACCTGGCGAAAAAACCCTGCAACAAACACATTAGGATGTAAACAAATGGATCCTGGCCGCTTACTCAGTTTGGGGAAACAGGGACCTGCTTTCTGTAGCGTGGATGCGACTCATTCATCACCCTGGCACGCCCATTAATCCTGTCCCTGATATGTGGGGGGGGGGACCTACTTATCAGCTGGCAGCTGCCCCGCCCCCCAGAACCTGTCCTACTTACTCGCTGGCTGTAACCAGAGGTACGCTTCCTGGTGAACAGGCCATGCCACACTTCCAGCTGTCTTTCAGCCCATTGGCGCTATACTCCCCCCCCACCCAATACTCATTTGAACAGCTCGTTTGTTAATGTACATAATCTACAGTGAGCTGCTGGACCCGTCTGCTTCTCTGCTTAAATACTGCAGGTGATGCTACCAATCTACAAAAAAATCTACCCGTCCCCAAACTACTTATTCAGCTCAGGGTCACGGGGGCCTGGAGCATATCCCAGTCATTACAGGGTGCAAGGCAGAGGTGCAGTGCACTCTGGGTGGGATGCCAGTTCATCACTGGGCACATACCAACTCTGAAGGTGGGAGGCAGCAGTACTACCCACTGAGACCCGAATGTCGTATGCAAGGTCATGGGTCGTCCAGAACCGAACCCGGAAGCTACAGGACACTGACCCATCACAGAGCACACACAGGCCATTCACACAATCTGGCACCTTCAAATTGTTTTGCAGTTAACCCTAATCCTAATCCTAACCCTAATCCTAACTCTACAAATTATGTTTATAATCTTATACTTTGTTTATTTTGGCTGAAACTTTAACCACAGTGACACTTTTTGAGAGGACAGTGTCAGCCGGTCCACTGAGCAATTTGGGATTAAGGGATTTGCGTAATGGTGACATCACCGCCCACCCAGGGATTTGAACCAGCAACCTTCCAGTCACAGTCACAGTGTCCTAATCCGTTGAGTCACACACTTATATAGTCAACTGATAATGTAAACTGTATTAAAAATGTATCTGAGACTAACAAATAAATAAAATCCCTACATTTACGAGGGACTCACCTGACAGGAGCAGACGGAGCACCTGTCACTGTCCAGCACCCAGATCTGTCCGTTGTGTTTGACCTTGTTCTCATGGATACAGTCCCCGGTGCAGTTCTTCCCGTGGGGGCACCTGCAGTCATACCCCCCCTCCAGGTTGAAGCAGACGGTGTCGTTGGCGCAGGTATTCCTCCCCGTCCGGCACTCATCTATGTCTGGAGCGGAGGACAACGTTTGCACAGCCACACGATGTGCCGTAGTCGCAGACAGGATTTCACACACACGCCCACGCAGAACCTGATTCACCAAAGCATGCCTGCATGCAGATTAGCCTGGATAAGAGCTCATATTAGCCTTAGCCACCCTTAGCATTACCCACTGCCATGTGCACCATGCACCTCGAACTTATTGCTCCATATACGCAGAGAAATTACCTTTTTTGGATTCACATACAAGTAGACAGCGTGTAATATTGGGCTCCCAACCCAACGGCATTTTCAGGATACTGCCATATTTTGGGTGCATTGCATTATTTTGGAAATCATGGTGACAAAATCAGGCCACTTGGCAAAATTCTTTTATAAATACAATGGAAATACTGTATTCTTCAGTACAATGCCTGGACTGTATGATGGTATAGCACCAGAAGATGCCGTTGGGTATGCGGGTTTTTACTCTAACTCCCTAAATAGATTACTAAGTAGAAGACTGATTGGCTGAAGAGTCTTGACACCAGGGTGTGAACAGCTGACCTACAGGTTATCCCAAAAACCCGCATACGGACAAGATTGCCCAGTCCTGGTACAGTCATTGAGCCTCATTCCTACCTTGACAGGAGTCTCCATTAGGTGAAAACATTCCGTTGTCATGGTAACCATCACGGCACTCGCAGTGGTACCATCCTGGCAGGTTGACACAAGTGGCCCGGCTGTCACACTCCACGAACCCGTCGGAGCACTCGTCTATGTCTGCCTCGAGCGCATGCGCACAGTCGTACGTGGACGTGTACAAACACACACACACACACACACACGCACACACAAGGCGAGAGAGAAACAGCACAGCAAATGTCAGAGTGGTCTTTTCTGCCGGAATTGGATCTTTAGGAACAGTCGGCCATTGCTTCATGCAGCCTCAAATTCATGAAGGAGTCAAGCCTGGTATCTGTACGAAGATACCAGTGAAATGCGGTAAAATATAGCAGGGGTTACTAAGCTAAACAAAAGAATAATGGCAAATTATTTTTTCTCCCTGCTGAATGAGTAGTTTTCAGCGCTGGTGTAATTTTTCATTGTCCACACAGTTTACCCACAATCCTCTGCTCTGACATACAATAAGAAAGCTATACTTCCTTGAGCTAAACTCTCACCCCTCACCCGCACAGCGCATGGGTACCTCCCCCTAAACAGCAATCTCCCTCCATTCTTCCAGCCCCGCCTTCTGGGGTCTGCGCCCTCGAATCCACTCTCATCTTCAGCTTCAGCTGAACCACCTGGTCTGGTGCACAGTTTAATGACAGGTCATTCTTCACCAGGGCCAAAGCAAACCCAATACCGTCGAAGACGGCGCAATGTATTAAACCAAAACAGGCATAATAAATCAAATAATAGCCTATTAGACCTTCTGCCACAGTGCCTGGCCGATTGAGGGAATTTTGGAAAAAGTTTTACTCTGATTAAACGTTTCTCGGGTGCCGACGCCGAGGCCTGTGGTCGTCCATTAGCTCCGCGCTCAGACCTCTCATTATGCAAATGACTGTGCTCTTAGCCAGCCCCTAATTAGCCCCGGTCACACAGCAGATTCCGACTGGCCGACGGCTAATATAGGATAGAGAGCTTCAGACTCAATGCCTGAAGGGATTTTTAAAAGAGGTACGGCAGCTTTTCACAACTCATTTTTAATCAGTATTTGTCCCTTTATAAATAACATTTCAAACAGGCCATTAACCGGGAAATTCAAACAATGCCCGGCAATGCAAACCGTAATTAACCTGTGCTTTCCGTAGACGATTTCCTCCCGTTTTGATGCTCCTTAAATTAAACTTGAATGAAACTTGGAAATATCATTGCAAAGCAGAATGGTTACCCAGGGAGGATTTTGGCATCTGCATGTAGGGATACCTTTGTCTTGTGAGCTGTCAAACCGCAATTTACTTAAGTCTCAATTTTCACACGGTGCAACGATACAAATGTATTTATGCTTATTTCTTCATCTTTATTCTTTTTGATCTTCAGACCTCAGCTCTGCAACTAATCAAACTTAGGCAGAAAGCAGAAAAAAACCCAGAAACTATTCTGGTATTGCATCATATATAAGTCATTGCATCTGGACAATCCTACCCCCCCCCCCCCCCCCTCCAAAAGCACAGGTGCAATTGTGCAACAGTCGCGCTGCACAGCAACCACAAAGAAGAGAATGATACTTACAAACTGTCAACCTTTAAACTGCACAAAAAAATGAATGATTCTCAAACAGTCACTCAATTTTCAAGTCATTTGTCGGCTATGCTCTCATAAAACGCCATAAAACTCATTGAGTTGATACCTTATTTGCAATTACTTGACATATCAATAACTTTTCCCAATAAAATCCCTCCACTATCAAGCTACAGATTTCAAAGCCGTAAATTTGCCAACAAGTGTAACACTAAGATCCTTATTTGCTATGTTCATACTCTAAATACATGCGTAAATACATAATACACACACAATTCATATACATCTACTTGGGGCTGCATGCACTGTCAATCGAATTTCAATGGATGTTTAGACATGCCTTAAAAATCGATGGTCTGAATGCAGCACAGCTCATCCTGTATGCAAGGCAAGTCCACTGCAGGAGACTCACTTTCAAACTGAGACTCCCTCAATCACACACCAAAGGCAGTTCAGTAACAGGTCGTCTTAGCTAAGCGGTTTGCCATACAAACGGCTTCCTATAGAAAATGCAGCCGTATTTTACGTGGCAAAACCATATTCTGGCAGTAGAAGCTGGCTCTACATTCTGCCTAACTCCTCCCATTCATCAGAGGACCAATGATCCTTCTTTTATTTCCAAAACATATCCTTTTCAGGATTTGCCTGAGGGTACGGGACGACTTCAAGCAATTCTTGTTGCATAAAAGCGCCCATTGATTAATTTACTCCATGCAGATCAGAAATCGTGGGTATAGACTACCCCAGAGACATGTGTGGTAAAGAAAATGAGCTTTTAATGTTTTTCATTGTTTCTGACATTTTTGCATTTTTAACAGTTAGCAGATGGTTCATTTTAGGTTCTACCCCGAGTGCAGCGGAAGTTAATGCTTCGCTAATAAGATGTTTACCCATCATGCCTAAACCATTATGGCGTCTGGCAGTTTAGCCCCGTCATGGCTAAGTCAAAAAAATATCTTGGATATGTTCTTATTTTTTATTTTTTTTTTAACTTTATTTAGGGTTTGCCAGCTAGACTGACACATCGCTTTGAGCCAGAAAACGTGCAATTTGAAATTCAGGTCAGGTGGCCTGGTTATTCTGGGTAAACCATTTCAGAGTTATCAAACATAAGACACTGGCAGACTGTTCTCCTCTAGCCATGTCTGTCTTCGGTGCTCCTTGTCATTTTTGTCTCCCCACAAAGTCACTGGGGTGGAACCGTTCTTTCATTTCCAATACTATGACCCATTGAGACGTACAGCTGCTGCTGTCAACAAGACAGACTAACAAGAGAGACCCAACTGACTGATCAATGAGCCTCCTCAACTAGACAGACCCACTCAAAGAATTGCTGGGGTGGGCCAAGTCACTGGAGCTGTGGAACAAACCAATGAGACGGCTGTCAAAATGTTGGTGACGGGATCAAGGCGTCGCAATACCGCAGAGGAACTGCTTCTAGCAGCCAGATTCCTCTACTGCCCCCTACAGGTGCTTCCGATATCTCCGTTCGGTCGCAAGCAAGGTTAACATTAATAACTTTGCTGGCTGCAAAGTAGCCCTGGTGAAAGATTGGAAATTTCCCTGCAGAGAAAGTGATAACACGGAAAATGGTTATTAACAAGTGCTAGGACGGGCGGCAAAAAGTAATATTAAAGAATGAAACACGCTCAACACGCAAATGAGAGACATCAAGACACAGCTCTCATAACTGCATTTATATGTTAATATATGAAAGTAATTACAATAAAAGTGAAATTTAAATGTCTAACAAAAATGTATAACATTTTTCCTGATGGATGGTAAAGTTAAAATAATAAACGTTCAACTATTACAGCTCTTTCTATTTATAACACCAGGGGCAGGTTAAGAAAAATCCCTCAGAAACAGGTTCCAGGGGGCCTCAAACCCAGGTGACGACTCACTCGTATGCCTATGTGTCCCAGGGCCATTTCTGCAGAGAGCTTCCATAAATACCGGCGGGGCGATCGGATGGAGCTCCGCCCAGGAAATAACAAGCCCGCGGAGAAACAGAGAGGAGCGGGTAGATGTCACGTAATCTGTTAGCACAGTCTAGGTCGTTACAGGAGAGCACAATGGGAAGTGCTGACTCAGGCAGAAATAAGCTGTACTGCCGTGTGGCGTGATCACCTCAGGAGCCAAGGCCGGGGATGGGGCCCCCACAACCCTGCGCCCATCTGTCCCCCCCCCCCCGCAGTGCAGGCGTTTTAATGCGCCCCCCTGGGACGCCCCACCTCCCCATCATCAGGATGCCCACAGCTCCCCCTCCCAACAACTGCCAGCTGTCACTGCCCCTCGCCCCAACACCTCACCCAACCCCCCGGCTAACAAGGTCCGTGGTGGCAAGTCCTCCATCAGCAGAACTCTCCCAGCCTTCCCTTTCCAGACCTAAAAAAAGCACCTGCGCCCCCCCCCCCCCCCACCACCCCCATAAAAACGACCCCCTTGTGGCCCACCTGAGAATCTCACGGATGATGCCGTTCGGCTAACAGCCTGGGTTAATTACCGATACCAATGACTGCCGTCTGGACCTCATTACGAGACCCGGGTTTCACAGAAAACAGTCCGGTCTGTACTGTATCTCTGCGGCGACCTTGACGGAACACGGCTGTAAGAATGACTGTAAATAAAATGGAGAAATCCATCATAAGGTGATGATTAGATAAAATGATTTTTTAATTTGTTTTTATAGGGCTCTGGAGACTAAACTGGCTGGGGGCTGGGGGGGTCACCCACAGTAAATTTTGTCAAGTGGAGGGGGCGTTGCAGTTTGTTAAATTGGCGATTGTTGGTGATTGGACAGGGGCAAGACGCCCCCCCTCCCCCCGCCCCGGCACGTCCCTGCTGACTAGAATAAAATCAGCTAAACAGGGCGCAGATAAGATCTCAGTCTGCTTGTTAGTCTTTCAGTCGTTTCCTCATTTCGAAGGCGATAATAGGTTTCTCCTCACAGAGGGGCAAACACGGCACACGGAGGACGGGGAACGCCGTCTTGTGTGACGGGACACGGGCACAGCAAGCGTGAGAGGATGTGATGCATGTCAGCCTCACGTCCCTAACCCCACCTCCCCTTTCCTGTCAACCTGCTGATGCTTATCTCGGCCTGAAGGGGGCACCAGCTGGCACTCGCAGCCTCCTCCAGGGACGATCGCGGTGGATAATAAGCGGTGAGTGACGAATTAGCTGCCAATCCGAGGCAGAAGTCGTCTCTCCCGTTGCCCGGCCAGAAGCGCGACATGCCTCGTGCGCCGACCAGCCAGAACGACAGGCAGGGGGGTGTCACCGCCTCCCTCCTCCTTTGCTGGATATTCTGACCCTTTTTCCCCTTTGACTGGAGTGAAAAATGGAGTGAGGCAGGCAGCGTGAATTTGTAAACACAGATAAAGGACGATGTGGCCATTCACAGAGGTGCTTTCTTTATTCCCCTGCTTTTACGACGCATTCCGGGGACGGGACAGCAAATACAGTTGTGAGGAACGGGGGTAGGAGCATGGAAAGGGGACTTTATTTAGATGGGGGGGGTGCACTTAATGACACCGGCACAGAGGAAGAAAAGAGGTAAGAAAACAGACATCTTAAATTAACAATTTACTTAATCTTAAGAAAACAGAGCTACCGCACCCAGGGCATAGCTATAAATTCTGCTCCCCCACCCCAAATTTTACATTGAATTCAAGGCCCCTTGTAAAGTGCTAGATCCCATGAATCTGCCACCACTGAACCCCCATCCATCCATCCATCCATTTTCTGAAACTGCTTGTTCTATTCAGGGTCATGGGGGGTCTGCGGCCAATTAGCCTCAGCATGTTTTTGGACTATGGGGGGGGCAAGCAGAATACTGAGAAGAAACCCCACGATGATATGGGGAGAACATGCAAACTCCACAAGCATAAAACCCTGACAGAGACTGAATCCCAGGTGCCAGAGGACTGAGGTGACAGTGATTATCACCGTGCCGTCTATCCTACAGTGATCAGCTTCATTCTGAGCACTATGAACACACAGCCTCTAAAGGCTGGCTGTGGAAACGCAGCCGCTCAGCACAGTGGGATGTGCTGCTGATGGGCCGCAGCGGGGGGGAGGGGGGGGTGCACAGTCTTGGGACAGACAAAAAGACAGAGGGACCATCTCCGGTCTCCTGCGTTTGGGCCGGAAAAGCAGACAGCGTTCACCCGCACGCTTTCACATCACGTCATCCGTCAGCCTCGGGGCCCCCAGAGGACGACGCTCCGACTCATTTTCTCAGTTAATCAAATATTAATATTCCAAAGAAATCACACGCTTCCATATCCCTCCCCATCCCCATGTAAATTGAACATTCACACTCAGACCGTAGATGGAAATGAAACTTTGTGACTGTATGATGGTAAATCCTAGCCTGATATACGGGCCTAGCAATGATTTTGCTGGTGAAGAAAAAAGAAAAAAGGCTACACTTCTTCATTTTGTGAGCAATTTCATTCCGGCATTAGAAGCCATCTTTCAGGGATCTTTACCTACTGTGGATGTTATTACCTCTGTTACATCCAATGGCACGTCAGCCTCCTGAAACATACCTTAGTGGCTCAGCACTTCATAAGTGGAGCGGCTAACTTTAGCCTCCTGCCCCGTCTCGCACCTCCTCCCCGACCACCCCGAACGCCTTACCCGTCTCGCACCTCCTCCCCGACCACCCCGAACGCCTTACCCGTCTCGCACCTCCTCCCCGACCACCCCGAACGCCTTACCCGTCTCGCACCTCCTCCCCGACCACCCCGAACGCCTTACCTGTCTCACACCTCTTCCCTGTGAAACCCTGCTGGCAGACGCAGGTATTCGAGGAGACGCAGGTACCCCCGTTTTCACATCGGCCGTCACAAAGGGCTGGGGGCATTGGGAACAGGAACGCAGCGTCACAGGATGTGCGGGGGGGGGGGGGGGGGGGTGGTCACCAAAAACACGCCCACATAATGAAGCCAATGTATCCGAAAACCAATCAGCTCTGTTCTTGTGTAACGTTTCAGTAACCAATCACTATGCATCCTCTCAAAGCTGCCTATGATTTCTTTAAATAATCATTTAGAAACATCTTACTTTTTTAGGTATCAAATCTCATTAAAGTTGTGGTGGCAAAAAAATACAGTGAAGACATCTACAGATGTATAATTTAGGAACCTCGTTTTTAATATAGTCCTGCGAGATACATTTTTTCTGGGTTCACAGTCACTGACGATCATTAAATACAGTCCCAGGCAGAAATAAGGAAGATGTGCTGCAAACTAAATGTTTAATATTAAACTCAAGGCACAGAGGAGGAAAAAATGTTCCAGAATGGTCCTTATTTTGACATTGTGAAGTTATGCAAAAGTGGATGTAAATGGTACACAGGAAGTTGGTACACAGGAAGTTAACAGGCACACAGGAAGTGGGTACAGACAACATTAACAGGCACACGGGAAGTGGGTACTGAATAAGTTATCAGGCACACAGGAAGTGGGTACAGAGGAAATTAACAGGCACACAGGAAGTGGGTACTGAATAAGTTATCAGGCACACAGGAAGTGGGTACAGAGGAAATTAACAGGCACACAGGAAGTGGGTACAGAGGAAATTAACAGGCACACAGGAAGTGGGTACAGAGGAAATTAACAGGCACACAGGAAGTGGGTACAGAGGAAATTAACAGGCACACAGGAAGTGGGTACTGAATAAGTTAACAGAAACGCAGGAATTGGGCACAAAGGGCAGTACATGATGGGCTCACCTTTGCAAATTGTGCCATTGCCAGTGTATCCTGGTTTACAGGAGCAGCTGTGCCCCCCGACGGTGTTGAAGCACAGCGCATTCTCATCGCAGCTGTGGCTCCCACTCTGGCACTCATCATGCTCTGCGAGGTGGGGGGAGGGTGTCGACATGTTAGCGACCTGCCCCCACATTCCGTTTAGCAGTGACGGGAGGGAATTTACCCATGAATTTCCAGACAACAGCCAGGAGCACCATGTATGGATAATACCCTTCAGCTAACACAATAATGACCTCAAGAAGCACTGGCTCAATTTCCCATCTTTCTGGTGAGTGACACTCTCCCTGTGTCCTTCAAGTAACAGTTTCAGTGTGCCGCAGGTGACGTTATCTTAATGCCCTTCAGGTGACCTTGAAAGCAAAACAAGATCCCCCAGGCAACAGCATCCCCGACGCTCTATAGCATTCAGTCTATTGATAGGTAGACACTGCAACACTTACATTTACATTCAGGAACGTGTACTTATAACTTGTATTCAGGAAACTCAAGAACAAAAATACATCAGTCTTGGTCTTGTCTTGGTCTCGCCCTGCCTTAGTCTTGGTCTCGTCTTGCTGTTGATACACTCTGGTCTTGGTAATGACTTGGTGTGGGTTTTGGTGGTATAGACTACATGGCTAGTTAGATGTGGTTTTCAGATTGGAAAACAAATAACTTTAAAGATGAAGCAATGCTTTTTACAGCGTATGCAGTAGCAAAACAGCGGCGGTGGTTCTTTTATCCTGTGAGGCCTTGCAGGTGGTACGCTCTTTTAACGCATGTGCCTGCTCTCGGCATGTAGCTTGATCCCATACTGCAGCCTCCCCTGCACTGGGTTCTGGTAAAATCTGGATCTCTGTAACTGGAACACTAGAACTGTCCAAATGCCAAAACTGCAGAAATGCAGGAAAAAAAGTTGAATATAAAATATTTGTATGAATGATGTATATTTTATTCCAAAACCTAAATTGGGCATATTAACTGGGTGTTCCAATTCTGGATGTGAGCAGAAACAGGCAGGATAACACTGGGCATATGTCCTAGCAGGAGATGGGCGGAGAGCACTGTTTCACTGCAGAGTGACTAACCGACAATGAGCACCCTGTAACAACAGCGTCTACTTACACAATCTGTAAACCTGTCATCTTTCTACAGTATGTCCCACTATATAGATCATGACATACCAAAAATAACAGTATCCGCTTTACACAATCTACAGTTGCATTTTTATTCTCAGGCACCATGTCTGTTGTAAGGCTCTAAATCTCTAAATAAATACTGATGGAACCTATGGTGGGTAGGATGCTGTCAATCATTGGCTGTTTAACCAAAAAGGAAGCAAGAAAGTAACCAATAAGAAGGGATTTAAAACTGCTAGTGATTGATATTGGCAGGTTTATGCCTGAACCACCATCAACAGGAAACTTGATTCTGCTGCATTTACCTTTCAGCTTTTTTTAGGTTATACTGGGCAAGCTGAAGCTCGTAGGAGTTTTACTTACACAGAATTTTTCTGAGGGCAGAACGAAAAATTATTGGTTCAGAGAGATAACCAATCAGATTGTAGAGGAGGTGGGTCTAAGCAACTAGAGGCGGCGGGGCCAAGCATCTGACTGGTTGATCCACCTACTCTAGTTCCTTGAACCCACCTCCTCTATAATCCGATTGGTTATCTCTCTAAATTAATCATTTGTCTTTGTGCGCTCAGGACATTTTTGTGTAAGTAAAACTGAATGATCGTTCTCCTCTCAAAGTATTAAATATTGGTGACAAATTGGTGACAGCTTCTCAGACAAACTGGGCAGGAATCTGTCACCAATAAATGCGTTCGCCAAGTAGATCAAGGCAATCGAGCAGGCCTGCTTTCATCTCCGATGACAGAGACACACAGAGAATAGTCAGAGCGGGACGAGCAAATGAATATGACTTCACTCCCAGCCGTTCCCTGAAGCTCCCAATTACACACACCACTTTTAGAGGTGCATTCCTATTGAGTGCATTGATTGGCCACCTTTAATCTGTATCGGATAAGCAGATTGGATGATGGATGGAAAGGCATACGTACTGTATGCAGACACAGAAATGCTATTTGGCGACGGCTTAGGTACAGCCTTCCGGCCAGGAGGATGACTCAGGGTTCTCAGCCATCTGTGACAGGGCTCGCTCTTTCATTATGGGGATTAACAGCTCTTGGTGGATAGCCCGGATTCCAAAGGTCACTATGGCGACGAAAAGAGTCCATCTGACCGTCAGGGTCTCCAAATGCTTGGAAGAGCGAGGGCCTCATCTGCTAGCAGCCATTAACTACATTTCTTTCAAAGATGTTCTTATGTTGCACTTCTGGCTCCTGAATGGTCTTATTAGGCTCCTGCTTTGTCCGGTAGAGGTTGTGAAGCTCCTGCTTACAGATGTACCCAAGCATTCAAGCTCAGTCTAGTCGCACTTAGGACTAGTCCCCCTCCTTGGCAGCATGCATGTTTGTGATGTGCTATATGCCCCACTTGCATATCATTTTAGACAAAAGCATCTGCTAAATATATAGATGTATAACGGCCGTCCTTCTGAATCTCTGCCCGAACTTCAGAACACGTATCCAACTGCTGCCAGTCACCTGGCTCTGGAGTCTGTCCCATACAGACAGTAATGGGACACAAGTTCTAAATATGTACCCAGAAATGAAACCTCCCCAAGTCACAGAAGATTTTCGGAACACATTTCTAAACCCCCAAGTGTATTAAACTCCAAAGCAGAACTGCAAAGAGTAATAGGGGCTGAACATCTTTCAAATGGTCCAGTTTTATTCTTGTTTTCTGTTTTTTTCCCCCCAAAAGTATAACCTAATTTTAAAAAGAGCTACAATAAGGAAGTCACTTAAAAAGCAGATACCAAAATGCTATGGTGGGGGTGGGGGGCAGCTGCTGTCCTAAATACATATTGCATGAGAAAGTAAAGACTTTTGCATCCGAAAGGTGTGTGTATTTCTTTCTAATTTAGTGACAGGCCATGTAATGGACTTTGCCCAAACTGCATGTCAAAGCACATTGACTGGGATCACACTGTCAGGCTCACCGTGACCAACTCACAGCGGCCCCTGCCACACCCTGAGGTTAACCCGAGGTTAAGGGTCTCACTCTGCCGACCCTCAGATTTGAACTGGCAACCATCCTATTACAGGCAAGGTGTCATAACCTGCTGGGCCACACACTGCCCCCAAGACTAGAGTACCCATCCCCCCCGTTAGGCAAGGGTAATAGTGAGGTGTGGAGTCACGTATGACAGGTGCCAGAACAAAGTCACGGTATAGGAGATGAGGGTCAGGAGCTAAAAAACATTCACCAACACCAAGAAAAAGTATAAACTAGAAGTTCTACCTAATTTAAGGCATGAGATCTGACACTAGGAAGTCCCAAGCAGCTGGAATCCTTATATAACCAGCAGAGCTTTTTAACTGGCAACACTTCCAGGTTGGGTCATAGGATGTGGAAGGGTCAACACAACAACTGTGACCATTCAAACACAGCTCCCTCTGCAGGACTGGAGGAAACAACACAGTTTCCCCTCATTTTACAAAATAAGTTGGTTTGGAACGCAGTAGTATTTGTGTACACGGTGATGTTCCTTCTTCTCCTTGTTTGTAAGATGCCTCTCGAATAGAAATGAGGTCTCCCTCTCTCCAGCCAGACTCCTCCGAGACATAACTGCTAACCGCTAGTTTCAGCTAACAGTCTCATACTGTTGCCAGAATTCAGTTCAGACACAGAACCCTACAAACGACATCGATAAATAGTTTTAGGACTCCGTAACAGCTCGTTTTGAACATCTATATAAAGATGGCCTATTTAACTTCAAGTTCTTATAGAAAAAATATAATACATGTCCCTCAGAGTTACTATGGCGACATCATTATTTATGAATGATTATAAAACAATAGCTTAGTTCAGATTTGACTCCCAGTGCTGATTCGAGGGTGTTTCTGAACATGAACCGATTTGTATGTAATTTTGCATTGTTTGTTACTGGCCATGATCTACGACCATTCTGACAGTAATCCTCCAACCCACGGTGTAAACAGGGCACAGCTACATCTCTTATATCTGTAAATCAGCTTATCCAACCCGCTTATTCTCATGTGTGCTAATTATGCACGTGATCCCTCACGCCTGTGTTGATCATCACAGGTACAGATTAGCTTGCTCCCATGAGCTGCAAAAAAACCTGCTCCTGAGCATTTCCGGATCCTTCCTTGATTATGTCACTTTTTGCTATTGGTATTTTCCCTTACTGGGTTTTAAACCAGGTGATAAAACGCTTTGTTTTTAAGGAGTGACCATCATGTACCTCTTACCTATTACAATCGAACCAGCTTTACGTCAGAGTGTAGGACTCTGAAAACAAGCCAAGGTAGATGTGACAAGCTAATAGTACAGTAATGTGACCATGTGACCTTTACATGCACTACCTCTGCTACTTAATGGAGCTCTGGTCCTTGGGGAAGTGTGTGAATCATCATCAGTGGGTGTGGAACCTAAGGGCAGCTCTGGTCTGGGATCAGCACAGCAGGGTACAGAGAGGGAGAAGGATCAGGAGCGTGAAGATCAAACGGGACTGCAGGAAAGAATTGGACGCCTTTACAAGCCGACTCGTCCCGTGCACAGAGGCAGCTCGATGCTTATAATTCAGTCCGAATTGCCTGTTCCCCCCACTCTGGAGGGGAGGGTTAAACAGATCACAGGCTCACCGGCGCCTCAGGGCTCAGTGAGGGTGTCCCAGAGGAACTGCGAACTGTGGTACGCACTCCGCTGCCAACAGAACGATCTAGAAGAGCTGTGAAGTGCAGGTTGGGGGGGGGGGAGGCGGTGTTCTCATGGTGCAGAGAGAAGCTGGGAGCCACGTGGACGTGCTGCAGGATCTACGAAACGCTCCGGGGAGGATCGATACGGTCGGCTCCGTCTCTGGTCCTGCTCGCTCACGACGTGGGGCCAAAATGATGGGTCAGGTGACCAACCCCCATGGCTGTGCGTATTAATCACAGCCAATCACACAGGCGATATGCAGAATCAGAGGTGACCCCGGACAGCGGGGGTCTCCATCAGAGCATATCCCGGGGGGTCATTCTGTCCAGATACTTAATAAATCAGCCCGAGTGGTTCTTTTTTTTATCTAGAGACTAATGGAGACTAATGGAGATGGCTGCATTGTTGGTGCTAAGCCTCAGGGCCATTAAAGTATCAGGAAAAGGTGTTTGATACTGATAATACCTAGTGTGACTTGGACCATATGTTCCACTTGAACAGTACAGATCCCCATTGGAGTTAATTATAGTCATTTAGTCAAGGATCGACATTGAATTATGATTAATGATTGATGATACTGATGCCATCGGAGGACATGTGGACCAATCGTTTGGGAGTGTGCCTGTTTACCCCAGGCTGCCGGGCACTAGGACCCCCCAACGTGAAGAGCTTACCTGTGCAGGAGTAGTCGTCGATCCGGACGTAGCCGGCGAGGCAGACACACAGAAAGGAGCCGGCTGTGTTGACGCACACTGTGTTCTCACGACAGTAGTGCTTGCCCTCTGCACACTCATCCACATCTGCAGAAAACGACGGCAGAGAGAGGAGAATGTGTCAGTTTTAAGGCCTCAAACACTCCCGGGGTCCTCTGATGGAGCACGACAGAAGACTTTTGTTCAACGCGAATCTGTCCGGAAGGCACTCGTTGGCCTGTCTAGACCTTCTTTGCGACCTGCATAACGATATAATCGCCTGACCTCATCCTTGACTTTTTCTGTAGACCCTTCAAACTTCGCCCGACTATGCAACTGGATAAATACCATCTGTTCACTCTGACTGGCCACTGCTAAAGCAAACATTGAGTTTTCTGGGAGAACTCCACTCGACAGAGAACCCTTACTTGCAAATTTCTTCATCTCTGTTCCTTTATCTACACAAACGCCAGCGATCACCCCCCTCCCCCCCCACCTCCACACGTCTGCCAAGTGTGGTTTTATAATCCACCGCTTTCCTTCACACCTTCATTCCTCCTCGCTTTCTCTCACATCTCCCGTTGCAGTGTCCTCCCCTCATCTGTGTTTCCTCCGGCTAAAAAAAGATGGCCGCCGTCATCGGCATCAGGAAGATGCTCAGAAGCATCGAAACATCGCTAAGATGTATCGGAGGGTCGCTGCAACAACGTGGACCTCAGACAGATATATTGTATGCATACACACACACACACACAAACCTATATATATATTGTTATATAACAATGAAAACATATCAGCTGGGGATCTCTTGCAGTCGATATTAATACAGCGTAATATACACCATAAGACTGAAGCCCACTTTTTCGGGATCCTGCCACTGGAATGGGACACGATTCAGGATTCTCAGGCTAGGGGAACAGAACAACAAGTTTTGTTACCGCGGTGATTCTGACATCACGCACAGCCAAAGCAGCCAGTCATAACCGGCTGGTGCTGAGATGTCAGGTCTGATCAGTCCTAGGGCTGGGGGGCGGGGGGGACAGTGCTTATACCTGCCTCTCTTATGCCTCTGTTACTGTCCATCTCAAGGAGGGGCCACAGGCAGCTACCAAGAGGAAGGGGCAGGTAAACTGATCCAGGGTCAGTGTGCTACTGCATACCTCTCTATCTCATTCACCATAAGATCGTAATGAAAATAATGGCTGGGGATAATTATAGGTATTATTGGTATAATTAACAGAGCTACAAATCAGCACTGTTAGAATGTAACATGTAACGAGCTGTTGGGAGCCACACCACAGCAATAAAACGCAGCATAATTATCGACTGGTCTCAGTCTCAATCTCCTGTTTCCATAAATTTTTTTTTCTTTACTGCAAGAAGTACAACAGCAGTTTCCCACTCTGGGACAATGGGGTTTAATCGTCGCAAGGCTAGTCGTATCATTAACAAGCTCCAAGTGACTTTTCATGCCTTTTAAATGCAAGGCGGTGCCAAGACCAATGGAAATCCCCTGAAGGTTAGCGCTGCACTTCGTTTTAATGTTTTCTTTATTTACGAGGCTTTAATTATGTCGTGCCTCCTTCGGCTCAGCGTGGAGAGAGTCCGGTACGTCAGCGAGACTGAGATGCACTGTGCCTCCGCTGGTCCCACACAGGACTAGCATGACAATCGCATAAACGCATGGTTTCTGCGATACGGTCTCGGTGGACTTATCATTCTGAGTCATCGCCTTTAGGAAAGCGCAGGCTCAGCTACCGAATCACCGAAGGTTCTTTCAGCGGCAGGAAAAACACCCGCATGAAACCTTCAGCTTTCATCGATGTTAAAACAAGCGGAGATGCCGCACAGCAGTGAAATACGATATCGGACATCTAAAAAACACGGCAAGCCAACAGACCCTTCAGCCAAACGGTGACCCACATGCTTCAAGACAACTGCTCAAGTGGACAGATTAGCAATAACCGGCAAGAAGGCAAGAACAGGCTTGGATGGTGTCACGGTAATATGGTTGAGTCCTCTGTGACTGTGGATCTTTATACTCAACTGGTTGGTTGAAACAAAACTTTACTTTGGATTTTTACACCTATGCACTTTGAGCTACTTCAGGTTTTACAAACTACTTTAAAACTGAAAGGCTCCTGTGCTTGGATAAATACTTAATTTCTTTGTGTCCTTTGGTTCGTTTCCTTGTTTGAAACATTAACACGTTAACATTAATAACACATGCATGGTTATAGGAGACTGACCAATCAGCACACAGCAAGAGCTCAGTGCTAAAGTGTAATCCAGGTCCTTTTGATTGAGACGGTTTACAAACCCTGTCCTAGCTCAAAGTGTCCTTGCTGACATGGATTAGGTGGTAGCACTACTCTTAGATCCACCCCTGAGCACAGGCCTAATTTGACACATTCATACAGACCGATTTTAACTGGATAATTCAGCTGCCGAATTTGTCTGTTCAGTGGAAAAACAGCCGGAACATGCTGGGATAGGCACATCACTATTACATTAACTAACAGAAACATTTTCCCCTGGAGATACTTAACGTCTGTATCTCTGGGTGATACACTATATATACTGCTTTATTTATACGTAACTCTCATTCAAACTAACACTCGTTTGGTTTGTAAATACGTACGTTTGACTGTTTGAATGAATTCCGATTCATACCATGCCGCAAGTCAATCATAAAAATACACAACGCCCGCATTATCCAGTTCTGCAAAGCTATACTGGAACAGACATTCATACTGAAACAGACGATGCGATCGCCGGGCTGTAGAAACTCACTCAGGCTGCCCCCGCACTGCTGATCATCATCACTATATGGAGATTTGCACACATAACACATGATCGAACCCTGGGCTCTAGCACTGGACCGACTTAGGGGAAAATACATACACTAAAGGATTAGGAGTCTCTTGTGAGCCGATTTAAGTCCCTGATTCAAGAGAGCAAGTCGATAATATCAGTGTGGAGTAAAAGAACACAAGCTCATGGACAGAATTGTGTGGTCATGCTTGCTTTGCTGTTATAACAAAACAGAGAAAAAAAACATACTTTGTTTACAAGCAAAGTGCACCATGGCACTGTGACAAAATATCACGCAATATTGCATTTGCTGTTTATTTTTACCTAGTTATGTTTCTGGTTTAAGGCGACCAACAGCGAAAAACATGGCTGCATCCCCTCAGGCCCAGCCAACGCGAGGCAAGGACCATATTTCACTGACATTGGTGGCCTCGTTATCAATTGGGGGGAGGGGGGCTCTTCGGGTCTCATTTGCTGGTGTTTTTCCCAGGATTCTTTGAGAAATTGAGTTGCGGGCCCACCTACTCCCACAAAAAGCAGCCCCTTTCCGGGGACGCTGTCAGTGCACCCTGGAGTTGCGGCTTTGTTCCCTGGTGACCCCCCGGCGTGCCGTCACACTCTCATTCCTTTTCCGAGACGCTTCCAAGACACGAGGCAAGAACAAACCCGCCGCCTCGTTTACAGCGGGACACACGCCAGGGAGACGGGGCGGTGTTTTGACAGGAGCAGATCTTGCCGGAAGGCAGCCGAAGTTTTGGCAGAGTGAAGGTTTTCCGGAGCGTTGCTGGATAGGTGCTCTGCGAGGTGGGGAGGGGGATGTTAAATTAAGAACATTCCAAAACGGATGACCGCCACGATGAATCACAGAAGTGCCCCTCGATGCTTCGTTACTGCCAGAAAACAGCCTTTCGCCCGATACATGACTCCGACGGCGTGATTTGCAATCGAGTGATATGCTGTTCGGTGCGAGAAGGTTTTGGTTATATCAAGACTTTAAATTCTACCGCATGCATGACAAGGACCAATGCATTGTCCCACAGGAGAAGAACATTTTGGTATGACTGTAAGCATTTTCTGACAAAAAAAAAAAATCAAATAGATATGAATGTCCCAAGGATCCGTTATTACATCCAAAATCCATACAGGATAAATGATGGTGGACAACAATAGCTTAAGAACTGTGGACATGGTAAAGTGGGATAATTCCTACAGGAGAGCTTTAGGGACGACATGTTTGTGTTCTGATCCCAGTACAAACGCACCTCAGTCAGCCAGCTATTCATCCAGTCCTTCATCACTCGAATCAAGATTGTTGGTGCAAGACTGAACGAAAACATACAGTCTCTCGCATCCCATGACGATACTGCAAATGATCATCCACGGGGCTCCGGGCCCTTGAATGGTCCCTCTTACTATACCCTCAAGATTAATCAGTGTGCGTGAGGCTAATTAAAATGCTTCCCAAAAGCATATAAAAACAGCCAGTACGTGTTAACACAAGTTAAACAAGCAACACAGTAGGACCGACGCTGATGTCTCTTTAGCTCGCAGCGACGGCTCATTCTGATCCTTCATACCATGTTCCTATGTTGCTACTTAACAGAGTCCTGGAAAATACCATTTCTGCAGTGTTGAGTTATCGAGCACGTCATTGCAATCTGACAGAACAGCTCTCAGGCTGAGAAAGCCGTATGCCCCAGAGAATTCATGCCAGTACTTTCATAAAACATTTAGTGAGAAATGATATCACCATCTTTTTTAAGGGGGCAAGGCTGAGGCACATCTTCAGTTCTGGAAGGTTGTCAATCGTGTTCATACTTACAATCCCCCCCGCAACCAATTAAAACACATGGAGGACCTTCAAATACATGTTTGTCAAATATTTTCTTCATGATTATCAAACGTTTCTCTAATTCTATGCTCGTCAATCACAAGGACATCCTCAGGTCTCTGTCACAGGGTGTGTCCTCCTTCATCATTCCCCACCAACACTTCAGGTCACCGCCACTCAAACCGAGGGCCAATCAGGGTGCATCCGGCAGCCTGACAGCCTCTGATAGGTGTATGCTACACCCAGCAGGTGGGCCGCCCCGAATGCTTGGGTTTCTACGCAGGAAGCCGGGAACTTGACAACTGTGCAGACATTCCAAGCCGGAGTGATTAGCAGGCCGAACGCTCACATATTAAATCCCCTGAAGGCTTTAATTCTGCTTGCGTTGTTAAAAATCCCCGACCCCCATAGCTGCCAATCGGTTGTGGGATGCGAGCAGGAAGCCCCTTGTGCTCTACAATCATGCCACCACCCGATTCTCCAGACCAAACGCCAACAATCGAAGTGGGAATGGATGCCGAGCTGCTAGTTAATTTGTCCTTCTGCTTCTATGATGGATTCTACACCATCCATCTATCCATATTCTAGTCAAGGCTGCGTAGGGACCTGGAGCCTATTTTAGGCAGCAAAGGGCACAAGGCTGGGGTACACCCCAACTGAGAGGCAAGCGCATCACAGGTCACGTACATGCACTCCTACACTATTAGAGACTCCAATTAGCCTGAGTGCATGTCTTTTGATGGCAGGAGAGACAACACTGGATTCTACTGCACATTTTAATTGAGCAAAATATTAAAACCCACTTTGCAGCACATGTTCACCGATTATCAGGGGTTCAAACGTACACCGAAGAGTCTGACTGGACGGCAGCCGCTTCACGCGCAGCTGCACTATACGACACCATCGCACTATACTTCATGGCACGTTTTGCGCCACCTAACAGCGGAAACAGGGACCTCACAGCTGGAGAAGGGAATGGCGGCATGGCGAAGTCGCAGGAGCGTGTCATTTCCTGCCGTCCCACGGCAGTCTCCTGCCCGCGCTACACATTAATCACATATGTGCGGGTTGAAGGCATGATCCCATCGCGGCGGAGCAGAGGGAAGACCCTTCACACCACTGCTACACTGAGCAAACAATAGTTCTGAGGAGAGCTGGCTGCTGGAGCAGAAATACATCAGGAGATTGCATTTACAAGCCCTTTAGGACCAAGGAGCCGGCCCATAAAACATATAAACTGATACCCAACTGCCAGTTAACGAGATGCAGAAGACTAGTCAGCAGGTAGGGAAGTACTGGAATGTGCAGTGTGTGCGGGAACTGGGAAATTTACGACTGTGCTCAGCAAAACGTGCCACGTTCGGAATGTCAGGCATCTCAGGTAGGATCTCTGCGAGGGAGGGGTCGGCACCCTGGCGATGAGCCCGGAAGGTGGTTGCCGTGGTTTCATACCCTCACAGTAAGCCTCGTCGGCGCGCAGTGGCCGAAAGCCGTCCCGGCACCTGCAGCAGGCCGCCGCCTCCAGGTTGATGCAGTCCGAGTTCTCCATGCAGCCGTGACCCTCGGCGCAGAAGTCGTGCCCTGGGAGGGGGGGGCACAAGTGGTTGGGGAGTGGAAGTAGCCTATCAGAGGGTGACATCTGCTTGCTGTGACCCAGAATTTCGTAACTTCCTGTTAACTGCCCTGATTTTAATCCAGCCAATCAGGAACTGCTGATCAGGAGCAGTTAATCAAGTAATCTGTTCTTGGCTATTATACATTTACATGTGTTTATTTAGCTAATTCTTTTGTGAAATGCAACATACAAAAAAAAAACAGGGACAGAAAGTCCCTGGAGTAACTGGGGTTAAGGGACGAGCTCAGGGACCCAACAGTGACATCGCTCTGCCAACCCTGGGATTTGATCCGTCAGTCTTCCAACCACAGGTATGGCGCACGCTTATTCTGCCAGTCTTTGCAAGTGTCAATGCCTCCCCACCTCTGCAGACTCTGCAGCATCGGTCTGTCAGGGTGATCTGCTCTGATTCCAAGCAATTCAGCTCCGGGCAGCCAGGGGGCTCCACTCGACGCATCGCCCTATCCTGATCGCAGACGCAACTATTAGCAACCAGCAGCTCATGCTCTTGAAAAAAGCACTATTGAGGTTATAAATGTTACTCACCTGGCATTCGAACAGAGTACATGTTCCAGAGGGGTGATGCATGGCCTTCCTGTCCCCTTCTACGTACACTCTTCCACCGAACAGGCACACCACTGAACACAGAAACAGACAGTTAAACGGGACCACCTGTGCTCAGTCACAGACACACACAAACACACACCCGCAGGATGGAATTAGCTCCAATACAGAAGCATTTACTGTGTTCACAGCTCACTCACAGCTAACAATTTCAGCGTGTGAAATTAAAAACTGCAATTTACTAACAGAGCAGAAAAGGAAACAGCTTTTTGCTTTTTAAATCAGTGTTATTTTCTTTGTTTCTGAGTTTAATTTAGTTTGCCTTTATATAGTTCCCTTCCCAACATAGTTCCCCCAGTGTCATTAACGGACATACAAAAGCTGAGGATAACAATAGTAAATTTTGCAAAAACAATTTTGCAGGAGGGAAATGTTATTTGCATGTGTGATGTCTGTTTGTTTTTTCTTTTGAGGGAAAATTAGATGGACATTTGAAGATTTAACCTGAAGACTGGCAGGTCACATTCCAAAAAGGGCCTTTCTCTAATCACCGTGAGCTTGGAACTTAACAAACCCCCCCCCCCCTCCCCCAAGTAAAACATTCAGCCACAATAAAAGGATGAAATTACAGATCAGGCTGGATACAAATGGGTGCAAACCAAGAAAATGGTGATTTGTTGTGCCCTGTTGCAGGTGAAGACTTGGATTGACCTTCTGTCTCAAAAAAATATACATGTTACCGAAAATGACTGAAAATTGGTTGCAAAAGACCAAAGTCAGATTCACCATCTTCTCGCGGACAAATGTATCTGTCCATGTGTAAAAGCTTATTAACCTGCCATTTACCAGTGAAATGGCAGATTTTAAGCAAAGAGACAAGCGTATTGGGGGTGTGGAGTGGTCTAAGTGCTTCTCAGGGACGACTCACACCCCCCACCCTCAAAAAGACGTGACCTAAAGAAACCACTCATTCTGCCAGATAAACAACTGCATGCACATGCTAAACACCGTGGACCCAAAACTGCATCCTCAAGGCTAATCAACTCCTTCCCCAGATGAATCCCCACAGCTGTGCCACAAGCACTCTTGCACGACACCATTAAATGTGCAAAAACCAGGCAAAGGACTCCTGAGACCTAAGGTCTGTGGCACAAAGGCACATTTGATGTTTAATCCAGGCCTCCTGAAACACAGAGCTTCCACGTTCCACAACACCATGAGCAGAGCAACAGCTGGGAAAGGTGTCCTCAGCGTATGGATTAGAAGCAAAGTCCTCCTTTAGCATAATTAAAATGCTGATATATATTTGATCCATATTAATAACTGCTAATAGATTTAATCACCGGGAAATTACAGATTATCGTATATGTACAAAACTCTCTTCTTTAAACTGTTAGACTTCTTCAGTTCTAAATTTGAATATCAGCCACAGCAGATCATAGATAGATAGACAGACAGACAGACAGACAGACACTCCCTGTCCAGGTACCCTAAATAAAACAGAATTATTTATATGACTGTGATATATTAAATGCCCAATTTTTCTGCTAAATGGTTATTGGTAAAATGTATATAGATATAACTTAAATGTTATTTCTGTAAGAGACAGTTTGCAGAAGGGCTTTGCACATGTCCTTTTATCTGGAAAAAAAATCACCATCTACTGGAGAAAAATCGTTAAAACAAGAAAACAGACCAAAGAGACATAGTTCTTATCAGAAAACCCCCAGACTGGTAAACACAGGAGAGATAATTTCATTACTCAAACTTTGATTTTTGTGGTTCATATTTAAGTCTCTTCTAAACATCTGTGTTTGGAAACCTCGCCCTGAATTATTTATGTGGATGCAAATGCAAACGTCTCCAGAGACGCGATGCGGGGTAGCCTAGCAACACGGAGACACGGTCAGCCGGTGGCGGCCAATCGCGTCGGGAGATGGCGCGAAGGTTTGGAGATGGGGTTTGGGATAGCGGGTCTACTCACGCTGGCATTCCTGGCAGCACGAGCCGTTCACATAAATGGGGGTGGCATCTGGGGGGCACTGGACAGGGGGGCAGGTAATGATCTCACATTTAACTGTGCCGTTCTGGGGGAAGGAAGAAAAAAAAGATCACTGTGTCATCTCGCTCTCAAAATGCGAGACTTTTTGAATCATCTTCATATAAATCTGCTTTCAAAAAGGCCTCTGCTGAAACCTCAGGAATGACAGAACTGTTTATCAGATTTATTATAAGGTCTATGTTTTAGTCTGGGTGTAAATTCATCCAAGTTTAGGGTTAAACCCTTCGAACCAGGCCTTCTGATAAGCTTGGTAAGGACTCTACCTATGGCTCAGATCACGGCCTGTAACTGGAGCTCCAGGAAAGATGCAGATCTCATTCTATGAAGGGATTAACAGGCCTGGGTATCTCGGCTGCTCACTACAAGAGCGCCTTTGACTGAGCAATGCAATGAGCTGCACTGGTCCTCGAATCAGCGCCTAGGTCTCCTGCATGGTGCCATTTGATTCTTAGTTTGAAGAGGCAGCTACCTGCAGCTGGCAGGCAGTAATACCGTCGGGGTCTCACAAATAAACCGACGGATAATATTTCTGAAGAAAACAAAGCCACGGAGGAAGCAGAAAGAGGAGAATACCATGCAGGAACAGTTTCTGCAGCCGTCCGCCCAGGCCTCGCCCTCCCTGTAGACCACGCCTTTTACGTCGCAGGTTCGCTCGCAGTAGCACCGGTCCAGGTCGGTCATCTTGTCTTCAGCTAGAGCCAGCTGTCCAAAGAAACAGACAAGCCACTGTCTCGGTCAGTGTGCAGTTGTTTGTGCACATCAGCAAATTCACATCAAGAATTGAACCGAGTTCTTTTTTCATGCATAACTTTCCAATTAATCAACTATTTCATTACTACAACTGACTTACAGATATGGCAACTCATACGTGATTACAAATGTGCAATGATGGGTAACATTTTACATTAACTGCACCTTTGTAATACGCTCATTATGCATCCATAGAACATTCAGTGCATCTCCATAAAGCATCCATAATGCATTCAAACATTCAGTGCACCTTCTCAATGCCTTTACAGTATAATGCATTCGTAGAACATTCACTGCACCTTCATAATGCCTTTATAATGCATTCATAGAACATTCACTGCATCCTCAAAATGTCTTTATAATGCATCCGTAGAACATTCAGTGCACCTTCATAATGTATCCATAATGCTCTGCTCTCCACTAGCAGAAGTGAGGCATTTCAATCAATACCTTGCTGGACGTTTTGGCCAAAATGTCCTGCAGCTCCATTATCTTCTGTACAAGTCCATGGAAGTCGTTGCAAGTGGGGCAGGCTGAGTAGAGAAAGCATTACTGAACCCTCACCATTTCAGACACTTTACTTAGGATAAACCACCTGGAGTTTGAAAATCACAAAAGGCAATCGAAGCAAAAACTTACTGCGGTTCAAGTCAGGGCACTGTGAAATGTACCCCTGAGGGATCACAAGCAGTTGGACGTCCTGCATTATCCCCTGCGAGCAACAAGAAATTATCTTATGAGATCAGGGCTCCATCGAAGTTAGCATGCTGATGCTAACTCCGAGTCATAGTCACGTCATGTTGCTCGCTTGGCCATAAGTCAGATAGAAGGGTGTTGAATGTTCCAGTGAAACCATGTGAATAGTGATTAAGTCATGTAATTAAGAAGAAATTTGTACTCTGTGATTAATGTTCCATTAACTGTGAGGAGCAAAGGCTGCAGACATTATTACTGCTGTTTTGTGATTACTTGTTCAAATGATTGAGTTATCATACAGGACATTGGGTGGAAGAAACTATTTTTGGTTGTTTTTTACATCTGATATATTTAGTTGTATCTTGTCAAATTTAGATCAGAAGCCACGGAAACCTACAAAACTCTGATCCTGATCGTATTTTACCTTCAAACGAACAAGACAAATTTCAGATTAGTTATACCAAGGAGCTGATAAATTTGACAGTCAAAAAACAACCAGAAGAAAAGTCCTCCAGTTCATCAAATCCTCAAACTCTGACACTAATAACCATAATGCAACAATATGAACTAATAAAACCTCAGAAGGTCCGGAGGCTTAGGATGCTTGTTAGGATCATAGCTGCCAGGCTAGTTTCTGTAATGGGTCTGGGGATGCGGCCCAAGAACTGGAACTGGAGCCTTAACAGGATCTGATGAATGTGCATGATCTTGATGTGGGCCTTGAACTGAGAAGCTACTGGGTGAGTACCTTAAACAGGGCGTGGCCACTGCCCCTCTGTCCAAGCCAGAGTGTAGCCTCCTCTGGTAAATCCATGCCTGGGGGCTCCAACACTCTCTCATACACCCTAAAACAGACAAAGGGGCTGATGGAGGAGGAGCTTTCTGGACATGGACACGCCCGCTGAACTTGGACACGCCCACTGAACGTGGACACACCCACTATTCAGCCACGGGAAGGGCTTGCTTGCCTGTTGCAGTCCACATGCAGCTGGAGGTGAGAGGCGCTCAGAGCCACTGACAGTTTGTGCCACTGGCCATCTGCCAGAGCGTAGGGGAAGATCTCGGTGCGAGGCTGATGGCTCTGGGACCGATAGTGCAGGCGGACCTCGCTTCGCTGTCCACTGCTTTCCAGCTCCAGGAACCTAAGAGGCATCACAGAGGGCTGAAAAACGGCTACAACACAGGGCATTACAGCGACCGTCTTGCTTTAATACAACTGATCCCATACATATCCAGATCCTTAAATATAATAATGTTGTACCAAATTAAGCTCAAATATAAGTGTCAACTAATAAAGATTCCCACTTATCAATCCCCTTATTGTAGGTTCCCAACCTTTTAATCAGCAAGATGCGTAGAAATATCCCAGATTGGATTACAGATGCTTAATAGAAAATTGTTGCCACATGAATTGTTTGTTAACCGCTGAGGTGATGGGTGCTGGCAGTAAAATTTGCCCTTGGGGGGTAGTGGGGCTGGGGGCGCCTTTGGATCAATCGAAGGGCTTGAATTATTAAGTTTAACTGCTTCAGAACATGTGAGTGTCAGGGGTCGTTATAAAGGTGTTGCTTGAAAGTATATCGTTCACGAGCGTGAAACTCCAGTCTTGGGGGGGCGGAGCCCTGAAGGTTTTTGGGCTTCCCCTCGTTTAACACACCTGATTCAACTCCTGGTGCTAATTACCACACAGCTCTTGAGTTGAATCATTTATGGTGGAACAGGAAAAGAACTAAGCTACACAGGGCTCCGCCCCCCCCAAGACTGGAGTTTGACACCCCGATATGGTTTATTTTTGGAAAGTAACTAATCGCTCCCCTAAATCCCCAGTGTTCTGCGGCTCGGTGGAATACTGGCACCAGCAAGTGGGAGCCCCTGCTTCATGTCATCAGATCAGCTGAAGAAGAGCATGATCCTCCCTGCCCGTGTTACAGGGAAAACAGGAAACAATAACCTGAACAAACGTGCCACCGCAGTGTGAGCTCCCGAATCACATTACTCTAAAACTGATATTCCGAGTCTAAACCGATCGAAACCTGACCAGCTCCATTAGACGCTCTGGTCGGGCAGACAGAAGGATTACCCCCTGCCTCCCAGACACCGGCCGTAAGCTCTTAGGCGTCCACCAAGAGCCCGACTGACACCTAAACAATCGGGCGCCTCTGAGCATGTGAGTCCCCTGAGACGAGCCTCCTCCCCGCACACAGCAGCACCTCCAGCTCTCTAGCCTTCGCGCTTCACTTCACCGACGTCCGTCATGCAGTCGCTGACTGTCGCTTAGAAGGATCAAGATCAATAAATGGGAAATAATAAGAAAAAATAACGTCTGATCCCCTTTTCGGTGGGAGACGTGATTGTTTTCCCGAAGTACCCTGCTCAACAAAGGAACTGAAAATACTTCTGACCTCCGTGAATATAGATTTAGATTTTTTTAATAGCTTAGTACAGAAAGTGTACTTTTGGCATTGCCTGGAAATATTTCTATTTGTAAAAATACAAAACATGAAAGCTTGATGACATCCTGGACAAAGTTTATTAATCACTGTAAAATGAAACACGCTTAGAAACATCAAAGCGGAAGGATTTATGCTGCTGTCAGTCACCCTCCGGTGCCAATGGATGATGTCAAACTGCTGTCAGTTACCCTCTACAGTCAATGGGTGATGTCATATTGTTGTTAGTCACCCAATAGTGTCAATGAGTGATGTCATACTGCTGTCAGTTACCCTCTACAGTAAATGGGTGATGTCATATTCTTTTCAGTCACCCAATAGTGTCAATGAGTGATGTCATACTGCTGTCAGTTACCCTCTACAGTAAATGAGTGATGTCATATTCTTTTCAGTCACCCAATAGTGTCAATGCGTGATATCATACTGCTGTCAGTTACCCTCTACAGTCAATGGGTGATGTCATATTCTTTTCAGTCACCCAATAGTGTCAATGAGTGATGTCATACTGCTGTCAGTTACCCTCCACTGTCAATGGGTGGTGTTATACAAAGTGGTGTTATACAAGGCACTGGGCTAATCAGCCACCTTGCAGTGATGTATGATCTTTTAAATGCCTCAGTTTCTTTGTAGGATATGTGACATAAAAGGCGAGGCTAAGATCCCGCCCTCCAAGGCACTGGGCTAATCAGCTGAGAGAGCCTACCTGTGTTCGGCATTTCGGATGGACAGAATGACTCCTGAGCTAGCACGGTCCTGCCGCAGGGTCACCAGCAGCGTGAACTCGGTGCTGCCATGCAGCTTCTGCCACATGCGGCGGGAGGCATCGGGCGAAGAGCTCACACTTCGCCGTGAGTCTGAGGGGAGAAGGCAGGGAGAGGGGCGGGGCATATGAGGAGGCAGGGAGGTGAAGGGATGGGGCATATGAGGAGGCAGGGAGGTGAAGGGCCAGGACATATGAGGAGGCAGGGAGGTGAAGTGGTGGGGAGAGGGGCGGGCATATGAGGAGGCAGGGAGGTGAAGGGACGGGGCATATGAGGAGGCAGGGAGATGAAGGGGCAGGACATATGAGGAGGCAGGGAGGTGAAGGGATGGGGCATATGAGGAGGCAGGGAGGTGAAGTGGTGGGGCATATGAGGAGGCAGGGAGGTGAAGGGCCAGGACATATGAGGAGGCAGGGAGGTGAAGTGGTGGGGAGAGGGGCGGGCATATGAGGAGGCAGGGAGATGAAGGGGCAGGGCATATGAAGAGGCAGGGAGGTGAAGTGGTGGGGCATATGAGGAGGCAGGGAGGTGAAGTGGTGGGGAGAGGGGCGGGCATATGAGGAGGCAGGGAGATGAAGGGGCAGGGCATATGAGGAGGCAGGGAGGTGAAGTGGTGGGGCATATGAGGAGGCAGGGAGGTGAAGGGATGGGGCATATGAGGAGGCAGGGAGGTGAAGGGCCAGGACATATGAGGAGGCAGGGAGGTGAAGGGACGGGGCATATGAAGAGGCAGGGAGGTGAAGTGGTGGGGCATATGAGGAGGCAGGGAGGTGAAGGAGCGGGGCATATGAGGAGGCAGGGAGGTGAAGGGGCGGGGCATATGAGGAGGCAGGGAGGTGAAGGGGCGGGGCATATGAGGAGGCAGGGAGGTGAAGGGGAGGAGTCAGAACAGTTCAAAGCCCCGAACAACAACCTGCATCGGTGAATCAGAGAGCGACTTTACTCCATGTCACAGTGACTACAGAACAAGCCTGGGGACACAAAGATCCCAAGTTGGAGTCACAGAAGCTGCACCCAGAGTGCTGGAATATAATAAGCCGTATGAATAATTAAAATGGGGTAAGCCCATTTTAAACAATAAATAATAGTAATTCCACACAGCTCAAACAATCTTATTCAGAGTCAAATACCCAGATGCTCTTTTTATTAAGACTGGACAGAATTTTCACAAGGATGGAGGTCAAAGCGCAGCCTGCAACTTATACTCTGGATTAAAAATGCATTCAAAATCAAAAGTAACCAAACATTATTGACTTTTAGCAGAATGAGCACATGCTAGTGAGGGGGTGTGTAAAGCATGGCAGGAGGTCCCCCCTCCCCCTGCAAAAACCAAAAACCCTCCCTGCTGAAGAGGTGTCCCAATCAGCCTCTGTACTGGGGTGGGGGAGGGGAGGGGGGGGGAACTGAATCACTCTGCAGTGGCAGATGGATCGATGTGTGAGAGGCTACCGTAACTGCACCTCCCTGACATTTAATAGCCGGAGGAAAACCACCTCCTGTCCGCAAAGAACCATGTAGCAAGATATTCTGGCTACTAGTCGAGCACATCATCCGAGGTGCTGCTCATCTGGGGGTGCAGATGGAGATGATCCGCCTGCAGGAAGCTGGCACTTCTTTTAATTAAAATTCGTAGAATTCCCCTAGAATATATTAGGGTTATGGTAAAATCCTAGGGGATTGGTGACAGGGGAATGTGCCGTTACCTCCCCCACAGTTACATGTCAAAGCCAAGTCCAGGAGGGGGCAGTAGCCAGCCTCATTTTTAACCACCAAATCAGCCCCCCATCTGGAACTTTGGCTCAAAAAACCCCAGCCACAGAGCAGATGTTCTGACTATACTGTGTCCACTGACAGCAGGAGCACAGTTTGAAAGTGTTGTATTCCTGTTCAAGCTGGCCTAGAATTTATGAATGGTGCATGAAGTTTTAGCATGCAGTATCACCCATTACAGACACTAATCACATTCGCTTCTGTGCGGCTGTACAGAACCATTCTACAGACACTAATCACATTTGCTTCTGTGTGGCTGTACAGAACCATTCTACAGACACTAATCACATTTGCTTCTGTGTGGCTGTACAGAACCATTCTACAGACACTAATCACATTTGCTTCTGTGCGGCTGTACAGAACCATTCTACAGACACTAATCACATTTGCTTCTGTGCGGCTGTACAGAACCATTCTACAGACACTAATCACATTTGCTTCTGTGCGGCTGTACAGAGCCATTCTACAGACACTAATCACATTTGCTTCTGTGTGGCTGTACAGAGCCATTCTACAGACACTAATCACATTCGCTTCTGTGTGGCTGTACAGAGCCATTCTACAGACACTAATCACATTCGCTTCTGTGCGGCTGTACAGAGCCATTCTCCAGACACTAATCACATTCGCTTCTGTGTGGCTGTACAGAACCATTCTACAGACACTAATCACATTCGCTTCTGTGCGGCTGTACAGAACCATTCTACAGACACTAATCACATTCGCTTCTGTGCGGCTGTACAGAGCCATTCTACAGACACTAATCACATTCGCTTCTGTGCGGCTGTACAGAGCCATTCTACAGACACTAATCACATTCGCTTCTGTGCGGCTGTACAGAGCCATTCTACAGACACTAATCACATTCGCTTCTGTGCGGCTGTACAGAACCATTCTACAGACACTAATCACATTTGCTTCTGTGCGGCTGTACAGAGCCATTCTCCAGACACTAATCACATTCGCTTCTGTGCGGCTGTACCGAACCATTCTACAGACACTAATCACATTTGCTTCTGTGTGGCTGTACAGAACCATTCTACAGACACTAATCACATTTGCTTCTGTGCGGCTGTACAGAGCCATTCTCCAGACACTAATCACATTCGCTTCTGTGTGGCTGTACAGAGCCATTCTCCAGACACTAATCACATTCGCTTCTGTGCGGCTGTACCGAACCATTCTACAGACACTAATCACATTTGCTTCTGTGTGGCTGTACAGAACCATTCTACAGACACTAATCACATTTGCTTCTGTGCGGCTGTACAGAGCCATTCTCCAGACACTAATCACATTCGCTTCTGTGTGGCTGTACAGAGCCATTCTCCAGACACTAATCACATTCGCTTCTGTGCGGCTGTACAGAACCATTCTACAGACACTAATCACATTCACTTCTGTGTGGCTGTACAGAGTCATTCTACAGACACTAATCACATTTGCTTCTGTGTGGCTGTACAGAGCCATTCTCCAGACACTAATCACATTTGCTTCTGTGTGGCTGTACAGAGCCATTCTCCAGACACTAATCACATTTGCTTCTGTGTGGCTGTACAGAGCCATTCTACAGACACTAATCACATTTGCTTCTGTGTGGCTGTACAGAGCCATTCTCCAGACACTAATCACATTTGCTTCTGTGCGGCTGTACAGAGCCATTCTCCAGACACTAATCACATTTGCTTCTGTGCGGCTGTACAGAGCCATTCTACAGACACTAATCACATTCGCTTCTGTGCGGCTGTACAGAGCCATTCTCCAGACACTAACCACATTCGCTGCTACTCTGACACAGGCCTTCATCTCCAGTCCCCCTTTAACACAGGGCTCTGTGGGAAAATGCCGCTCAGAGCAGATGACATCCCTGCTGGTTTCATGTTCTGGTCACAGGCTTGTCGCACGAAAGGAGGTAAAGGAAGAGCATGAAGAATTTGGCCATGGCTGCGCTGCGCGTTCCATGACACAGGAAGCCCTTTCTGGCTTCCTCTGCAGCGCCTGCGGAGGGGTGGAGGGGCCCGCCCAGCATTCAGACGTCAGATGCCTTCTGTCTGTTCCATCCCAGGGGAAACGGCACCCCTGGCCCAGCATGCACCACCTGGCAAGCCCTCTACATATTAAAGAGCATTGCCCCCCTCCCTTGCCTGGCAGTTGGTAAATAAGCATCACACCTGCAAGACAACAAGACCACAAAGGGTCGGCATGGTCGCCATGGCGTCAGTTTTGTTTACGCTCTGCAGGAGTCATTGTACCCCTCTCTGTAATCTTTTCACTCAGCTGACGTTTGCATTCATGGTCGGATGCAGCTCCTTAAACCTGTAGCACCACTGGCCAACTTCCCATCTGCCTCTCACACAAATCAGGTTAAGCGGTTTTCACACGGCTACATTCCCAAGGCAGGTACTGCTGACCTTTTTGGTCATGCGACCTGAACCACCCCCTTCCTGCCTGCCGACCCGGTTTGAGTTTAATGCCAGTGAGAATGTCACAAATGGCATGCCCTGCCCCTGTCAGTCACCAGGGCGGCGACGGGGAGCAGCGCGCAAGACGCTCGCAAAGAGTGCCTGTCATCAGGTGTGGCGTCTTGCATGCTAATGAACCGCAAGCTCACGTCACACCAAGGTTTTTCTCTGGCAGAATGACAGGATGGACAAAAGGAGTCAGGCATAGTTCCTGCCTCCGCAACAGTAAGCCTCGGCGCTATAAGCTCAGATGTCAGAGATAAAACGAAACAGCCCTTCGCAGATGAACCAAACCAAATGTTCCAATCTAACAGCTCTGTCCATAATATAGGCATGTCACCTCCACCATTCAAAACCTCTAGCATTTGTAGGTTTCTAAATGTTTGAAGGAACCCATGATTTCATGAACGTGGGTGACAGCAGCAGACTGATGGAATGGTGTCTTAATGGACACTCTCTGCTAAAGCTCTGGACCGGCTGATTAACTCGCTCCAGCCCAAACACGCACCTGCGCCTCAGGGTGTTCGGCAGACAGGAAGCACAGCAGCTACGTCCAGCAGCACCTTCTATGGCTGACCAGAATAGCCTTGACTTTATCTTTGAATTAACATCTACATCCCGATTCCTTTGCCTCAGCGAAGAGTTAAACCCAGGAATCCCATCACCTGTATTTGGTATTCAAACGACAGTGCTGAAAATAAAATAAAATACGGGAAAAAAAAAAACGCAATCTGAAGTTCAGCGTTTCCGATTTCTGCGAGCTGGTTGAGAGAACACAGGTAGGCGAGGTGTCGTAACGACATAGTGCAAGAGAAGCGGCATGTGTGATCTCTGGATCTCTGGATGGAAGTCAACTGCACGGCAATGAGACTCGGGAGCTGATCTGCTGATCTGTGCCGTGTTGGCATGTCACGGCTGGAATCCCTGACCACTGAGATATCTCTACATTAAAAATGGTACCGTTTATACCAGAATTCAAAAGAAAACTGACAGAACGGATGAGAGGAAGCTGAAGAAAATGCATCCATCCATCCAACCATCCATCCATCCAACCATCCATTCATCCGTACTGTTTATCTAATTCAGGGTTGTGGTAGACCTGGAATCAGGCAATACATGGATTACCCTCGGTAGGACATTTGTTCATTGCAAGGCACACAGACACAGACACACACACACAGACACACACACACACATATGTATTGATATCTTCGTGGGGACCTTCCATTCATTTCTTTGGACAAAACCCTAATCCCAACAATATCAACCCTAACCTCTACCCAGTCCTAACCTTAACCATAAGTAAGCAAACAAACTAAATGTCCTCACAATGTAATATAAATATCCCCCCCCCCAATTTTGTATGTTTTTAGACCACAGGATAAAGGTGAGGTACCCAAAAAATGCTCACACAACATGCAGAGATTAAGCAAACTCCACACACAGGGCTTAGGAGGTGCGAGGTTACAGTCATACCCACTGCGTCACTGTGCCGAAAGGAAACACATTAAAAAAAAAAAAAACACCTTTATTCTTCGAGATGGTTAAGGCAAGTAAACTCCAAATCACGGAAGCCTATAAGAAGCTCTTTTGGACAGCAGGTAGAGAGTAACCATTTGGGACCACTGTGCTGAGCGCAGTGCTGACGTGTTTAATTATTTTATCAAGGCAGTAAGTGCACCAATCAATCCTTCAGTCACAGACCCATCAATCATTCAGCCAAATGTTACCTGCTAGAGATGAGCCACAGCTGTGTGCTGACAGTATTGTTTATGCATATCAGAGCGTGAATTGATTAGCACGGTTTACAACAGTGCAGCACCATCCTGTTCCGCTGCGGACTGTCCAGTGCCTCTAAATGCACCAGCGGTTCCCCTGCTTGGATACGCTGCCTTAACCACAACACCATCTGCTGCTTCAAATATATACTGGTGCCCTTCACATATAAACCAATAACATTCAACTTTTGTTTGAAATGCTGATTTTATTTCCTCAAGCCGCTTACTTGTTTAGTTCCAATCCTGGAATGTCCGCGTAGCAATGACACATACGCATGCAGCAGAAACAGGACGTCCCCATATCCCTTATACATTTCTGCATCTTACTCGGCGCTTTACGACGAAGTGTTCCGCAACGTGTACTCAGTTAAACTGCATTTTTTTCTATAAACAGGAGATTTGTCTTGCCTCACCTTGGAAGAGAAAAGCTCGGCTCTCGTTGTGGAAACCCTGGACTTGAGAAACTCCAGGGAACCCCTCTCCAAGATTTAATTCATCGAAAACATTGATGCGCAAAGCAGGATCCACGCCGAAGCCTAAAACTTAATAGCAGAAACAGGAAAACATATAGATGTTGGTAAAAAATAAATTAAAAAAATAAAATAATCAATAAAGATCGCTATTGAAACAGGGTGTTTGGTCAGCCGCATCAAAACTGGCAAAAATGCCATTGAAATATGAATTCATACATTATACTGTTAAAAACTCATATACATTAAAAGAATGACTTCGCATATTATACGCAATACAATAAGGGAAAAACCCGCAACGTATTAATTCGAAAAATAAGATATTCTAGTTCACTCAGTTCGGGCGTGGATGCCCATCTAGTGACAGTAATGCGGTGTAAATAAATAAAATCCCAGTCTTACCTGAAACGACAAAAAATGTACAAAACACAAGGGAAAGTTTATATAGTCCCATCGTGAACGAGGAAAAAGGCGATTAGTCCATGTTGTTCCCTGCAGTTTCAAAAAACAGATTTTCTACAACAACGAGCCGCCGGCGAGAGAGATAATGACAGCCGGATTGCCGTATCACACATCCACGGACGCCGGACAGCGCATCGCCGGGGCTTTAAATGCAGGACAGGCGCAGAGGGCTGACAGCTAAAACCAAGCGCTCCATTTAGTGCAGCTTTGGCCGTGCAAACACCCTGACCGCACGCAAACGCACAGGTGCCCCGTCCGCCAAGTGTCCGCCTCTGCCGCTGCTGGCAGCCAGGAAAGCGGATCTGATCCAGCCCCCTGCTGGACCTGGGCGGTCGCTCTTCACCAAACACGTGCGATTGACTTGAACAGTTACCTAAAATGAATACACAGATACACAAAACAAAGACAATAATTATATATATAGATAGAAATGACCACAATGAGATAAAGAAGTGACAGAAGTTTACGAAATGTTCTTTTAACTATGTGTAGCTAAATGATGAACAAGGCTTTCGAAAAGTCACCTTGGTTTTTATATACTACAGCCGCACGCTTGTTTGTGTAGTCTACGTGGATTTAATCCAAAATGACAGATGCAATACGTGACATTCATCAGTAATTGTGTAATGCGAGATACGACCTGCTTTTTAAAATTTGTAATCTCGATTTTTGGCTTGGTTATATAACAGAAGAAACTGCCTTATCTTTACTGGGAGATCAGCATGGAATCGGCAGACGTGAACTTTGCACATTAAGTAAGATCACAGACCTACTTCTGCGGACTATGGTAACGATTTCCGTTGATGATACCGGCTTTTTCAGATGATGCTCTTGAATATGCCTAGTAAATGAATACTTGCTGCACGCTATGAAGCTTTACCTTAAATCCAGAAAGGATTATCGTGCAATGCCAAAGTTTCCAAAGAGGCCGACTTCATAACAGGCGATAAACAACTAACACTAAATAATACACCCTTTCCTGATGGTAATTTAATTTTACTACAGTATCTGCATTATGATTGTACTAGCATTGATGATATTGCAGTTTAATTATAACTTAAGCATTCATTGCTATTACATCAATGGGTTGTTTCGTGTCGCGCGAATTATCCGGCTCTGATGTGCACCGATGCTTCTTTCAAGATAAGATCCCGCTTAAGAAACCGTTTTCCATATAAAACACACATTTTTACTCTGTAAAAGGAATGTATAAGACTACTCAGTTGGGTGAGTAGTCATTTGATGATGGAGAAATTTCACTGCATCAGCAAAGTTCAAGAAGGACTGAGAAACCCTGTACGTGTGGTAAATAATCTTCATTTGTTACTTAAACACGATAAATCTAAGCTTGGATAGAAACACACAAGCAATATAGACAGGCCCATAAAACCCTTTCGGCTGGAGCTGCAAGTTATCAGTCTCGCTTCCTTTGCAGCCCTTCCTTGTGGCTGGAGATTGAAGGGCACGTGTAAGATGTGAATGACCTTTCTCTGCCCTTCACTCTGCAGTGAGACACGGCGGCCGGTCATATGCGAGAAAATTATATGCCACAGGGACTGCACACTTATCAGCAGCCGAGTCCACTTATGAACGCACTTGTGCATTTACAGAGTAATCTCCTCTTTACGGAGTTAATAAGAAATTGTTAATCACGCCCACATTTTCACTGGTAAGATTGGAGTTTTTACACATGGCTTTCCTTCTATTTTCCCGTAATTATGTCGAGACGAAACAACTAATATTCCTGTTAATTCCATTTCGCTAAGTGTCATACTGGAAATTACCAACCTCCACGATATTGTAGTTTTGAACTAGATGCACAGTAGATGGTGTTCTTCCACCATCTAGTGTACATTTAGAGTACTACAAGAACATGTATTAGGCCTTGTGAATGCACTATATTAAAGTACGCAGGGGCGCCACATATGGGGTTGGGGTGGGGGGCGGAGGGTAAGGACGATTAAAGGGGTCCTAAGAATTGTCACAGAATTGGATTGATCTGGGTTAAATGCCCAATATGATATGCTTGTATGTGGCTCAAAATCTCTAGTAGTACCAAACAGTACGAAAACAATGCGTGTGATTTGCAGGCAACCAATAAAACCAACCAATAAAACCAACCAATAAAAACAAGCCAATCAATGAGCTTCAATAAGCCAGGTGCATTGTTGGCCAGCCCACGACTTACATACAGAAATAAAAAGGGCAAACCATCTATCCATCTTCCAACTGGTAATCCTGGTCAGAAGGAGCCAATAACAGCTGAAGGCGTTGCTACATCTGCTCTGCATAGATGTCAAAGCACATAAAGCATTTATGAAATCCCTCATCTGAAAATGTAATGCTTTAGGTCCATTTCTAGTTTATAGTGAAAAGTATCTCACTTCCCCATGAGATTCTACCATTTCAGCTTAAGACCTTCCCTCGGGGACAAGGGGTGAAATTGTTTAGGGATTTAAACCTCAAGCAGGCCTGTGACCTTTAGCAAAAAGAAGTTAAACTCAGCAGTTTTTTTTTCTTTTTTTTGCCAGGGTAAAAAAGATCGCTTGGCTTTGGCCAGCACACCCTCAGGGGGCGCTAATGAGTGCCAAGGTGAGTGCAGCTTACACACAGCCATATGAGGGAGCCCGGAGGGAAGATCTGGCAGACGCTCGCTGACGTAAGTGGCAAACTGGGCCTAATGCCGTCCCGCTATTCTGAGAGTGTATTTGTTCTGGCCCACTTCCCACTCCCACTGAACACGGCGAGCAGGAACCGTTTAAGGTTTACCTCAGCACAAAACAGGCCGTTAGGGTGGAAATAAAACCTGGATATTTTGCGCTACTCTGGAAAAACATAGATGCTATGCAAAGCTATTTTCAGCAACTCGGCCCCTAGATTTTCCCTACCACGTACATGTTCAGTAGTTAATGTCCTGCAAGTGCACTTGTGTGACATCAGCTGTACTGATAGTGGACATCGTGAGTGAACAAGGGAGTTTGTCCTGGCCTGCAACACTGCATTTTTTAAAGGGAGAATTAGTCCAAATTTTCCCCATTCATGTCATAATGTGATTTACTGCTGAGCACTTGTGACGCTGGATTTGAGGGTCTCCTGAATGTACATGTGCTGTAAGCTTTGCAAATTGTTAGCGAGCTGGTACACGCGAGATCAATTAGTCTGTGCAGCTTTACATTAAATTGACAGGTCATTTCCAACTGGAAAAAAACCCACATCATACTGGTTCTGCCGTCAAGAAAAAAAAATAAAAAATCTACCCCTTGGGTAGCACTAGCTCACCTCTCCCTAAGGGGTGCAGGTTTAATTCTCACCCCCACTGGAATTTTGCATTCTCTCTTGCATTTCTGAGAGTTCCCTCCCACAATCCAAAAACATGCAGTTGGCAAACTGGTGTCTCCAAATAGCCCATATTGCACGTGAATGTGTGCCCTGCAACAGACTGGCATCCCACCCGAGGTGGCCCCAGCCATATGTTTTTCCTGGGATAGTCTGCAGGCGTGCCACAGCCCTGTCCGGCATAAGCAGGTTATGAAAGATGGGTGGAATTTCCCTTTAGATTTGTGACCAACTCGAAAGACCGTTAACATTTATAGTTGTGTTCCAGGGCTTGCATTTTCATTTATTTAACTGCAGTTAATTGGTCTTGATGTCGGCGGACCATTTCACATTCTAAAGTAGCGCTTTAAGCAACAACACTCAGCAGGAGTAGCTGCTCGAAAATGTATAGAAGCATTTCAAAATTGTACAAAAATAAAACACTGACATCTTGTGGCAGCGTGAAAATTTAATTGCACCCAACGGAAAACAAGCTCCTACAGCTACACCCACAGTTACGCCACACTCTCCGAGGCCCAGACCACCACCCTACCATCATTTATTCAATTTATTCAACTTCAAGCATTTTTTTATTATTTTTTTTTCCAAGTGAATGAAATGGGGGTCATGTGACAGATTATTTTGCGCAGGTGACAGTGTTAAAAAGCTTGGCTCGGCTCTCCTCCTGGGGGGGGGGCTTCCCTGCTGCAGTCCTACAAGTAGACAGAATCAAGCCCATCAGAATAGGGGGGAGGGGGGCACCATCAGCAGATTTGCATGCGGGATTAACCCAACCTCTGAGAGAGCCTAAGGCAGGGGGGGGGGTCACATCCCAGGAAGGCTCCGTTGTTGCGGCAGTACTGCAGCAGGGCACAGAAGCAGGGGTCCTGCCAACATGATATTAATGCATGAGTGAGCACACACACACACGCCTCCAGTACAGGAGCACAGGGATTGATGGGTGCATCTTACCTTAATGAGCACGTGCGGGTTGCCCACGATAATGAGCAGGGCCTTCGCACGTGTGATGGCCACATTGAAGCGCTTGGGATTAGACAGAAAGCCCAGCACGCTGTGCACGTCCTCCGCGACGAGGGCCTCGTTGCAGCGCACCTGGCAGACATGCTCGTCTTTAAAACTAGTCACGATCCCAAAGGACTGGGGGTTAGGGCACCGCCGGTAGGCAAACGACCCCGAGGTCACGGACAGAGAGTGAAAAACAGGGATCTCCATTGGCACTACATGCGGTTTTAACAAACGAAAACCACGACACAGAAAAGAGGGGTCACTGGATCTAACGCACTAGTGCAGTGTCTCGCTATCAGCCCTTCGCGACCCAGAGACAGTCCACGTTTTTGTTCCTTCCCTGCTCACTGCCAGACAGTCCATTCTTGCTCCCAAATGAGAGGTGGAAGGGAACAAAAAAAGAAAAAAAAAAATGGGCTGTCTGCAGGGTCCCTGAGAACCAAAATGGGAATCACTGCACCAGTGAAGCCCCTAGTATGGTCTGGGTGTCCTTACCGTGGACAGGATCACCACCAGTGACTCCTGTCCTTGGAACTGCTCCACAGAGCCCACCTTGACGTCTGCCAGGCCCACCCTGTGCAGCAGCGTACGGATGGTTTCCACCTGCAGGGCACGGGGGGGGGGGGGGGGAAGAGAGAGAGAGAGAGAGAGAGAGAGAATGCAGGATGGCAGTAGGATCATGCATACACTGGTTAGCCTGCCCAGATGCTTCAGGCCAACTGCTCAGATGTGCACTAGTAAAAAAGCCATTTAATAAACATGTTAAGGACATCAGAGTGACCTGTACAGAGAGGGAGAACACTGTACCTGCTTCTTGTACGGGGTGATGATCCCGATGTCCGCAGCTGCGACAGGCTTGTACAGTGACTTGGCCAGCTGACAGCAGTAGAACATGACCTGCACGGCCTCTGTGGGGTTGAACCAGGATGGGTTGCTGCCTTCTCTCATCTCCTTGCCCTGAGCGCCAGAGGAACAAAAGAGGGCAAAAATGTAACACACCTGTAACAGTCATTTGGGGTATGAAGGATTCAAACCCAAAACCTTCTGGCTTCAGGGCCCAAAAACCAAACACAGCGGGTCGCCCAGCCCCTCACCCGCAGCCCGTGGAAGATGATGGGAAAGCCCTTAGTGGGCAGGTGGCCCCAGTTGCTCAGGGCATCCACCACTGCACGGTCCGCCCTCGCAGCTAGCTCCCCACTGTAAAAGAGTCTGGAGGGCAGAGCCAGGAGGGCTTCATGGGAGCGGTAGTTATACACCAGCTTGGTCACCTGAGGCAGGAGAAAAAGCACCGTACATCCATTCAGGGGCACAAGCATCCTGGCAATTTAGGGGTCCCCAAAATTTACCACCGGGATTAATAGCTAAACCCCAGTGTGCAGTGCCCAGGTTATTAGGAAAATCAGCTAGCAATCAGCCAGCTGTGCAACTGCCCCCGAATGCACACAGCACATGGGCAGGAGGCGTGGCTTCCGTTAGACTCGGCAGAACGGCCAAGACGTCCGATCCAAGAGATTCTGAAGGTGGTCCGATTATATTGGAACCGCAAATTGTGGTTCCAATACATCTCAGAAACAGCCACCCTCCTGGGATTCTCACACTCTGCAGAGTTTACAAAACACACACACACACACACACACACCACCCAGTAGATGGAATTTCTGTGACTTTGACACATTGTTACCAAGGTATTTCAGAGGAGAATTTGCAGGAAAATTAGTCTGTCCAAAGACAACAAACTGGGTTGCATTACACATCTAAGACCTTGCATTGAATACAACACTGGACAATACTCACTACACAGAAGTAGAAAAATCCTTAAAACCAGCATCATGTACAAATCTATATTACTCCACTAACGTAAAATAATTAAAGCTCAGTATAACACAATTTGAAGTCACGTGATTTGTGCATCAGGACAAAGGGCACCGGTGTGAGAACGCCGCCATCCTGAGCCCTCCCTGCATGCAGTCCCCACCCTCACCAGCAGGGGGTTGTAGCCATTCTTGCCCCGCGAGTACAGCGATCTCTTCATGAGCCTCTGTAGCAGGGACACGCCCAGTCCAAAGGTATCGGCCTGCTGGGACTTCACCACCGGGCCCAGCTGGTGGGGATCACCCGCCAGGACTATCTGGGGGCAGGACGAGGACAGTGGACCACAAATGAAGGACACCTATCCCATGTGTTGAGGGTGTTTAATGAATAAATTATGTAAAATCCCAATATGATATTCATGCAGATCAAGCACGAACTCTGGACGTCAGTAATATACACAATGCGTATCAGCACCACCGGGGACAGCCACTCGAATCACCTGGCCTTCACTCTCGGACAGCAGGCCCAAGGGGATCAGGGTCTCTGGTTCCGTGGCCTGACCCGCCTCGTCGATGAACATGTGCGTGAAGTGACCCACGCTAGGAGACGGAGACAGACTTGTCACTGAGAGCAGCCTCATGATACAGAGAGTCTGTATCCTACATAGAATGGCACCCCGAGTCTTTAACCGCGGTGCCACCTGCTGCTATGAGGAAGTGCGGGCAAATTCTCACTGGAGGTTGATCTGGTAGAACATTCCAGCACTGGAGCAGGTGCTAACTACAATGCGGTGGAAGGAGGCTTGTCTGATGTCCTCTCCCGCCCTGCAGTACTGCCACAGAACCTCAGGGGTGGACTGTTGGGGGGGGGGGGGAGAGAGATTGGGGACAGGTTGTGCCACCCCTATAATCGCTTTAGTACAACTTTTCCAAACCAAGTTCATGGACACCCCCCCCCCCACACAGCCTACATTTAAGATTCCTTCAAACTCCCAGCACACCTGTATCAGGAATTTGGTGTTTTTCCATTGGCTGGGAGCGAGAATGTGGGCCATCTGGGGGGGGTCCCCGAGCACCGAGGTGGGAAACACTAACAGAACAGCATTACTTTGCGGCACATGCGATACCTCCTCCTGCCTACAGGTGGCGTTGACGCGCACTAGACTGCCCATATGCAGGAAGCCGCTGTTGTGCAGGCGCAGGCAGATGAGGTCAGCGGCCGTGTTGGAGGGCGTGCACACCAACACGCGGCTGCCGGGGAGTCGGTGGTGCACCTGAGAGGGATAGATGCAGTGAGGGGGCGCAGCTGGAGTTTCGAGATTCACAGTTGGACCTGGGCGTGACTCTCTACAACCAAATCGGCCAGACGACGGTCACCTGCAGGATGGCCTCCACCAGGGTGACAGTCTTGCCTGTCCCGGGGGGCCCAAACAAGATGTAAGGGATGGGTCGGCACTCTGCGGCCAGTATGCGCTTCACCGCCTCCCTCTGGGCCGGGTTCAGGTCCGGGTTGAAGAAGCAGCCCGGGTTGGGGGCCTCTGTGTGCTGCACGCTGGAATCTGGAATGGATGGCAAATGTGGCCACGCCTCAGACTTACATCAAATCAAAAGAGCCAGTTTAGCCAGGGAACAGCCAATCACTCGCCTGTTTTTGTCTGCGTCGCCACGGACACCATGTCAACGCACAGACTCTGCACGCTCCAACCCGTCTTGGAAACGTCATTCATCTAGAAGCACAGGCGAGAGATCAGTCAGAACTCAGGAGCTGCTGCAGGAGGATCTCAGCAGACTGACCTCCTGGGCTCCATCGGGCTCTCCGGTCAGCTCCTGGTCCCAAGGGCCAACGCAGCGAGGAGGCTGCAGGCTCAGGGTGCTGGGGAAGAGCACTGAGGAAGAGGAGGCCGCGGTTCAGACCTCAACACGACCTGTTCACCGAACGGAGGGGGACACGCACTCACCGTTCTTCTCAAAAAACTGGGCCTGGTCAATGGCGCAGTGACACCTCCGCATGGTCAGCCTAAGTGCACAGGTGACATCGAGCTAGAAAAATGAGTACAGCTGCCTTTCCAGATTCGCAAGTTGGACATTTGTGGTTTCGGTTATTCATGAGAATATAAACTAAACGGAATACAAATTGGAACATTAAAATTTTTAAAAATGATTTGGAAATGGAACAATCAGTCCATTTTTCTGAAACTGCTTGTCCTATTAAGGGTCGCGGGCGGTCCGGAACCTATCCCAGGCAGGGAACAACTCAGAACGAAGCACCAACCCATCACAGGGTACACAACACAAAGATTAGTGCAAGTGCATACCCCCCCAAAAAAGAAAAAAGTGGGATCTAACCCTATCTTGGCCTGGTTACATCGTGCATCATGTCTCGGCAACCAGCCTCTCGTGTTTGCCGTCTCTGACTGTGAAATGTCACATCTCCCAGGAACATTGACCCCTCACCATGTTGCCCTTTTACAGAGGACTGTAGTAATGTGCTAATGAGCCGATTACTCGACCATCAGAGAGCAGCATTTCAGGAGCTCTCACTCGGATCTGGACCCACCCCCAGGCCCACCCAAGATGATACCTGTTGAAGGTGAACTCCACATCCAGAGGCTCTCCCATGTAGCTGTGATGAAACTCACTATTCACTCGCAGGGTCAGGTCCTCCTGCTTGATCTGTATGCACAAACACACACACGTACACACAGAGAAAACTACATAACAGGGAGACAAACCTACACAAGTCATTGAATCCTTTTTTTTTGGGGGGGGGGGGCATTCGTTCCCCAAAATGCTCAATGCTCATTTCCTCTCACTGACAGAAGTAGCTCCATACAAGTTCCTAGTTCCATACAAGAATATAAAATGGCTTGACTAGGTTCACCAAGGCCAAAGTTACCAAGGGCCCTGTGGTTGTTTGATACCTTTTGTTGTGTCCATTTTAACACTGCCTGCGTTACACACCAACACAAAACGATGTTTTACTTGCAGTCATTACTGTTGGTTATACTGTTAACAGCCTACATGCAGAGGCGGAGATTTCGGGTCCAGAGAGTACAAATCCAGTCCAGGATTTTGTTTCAACCAACCAGTTGAGCATAAAGAGTCATAAGTCACAGGGTACTCAACTGGTTGGTTGAAACAAAATCCTGGACTGGATTTGTACTCTCTGGACCTGAAATCTCCACCCCTGCCTATACATACACAGCAAGGATCCCCTGTAGACATTCAGGTGTGAGCATACATCTCAGTACCTCGATGACATAGGCCACATACTCCACCACGATGCCGCCGCTCAGCGGTTTTTTCAGGAGAACTTTGTCACCTGTGGGCAACAAGACAGGGAGACAGGCAGCCAATGAGAGCACGGCAGCGCCAAACAAGTACGGAGGACGGCCGAGTGAACCAGGACTGCGTCACTGGGCGCAGGCCTCACCGACGAAGACGCTGGGGCGGCCCTCTGCGATACCAGGCACCTCCAGGTGCAGGTGTGCCGTGCCTCGCCTGAGGAGGGCGCCGGTGAGGCTGAACACCTGCAGCTCGTGCTCAGCCTGTAGCTCTTCCAACCATAGGAGTGTAGAGAAGCTCGGCTGCAAGGAAGCCGGGGACAGCGGCTGGGGAAAGGAGGAGGCACAATGGAGCAAACGAAGCAGCAATGGAGGGGTCACTATTGAATACCATTACGAATCAATTTAGAAGTGCTTCAGTAAAACAAAAAAATAAATAAAAGTTGGGAAATGGAAGCAAACTGTCTAATTTAATCTAGCGCTTTCATTCACCAGTGTTCTTCCCGCTCACCTCCGCCAAGAGGGGCTGCACCAGCAGCACATCCCCCTTGGCCTCCAGGCAGTCCCGCAGGGCCTTGGGCACAGGGTAGCTCCCCAGGAAGTTGGGCAGGCGCCGCCTGGAGAGCCTGCGAGACGCGGTGACCGTTAACAGAGGTGCACCCATCCCATATTCAGATGGGTCTGGATTTGTGCCGATACGATTAGACGGATCCATGTGACCGCTCGACGCCTCATACTTAGTTTTCGGCAGTCTGTAAAAAGATCGCTCCTATATCGTTAAAATCAATTTCTACAAGTCACACAACAGCTCTTCCACAATTTAGACGCGTTCTTTGCAGCATTCAAACTGACCGCTACCGCTGCAACTCAGTGGGTGTGAGCGCAGTGATGTCATGCGCATACCCTTTGTAGTACGAGGAGTGTAAAAACATCAGATAAGAGGGCGACGATCTGGAAGGATTTTACGCTTTAACACAATTAGCAGCACAGCGACTGCAATCTTGGTAAAAAAAAATAAAATGTTTTAAGAGGTTGGAGTAGCGTTTAGTGGAAAATCTCACTAAAAGCGAGACAATGAGAGTAATATGAAGAATGCAATGGATGATTTGGGAGTCGCTAGCTTGGGCTGTTTTGCGCGCTCTCGGTAGCTTGTGGTACACAAGGGGCCGCTATCGCAACGCCAGTGGCAGACAAACCGTGGGGTCATTTAAGCATTCACCACTTGTGTACACGCTTGGGAAGATACTCAGGCTGAACTGCAAATGCCTCATAAATGCTTAAAACAAGATGCACAAACGAGGTGGAACAGTACGTTATACACGATTACCGTAGCCAAATTAAAGATTTTTTGGCAGACATTTTTCCCCCGTTTGCATTTACTAGCTTAAAAATATTAATAAAGCATAAATATTTATGTTGTATATACAGATATTTACTCAAATATTAACGTAGAGAGAGCTCGTATCGGATTCCATATTAGCAGCTGTGTATCGGAATCGGATCAGAACTGAAAAAATGTGGATTGACCCATGCCTACCATTAACTAGATTAAACGTCGGATTAAAAATTCTACCCCGTGGAGGTTCCATCAGCACGGCGCTCATTTAAGGCGCGAATGAAGCATCTGGACACAAACTGCAGCCAGGTGAGCTGGCAGCGCGGCCAGAGATCTAAAGTATTACATGTTCAGATCCACGGGGAAAGAACTTCTGTTACATATGTGAGCAATGCCTGGACACAGAAGCTTATGGAATATAGGACAAGCTACAGAATACCACAATTCAATGCTAGGGGGCGCTAAAGTACCGGGCAGGTGGATCTGCTTGGACCGTGACCACCTGCGTGTCTGTCTTCCTGGCAAGCGAAGAAGTCGGTGGGCAGTAGGGGGCAGCGGGCTGCAAGAGGGTCTCCAACCCACCGCTCACAGTAATGTCTAGGCACCTCCCGATGGTGAAGGCGGGGAAGTGCAGCAGCAGCAGCTCAGAGCAGCGGCCAAGGTTCCTGAGGCAGGTTAGACGCGGAGAGGGCGACAGGAAACAACCCTTAGCAAGCAATTTCGAAAACCTTAAAACGGGTCAAAACTAAAAAACAAGATGGCTGCCCAAATGGAGACACTCACCTGGCCCTGCAGCTCACCGTGATGGACACCTTCGCACCTGGACTGATCTCTAGGTCTTCCTGCTTCTCCCTTATTGAAGCCTCCTTTGCCCCTCCTTCTCCCACACCATCCTCATCCGCTTCAGGGATTGAGTCTCCCACAGATCCCATTATCGAGAAGTGTAGGCCCATCATGCGTGACCCAAACGGGATGCCCATGTAGACAGCCTGGATCATGGAGGCTCTCTGCTTAGTTGCTTTTCCAGAGCTGGAGATACTGGGCGCGACGGGCCCCAGGGTGAACTGTTCCTGGGGGTCCCAGCCTGCTAACTCACAGCGGCAGAGTGTGTGCACTTCCGTGCCCCGATTCCTACAACGGCAACAGAGGCAGAGGCAGAGTACTTCTCGACCGGCACACAAGCCCATGTGAGCATTTTCAATCACGTGTATCATTCCAAGAGAACTTGCTCTTAGCCAGCGCCATTAGCTTAGAGCTGACTTGCGTTCGGCAATATGCAAGTTAAAGCATTTTCTCGCTGCTTCACTTACTCTATATAGACCAGCAGCTCCTGAGCACCCCCTAGAGGAAGGGACCCGAACTGAACCTCATCAACCAGAAGTCCACCCTTGTTCTCCAGGAGGCCTTGAATGTCCATGTCAGAGACAGACCTCCCCAGGTCTGGGCTGTAGGCCATGGAAGACAGTTTTGGCACTGCAGTGGAACTACAACATGCTGCTAGGGCAACCTAACTCCCCCCACTCCAGTCACCTGTAGTGCACAGGAGCCATGCACAGCGCTCTCCAACAGTAGAAGGACTGGCTACTCTCCAAGACCACCACATTGACCAGGTCACCGAGCTGGGGGGCGTACTGCGACGGGAGGAGCAAGGAGTCCGCGCTGAAGAACACGCTGTCCGCCACCACGCCACTGCCTCCGCACATGCTCGTGACGTGCACCTGAGCACAGGTCGCATGCTGATCCAGATCCACCCCTCAATTCGACGGGACAGAACAACCTTCTCTACAATACATGAAGATTAACTAGGGGTGCACAATTCCCCCCCCCCCCCCGACAGGATCACAAAACACAATCTTCATCATGAACGTTTTTCACGTTGGTTTAAGATTATTTTGCAAGTTATTGAACGGTACAAACAAATTACACTACTTGGGGAAAAAAAAATACACAGCCCTATAATGCAATAAAACTTAAAATAACTGCACTCTTCACTCATTTCCTTTTCAGGTGGGTAAAATGCCTCGTTCATATGTTGTATGGCAACGCAACCATATCTATGCAAATGTTAACAAAAATAACTCTTTGCACCAATGCCAGCTTTAGAAAACCCGAACAAGTTTCATATTACTGAAGGCAAATTCATTTCAGAGACCAACTCCATGTTGTCCAGGCCGCTATATTGCTAGATAGGGAATGTGCTGCATGTTGGGATAAGGGAGCGAAAAGGAGAGAGGAAGAAATTTAAGGCAACACCTACCATTCCACCAGATTATTAGTGTGTGGAAACGGTAGATGCATTAGAGCCAGACGACATTTTAATTGTTCATATTGCACACCCCTATACCAAACCATGAATAAAGTCAATTTACACAGCTGCATGTAGAATATCTACATATGCACAGGACAGGAGGCTCACTGCAGTGCTAATTCACAGCATGATTCCAATCCCCGAGGGTCCTGGTGTAGTAATGAATAGTAATATATACAAAAATGTTCGATGATTCTTTGCAGCTGATTGAATTTCCCAAATATGGCCAGTGGGGGGGGGGGGGGCTGACCTGGTCCATGCGGCGGTACCGTAGCGGCCCGACTGAACAAGCCTGGCTGCTCCATTGGGTGGCGCTGATGAAATACTGCGCTTGAACCCAGTCCCCCTTCATGGGCTTATAACCTAAACAAGCAGACATCTTAGTTACACATATAGCACCTTGTCCACCCTGTTGATGGACAGCATCTCTTTAGCTCACAGAGCGACGGTCACACCCCTACACCCTGCCGGTATGTACCTTGACACAGTGCCTGTCGTGGAAAGAAGGTGTTCTGGTTTATGAAGCCTCCATCCTGGTCACATGACGTGACAGTGCCAATCAGATGCTTGAGCCCGCCATTTTCTGGCTGAAGGCCAGCACCACCCTCATCCTCCCAGGTACTGGTCAACCGCTCTACCTAGAGTGGGAGGGGCCAATAACAGATTATAGCACATGTGCATTCAGACCTAATAGGCTGTCTAAGCTACAGCCCCTAACAGCAAATGTAAAACAAGCACCCCTTACATATATAACTTACTGGAAACAACACACTTAATCGCCCCAATTTTTCCTGGAATACGATTCTACCTCCTGATCACTAGGGGGCGCTCACCCACCCTAAGCGCCCTCCAGCCGCCGTGGGCTCCATCCCTGACGGCGATGGCGCTGACATGGTCGCCCACGTGTAGGGGACAGCCCCCCAGCACCTGCGCGTCAGTGAAGTACACCGTTTCGTCGATCAGCCCGTAGTCCTGTAATAGCTGTGTCACCACACCCTCCCGCACGTCACGGACAGTTTCTGGAGCTGAGACGGGAGCCGAGCACAAGCATATTAAAGACCATAAAAATTCCTGTGATAATACGTAGTGGTTACTCATTGTTTTATTTAAAACCAAGCAAATATCCCCGGACATTATAAACACTTAAGGGTTTCCAAGCACTGATGGAAAGAAGGAGTGGATCAATCTGCCTGATTTAATAAGTCATACCGTTCCGAGGCCCTGAGCTTTAACCCACGCGTCAATCCATCCCTAATTCAGATCATTCTGATCAACCACAACACCGAAACAAACCTGCCCCATAAAACGCGGCATCCTGGTCCTCTTCCGTGGCCCTCCACAGGGGTGACAGGAGCCGAACGATGACACTCTGTACCGTGCTCATCATCATCATGTCTCCGGCTTTCTGGGGGCGGAAGGAAAGCAGCGCGTAACAAACGCTCGGACGGCGTAGCAGCAGGGTTACCGCGTGCTGGCGAAACTTCCAGCACAATCACTGCACAATATGCCATGAATCCACGCGTAATATACTATTAGTATCTTTCGGGATCCAAACGGCATTGTTTTTGACATTTCATTGCATGGAATACTTTTGGAATTTGATGTGTGTGTGACGCCTAATTCTTGGACTGCTACTTTAGCCATAACCGCTCGGCCTGCCCTATATCTCTACCCGTAGCCGGTGCTTGTGCTGATACTGACATTTCATTTTAATAGTCCCGTTTTAAAAATAAAAATTTGCAACCACGGTCTGTTTTTGAAAGGGCTTTAAAAAAAACCTCAGACTTTTTCCCAAACCGGCCCAATTCCTCGTGAAAACCTAGAAACCCGACAAGCATCGGCAACAGAACAATATTTTGTAATTCTTGTTAAAAACAAAGATAATCTGATTCATGATCACATATAGCCTGTCTTATTTTCTCAATAACGCAAGGATAATTCAAATAATATGTTCAATTAGAAGACATATCAGACCCGCACAAGGTGACGAGACTGGTTCAGCGGAATTCAATTCCTCTTCAACGCCGTATTCATTTCTATTCTAAGCGAGATTGGCGTTAAATAAACCTCCACGCGTTCGTTCACGCTGCAGGGAGCGGCGTCGTTCCCATGGGGTCACCCCTGTCACGGAAGGCGGCACACGTGGCGCTGCCGGTTTAAACACCAGGACAGCTTTTGCACCCATATCCAGAACACGGGAAAGTACATGAAAGTAAATCATAATATCAAAAGGGGAACCGTGTTCCGATCAAGCAGCGTGCATGCCGAACTTCACCGGATAAAAACAGATGCGAGTACCAGGCCTCCCGGCAGAAGGGATCAACGAAGAGCTGTAGCCCCGCGATCGACGCTCCGTGCTGAATGCGGCTATTCCAGCAAATGCATTACGAAATGTGCGATACAGAGCAGGCGTGATACAATAATAAAAACCGTCACTTATGACTTGTCGCTGCCATTAAAAGTTGTCAAAATTGAGGAAAACTCTGTACAGAACATGGATGGATGTCAGTTTGTCATTAAACGCTATGAATAGGCATCATGGCATCCAATCAACTACCTTTTCAAAAAAGCAATGCATCTGGCATATTTCTGATAGAAATGACCTAATTAGTCATGCTAGATCTTACTATCGATTGTAATTAAACGCCGGTAAACGGCGCAGACGACAGGTGCTCGGAGCAGTAAAACACCTTATTCAGTCCAAATGTTAATTATGCCATGTTTAACAGAGATGCTGTGCATTAATTGGGTTAATAACAGCAGATTTGCTAATTGCTTTGGCACTCCGATGTGGAAAACTTTGGAGCCTAATTAGATTTAATTTTTAGTAATTCCGCCCCTGGAATATAACTATTTCCGAAGGGCCGCGTTGCAGCTACACCTTTGTCATAAATCACTGAGAATCTTAACATCCGAAACGTTTAAAAGATTTTAAAGCAGCAAACTAAACGTTTAGCTCACACGGCCTAGTTAGCTAGCCTAGGCCATAAAGACGTGTGACTCAAAAATCGCTTTTTCGGTACAAATGTTTCATTTTGAGAATAAAAATATTTTACCTAGTAATTAAAATATTGATATTATTATATGGAGCAGAACATCAACACTTTCCGTACCCGCAAGTCTTACGCAGCGTTACGAGGGTCACGAGCCTATTCTGGAAGCTTCCGGCGCGAAGCGGGGGAGAACCCAGGACGGGGATTTCAAGCTTTAATCTAGCATACTGTAAAAAGATTAGTGTGGGACTGTAGATAAGTTATAAAAGGCCATTTGAAGAATTTTGAACAATGTTTTGTTCAATGTTAAAATAATGATAATCTGATTCATAATTACATATGGCCTAGATTATTATTTTTTCCTCAATACTTAAGGTACTGTTGCAAGAACAGTCTACTGCTACATACACTACCTACATCAGTACACTGCAGTAATGTCCTTTACCACCTATTAGCGTATGAAGTTGCAAGTAATGCTGTAATGTTGACCAGTCAATTCTCAGAACTTGCTGAAGGTGCCTGCTGGATCCATCTGGAATTTTGACTAACATTCTGATGTCACTGAATGTGGCAACGGTAATTTTTTTGTGATTAGCCGTCTTCCTGTCTCCTGTGAGTAAGGAGTCTAGCAGCACAGCAGTGTACCCAAGAATGGAAGATAAATAAAACTGAAATAACATCATAGATATTAGCTATAACTTAAGAACAGTATATTAACAAGACGGTCTAATGCTATTTTAAGACTGAATTTGTGTCATTTACTATCCAGAAAGCATTTGAGGAGTCCTTGAGCCATTTGCTCATTTATCTAATGATTTTTTTCTTACAGTAGATTGAAAGGTTACAGTTTATGTGAGTCCCCTGGGATTTAAACCCACAACCTCCACATTGTTCACACAATGCTCTACTTGTTCAACTACAGGAGCATATACAGGCACATCTCTTGTCAAAACCAGTTGACTTGGTAGGACTCCACTAAAGAGCGATGACCGCATCCCACAATGCTACAAGTTCACATCCTTCATGTTCTTGCTGATGGCAGCCTTCTCCAGAAACAGCCCAACCACCCATCCCCCAGCAGGATAAGCCATGGGTAGAGATGTCTCCTTCCTTAACTGTTCCCCTAGATATTCATCAGAAGATTGTGAAATAATGTTTCACGTGCCAGTCTTAAAAGATTCATAACTCTTGATTTTTATTTCCAAACATTATTATAGTACTCATTCTCCACTCGGGCAAAAAAAAAAATCTGAATGGAAAATTAATTTAACAACAGTGCTAACCAGTGCACCACCATGCCGCCCCACAGCTTTATATATGCCTGCTTATTCTTCTTGGGTCAGATTTAAGCATTTTTTAAAATTTCATACTGGGACAATGGATAAAAATTGAGTATTCACTATTATTATGTTCTAGCGCGGTTTCTCACAAGGAACACTTCATACAGGCAGCAGAACACTTGTTCGTTCTTTTGCATTTATAACTCCTCTTTCCATAGGTGATATCTAGAATAATAATTTTCAGCATTTTTTGTATTTTCCAGTCCCATCACAGCTTAAAAATGTCGTGCTCATATGCTAACAGAGGAAAACTGAATATCTAATAACACGGTTAGTCAGCCGTTGTTCGCTTTTTCTTATTTTTGTTGTGACCAATTATATCTCAGATGTCGCTTCGTTGCTTTCCCGTTGCTCATTGTATCCACGAGAGGGCAGTGTACATATGTTTCTAAAAGGTTACGCAAGTAGGACTGTACTGTGTCTAGAATGTAATTTCCGAATTCCGTTTCAGATGAAAAACATTTCTGATTTCATTAAGTGTTCCAGGAGCTTTCAAAGTTGTTTGTTTTCAAGGAAGAAAGGCAGGCATCACCCACGCTAATTGAACATTGTCTGTCTTCAGATGTTATAAAAAATAAGGTCATGTCTCTCTTGGGATGAGCGTAGGGGGTAGGGGATGGGTTAGAATGGAATGCTTTGGGGTCATATTGCAAACCAAAGCAGTATTGATGGAAGAGGATATTGGTAGCGGACTGCATTCGTCGCATTCCAATAGTGAAGGACATTGTAAAGGTGAATTGCTTTGAACAGACATTCCTCCTGCAGGACAATAATGTCGTCTGTAAAAGGTATCGCTTATCAAACCAGTATCTTCTCTAACGCTACAGTCATTTTGTATTTTCTGTGTCGCAAATAAAAGTAAAACAAAAACTTATCCTGATCACAATCACTTGAGTTCTTACTTTTAAGTACCACACGACGTGTTTATAAATTAGGCCTATATAGACTAATGAGCCGGTCACTGCAACTCTGAACAAATGTAGGGTTCATAATTTTTCTGCAAGTAATTCAAATGTTCATATTTTCAGGATATTTCAGACGATTCTCTGAATAATCACAAAGCAGACCCAGGCTGTTCAAGAATTATCCAACAGACCAAGTTAACACATTTACTAAAAATTGAGGACTTAACGGTATCAGTAATTGATATTCATTTTTCATATTATCATATATGTGTAGATACATACATGCACAAACACGTGTATATATATCACTATATCGCTTCGTGAAAGAAATAACTTGTATGTAGCGCTCGTGTTTGTGGGGGTTGGAGTAGCGAAGAATTTGAGAGTCCCTCCGCACCCCCATGATACAGCGAGACAGCTACAGTACGGGAGCAGCTCCGATACCCCGCCCATCTTGGGCTCAGATCCCTTCCTCGGTTTCAGAGCGTCTCCGCTCAGAGGAGGCGAAGGATTGAGCCAAAAGGCGCGGTAGTGGAGTATTATGGCTGAGATTCTGCACGGAACCTCCGCTTTTCGGATCCCGAATGTTGTACGTTTCTGATAACGACACGGGCATGGATCACGCACAAGGTGGACCGAGCAGTCGCTTACGGGACAGAATTAGGCAGAATTAGGCTTCGCTGTATTCGAATTACCAGGACGCACTGGAGATGACTGTCTGCTATTTATAATTTTAACACTGCAGTAGGTGTTAGGTTATATCAGATGCCGGGACAAGAGAAATAGAGGAAATTGGTTTTAATGTATATCATTATATTACATCTTCATCACTTTGAACTTTTAAGTAGAAGTGATTGTTACACAGATTACTGTAATTTGACATTTTTAAAATTTATGGTTTAAGTCTCAAAATGCGTGCATGCGTCTCATTTTTTTAAAGGTCTTTCACTTATTAATACGAATTTGCGTTTAATATCTGTTACAGTTTATCTTTTTTATTGAGCTTGGTGAATGTACCGGGCATGTTTAAAGTTAGGCACTGTTTTACAGATCATAATATTAACCCTAAAGCTTCATCTATAAATAGCCATTGGCTTATTTATTACATATTATACAGATCAGGATATTAAATAATCGACTTGATTTAAAAAAAGTGGTAGCAAGGTGTCGGAGCTGCAGCACACAGGATGGAGAGTAGCTCCCTGTCATTGAACCGTCGGTGTCGTTTGGGAGCCGAGAAAACACAGATTTCTGCAGGAAAGCATCGCAGAGAAGACGCGGCTCTATGTGCAGACTACCCCGGGAAGCAGAAAGCCAGCGAAATCCGACGGGGCTCCAGCGTTAAGAAGCACCACCATAAACACAACCTGAAACACCGGTACGAGTTGTTGGAGACTCTGGGGAGGGGAACGTACGGCAAAGTGAAAAGGGCCGTAGAGAGGCAGACCGGGAGAGAGGTAAGTGTTACAATCGAAACGTTAAATCGCTTAGCAAGCAATCTAACAGTGACCGGAAATCGCATGGAAGCTTCTAACTTCGGCGAAACGCATGACTTACTTTCTGGCCTTGGTGTAATTTACTGCGATTTGTTTGGCAATTACCAATCATGCAATTAACGCTGCACGTTCTTCCAAGTGCGGCTGCCAGCACAGCAGAGAACACTGCGGTTGCAATTTGAGGCCCCCGTAATGAAATGTTAACGTAGGTAGCTGATCCCTGCCGGACTTCCCGATGCCAGAGCGCGCAGGCAGCTCGGTCACTCGGCCTTGTCCTCACCTCTGATTGTGACGGATGCTGGAGAGAGAACCATTGACAGAACTTAAACGACCAAAAACAGACAAACAAAAAGCCTCATATGCCATCGCCTGTCTTTAAAAGTTCAGGAGGAAACAAATAACTTGAGTACTGCTGATGTCTGCATCCAGGGTCCAATTGTTTTTTTTTTGGACTTTTATTGATCCCTGTAGGGAAATTCTCTTTATGCCTCCCCCAGCGTCCTCTCCGTAGGTGAGAGCAAACTGGCCAAGAAGGGCAGCCACCCATAGCGGCACCCAGGGAACTGGGGGTTAAGGGCCTTGCTCAAGGACCCTGCAGGTGTGCTAAGGCCAGACTTAAACTGGCAACCTTCCGATTCCAGGCACAGAGGTTTAGCCCACTGAGCCTGTTGTAAAAAATATTAAAACCAGACCACGCATTAACGTTTGTGTTAATGCGGCATGTTCTAAAAGTATTTAAAAGCTTCTTTCGTTCCAAAAACTTGCCAGCGCTTCCGACACCAGTCCCTGCAGGGAAATAAAGAATGTTACAACCGACATACACTGTTTTTTTTCCTGGAAAATAAAATTCTGTAAGACTATAACAGTGACAGTGGGTAGAAATGTTGATGGCTGGTTACTGCCATGTGTAACAGGAAATGAATGCTTGTAGGTAGGTGTGTGTTGGGTGATAGCCCATCTGGTAAGACTTCTAACCCTTAATCTGTGTGATATGCAAAGGAATGGCTAGGCACATCATTTTGCCAGTAGGATTGATAGATGAAGGGGATACTGTTCACCTGCCTTTGCTGCTGGCTCATGGGATTTTCACTTACATAAAAATCATCTGAGGGCAGGACGAAAAATGATTGGTTCAGAAAGATACTTCATCAGATTGTAGAGGAGTTGCAGCCAAGCAACTAGAGGAGGCGGGACCAATATATGGAATTGGTTGCTTGGACACCTCCTCTCCAATCTGATTGGTTATCTCCCTGAACCAATCGTTTTTCGTTTTCCCCTCAGAACATTTTTCTGTAAGTAAAACTCCCATGAGTCTGCTGCTCTGATGATCTTTATTCTGAGAGAGAAAAAATAATCAAGAAAAGGGAAATGAAGAGGAGAGGAGCATCTCCAGAAGGGCAGAGGGAGGCCCACTGAGGGGACAGAGTGGGCTGATTGTGCGGGAGCGTGTTACCCTGCACATCATGTGATCATTCCCAGAATGCTCTGGGAGGTCATGCTTAGTCTATGTTTATCCCACGAAGGACTCATGTCCATGGATCCGTAAGAGCACAAGCTGAAGGACATGGCTGCAGGCCACCTTCTGAATGATCAGACGTCTTTTCCCTACAACCTCCTGGCAGGTGTGACTTAAGGAGCCCGGCGAAATTCATACTTCTCAATAAACAATTAAGACCATTTGGAGCTTAATCTCAATTTTTCATTCTGCATTCATGGGCTCAGTTTGTATGGATGAAACATCTACGTACGATAAACATTTTAATTTAGTTATATGCAAACATGTTTCCACCACATGGTAAGTTATGCAGAACACTGCATTTCTCGGCAGGACAGACATCCACATGTGACAAAGCCTGTTTGGAGGACAGTCAAAAGGGATCGTGCCTTGATTACATTATTAAAAACAGGGTAGTGCATCAGCTTTGAAGCATGAAGGTTTTTGGATTGATTATTCCTGGGAACTAGGAAAGCCAGACTCTAGCTCCAGCTATATCATTTTCACATTGTGTTTACTTATTATTTAATCTTTTTCCTACAACCAATGAGAATTTTACAGAATCTTTCTCTGTTCATACATTTTCTCCTGATTTTCATAAAATACTATAATGAAGTGAAATAAAAGAACATTTAGCGAAGTGTGGCTCTTCATATGTTGCACTTTAATAGCTAACCACACAATTTTTAAATTAAAAGTCCAATGCTTTTCAGTTGATGTAAACCTAAGAAAATTCTGCTTATTTTATTTAAGTTAATAGTACTCAGTTTAACTGACGTCTGTGCATATTCATGCATGATTGTTTACTGCTGTTTCAAACTGATTAGTATTGATGAATATACATTCTGGGGTACGTTTGTCGAAGCCATACGTAGGTTCTATGTGAAAAGACAGAACTTACGAACAACGTAGCATTAAGGAGGCTTCGGGAAGCTCACCCCAGATTAGAGCTGCTCATTTTAACTAGGCTAACCCTGTGACTGTTTCCTTTTTTACTGCGGGTTCCTGATTGAAATGGAAAAATCGAATAAATCCAGCCTGGTTTGTCATTGGCCTGATTTTTTGCTTTAAAAATCAGTGGGAAAAATGGTGGAGTGAGACGTAAAAACCTTCTTTGCCCTACAGTATTGAGATGGTCTCCTGGAGATTGATTTGAGGCTAATGGTTTGTAAGACTAAATCCCAGGATAGAAGCAGCTGTTACTTCTATGAGCAGAGTTATCGGCCTACTTAACCAATTTGGCTCAGTATACAAATGTCAGGTAAGTGTAATATTAATTAAAAAGTATTCTATAATCTCCACTATTCAGTTCAGTCTATTTTTATATAGCACCCTTCCAAGTATGGTTTTCCCACCGGGCTTAACATAGATGTAACAATTGCTTTACAGATAGGCTTGGCACAATTATTTTATATAACGTAGCAGTGAAAGCACAATTAGACTGGAAGTTAATGTTATACATTTCTTAAAGTCTTTCGGTTGAGCACATCCCTCTAGCTAGACTTTCATAGTGCTGCTTTCCTGTATACGCTGCAGTTCTTCATCCCAGTGCCTGCTACCCATCTGCATGCAGCAAGATCTTCATTCCAGAGGAATAGTTAAAAGTTTTGGCCAAACAGAGGTTGAGCTGCAGCAAAAGCCCTATTTTCTACCTAATGAGGTAATGGAAAACGGCATAGGACAGCTTACGACTCCTACAAAGAACAGCATTTAATGTCCATCACGGTGCCGGTGGAATATGTCTCCAGTTTCCTGTTTGCATTTCTGTTCCTTACGCTACATAATCAGCAAACGACTTGAGGTATTCAGAGAGGCTTCCTTTTTATGGATGCACATGGTAATTATCCTGGCTTTGGAACAACATATGGTTCTTATTGTCCTTTGTTAAATGGGGAAGTCTTCCACCGTGCTGGCTGGTCACTTCAGTGGTGAAGCTGCCCCATATTGCTGCCTACAAACAGACCCTGAAATGTAGCATGTTTCCCCATAAACGGGAAGATGCGTGGAAGCTCACTGATATTGGAGATTTAAGCCACAGGGGTCCATAGCACTTCATGTAACGTGAAAGGTTGAGGCAAGGTTGGGGGAGCACAGACAGACCACAGAATGAAATAATATCTTCTTCTCAAACTTGCTGTCCAGGCCTGACTCTTGTTGTTCTTGCATCGATGATTGAACACTTTCATAATGCTGCGTTCTGCTACCAAGGTGTCTGTTGCCTTATTGTTTTATTTGACAATGCATATTAATAACACTACCATAAATATACCAGAGTTAACCAAAATGCAAGTTTCCATCCCGATGATTGCTCTGTCCACCTCTGCATGTTTGTACAAATAGGATTCCCCTGTACTGCTGTGAAAAGTGTGCTTTGCGTACTTTGCCACTTCTACTTCTAAGTAACGTGCAGAGATACAGATTCTTTTCGGCTGGACTGTTATTGCGTGAGCTGGCAGGAGTCACAGGCAAAGGAATGAAATAGGCCTTTTGTGTCTCCATGGTGATTTATCATTGGTACTGAGGCCACAGACGACTCAATTAATGAAATCCAGTTGGCTCTGTATGACTTATTGGTGCTTTAATATTCTGTTGGTATTTTTTGTCTTTTTTTTAGTTACAGGGGTCATAGGCCTAATCCCCCCACTCAGTGGGAGGAGAGCAGTGAGATTCCAAATGAGGCTGAGATATTCAAGAATGTCTGTCCTGCATTCTTAACCTTATGATGTAATGGTAGTATCCTTCTTATGAAGGTATTGTTATGGGCAATTTGAAAGACTATCTGGTGTATTCACATTGCCTTAATTTATATCCGGCTTCTGGTGTTACTACTTCACAGTCTGTCATCCTGACTGCTTATGATAAATCATTTCTTTCTGGTCAGGTGGCCATCAAGTCCATCCGCAAGGAGAAAATCAAGGACGAGCAGGACATGGTGCACATCCGCAGGGAGATCGAGATCATGTCGTCCCTCCGGCACCCTCACATCATCACCATCTATGAAGGTTAGCTGCCTTGTGCAGAAACGCCACTGCGGCTCTTTCTCTGTGTGTCTACATCACAGGGGCAATGATCTGCCAGCCAGACGCTCGTTAGTTTGTGAAATGCTGCTCTTGACCCAGTTAGGGCACACCCTGTGCCCCTCCCACGCCACCCCCCCCCCCCCCCCCCCCACCTTGTGTCAAACTCGAGTCACTGTCCCGAGAAAACATTTCTGCAGGCATCTTCCAAGCAGGCTTAAGGGGTGGCTCCTTATTTACCGCTGTGTGTGTTGAATATGTGTGAAACCCATATTTCTGGTATCACCCATTTCCAGAGTTAATGGGAGAAGCGAAATGGCTGAACCATGTATCAACTATACTTTTCTTCTTCCCTGGACTTGGTCTGGAACAGCCCGTCACTCATACCCAGCACAAAGTCATTCGTAGTCTGTTAGCCTACTTCTAAGGTTAAGCTTGACAATTCCTAGGCAGAGACATGAGAAAGTAAGGAAACAGGACTGCAGCTCCTGAATGAAGCGTTATTCTACAGCCAAGTGAAAATGAGGACGAGGAGTCATATCTGTCACTTCAGTGCCAAACTCGAGGCCTGCCAAGCCTTCGTTTGCCCTCCAATCATAGGTGGCGTTTCCAGCCTGCTAGTGGCTGAACCCTACAGCTTGGCCAGTGGCTATGGGCAGGCTGACAGGCCCTTGTGATCTAACGCGATTTGAGGGGTGTCTTTGAAGCGGATGGGATAGCGCTTAATGCAGGCCGGTGGCCAGTGATAATTCAGCTTCTGTGAACTGGGTCACAGACCTTGCTGACAGGTGGGTCACAGACAATCAGCAGATCCATCAGGCTAAAAACAGATCAGCAAACACAGATCCCACGGTCGCAGTATCAGAGCCAGGTGCAGGACACATCCTGAAACGGCCTTGGTGTCAGGTTACATGTCGCCACGGCAACAGACAAGCCCCAACCCCGGTAGCCAGGTTACGAGAACCTGGCAGGGAGACGCATGCATCGGTTACAGGATGAGCAGCTTTGCAGGAAAGTAAATCATAAGCGGTGCCAGTTTGTGGAGGAAGGGCAGGATTATACCAGGTCCTTAACCTGGTACCTGTTGTCCCAGGGCTTGGTTTTGAGATCGTGAATATGGTGGTCCATATGGCAGTCAGTAGATGGTACCATCTTTGGGAGCCCTTATGTACCTAGCCAGCAGAAGCTTCCATCTGTTGACCACCCCCACCCTCCCTTAACAGCGTCTGTTGTGGGGGAGTGTGATATCTGGCTGAATTGCAAAGCCGTAGAAGGCGGTGAGGGACCTTGTGTGCACTCGGCCTGCCTTGGAATACCATGCAGCGAGGCGGACTTGCATTAAACGGTCCCTCTCGGCATCCCGCTAAGTGTGTTTGCACGTGAAGAAGACCGACGGCTTCAGTGTAGGCCTCTGACCCGGATCCGAGACTGACAGAAAACTGTCACCAGAAGGCTGCTCCCATTTCACGGGCCTTTTTTTCTGTGTCATCCTCTAGTGTTTGAGAACCGGGACAAGATCGTGATTGTGATGGAGTACGCCAGCAAGGGCGAGCTGTACGACTACCTGAATGAGCGGCACCGGCTCACTGAAAGGGAAACCAGGCATTTCTTCCGGCAGATCGTCTCTGCTGTGCACTACTGCCACAAGGTGAGGGAGGCAAGAGTTGACACACTTGAAGCAGCTGGCCTGGCTTTCAGCCATGAGAGGCTGTACCATCTTACAAGATCACATCCTATAATCCACCTGATTCCTTCCTCCAGTCGACGTCCCATCGGCAGAGCAAATCACTCCTATGTCCCAGTATGCCCACAGCTGAAAACCGGAAGGATGATATCATCGCTAAACGATTACTATAGGCCAGCCATTCAAAATTAGTCCCAGCTGGGGCAAACCAGGATAGGGTGGACAGTGAGGCATGTCACTGTACAGAATGGCCATGTACGATACGCCAAATCAGTTAGCCACACGTGACGTTCAGGCAACTTCCTGGTCAAAATTCTCAACTTCATATAATAATAATAATAAATTTTATTTATATAGCATGTTTCAAGCCAGAGTGTGCAAATGCTTTGTAAGAAAAATATATAAACACACACACACAGAATATAAAATCATAAGAACAAAACACGAACATAACAATTAAACTAGAATAATAATTTTAAAAAATCCTGTATATTAAGAAATGGTAATGCGTTCATTATATGTTTGTTTCTTTGTGGTTTCCTGCATCACATCCATCAGCCATATTGGTGCACCTTGCGAAAACTTTATCCTAACGTGTGTTTTTGCTACTCACAGAATGGGATAGTGCATAGGGATCTGAAACTGGAAAACGTGCTACTGGACGAGAACTTTAACATCAAGGTATGGAGAGCTCCTTATAGATACATTTCTTCTTATAAATTAAAAAGGGACTGTCAACCAATGATAAACTTACAAACCAAATTTGCAATTCCCAAAACTGACCCCCCCCCCTCCATTCCCCCAGATTGCAGATTTCGGCCTTTCCAACCTGTACCACAAAGACAAACTCCTACAGACCTTCTGTGGTAGCCCTCTGTACGCCTCGCCTGAGATCATCAATGGACGGCCCTACCGCGGCCCAGAGGTACACGGCCCGTGGCATGCTGTCCCCGTAAGTGGGCCCAGAATGGACTTTTGTGCACATAAGTATGGGACTGAGGTATCCTGTGTTTGCAGGTGGATAGCTGGGCACTGGGAGTGCTGCTGTACACTCTAATTTATGGAACCATGCCTTTTGATGGAGGAGATCACAGAAACCTTGTTCGTCAGATCAGCAATGGGGAATATCGAGAACCAGCCCAGCCCTCAGGTACAGTACTTTCGAATATTTAGATATTTTTCTGCCCTGTTGCAATCTCTCTGCTTATTTTTCACACTCTTTCTCTCTACCTTGCCCCTCTCAACTCCTGTAGATGCACGAGGCCTTATCCGCTGGATGTTGATGGTAAACCCGGAACGTCGAGCCACAGTGGAGGACATCGCCCACCACTGGTGGGTTAACTGGGGCTGCAGGAACAGCGTCTGTGATTGTGTCACCACCCACCCGACCAGCTCGCCCCCGGTGCCGCCCCGGCGGCAAAACCTTCCTGAGACCCGGACCCTGGGCCGTCTGCGATACTGGAAGCCCAGTCAGGAAGGCGACGGGGGACAGGTCTGCATCCGAGGAGAGGGTGAACCGGGTCTGAAGAGGCCTAAGGGCATCCTGAAATCAAGAATACTGGGAGTTCCCATGCCAGAGGCTCCACGTTTTACACAGGATGTAAACTCTGGTTCTAGTGAGGAAGAGGATGAAACAGGGGGTCTTGCCATAGCAGGCGGCTTGCTAGTTGAAGTACCACCTCCTCTGCCCAAGAAGGGCATTCTGAAAAAGAACAATCAGCGGGAATCGGGCTACTACTCTTCACCAGAGCGCAGTGAGTCCTCTGAGCTGATGGGGGCAGCTGTGCCAATTTCTCCCACTGGCACACACCCCAGGAGAGCAGTGGGTAAGAAAGGAATTCTGAAACGGAGTGGGAAGTACCCAACTGAGTATACCATACCAACCATGGTGTGCACTAGGGACCCCGTTCTTTTCCATAGTCAGAAGCGGCCCTCTGGCATAGCAGGTAATGAGGGTGTCTCCCGGCCCCACGTCAGGGCATCTCTCTCAGCAGAGAGTATACTCCAGCCAGGCCGTTTTGGGAGCCTCAGGGTCAAGCCGGACTTCCCCACAGCAAAGCTATGCCATGCAACACGAGTTTCCGCCAGAGACAACGATGGTTTCTCAATACTGAGCGACATGGGCAACCTAAACCGAGTGTACCAGCAAGCCAAGGATATCACTCGTCGGATATACTTGTGATCCAGTGGTGGATTGGCTGGGAGGGTTTTTGTGAGTTTGCCATCCAACCACGATGAGGGTGTTAACAGCCCCTGCCACGTGTGCACATTCATTGTAGAAATCATGTCTCATCTGTACAAGTGCTTTCCACATCCAGATGTTTACACTCTTACCAGAAAACCTAGTAGGAACTGCTCTTACAGACACCAGTGACAGAAGTAGAGAAGGTCCACCAAGTGGGGAAGGGCTCAGTTCATAGAAGAAGCACCACATTACTTGGTGTTTAGGTGCCTGGACCTCAGTGAAACAAAAAACCCCAAAGATCAAACTTCAAAAGACTGGTAATGTGGATCACAGTTTCTGGTAGAAAATGCATCATTGCAAATAAGAGTTGGCATGTCTGCTGTTATGGAACTGACATGCGTATAAATTATATACTCTGCTATCTAAATGTGCATCATGGATGTAACCTTCATGTGGAAAACACGAGTGCATGTATATACCAATAAAGGCTTATATTCCCTCTTTATGAAAGGATTATGCATATAGAGTGTTAGATATTTCCGCTGTAGGAAGTGCCTTATGTAAATGAATGTTTTGTACATGTCTCCATTTGATTTAATGTGAATAGGAAGTGCATGTAGGAAATGTGGGAGATGATTGGGGGAGATATCTTAAGAGACAGAATGGCTTTGAGGGAGAACCAAGGGATGCCATTTTCTCTTTGAGGCAGTGGCCACCCACCTGGTTCGGAGAGTCAGTTAAGCAGGAAGTAACAAAAATGTTGAGTTAAGGGATGGAAGGTTGGGAATGTGTTCAGTGGAAAACAGTAAAATGAGAACCTAAAGTAACAGAGAGAGAATATTGAGTTGCTCTTGCCTCTTGATTACGATTGTATTTTGTCACCATGCAGTAATTGTCTGGACAGAAAGCTTCTGTAAAATGCACTCTAACGTTTCCCTGGATGAAATGAGAATTGAAAGCAATGATAGTAAAACGTCTGGCCTCAGTACTCTGATACTTGCTTTTCCCTCCCTGGGGCAGAGATGGGCTGTTAAAGGCAACAGTAGGGTTTAATCATAAACCCTTGTAAAGAGCAGATGCAAGCAATGGAAGCCATATGAAGACATCAGGTTTACCCAACAGGGAATCCACCCCCCCCCCCCCCCCCCCCCCATGTTTAAATTTTTTTGCTGGTGGGTGGGGGTCTTGTGATACAACATCACTATGCACTGAAAGCCAATCTATTGATATTTCTTGATCACAGCATTAAGTAATGCCATTTATATACACATTCTGCTTGCGAAGGAAATGTCACCATCCTGTTTAGTATGTAGTAGTGTCAGCGTGTGTAACCAGTTACTGGATATGAATGGGAATGGCAGATTATGTCGTAATGTGTTTTGCAACCATTTGTCATCAACTGGATTTACAGTGATTGGATTATGCTGTTCATACTATGTTAGTATTTTTTTATTGTTACAAAACTGTCGATCAGAATACAGAAATTATATTGCGTTGTGTAATGGTAAGTTTCTTTTTTTTATCCTGACTACCAGCAGTGGTGCTGTTGAACCTCAGTGGAGAAAAATAGTTGTTTGAAAGCTGATTTGGGTGTCTGAAGCAGGTACAGATGTTTACCATACATCCCTGTTTTGCTGCCAGAGCACCAAAATGCTTTTTAACCCTCTGTACAGCCGTTCTTTACGGGTCTATAGCAGAATGCAGTAGGGTATCCCAAGCACAGCAAGTTGGTGGTCTTAAAATATGTATATTTTCCTTTATACTTTCTCATTGGCCTCATTTGGGTTTACAGATGTTGTTAATACTATTGCAGGTTTACCAAGATTATTATAAGTTAAACTGTTTAAATCAAGATTGTTCTTTTTTATGTAAGCCAATTTAAACTTTCTGCTAAACTGGAATTAAATTTCAGTTATCTTGCATGTCCATTTTAAAGAAAGTTTCCTGGAAAAAAATGGCTTTATATTAAATTTAAAAATAGTATGTTATTTAAGCATTTTGTTCTGTATGGTAATCACTGACACTATCGTGGTCGTCATTCTGGTATGGATAACTTAGCTGGTGTTCAGTGCCTTTGATATCAACATGATCTTGTTTGTTTATGAATGTGATAACTGCTACCTTTTCGTTTCATTCGTATGTATTAGGGTTAAAAACATGGTGACAGGAGTAGGTACAGCATACAATTCCCATGATCCTTTGAGGCGGCCTGTGGGCGCAGCCGGATAACTGGCATCCGTGTTTGTCCTGTGAATTGGCACTGTCACTGAAAACATTATCGCGGGCAAGATCCCATTTCCAGCTTATTGCTCCCTCTTAGCTGTCTTTTCAAATAAACTGAACATTCCAGATCATCTCTTTTGTTATTTGTCCTGATAAATGCAAATAATTCAATAATCCCCATCTCATACTTCTATAAAACTGTATATTATAGATAAAAATGTTGAGCTGGAGTTAATGGGACATTTATAGGCCCTGGTTAGCATTATAGAATTTAACTTTTAATAAGGTTGGTAAGAGTTTTCTGTGGGAGTCTTTTAAGATAAAAACTGACTCAAGCAAAAAATGGCATAAGCAATATCTTGATCCATGAAGCCATGAAGCAGTGAATGAACTTTAAAAAATAAAGTTTATATATATATATATAAACTTTATTTTTTAAAGTTCATATCTATATACATATAGATATGAATGACATAATGAGTTACGGACTGGATTTAAGTTTTTTTTTTTTAAAGAGTCTGCTCAGTGTTGTCTGTTGAGAGTAGCTGTAATAGGAGATTGCATACTCCACTCTGAACAGTAGCTGATGGCTTTTCCACAATGAGGTCTCCTTTGACGTCACTGCTGAGGTCGATGCTTGGTGGTTTTTGGGTCACCCAGTTCTCCTTTGCTAACCTGTGAGGGATTGTGCTGCACCCCTTCCCCACCCACCAACCATTCCTATTTAGTCAGGCTGCTTTTAGCCCGTAGCACTGGAATTTTAGGCCAGGTCATCTGAGCTATGACGTTGTGGGAAAAGTCTGGCCTGCACTCAGTACCAGTAGAGCTTGGGAAATGGGCCAGAGACAGCCAATCGAGAAAAGACACTGCCACCTCAGGGAGGGATGTGCAGTCACAGGTATAGACACCTAACTTGCAAATGGACGTCCATCCACAGGTATTGATACGCAAAGCATACTACTGCAGGCAGTGACAACTAACCTAGGATGCGATGTACTAGCACACTTCCTTTGCACTTTTCATGGATTCTAAAAGCACCCTTTGAGAACTAGTACGCCTTCTTTCACCACGAAGCTCACACTCCGTTACATGCTAACAATTCCAGGTAAGTCGCAGTCATTTGGTTTGCTTTCAGTGTTACTGTGCTGATAAGAACTTCCTTCATGTTCTTTGAAACACCTCTACTGCACTCATAGGAATTCTTGACTACAGATGGATCTTTAATGCGACTTGTCCCATGCTCAAAATTCCAAGTGCTACTTTGTGTTCTAATCCTGCTACAAAAGCCACTTGATCCATTACAATTTCCCGAGCACAGCACTAAAGTCAAGATTTCGGCAAGGAAAATGATCACAGGGATGTGCAGCAACCGTAATTGCTATGTAGTAATTGCAGGGGAAATGCAAGGAAGTCATTAGTGGCCATTACTCTTAAAACAACATGGGGTTGAAGGAACTGGCCTAGAGGTTTTGCATTTGGACAGGAAGGCCCATGCACACACAGTTCGTTAAGATTTGAACCGACCTTCTCAGCTACGGGCAAGAGGCCTCTGGGAAGAACTTTAGCCACAGCCCAGCAATACGTGGCATCTGGCTTTGGGATTGTCTCAAAGCCACAGCATTTAGCAGGCCTTCCTTTACACTGGCCTTCAATTTCCATCCTCCTCTTTAAGCAGAAACATTGTAAGACCATCTTTCTAAGAATAAAAATGTGTTCTGCATATTTTTATGTAGTGCACAAACACTTAAAAAAGCTATACAATTTATACTCATAAGGGGTAAAAGAAAATTTGGTGCACACTCTTCCCTGAATGCTTACAGTGAAGAATCTGGTAAGAAGTATCTGAAGAAAAGCATGTAAAAATGTCCTGAAGAAGTAAAAGCTTCTGACCGTTTCGGTCATGTTCCACAAGCCCTCTGACCTGCAGTGTGTGCAGTGTCAAAAATGGACAGAGATGTGTCTCTCTGCCCTATTGATGGATCGCTCTGGGAGGTGTGCATGGATCCTGCAGAGAAAACCAGACACATCTCTAGGCCAGATCCAGATGTGGTATGAAGCACCGTCACCAGGGCAGCCCTTCTCACACACCTGGTGCTGGATCAACATCATCAACGGCCTGGAGGCCCAAGTAAAGTCACAAGCAGCAAGCTGTTCACACCTGAGGTAATCGCCCAAGATAGAAAGTCTCTCTCAGCACCTTGTGATTCATGCTTTTTGCATCTGCATCATGCTATATTTGGGAAATGGAAATAATCGATTTCCAACAGAATCACCATCAGACAAGCAGCCTTTAGGTGACATGTGAAGTTCAAATATGTCTTTGTCAGACGTTAGGGGGTGTTGAATAAAGATGAAGAGACAAACATGGCGTTTTAGCAAACAGTTCTGAAATGCATCTATGATTACTAAGATACTACTAAGATATTACTAAGACTCTGATGCATGCTGGCTCGCCTTCAAACTATACACTCTTAAGCACTTTCAATCCGGATGCCATACTTATGTTTTAAGTTAATTATGGCTCACCGCAGATACTGTGATTAAGAAACTAACGTGATGGAAATGTTGGTTTCCCAGTTGGAGAAATGTTATCAACTAAGGGTCAGCTCAGGATTCCAGCACTGTGCCACAAAATCAAAGCTTTTAGTTCACCCTCAAATTACTGTTTTCATGCAGCCTTAGGAATAAACAGTTTAGTTTCTCTACAATCTACTGTGTTAAATTCTACATCTGTAGAGCTGTACACAAATGGTTCATCAGTAGCATGTGTTTCATTGTACAAGCCAGTACAAGTATATAATTTTTATATTTATGTCAAGAGCTCCACATACAGCTGAAGTTGTATGAAGTCAAGAGAACTGGTGTGAATATGTGTGAAATTAGTACAGAAGGGCTTGTACATAAGTGAGGTAAGTGAAATGGAATTAGACTGGCTCGTATAACAGCAGTTATATAAATAAATAATGTGTTAATGACTGCATCTGTCATCTTAGCGCACACAATCGCATTCACCATGTCGGACAGATAGCATGACCAGTGGTCACTGGACTCCACAGAAAATGCAGCACTGTTCTACCCCAGGCCGATATGCATGCTTTGGAGTCTGATCTGTCCCCCCTCCCCAACCCCCATCAACACTAACTTTGGTCAACGGATACAGATATGCATAAAGGAACTGCCTCCACCCCAGAAGCAGTTTAGTTTAGGTCTCATTACAACTGTTCAAGAATTAAGGGCCTCCGATTGAGCATTACAGTCCCAAAGAGACATTTTCCTGCCTGTTACATTTTAGGTCTATGGCCTGAATCAGTAGGAATCCTAACAGAGATTCCACAGGTGAAATTGCTTGTTTGCTAAATTTCATTAGCGACATACACAAAGGGTCTGCTGCATCGGGAAAAAAATGCCAGGAGGATTGATTGCAGATTCAGCTGCTTCAGTCCGGATGTGGACTGGAGGCTGCCAGTTGGTGACCATTGTGCTAGACTGTGTGATATCGTGTGGAAAGTAACGGTGAGTTTACTCAAAGTCATCAGCAAGAATGTGCGTGAATTAAACATTGTCAGAGTGCATGATGGCTAAACGAGCTTTTATTATACAGGACATTTCTGTAAACATTTATATTGTGTTTTTATTGAAACGACTCTTTAGGCATGTATATATGTCATAATATGAAGTACACTGTAACCGTAAACACATTGTTTTCAATCATCTACCACCAATGCTGTGTCTACAATGCCAAAGCTGTATTTTGAGACTAATCCACTTACTAGTTCAGTCGAGTCGATGTTTCATCACTGCAGTCCATTCACTCCATCCAGACCCAATGTTGACATTCCTGGATTTTCTGTTTCCATTTGTACCCCAAGGTTCCCTTCCAGCTCTTTATTATTCATCACTCAAGGCTGCTGTTTAGTATCTCCTGGCTAAATACAAAGAAATAATAAGTAATGCACATGTTTACAGTCTCTGGCTGGAAACAAAACAAGGGAAAGGGGTCTTTCGTGTCATTAAAACCAAGAAGAAAGGAGAGACTAGATGCCACGGTCAAACCCTCAAATCTTCATAGTACTGATGTCTTTCATGCAAATTTCTTGTTGACTGTTGCTGCACAAGTGGGAACAGATGGTGTTTACATGTTTAAGAGGAGGCATATGGGAGGCACGAAGTCTTATTTGGGGCTCTAGCATGCCTGGAAAATGTCTGCCCTGCAGGTAAGTCTTGCCTGTACAAGCAGTTTTAAGAGCTCCTGCAGGTAAGTCCTGTCTGAGTGACAGTTTTAAGACCTAACAAAGATAGCTGGTCAGCAGAACATCTCAAATGATTTATGGGTAATGAATCAACATTTAGGTTCGTGTAAGATATCTAACAGCCAATGAGGAGAAAGTAAGAATATACCTAAGCTGTCTCTCTGGGAGGTGTGCATGGATAGGTCTGAACAGAAATAATGGAAGTATACAGTGATTAAGAATACTATATAAAATAAAAAGCTCTGTAAGTATGTAATCTGCAATATAAAGGTATCAGAGTTAGCAGAGGTTTTAAACAGAGGGGTAAAGTCAGCTGCCCTCAGTGCCCTGCATGTAACAGGATCACTGCAGGCACTGCATTTGACACTGCTCATGACAGACAAGACGAGGCCTGTATTCTGATCCAGTAATGTGGGGGCAAATGGTGTCCAGCATGTACTACATCGACAATTTAGATGGTTCCTCTTAATTCCCGAAGACCCAAGGGAGTGTGTCTGGTTAACTTTCTAGAACCTTCTAGAATCCACACAGCTCCTTCAACAATTACTTCATTGTTGCAGTATTTTTATGATGCTCCCCTGTTGTTATGCATTGTTTCTCCTCATTAGTAAAGTCTTCAGGTCGCCTTTAAAGTGGGCATCTAACAATTGATGTTACTCAGAGAAAATGTACTTCTAATGTACGGCTATAAATCTCCTACCAAACCAAACTGATGGAATGTTTTCATTTTATTTTTTGGTGACGCAACAGTGCTCTGCACTAACAATTATACATTTATAAACCCGGGTCTGCTGAGAACCGTGCCGGCCAGCGATACCTTGGGTTTGAAGCCCTTTATTAATGTATTGGCAAATGTATTATAACTCAATCCGTCACCAGTATACAAAATGCTGGCTAAAGTGTGACGGTATTCCTGTACTGAAAACCACCCAATGGCCCCGTGTTAGCCCCTGTGTCAGCTAATTTTGAAGTGGTCTTTCAGTCATAGTTATTTTGCCAAGAAAGTCAAAAATCAAAACCACCCCTAGGATGCAACAATGATGCATTTTTGGTGTCCAGTGGGCCAACATCAGCCACAGCTGCAGAGCTACATGGGTACATGTCTCTCATAAGCACCCAAAAGTATGTGGTCACAAGAAATGCTGAGCACAGAAACAGCCGACCACTCAGTTCCAGCAGCGTAGAACGTCCTGGAATCAAGAACTCGATGAAATCTTCAACTACGGCAAGTCTGCTTCATTCTCTAAATAAAGGCCTTTTAGTGTCTGCACAATTTCTGATAAATTATGATCTGGCAATATAACTGACAGGAATGAGTTCATTTAAATTCCCAGCTAAATAAAATAAAATACAGCTGGCTGGTTTTGCAAAATTCCATTCCAAAGACTGTATTAATTACTTTAATATCTGCACCAAAGCAAGACCAGCTTTCCGTGTCCTCTTCATTGTAATTTACAGCCTTATATTTTTAGAATAATCAAGCACTACCAAGGGAATATTTCAGGAGAAAATATCTGGTCTGTTGTTTTTTTTTAATACTTGGGGCAAAATGTTTTGAGGCTGCCCTGTTTTGGAAGGCAGCAGTGCTCACATGATTAACTGCTCCAGGTGTGAATCCCATGGTCTCCTCAAAGTCTGCCCACTAAACAAATGAAAGGAACTGTGCCAAACTTATGGCCAGTGTGCAAGCACATGCTAGTATGCAGCTTGGCTGAAACCAGCCTCAATCAATGTTAAAATAAGACTATTCCTTCCTGGTGTAATGAATGAGGAGTTTCACAGATCACTGATGCCCTTAACCGTGCATTTCCCTCCCAGCCCCAACCCCCTGGACTTGAGTGGGCCTGTGGAATCTACATTGCTGCCTTTGGAATTTGCACCACCAGCAGTGGGGCTGTTCTGGGGGGGGGGGAAAGAAATAATTGCATGGTTAGGCATCAAGTACCAGTGAACTGGAAAGGACAGCAGACAGCGCAGGAGGAAAGCCATGAATCAGCCCCCTGGGGGTCAGCAGACTGTAGCTCTTAGGGTCAGTGAGGTAATTGATGGAACCGGTGAGCGAGTTTCACTCACATTCCTACACGGGTGAATCTACAAAGGGCATTTTTGGCTGGTTCTTCATTCTGGAATCAGTCTAATGTTATGAAAAGGTAAAACAAGGATGATGTTGATCTGTTTTACTATCTGGAAAAGAATGTAAGATTTATTACTTACCAATACAGTGAAGACTTTACAGCAAACTGACTTCTCGGTAGGGGCACAAATCATTTCAGTTCCTGAGATTTTAAGAGGATTTGCCATTGGCTCCTGGCTCTGAGAGGCTCCCAAACTCTGTTCTCATTAGTACACTGTGACTAGGAGTATCAGTCAGTGAAACTGATAACTGACACATTAGCTGACTGTTGTGCCAGACTTTTGAGAAGAGGCTAAGCAGCCACATCTTGCTGATTGTCACTGGTGAGCTGCATTAGCTCTCATCACTGGCTCTGCTGTCGAGCACGAACAGGAAGATGGACTTGCGTGATTCAGAGCAGTGCTCAGGTGGCATCCACAGCTTCCTGTCTATAGCTTGGAGTGAGACAGCCGGGAATGACTGAACCCTTTTATGAGTCAGGTTATCCACACACACCAATCCTTTGTCATGCAACTCACCTTGACAAAAACATGCTTTCACTGATAATGAAAGTTTAAGCACAAACAACACAGAGGGAAAATGATAACCTGACCAAAGATTTGTGCAATTTCCCCACTGCAACCTAGAAGTGACAAAGCAACATAAAAAACCCTTCATATCTTTGCATTAATATTTAGCCTATGTTTCTGTCCAAAGCAACATGTAACTGATGATCATTGCTCAAGGGTCCAACTGTGACATCACTCTGCCAGTCACACGATTTAAATCAGTTACCTTCCAGTTATGAGCACAGAGTCCTAACCTGCAGAGCCGAAATAATGTGAATCATTTTACTGTGATGTCAGCTTCTGCTGCTATTTTACATGTGCACGAACCAGTTCCTCAGTTCCAGGTCTAAGATGTTTTTTTTTCTAAGCTTAGCAGGGGGCTATAACCACATGACAGTTAGATCAAGGCCAAAGGAGGCACACATAGCTCCCAAAGTAGATAAGTGGCCAGTCTTTACAATAGGGAGTTCATCATTAAACACAACATTCAGAAGAGATGATCCCTACGTCCTTGACACTTTGAACGGACTATGAATAGCTACGATGGTCACAGTCACATAACAAGACAGCTGTACTGAAAAGCACAGAAGAAAGCAGAACATGTGTATGGATGCCTGCTCCTGGTACAATGTTTGTGTGCCTAGCAGGCCGTTGCTCTCTTTGACTTTACCGTAGTGCAAGTTGGACACTGTAGAAGATCTAGACAAGAATATCTAGACAAACAGTTGGGTTTATTATAACCAAATTGTGTTTTGATAGTGGGACTGAGCCAGGTCTGTTTGACTCTGTCAGCTGTGGAAGTAAATAAGATGTTTGCACTAAGTGCTTTGAGTCCTGTTTGTGACAGGGTTTGTATGCTTTGGCACAGCACATGTTGGTGTTCCAAACGTGTCCCAAGTCCACCTAGTTAACATACAATCATCTCCCAGTGCGTATTGACATTATGGAAACATTTGCATGGCTGGGTTTTCAAAGAAAACCGTTGCCAGTCAAAGGCTGTTTAGAACATTTCATTGCTTGGATGGCAGATTACTTTTTACATCACATATGAAGAATTCAGGCAAAAGTACTCAAAATGCCCTCCAGGGACTTGAGCCTGCAACAGTCTAGCCTCCAGTCTAATTCTGTCACCGTGAGACCCCTATTCAAAGACCCACGTTGAAAATCACCTGGTAAGTTTCCTGTCACACTCACTGTTCATGACTCACATGTCTACCATAGAACCAGCTGGCTCATTCTTTCATAAAACTGCTTCCCCTAAACACTGCCCCCTTATAACCCAGACTTACACCACACATTGTCCCTCTGTGTCAGGTAGGCTCCTATGAGACATTACACTTCTTTTATTCATTTAGCCAAAGCAATGTACATCTTTCAGAAAGCGGAGTCAAACGGTCCCTGGATCAACTGGGGGTTAAGAGCCTTGCTCAGTGGTGAAATTACTGTTCCTGGGATTTGAACCTGTGTACTGCTGATCACAGGCACAGTGTCCTAACCCGCTGAGACACACGCTGCCCCGCAGGTTGACACAAGTTGAATATTTTGCCCGAACTACAAGATTATAGCACTGCCAGTATATTATTCCAAGGGCCTTTAAGTGGTGACAATATAATGAATCAGAGGTAGGATCCACCCAAAGACTAGAAGACTGTTGACAAACTGTGAATTAACAAAAGCTGTGCAATGTTGAAAGATTCCAAAATTTCCCACCACTAGTGTCACTTTGGAAACCAGCACGCAATCAAATCAGGTATCAACCGCATTTGGACATGTTACAGATGCACACACCCTAACCACCCCCCAGAAGTCAAATGCACAGAGGTACCGATTCAGACAAACAGCAGCTGCCAGGCATTGCATAACTGACCTCTCCTTGAACCTGACATGTCAACAGGGCCCATAGCGTGTTTTGTTTTTCTCCAGTGTAACACACCCCTCTGTACTTTTTTGGCAGACTATCTGTGTTAGATACCAGCCAATGGGCATCCACAGCTGCCGAATTCAGCGGCACCTTACACAGTAGGCTACGCTATACATGCATCAGCAGAAATGATCAGTGTGTGAGATTGTGAATGGAATGAAACCAAAACAAATTGGTAAAGCCTAAAAGCTGACAAGCTTTAAGACTGACATGTAATGCCTCGTATTTTCTATGGACCCTGACTCCTGTTAAATGAAGTCCTGAACATGTAGTTAGATGACACAAAGTATATGGCTGTAGGGGCAAACTTGATCTCACCATATGTCCCTCTTGCCCTGTATCCACACACTCAGAATGTGCATACTTCTAACATCTGACCCTTGACATTTAACTCCACATTCCAGGCCTGTACACGAGCTGTCCATTGCCAAATTAAGTCTGGACAAGAAAATTGTGACTCAGGTTCTCCTGGACCCATGACTCAATGAACATAAAGATTACATACATGTCGGGAACTTTCTAGCCGCATGTCCATACTAGTCTCCATCTTCCTGACTGCCTGCTCTTCCAGTCATATGTGCCTCCAAGCAGCGACTGCAGTCTTGTTTTTACCACTATTTGTAGACAGCAGAAGGTCTGCTCTTACCCCCAAGTTACCCAGTAAACTGTACGCCAAGACGAGCAGCTTGCCACGTGTCAGATTACAGCTTCCGACAGAGATGATGATTCTCTTCCCAAGTCAGCTAATCCGCTTGTCTGAGAGGAAGGTTAAGCCAAATCGCTGCTTTGACGAAAGTTGACAGTATAACCCTTGGATAGAAAAGAGATAAAGAGAAAACCGTCTCTGCAAATAAAAAAAATCAGCTAATTATGCTGGTTTATTTTCATGTCAGCAACAAAGCAATTTAAAATACAACGCATACTATACTGACACTAGTATAAATCTCCAACTCCTATGGTAATACTGGTTGGTGATGATTCTGGAGCCTATCCTAGAGAAAACTGGGCAGCATGCCAGGGATACCCTGGGTGGGGTGCCAGTCCATTGCAGGGCCTGTAAATGGCAATTTAGTGGCAGCAATCCACTTAAACCGTGTTTTGTCGACTGTAGAAAGAAACCAAACAAATATTCTGATGGACATAATGAATTCACTAAGGGGGGGGGATTTATAGGAGTATTCAAATAACAGTTGAGAGTTATTATAGCTGAAAATGACAGCGAGTCAGACTTAACTTTTCATTTAGTGATTTAAATTGTGAGATCCATTAGGTCAATGGCTCAGCGCAAAAAGTCAATTAATTAAGAGCTCCAGCCCTGGACTGCAGACACATTTTGACTATTTTCGACAGGAGATAATTCCCTAAACACATTATAATCCAGAACGTGCTTATTAGCAATAAGCTACTTTGATAACCGCATACATTTTTAAAATAAAACTCTATGTGTGTTACGCAGCATTGAGTCAGTTGGACTCAATGTGGAAGATCAGAAAATGACACGCGCTTCCTTTGCATGGTGCTCATGCTGTCCATTCAGGGCCCAGAGCCTGTCCTAGAAGCTACGGGCGCAAAGGTACGGAATAACACAGGACACAGCACCAACCCATTGTTTGGCACGCACACACACACCCATACACACACACCCACACACACAGACAGACACACACCCACAGGTTTATAATGATATCTTTGTGGGGACTCTCCATTCATTTCTATGGGGAAACCTCTAATCCCAACATACAACCTTAACCCCTACTCAACTCTAACCTTAACCATAACCATAACTTTAACCATAACCAAACAAAATACAAGATTTTTGGCATTTTTTGACTGGATTCATAGATGGTCCTCACAATGTCAAAATAACAGGTTTTTAACACATTGTGCGGGACATTTGGTCCTCACAATGAAATATAAACCTAATCCACACACATTCAGCAACTCCCATTCACCGCAGCATGTTTTGGGAGTGGGCGAGGACACTGGACAACCCAGAGAGGAAACGCCACAAGCACATGGGGTGAACATGCAAGCTCGAGAGGAGAAGCAGAGGCACGCACTGCAGTCCTAGAGGTGGAAGGCAACACTGCTAACAACTGTGCCACCATGCTTCCCGATGACCACACTGTCTCAAACCAAATACTCCCTGGGGAACCTCCTTTCAAATGGAACATATTTTAAAAGTTCTTAATGATCTCTGACTTCTTGTCCCAGACAGAACAGTTCAATAAAAAGGCAGGAAGATTTTTTGTCAAGCTTGTTATTTACTGCGCTTGTGAAGGGGAGGGTGATGACTGTACCGCTGATAGCCACTACATACTGTGCCAGAATCGGATCCTAAGGTACAGCTCATTAATTGACTAATGAAGCCTCTTCCTGTGAGCAATGAAAACAGGTGGACTGGGACTGTACTCAGGCCACTGGCCTGATGGTGTTACTCTTAATTACATATTTTGGAAACTCTTTAATTAAAATATTCTGGTAAAATTCCATTTTTTGTCATTTCCTTTCTAAAATTCCTTTTTGTCACAAGTCCAGTTTCTTACCTATTAACCCTCTGACTTTGCCATGGTTTCAGATCCTCAGTCCCCCAACTCCCCTACAACACGAGGGAATACCTCCACTCTAGTCCATGTTGAAATTAAAAACCTCATTCCTTGTGCACAGGACTAATTACTGCAGTTGTATTTTTGTTTTTTCTCTGTATGACTAAAGCTCATTCCCGCTTATCCTGAACAGCTGGGGGGGGGGACAGACCCTGAAAAAACAGGTTATTTTTGCTGCCTGGAGATGTGGGTCAGTAGAATAAATTTTCTGAGCTTTGTGTATTTGCATGAAAGATCCAAAAATTATCTCTGGGGTGAACTTTTAATCGCCTGTAATCTGCTACTTCCTGATATTACTTGCAAACAAAATGATTGGCTCTATCTGATCATTTAAAAAATTCTCTCAGGACATCGTTTCTAAACTGTTGCCACTACGGGTGTTCCAAGAGTAAACCAAGGAAGAAACAGTTCGATGACAAGAATCTGAAAATAGACATTTAATTGCTGTTTAGAGTTTAACTTCGCCGTTTTATCAGCTTAAATTTAAGCCTTTCAATTTCCCTTTTTAGCTTCTGTGGAATCTATTCCCAGTTCCGTGCCTAAAGTGTCAACTCACTCAATGTTGTGTAATTTTTTATTTTATTTATTTTTTTAAGTATTTTTTTAAATATTGTTGTTACACAATATTTTGTGGGTTTTTTTTGGGTGCTGTCGCTGAAAATTATGTAGATCCTCCAGTTTTATTTTCAACATGTATTTTGTGTTTATGTTATATGAAACATGAAGGTTTACTCACAAAGAATAGTGTCTTGTAAATTACAAAGAAAAACGATTAAATCATGTGCATCAGTCTATCTCAGTAAACACTGAGAAAACTAATAAAATAAATACTGTTTATATAATATGCATGGACTTGAAATATATACTGCTAGAAGCGTGTCTATCTAGTCCATGTATGCACTGCAGGGTAACGTAATCTAACACCATGTACACCAGACTAGTTGTTGTTTTTTAATGACGTTGAGACCATTGAGAAGTGAGACTCTTGTGAGCAATGAATCACTGTAAAATTGATTCTGAAAAAAACATGTAGCACATTGTACAATGCACTTTATTTTTCTTAGTTTAGGAACCGTATATCAAGTGGAATGAGGGTAACTACTGCCATCAACTGGCAGAAAATCTCAACTGCAGGACAAATTTAAGGGTCACATTTATTGGTCATTTTTAGGTCAATTTGATCAAACCTCATCAACTGCATCATCACACTGTAGGTAATTATACTCTTGAATGTGTTACCAGAAGAATTTGGAACACAGTGTTAACCTGGCAGGACGACAAGGTGTCTTAGTGGGTGGCACTGTTGAATCACACATCCGGAGTTTGAGTTCTTACCATGTCATGCAGTTAGACTAACAGCTCTAAATTGTGTGCAGCGAATGACTGTGCATATGCATATATGTGCCCTCTGATGAACTGGCATCCTATCACAATTGTACCCCATCCTCATGCCCTATGCTGCCTGGGATACGCTTCGGGTAAAGCAAACAGTTTAAATTAACAAAGTGTTTTGTTTAATCCAATTCTGTTAGAAGTGAAACCTGCACATACCCTACATAATCTTCCAAGACCTGGTTTAAGAGCTGTTTCACGTTAATGGTCCTAAATGACCGCAAAAATAAACATTGTAGTAAGAATATATATGTAATGTGTAACTATATTGTACACTGCTTCCCTACAGTTTTTTTACTGCAATGCATAATTACGAAGGCAGCTATGGATAACAGACCACAATATTTTAAAAAGTTAGATTATGCTGTTAGACTACTTTAATTTGTAAACCTTTAGAATAATTCCATTTCATGCCACGAGATGGCAGCAACAAACCAGGTTTACATGTCCACTGCTAGCTACTATGGTTTAGAGCAGCTCAGGGAGGTTAAATATTTACAGGGGGAAAAATTACTTCGACGAGGCATAACTTTAACGTAATTCCTGTACCCAGATGTATAGCTCTAGAAAGGATATTTCTAAGCATAAAAATACCTTGGATCGAGGTTTTGGTACGTAACTGTATATACAAGAGAACTTCAGCATCAACGGGGCCTGCTACCACTGTTAGAATAACTTTCGGCAACGAGCAATTAAACTGTAGTTATACTACAAGCAAGGTATGTAGCCACTTAATATGTGTAATGCCGACATCCCAAATAACAGGCCTCAACATTAATATTTAAGTAGCGTGTATCTCAGCCTGTTCATTACCAAGGTAAAGGTGATACAGTTACCTCAGTTTGGTGCACAGTTACAGGAGAAAAAAATATGAAAATCTTGGTAGCTCTGAAAAACAATGCGGGGTAATCGAAAGTGTGTGGCAGTGAGTCATACCGATTTCTGATAAGGAGATACGATCACGTTGTTTTGGACATAATCACGAAGCTAGCGGAACATGCAGGATTCACTCTGAAATATTCAAATGGTAAAACCATAGGTGAAATTATCATGCCTTTAACCAATATTGTATGTTTTTTGCCCTAACCTTGTTTAGCAGACTTCACCTTCGGGGCCATCATGAACCTTAACTGACGCCGGCGCGTTTGAGCTGGCGCGTACCGAGCAGGCGCTGTCCAGCAGCTGAATTGGCGGCTCGTGAACGCTCGCGTTTCGCTCCCACGAGCCGTCGTTTGCACTACTGACAACGGCTTTACATAACATTTATCTCATAATACACTACACTGAAAAATCTACGATTGCTTTGCTGGTGTTGCGGGTTTAGTGCCATAATGCTTCAGACTATCATGACACAAAAAGTATTCCCCACCAATGAAGTCAACTTACACAAATGATTCTCCAAGTACGAAATACGACAGAAATGCCCAGAAAATCGGGCGCCCTAAAAAATTAGCCAAACTGGTATTGTGCATGAGCGACAAACTTGACTATAGAAGTAATTATTAACCAGAAATTGTAGTTGATCCCTGGCAAACGTCAAAAGGGGAAGTGCATCATTAATCTGAATTTCATGGTTGAGATTAAATTCTATATATATGATAACCAAGGATAGACAAACTGGCTGGGTATACCAGATGGCCTGTCCAGGTCTGACGATAGCAAATCATACATAGATTCTACTTGCATCCATCTATCTATCCAGAAAGCACCGTCTCTAAGACATCCAGAGCTTGGACACCTAACCTGTCCAAGGGTTCTATAACCAAGCATGGTTGTTAAAACACCTGAAACATACAAATCATTTGGGGCTCATTTGGAATCATTTGGAGCTTCAGCCCCAAAAGCCGCAAGCTTGTGCACCTCTATCCAAATCCATTTTCAACTTATCCTCAGCCCATGAAGAACCAGGAGCTAATCCGGGGAAGCTTAGACCATATGCCAGCGGTGTATTCTCCACAAATAATTTTATTTCTTGAAATTTGTTTCATTAGGTTACTAGACAGTAGTAAAAGATTTGTCACAAACCTTAGAAGGAAGCCCTTGAGAGAAATGCTTAACCGAATTACTTAAGCAGATCCTTAATTTTGAGAATAATATTTTTACTGGCAACCTTAACTAGAAGGACAAGTTTTATCCCACTCTTAACATCACCACTGAGTGGCGCCATACTCATAATTCATTGAACTAGCCCATAACTATTACCATTTTTGCAATTGCAGAGGCCAAGAAAGAGGGATATTAAATCAGTTATAATAATGGTGAAAGGTTAGCGAACAGTGTTTCAGTTTGTCATTTATAATTCATAAAAATGATGAAGAGGCATTTTCTACACAGATACATACATTCAGTAACTACTTTATTATACGTCTAGATAGTACCAGGTAGAAAGCACTCAGAGAACTGTTTCCAGAATAGGCGAGTCGTGCATTCACAGAAGCCTTTCTGCACACCAGTGGTGTACTGAGCTATTACTTGTCAAATTGCGGCATTCCTGTCAGCTTTTAAAGGTCTGGCCAGTCTCCCCTGTCCGGTCTCATTAACAAGGTGTTTTTGGCCACAGAAATTCCATTGACCGGGTGTTTTATTCATCACACCATTCTCTGTAAATTCTAGACACTGCAGTGTGTGAAAATCCCTGTTTCTGAGATGCTGAAATCACCGCATGTGGCACCAACAATCACAACACGTTCAAAATTACTTAGAATAGAAGTCTCAGTCGTTCATCTGCTTAGTTAAACAGCAACTGAACCTTTCGCCCTAGCCTGTGTGCTGCATTCAGCTGTTTACATGAACAAGCAGGTATATCTAACAAACTACACACATACATAATGAAAGACATGGAGAAAAAGAAAGTGGAGAATTAGACCAGACTTTTTTTGTACTGATCATAAAACTGAACGCAAGCATTGTGTAATAAAAACATTGCTTTGGAAATCAAATGGAAGAAGCCAAACCTAACTGCGCTGTAACCCATTGCTTCATAGTCTGTCATTTCATGGCTCATTAAACAAGATACCATCCCATTTGACAAATCAGTTTTATGTTCTATTTCTTACCTTTAAATTGATTTCAGGATAGCATGGTGGCTCAGTGGATAGCACTGCTGCCTCACACCTCCTGGGTTTAGCCTGTTGGTTTCTTTGTACAACACATGGATTTAGGCTAACTGGCATCTGGTAATTGGCCATAATGTTTGAGGATGCATGTATGTTAACTATGATGGACTAGCATCCTGTTCTGGGTGTTTGTTTGCTGTCTGTACTCTGGGACACGTTATTGGAAGCTGGATAGCTGGATGGAAAATGGTTTCACTGCATTTTTTCTGCATTTCTCATCCAACACTTAATTCAGGGACGTTTTACCGTTCATGAAAACCTCTCTGCTGCACTTTGCAGTACATGAATTGGACTTTTTGATAATGTTACAAAAATGACAATGATTGTTTTGCACGTGGTATATGGTGAATGGAGCAATCAATTCAAAATAGGTTCAAAAATCTAAGTTTTATCTGCAGAAAGAAATATTTCTGTTCGTCGTCAGTATATTCCTCTTCAGCTTTCCCCCCCCCCCCCCCAAATGCATCAACAGCCCATTACTCTCGCACTGCAATATTGCGGTCAAGGACCTTCTTTGAATCCAGCATACAATTAGATGAAAACGGAGCTACTGTGTTATATGTGCAGTTCAAAAACATTAATCAAAGTAAAAAAAAGAAAAAAAGAAAAAAGAAAGAACGAAAAAAAAACTAGGTCGGGCTTTCTGGAGTTCACTATCTCCATTTAAATAATAATAAATAATAAAAGGTTCGATTAGTCAGAAGAAAAAGTGGAGGAAATTTTAACGGCTAATTGGAACATTGATAATACACTGTACACATTGCACTTGATCATACAAATGAATGTCCTATTTAACAAGAACCACCTTCATTATGCTCCAATCGTCAATGCTGAGCGAACCTCGGCTTTAGTGCCCGTATGGACCAATTCGCCAGCAGCATGTGTGCGATTTGCGGAAGTAAAATGGGATTATTTATCTAAATGTCTTAGATTTCAAGAATTATGTTTTGGAACGAATTTAATATTTGAGGCGAACTAAAGCTATTCTGCCAACATGCGCTCCGACCGACATACTAATCTGTCCGCGCCGTGTGCTATACCTCCCAGCTGCATGCATTTCGAGAAAATTGAACTTCTTTTAAAACCACGGGCGATTACCATTTTAAATGGCTGTAAACAACTTGATAAATTGATAAATATCAAGTGACGGGCTAGCTCTCCTGGCAAACCATGCGCTCGGGCAGTGAATATTAACGTTTATCTCAGCAGAAGTGAATCCGCCTGCTAACGCCGCGGCGCGCCTAATACAGTGACAGGGGCGCTCCATTGCACGATATTTGCTCTTTCCTGGACGCCGTGCAGAGCGGACAGTCGCCGTGTGGCTCACTTGTTACACGGCTAATTTCAGCATTTGTAACTTCTACAAAATGGGGTCTAGTATATTTGGCTTTCGTGTTCCGCCATTTTGTGTCGGTGCAGCACATCAATGGCGGGGCACGTGTAATGGTTGAATGTGGTGTAAACCCCTTCTAGTACGTAACCGGCCGGTAGCTATGGACAGGGATCATTAACAACTTCTATTTACTACGGCGCGCTTCCGTGTCCCCTGCCGCTGCACAATGCAAGCCGGTGGCGCAGAAGTGCTCGGCTATTTGCGGTGGCTGCTGGCGGCCAGAAAGGCATGCGGCTGTAAATGCATGGTTTAATGACACTATCTCGTTCAAAGCATGGGCAGAAGTTTATGGCGTAAAAAGGCGCATTTCCATTCTTAAAATATCCATTTGCCTGTCAGCCTTACTCACTATCTATGATCGGGTTAAAGTTCAACATGAATAAAAATAAGATGCATTTAAGTAGAGATGTCTGCTATTTTACATTGTGCTTCAACCATCTGAACCAGGCACGAGTCTGTCATACTTACAATTTAGTTATAGGAAGTTAAAACGAAACATTTTTACTCCGCGTGTCAGAACCCTCGCTTTAGACATCATGCCGCTTATTCGCTCCTAGATTCGGTCAGAAGGCGCGTATTATACTAGAGTTTTATTAGACACAAAGTTAAAAATATACGATGAAACTGACGTTATGCATTTCTAAGCAGCATATACACATAGCATAGCATAGTAGTTACAGTGTATAAGTGAACGTATAACCTGCTATGTTGAGTATAGCCGTATGAAGAAGAAACATTTTATCTCAATACGTAATACTATGTAGTAGAGGTTATAGCCAAAATTCAACGTTCACAGGTGCACACACAGTCAAAAGAAGTACAAGCTGATGTAGTTTGTGAGACTTGTGGCTTCATACTTATTTCAGTGGAACTACAATGTAATTTTCACGGAAGAAAAAATAAACTGGTGTGTTGCACATTTCAGCCATACGACACAGGCCATTAAAGCAGTGTATTCTTTTTCCCCCCACAGAATTTTAGATATTTCGTTAACATTCCATAAAAAGCACATCGACCACAGTAACTACAGATCACTTAACCTTAGTTAAATATGAATATATAATACACGTGCAGACAATAAAAATAAATTAATTTTACTTTCAAATCGCGTCTATATTGAAAGTCAGAAATTTCCTCTCTCCCCCATGCTAGGTGTATTGCTGTGTTCTTGTTTTAACGCATTTAGGAAGTTTGAGATGAGCCCTAAAAGAAAACACTGTCTATTGTTCTAATAAACGGCTTTGGATAGTGTAGTACCGTTGTTTCTAATAGAGGGCGCCGCTCGGCAGTGCGAGCCTCCCGGCCTTTGGATCTTTGTCTGAAAACTGGATCCCGCTGCCGCTTCACAGTGTGCGCGATTTGCTTTTGAGCCGCCTCCGTTGCACACTGTGAAACCACTCCAAAACGAACTTCGGCCAAAACAATTCATTTACCGTTTAGTGCAATGGCGATTTCGTTTCGCCGTCGAAACGGATCGTAATTCGGACGGTCGGTTTAGAACTTATAGAGGGCTAAATCGGCTTGTGTTTTCTGTGTTGTAGTCTGTACCAGTCATTAGCGGGCTGTCGCTCCCTTCGCCTTATTTCTTTAACTTTTTAAACACTCGGCTTCGCGAATGACTGGGCGCCGGTGGAGTATGGGAGCCTGGGCGTCTTAGGAAGCGAGCGAGCGGGGTTTTAACAGCTTTTCATACATTGAAAAAATGGCAAACTCGACGGGGAAAAATCAGCCAGATCAGCGAAGGAAAGGACTAGCTTTCCTGGACGAACTGCGGCAGTTTCACCAAAGCAGAGGGTGAGAAAGGGTGGCTTTTTATCTAGCAGAAATATAACTTTAAAACCGCGTTTAACTTCAAATGGGAGCGGTATCGGGGCCTCGGGTACGGCTTCTTGTGTTTATTTTTTTTTTTTTTAATATTGCGGTTTTTTTTCTGCCTCAGCTCGCCGATCAAGAAGATCCCGGTCGTGGGTGGGAGAGAGCTGGATCTCAATGCTCTCTACACCCGAGTCGTTTCTTTAGGCGGATTTGCGAAGGTGAGTGCGGAGCCTCGCATGTGGATCTCCCACCTCTCGACTCACAACATGTTTCCCTGCGTCGGATTCCCCGGGGCACCCAACAAAGAGGCAGCCTTGGCTTTTTCCCTACAACCCCCACGGGCCCCCCCCTCCTCTCCAACGAGCACCACCGCCGCGCTTTCCCGGAGCCCAGGGCTGCGTTAGGGGGTCGAGAAGAGGGGAGAAAAAAAGACTGCTTCGAGGCTGGCCTTACGCTGTTTAGCCTCGCCGGCTAACGGCGTTATGGAGGGTGGCCGGCGTGTGGAGAGTGTGCCGCTCTCCTCCGCGCCGCCGCTCCGCGCCTCCCCGAAGCGGCTCCGCTCGCAGCCCCCGGGAGACTCCGGCATTAACGCCGATAATCGACACGGAGCGGCTGTGTAAGGGGGAGGGGGAGGCTCCCCTTTTTCGGGGCTCCCTTTTTCGTAAATATTAGCGGTAAGAAAAGACTAGGCGGAGCGCTGAGAAGCGCCGTGCCGGGCTCCTCGACTGACGGCAGACTGTAGGCCGCGCACAGGCCCGTGTTTAAAACACAGTTAAATATGAAAGGAGCCGACATTTCTGACAGCTTGTCACCGGCGATATTGATCGCGGGGACTGTTGGTGTTTATTTTAGCCGACGTCTGCTCCCCCTTTCATAACACTTTGTATGCTGGATTAGCCGGAGAAACTTATTTTAGCTCATCAAGTGTTACAGTTTACAAAAAAAAAACATACATGCATACATATCTGCCCAATGTTCATATCATATTAAAGGGGGTATATCTATATGTAATAAAATCAAGATCGCAGTTAGGCTTGGTGCTTGAGAGGGGAACGTTTTGTAAAAAATATTGGTTTGAATTAATCGGAAGTTCGGCTGCCCGCCGTAGCATCACTCCGCTGTGTTGCTCACTAGTATTGGTGATTTACACGTTTTGTTCCCCTCCAAACTTTCTAGGTTTCGGACAAGAATCTGTGGTCCGAGCTCGGTGAAGATTTTAATTTCCCCAGGAGCTGCTCCAACGCCGCTTTCGTCCTGAAGCAGTATTACCTCCGGTGAGTGTCTGGGCCGGACGGCCGGGCTCGCAGGCGGGCGGCGGCGGCGGCGTCCCGGCGAGCTGGGAGCATGTGGCCACTGTTTACATACTCAGCTTATAACGTTAAACCAGCGCCTAAGTCCTCTTGAAGCGAAGTTTCTGTACATTTGGAAAATGCATTTTTACGGCTGGTTGGATTAGGGGGGAAGCTGGGGTTTTGGTGAGAGTGCAGCTTTCGGGACGGGGCTGTTTTTAAGCGCTTTTAATTCGTACGTGCTTGACATCGCCGGTAACTTAGAGTTTTTGCTTCGTGAAGGAGTCCCGCTGGTGAGTTACTGGGCCGGAGGTCGCATGTGGAATACGAGCAGACGGCGTGGCCCTGTTTCTCCCCTCCCAAGAAGGGTTTTTGCTAAAATGAAGTGAAGTCTTTGCATTAAGAGACGAGACATATAAAATGATTTACTTCTTAGGTTATGGCATCCAGCGCGTGTAGCTTCAGGTCGCCCTTATCTTTCCCAGTTCAACACGCCGGGCCCATTGTGCAAAAAGAGAAGGAAGCGAAGGTCTCCATGGCTTAAATGCAGGAGCTGCACGTTTATCGATTTTTGCTTTCCCATCTCGGCTGATTGCCTTTTTCCCTCCAAAAAAAGTTTCTCCAGCTCTTCAACCTGCTGCGTTAAACTGGGGGGGGGGGATTGCTGTGTTGTCATGCAGAACGGCCATATGTTTTTGCTTAGCTCCTCCACTGCAGCCGCCACAGGTCCACGTTTTGCATCCCCTTTCAGTTTGAAGTATTAATTAGCTTTAAAATTAGTACTTGGGACTGATTTACAGGAGCCCAGTGAAGATCACCTGAACCCAAGGCCGATTCGGTGTTATCAGAGGTATCTGAGGATTGTGAATCTGCCGCTTGCCGTTTCTTCAGCTTGATAATAATGGTCATGTAATGAATGACTTTTTTTTTTTTTTTTTGACCCGTCTAGACAAGTCAGATCCACCAGTGATCATGTTACAGGGAAGGTAGTAGTTGGGGTGAGGTGTTAATAATGACCACCCTGACTTGTTATAACTGAGAAGTGCAGAAAATTTTAATGCCTATCAGAGTAATTCTGTAATGATTTGTCTTAAAGACCTTTAAAGCTTTGATGCTAAGTTTGAAACTGCTGCATGCTTAGTATTTCCGTCTGGAGTATTAGGGGAAGATCTGGAGATCCTGCAGTTCAGAATTGCAGGGGCATCAGTTAGAGGGAAGTGAGATTTTTTTTTTGCCACACATGGCAAGGCCTTGTCTGCTGACACATTACTAATACCTTTGGGTGATTTCAGTCATTGCAGAATTGGAGTAAGGAGGCTGTTTCGAATGTTTATTTTATACTGGTGTGTAATTGGCAGTTTGCTGTGTGTCGGTATGGATAATATTATTTGTGGCCTGTGATCAAGCTTAGATTGCTGAAGGTTATCCCGGTTTTCTTCAGCATGAAGCTGTTTGTCAAGCAGTGTGATGTGTTGACAGTACGAGGGGGCAGTACTTGGGCATTAGATTTATCAGGGGAACAGACCCCATCTCCCCTTCTTGCATTTTTTTCCAGATTTTTAGAGACAAATGTGCACACATCTGCTTTTTCAGATCAAGCTGCAGTACCTGTAGCTCTTGCCACAATGCCCTTCTCTGTATTCGGAGCGGGTATTAAGGGGCACGGGGTGAGACCTTTCACTGCTCTGTCACCACTGAAAATGCCCCCATCCTAGATATTAGGATTTTGCCTCCGCATGTTATGGGTATGTCTGAAATTGTATTTAGTATTCAAGCAAGAATGCAGTCTCTTACTTGAAAGTACTGCTTTCTTCAGCAAAGACCTCCTTTTTGTCCTGCAGGTCTCTCAGGGTTGTACGTACTCGATGGTCGTTTAATCTAGTGTGAAGAACTGAGGTGTACGATTATGTAGATTTTTGGGAAGGCTTTGCAGTAAAACTTTAAGCATAATTAATTTTGTAGATCCTTGTCAGTTAACTCTCACCTGGACTGGAGAATGTAAGATGTGTGCAATCTTGTGCCATTCTGTAACAAAACTTGTAATATGACTGAATGTGCATACATTGGTTGGGCACTAATTGAATGCTTTTTGGGTCTGTGTGTGATTTGAAAACCATGCTGTTAATCCTTGCACCGGTGCATGCCAAATCAACAGTTTCGTCATGTGAACGGAGGAGGACGACGTTACTCTAGTTTAACGCTCCTCTCGCAGAGCTTGCTTTTCAGTACTCCAAGAAAGTTCTCTAGTAGTTCTAAATTTAAAACACTTATCCACTGAAATAAAACAAAAAATGATTACCCTTGTTGTAATAGTAAAATGTGAAAATTTCAGTTACAGTGAGACGTGCAGGTATCTAGTCGAAGCAGCTGTGTGTTTGTACTCTTTGGTTTGCCTTGAGACCTCAGTTCCTCTGATTGGTTCTGCACACGTGCATCTTGCCACAAACAATGACACTTGCCTCTGAGCTATTACTACTTCACCTCTTTTCTGTTTTTTTTTTTTTTTTTTTTTTTCTTTCCCCAGGAGATACGTTATCTGTACTGTGCTATATTAGTCATATTGTCATGGATGTGTAGGCAAGGTTTTTAATCTAGTTTTGCTTCGCTGTGTTACAGTCAGATGTTTTTTTTCCCATCTTTGGCTGGCTGGCCATGCTCACCTTATGCCTGCTTATGAAATGTTGCTCTTTAAGAGTGAGAGATGTGTACTGTTCGTGTTATGCCAAATTGATTGGTCACTTGTTCGTTTAGACATGCCTGTGTTTTCCTGTGCTCTGTGGAACATATTTCTTCCAAGTGCTATCAGCCCTTTGGTGGGTGATGTAATCGGTGTCCGCAGAGTATTTTAGCGGTGTTATTTTTCCTCTTCGTGAACGTTGTTTAATAATTTGGGAATTACGATATTCGTTGGCGTCGGGTATCCACTTTGACTTTTGTCGGACTTGCTTTTTTGGAGATGTTGCTGAATCTCTTGTGGGACGCAACTGAAATTGAAGGAAGAGAAGCTTGTGTTATACATGCAGACTTTTAGGCTTTTCACACAGCTTGGAAAAACCTATAAATTAAGGCTTCCTTATCAGTTCCAAAAAATGTCTGGGAGGAAATAACTCGTCCATGCTGGACTCCCCTCCTGCGGGCACTGCTACATGCATGTGCCTTGAGAATTATGGGTAACCCCTGTGTGTTGTGTCCATTTTCCTTGAGGGAAAACGTGTTACTCTAGCCTTCTCTGATCCAGCGCGGAGCGGTGGAAGTTTCACCTAAGTGCTCGCTTGCTTGGGATCGCCTATTTGATCTGCTACTTTTATTGTACTTTAAATAGTAAGGAATTATGTGATGGCAGTATATGTGGGGGATGGGTCTCCATCGAGCCCTTTGAACTGCCCTCATCTCTTGTTGCACATGTTTTGATTGAAACGAGTGTCGGGCTGCAATGCTCAGTTTTGGAGGGAAAAATGCATGGAGGAGCCAGTGGGCCACATACTCTGAATAGATTTTGAGACGCAGTGACGAGCCATAAGCAGTACATGCAGTGTTTGGGGTATGATTCCCCCGAAACACCCATTGGGTTTAGGAGAGTGTCTATCGGCTTGGCTCTCAGTGGTCCATTAAAATGAAACCTGCTTTTAAGAAGTGTGGATCAGTGCTTTGATACCACAGATGTTTGTAGTCTTGGATGTTTAATTTATGTCTAGGGGAAGTTTAGGAGTTATACCATATGGTGAGTTGTGTATTGTGTTCTATTTTGTGATATGTTTCATATGTACTGTATTATGGAAATTAGTTAGTTGGATATGCTGCTCATTTGCACTTGCTAGCTTTGAGCTTGGTGTGGTAGCATTTTCTGAGAAACTGTCCTTTAACTTCTGCTAGAAGGTGTTTCCGAAGCCTTCAATGTTTTCCGAACTTGCTGCAAACAGATATTTATTCCTTTGGTTGGAGTTTTTGCTAACTCAGTATGTTGCATACATCTGTAAAACGGGTCTTAATTGGGCTAGTTGGAGAGATTATATAATTCAAAATTGTGTGTCTTATTCAGTTTCTTGACTCCAGTGTGAATGTATCAGCGTAAGATTTTAGCTTGTGGTGTTCTGTTTGGAAGTTCATGTTCTTTTGAAACTATCAAGCTGTGTTATAGTAAATGTTGTTAATCCTATTATGAACCGATTCAAGTAATGGAAAATAAGACAAATTGGCTTGAAACTACGTAATATAATTAATTCCTTCCGAATTTATTTTGTACCAATGTGAAGTCTGCCCAGTATTCATCTAGATTTATATAAGAGTTAAGGTTTTAACAGTTACCGCTAACACATTTGCCCATGCAACATTCATTCTAAATTTACAGCTGTCTTTGTGAAACACATGCAAGATTTGGCAATACTGTAGCATAGCTGAATCTAATTTATATTTTAGAGAAATGCTGTCCACCTGCATCACATGTCTGTCTTCCTTTTTGATTTTTTTTATTTGATTTTTTTTTTCCCTCTTGATCCCAAGCTTCTCAAAAGGTTTACATTCAGTGTGTCCCTGGTTTGTAGATGTGCTGTTAAACTGTCAGAAAAGACATTCGGCATGATTCCTTAATGTCTGCCCTTATATGAAGTCTAAAAACGTTTTCAGAGACTCTTGGAAATGTCCTGGAAAATCATTTCGCCGAAGGAGCGGGGAAACCTCTCTGTTTCTGGCAGTATCACAGTCTCGGTGCCTGAAGAAAGGCACCTTTGCTGGGATAATGCCGGGTTTACTTCTTGCCTCTCTTAGTCTTGCCTTTGCAACTGCAATTTGGAGAACTAATCATGGAATTTGAGCTCCGGTCTTCATGAGAATTGAACTGTGGAAACCTTAATCTTGTCAGTTTATCCATTGTATGTGGTGTTGGGAAGCCCGGTGTGTGTAAAACATTCCGTGTAATGTTTTGGTCAGCTGCATCACTTTTGCTACTCTTTCTTCTTACACAACCACGTGGATTACTGAACAGCGGACTGGGTGGTGATGTCTGTAGTAAAACAAAGTGCAGATAACCAGCTGGCTCAGTTCTGTTGAAAGACTGGCATCCTACATTGGTTTTGAGTTTCTTAATATTTATTGCAAGTAGAATCTAGTAAGTCTTTCTGAAGAATTGTGTCGTTCTTCCTAGCAAGCAGGTCCTTATGGAGGATGTCTCCGTTTAGAGGTGGAAAGGTCACCGTGGAAGTGAATATGGCGAACGCGAAGCCCGGGTGCTTTTCGGAAAGGGGCTGGTTTGTGGCTGATGCAGCCGAACCTGCCGCTTCACTTTTAGGCTGCGTTCCAAGCTCGCTCTCTGCACCTTGAGGGAGCTTTGATTGTCCTCCACTGACCTGAGAGTGAACTGCATGCAGAGTGCTTGTGATGTTGATAAAACTTTATTTGCTTTAATGGCAAAGCACTGTATTAACTGTTAAATAGAAATATCAGTGATAGCTTCTCCCCCATAATTACAGCTCTCAGCACTGTGCTGAAGTCTTGCCATAGTTTCTATTGCTGGTCATTTAATACATCACTCCCTCTGCACTTGGCCAGCTTCTGTTCCTTTTGTATATTCTAGTAGCAGGCTGTTAAGGGAATATGGATTTTATAAATTCTGTGGTTGTGTGTTTGTCTAGTTTCTCAGGACCTCGGTGGATTATTTGCTGAATTTAGCAGAATTAGCATGGAAATGCTGCTTCATGTGGAAGTCTGTTTCCTTGGAATTGCCGCCGATAGCTTTCACTCAACGTAGATCTCGAATGTAACGTAACTGTTTTTTTTTTTTTTTTATAAGGTACCTCAGAAGAATGACATTTGAAATTTCCTTACAGATGTATATTTCTATTATTACATAGCTAAGTTTTGATTAGTTTATGGAGCTGTTGGTGAGCCGAACTTGTTCATGACAGAATTTCTGATCTTTACCTTTGTGTGCCCCTAGAGAGGAGATGTCAGGATTAAAACCTTCTGGTGTCTTGCGCCTGCCGCCTTTACAAGCTCAGTAAAGACTCTTTTTGTAGCCCTGGATGTGTGCAGGTTTGAATGGCCTTTAATGCATTTTAAATGCATCACTGCCATGTTGACAGTCTCCCATCGCAACTTTATGAACAGAGACTATGAATCCTAACTGAGCCACATAGCTTGCTAGTTTAAATTCTGTGGTTTTGATGTTGCTTATTTGCACGGCTGGCTATTTAATAAAACGGTTCAGATTAGGGAACAAGGTCACAAGCTCCACTCATCTTGTTTATTGGTGTGTAAATGGTGGTGGAGGTATCTGACAGGCAAGTCTGATTGTATGGTCACACTTGTCATTTACTTATCAAGCTAATTATAGATTATTGCACAGTTGTAGGAGATGGATACAAAATGGGCAGTACATTAACTAATACACAATCTCTGGTAATTTTTATAAGATTGAAGGATTCTGCTACATAGAGGACTGAACTGGAAAACAATTAAAATGCATAGACCAAATTGTGTTTTATCTAAGCTGTGACAAGTGTAACATTGGTTAGATGTTTTTGTGTCGGTCAGATAAGAATTGAGGTTCTTTGGTATGTTTTTAGAGCAGCTTGAATGGTTCTCTCTCTATAGCTATTTGGAGAAGTATGAGAAGGTCCATCACTTCGGAGAGGATGAGGAGGAGGCACAACCTGGCAACCCCAAGCTGTCTCTTCCAGTGGGGGCCTTTCCCTGCTCCTACAACTACCAGCAGCACATTGTATCAGGTAACATACTCCCTTCCCCAGGCTGCTTCTGTTGGGGCCCTGGGATGCTGCCAAGCACAGCAACGCCTGTAACCTTGAATCCCCCACTGCCGTGTTGTGTTGTGTGAATGTGGAGCATATTCCTCTAGCTGCTTACTTTTATTAGAGTATTTGCCCTCTGCTTAACCCAGTATTTAACTTCAGCCGGCTTGGTTTCGGTCCGCAGATTACCTTCGTCAAAGTTACGGCTTGTCTATGGAGTTCATGCCGCCGTCTGATTACAACAAGTTGGTGCTCTCGCTCCTCTCCGGCCTCCCCAACGAGGTCGACTTTGCTATCAACGTTTGCACTCTTTTGTCCAACGAAAGCAAGCACGTCATGCAGCTGGAGAAGGACCCCAAACTCATCACGCTGCTGCTGGCTCACGCCGGCGTCTTCGATGACAGTACGTCTGGCCGTCCTACCGCCCACCAGCGAGCCGAGTCTCATCTTTTCCCGCCGTGACATTTACAAATTGGTTGCTTCTCCCGGCGCCAAACCACACAGTGTTTGTAGATATCTGTGTGTTCCATTGTCTGGTGCCTGTCAGTATCAGTCCAGTGCTGGGTTGGCAGTGCCGAGTCATTTGTGATTTTCATTTTAGTGAAATTTGATTAGTGTTACCACTGGCAAAGGCGATCAGATCTACTGACCTCAGATTTCCCTGCCCTGAAAACAACCATGTTTGTGTTCAATCTGCATCTGTCTACCCTTGCAGCCTTAGGAAGTTTTTCAGTTGTATTTGGGATGGATTGGAAGGAGAAGACGTCCCGAGACTTTGTGAAGGTGAGCCGTCTAGATGCATAGCATGAAGACGTATCTGTAATACGTGGATGTTTTGCTTATTTCGCTATACTGATTGAGATTGTGGTTGTGTATCGCCTCCCGCATCCATTTTCTGTTGCCTTTGAAGCTTTCCCTTCATATTTGTAACCTTGTGATATTTCATCACTAGTCACATGGAGAATGTGAACCTCAGCGTACTTTTTCTGGTGTTTACTTTATGGATGAATGCACCCATTATTATCTCTGGTTTTTTTAGACTGTTGTGATTTGACAAATGACATTTCAAGCTGGCATGAATGAAGCGAGCTCGGCACGACGGAATGATATGTTAATAAAGTCGATTAATCCGTACAACAAAAGCAGATGTGGGTCCGAGTTACCGCCTGATTGACTCGGTAACTGTGTTTTTACCGTAGTTTTGGAAGGACATCGTTGATGATGCTGAAGTTCGGGACCTAATTTCTGACAGGAGCACCAAATCGCAAGGTATGACCCTAAAGCTGTTTGTATCCCGACATTGCCTTCGCCGGGCGATATGCAGTCACGCATCGTCTTTTCTGTTATACCGAAGATGGTACAGGAAAGGAAGGGGCGTGGGATGCCCTGTTTCACCCACCGCGGGATGTCGGCATCAGCGACGTCGAGGGCCAGAGGGTGCTCCAGATCGCAGTCATCCTACGCAACCTGTCTTTCGAGGAGGCGAACGTCAGACTTCTGGCAGCTAACCGCACTTGTCTGAGATTCCTCCTCCTGTGTGCCCACTGTCACTTTGTGTCGCTACGGCAACTGGGGTTGGACACGCTGGGCAACGTGGCGGCGGAGGTGAGGTCCCAGCCCTCTCTGGGGGTGCTGTTTCAGGATGGGGGGAGGGCGAGGTGCAGATTTGCCTAATCGTTAGGTCGGCTTCTCTCTTAGCTTCAGCTGGATCCCGTCGATTTCCGAACGACCCATCTCATGTTTCACACCATCACCAAATGCTTAATGTCGAGGGACAGGTTTTTGAAAATGAGAGGTGAGTGTTTCCCCTACCTGGATTTTTTTTTATGCAAAGATCTGAATGTCCAGAACCCATCCCTTATGATATCTTCTCCCCCAGCCATGGAGATTTTGGCTAACCTCAGTAAAGGGGAGGACAACGCCGTCCTCATCTGTGAGTACGTGGACCAGGAGTCCTACCGAGAGGTCATCCTTCACCTCACTCTCCCAGACGTGATGCTGGTCATCTCCTCACTGGAGGTGCTGTACCAGCTGGCGGAGCTGGGTGAGCTCACCTGCACAAAGATCGCCTCGGTGGACCGGAGCATAGGTACGTTTGCACACGGAAGAGGCCTTTAAAACTCCATGTCCCAGAATGCTGTTCCAAAGCTATCAGTTGGTGGACTAGGGCACTAGGAAATGGACCGTGACCTGAATGCTGCTGGCATTAAGGCTCTCGCAGATCTGCCTGAAAAGTAAAATTTGTAGGCCGTGGTAATTGGGCAGTAGCCAGTGGATCCTCATTTTGTTTGAATGTGATGCACTCTCTTCCGTGTTGCTTGCCCAACCTCACTGTGCTGGGATACCTGTGGACCTGAGTGTCTTTCTCTCACCCTCTTGGCAGATCTCCTAGTGCGTCTCGTATCCGTGGATATCCACACCTTTGGGCCAGATGCTGTGACAGCCGTTAAACTCGTGGAGCACCAGAGCTCCAGCGGACAATCAGTGTCCGAGGTGCGACCCCAGCTGCTGGAGCACCTGCCCCCACAAATGCAGAGCACACCCGTGCCAGGTGGGTCCTTCCTCATCCGCTAGCTGCAGGCGCCCAAAAGAGGTGCCTGATTTAAATAATTCCATTTTGTTACCTTAAGAAAAGAGATTATATTTGATATTTCTAAGAAAAATTAAATTGTGAGCGCATCACTAAAATCCGAGAGTATACATTTTCTTAGTGGAGCGCAGTGGTTATTTTAAACCGGTTTCCTGACATCGCATGTAAGGCAGAAAAATAGTCTGAGGCGTGAGGTGCATTTCATCGTCGCAGCAGCAGCTGTGCATGTCAAGCGTGGCTGCGGCTGATCTCCTCGGGTCGCTTTTTGTCAGCAGTGTCGCGGGTCCTGCCGCAGCCGACTCCCGCGGTGCCCGGCATTGTGGAGATCGACGGCGAGAAGTTCGCAACTCAGTGGTAAGAAGTCAACCTCTGTGGGATTAGAGAGAAGCCCTTTTCATTGCTTTTTCTTTTTCAAGCCTGATGGATATTATTAGGTGCATTAAGGTTGGTGTAGCTCTTTCGATGCTGGTTTTGCCAGCGTCTGACTCTAACCTCACGGCTTGCCTGTGTCGCCGTCTCGCCCTGTTCCCTGCAGGTTACACGCACACTTTGAGACGCACGCCGACGGCTCCGTCTCGCGCTCCGAGATGTACTCTGAGTACCTCTCCACGTGCAGCAAGTTGGCACGGGCTGGCATCCTGACTTCCACTGGCTTCTACAAATGCTTGAGGTGGGCCGCTGGGAGCACAGGGCTTTCCGGGTGCCGCGGTCTCTGAAAACGATGGCGTTGTGGGGGGGGGGGACGTCTACTGGAACTTTTAAATTAGGGATCAGCCCATGTCGTATCGGCATCCCCGCCAGCTCTGGATAGGAAGCAGGGGCTACACGTTGGCCAGGTTTGGGAGCCGGAATCCTGGCTCCGCTCTGCGTGTTTGTGTGTGTGCGTGTGTCTTTGTGGGGGGCTGGGGGGGGGTGTTTGCATGTATTTCCAGCGTTATTCATGTTTCCTCTCAGTGTTTGTTTCCTCCCACAGTACAGACATGCTGTTAGGCTAATTGGTGTCTAATCTGCCCATAGTGTATGATTGTGTGTGTGTGTGCGTGTGCGTGTGTGTGTGTGGCGCACTCCCGTGCCCTGTCCAGGTTGTACCCCAGCCTTGTGTCCTGTGTTGCCTGGGACAGGCTCCAGGCCGCCCGCCCCCCCTCCTCCAACCTGGATAAGCGGGTGGAGGATAGATGGATGAATGAATGGATTAGAGCCGCAGTTCTGAATTACTCACTAGATTTCCCACAGTCTGGGGGCCCCTGATGATCCCCCCCCTCCCCTGAGTTAGGGCTGCCAGTGATTTGTTAAGCAGTATAAATGGTTAAAAAATAGTGGTTAAACAGTAAGCTGATCTAGGCGAGTATTTTCTGTGTAACAAAGTGATGGTAACACAGAGAAATGCCCAGTAAGCTCGTCTTACAGCCCGTTGACGTCCTGCGGTTTGTGCTGTCTCCGTGCGGCAGGAACATCTTCCCAAACCACACGGTGAGGAGGGTGGAGGAGCCCAAGGCGGTGGGGCAGGCCCACATCCACGTGGTGGGGGTCCGGCGGAGGGCCATCCCCCTGCCTGTCCAGCTCTACTACCAACAGCAGGCTGCAGCCGGCCCAGTACCCGGCCCCAGCCCAGCGGCAGAGCCCCCGCCCGTGCCCTTGCCAGGTACGCGAGGCCAGCCGGGTGCTTTAATCGGTGTTTATGCACAGCTAATTTTATTTTTAACTTATGAATATGGCCAAGTTAGCAATTAGCTTCCCTTTGCATTCTGGAGAGCTGCTGCATATTATACGTGTGTGACGCGCGTCTCTGAGCATGCCGACTTTCTGTCTTCCTGCTCAGGTGTACTCCCTGGGGCGCAGTTCCATCAGGCGCCCGTCGGTATCGCCGGGAACCCCAGCTTTGCGGTACAGGGGGCAGCGAGCGTGGCTCACATCACCCACAGGCCGCCTCAAAACTCGCCTTCCCAGCCCCTGCTGCACCAGAACCCCACGGTGACCGGTGTGCCTGGCAAACCTGGAGACGCTGTGAAGGCGGGGGCCATTCAGAGTCCGGTTCCCGGTTCCGTCATCCCAGCTGGTGTGCCTGTTGTCCCCAACCACAGCTCTGCGGCCCCGCCGCCTGTCCTCCCATCGGGGACGCCCGTCGCTGTGTTCCAGCCAGGCATCTCCCAGGCGCACATCTTGGCGGGCCGGGTACAGGGCGTCTGCCCCCCCGGAGGCTCCACCCAGCCTGGCCCGGCCCAGGAGGCCCTGGTACTGGCCGCCTCTGCGCCCTGCTCCTCCCTCCCGAGCTTCCAGGTGGCTGGTGGCCAGGTCTTCACCATCGCGGGTGTCTCCAACCCTCAGGGGTCACGCGTCACCTTCCAGAACATTGCCCCCAAGCCTGTGCCGCCCCAGACACCGCCCCTACCTGCGGCCCCGCCCCCGCAGCAGCAGGGCGTGGTCATCATGGGAGCGGGGCCCCAGCAGGGCCAAGCTTTCGCGCCGGCCATCCACCAGATAGTGCTGGCCAACCCTTCCTCTGTCCCGGGGACCCAAACTGTACAGATAACCGGGCAACCGGGTGTCCCCCCCACCACCCCTGTGTCCCCTTGCACCTCGGCACCTGGCCAAGTCCCCCAAGGTCCTCCCCAGGGCCCCCTACCCACAGTCAGCCAGATGCTCTCCGTGAAACGGCAGCAGCTCCAGCTCCACCACAACCCCCACCCGCCGCCTCCGCCGCCGCCTCCCCCACAAGCTGCCCCTGCCGAATCCAGCCTGATCAAACAGTTACTCCTCCCAAAGCGTGGCCCCTCTACCCCGGGAGGCAAACTCATCCTCCCCGCACCCCAGATTCCCCCTCCCAACAACACGAGGGCGTCCAGTCCGCAGGTGGTGTACCAGGTCACGAACAGCCAAAACCCCAGTTTCGGCGTACAGAGCCCGGCGCAGCAACAGCACCTGCTGGTCGGCCAGCAGAACGTGCAGCTGGTTCCAGGCCCCCTGCAGCCCCAGGGCCCTGTGCAGACTGTGCCCATTTCCAACCTGCAACTGCTCCCCGGACAGCTTATTTCCACAAGTAGCTCCGCAACCATAATCCAAGGTACTCCTGGTAACCAGGTGACTTTTACGGTGGTGCCAAACACGGGGTTCTCCACGGGCGCAGTCGGCAGCAGCGGCGGCTCGCAGGTCGTGGCCCCAGCCACCATCTCCCTTGGTGGCTCGCAGCCTGCGCTGGGCCTGCACGTCCAGGCCCTCAACCAGTCACCGGCGGGATCGATGAACGCGGTCCCGGCACCGCCCTTCCGAGGCGACAAGATCATCTGCCAAAAGGAGGAGGAGGCCAAAGACGCCACGGGGCTCCACGTGCATGAGCGGAAGATCGAGGTGATGGAGAACTCCTCGCTCATGGAGGGCTCTCCCAAGGCGAGCAACGGTAATACCGCGGAGGCTGAGGGGCCGGCAGCTAATGACGGCACCGCTGCCGCCAAGCTGGTCAACGGGAGAAGGTGTGTCGACTTGAGTCTACCTCCTTTCAACTCAGGGAAAAGCCCGTCGGAGGCTGGGGAGGGCACGCAGGTGGTCAATGGGCCTCAGGCCGAGGCCGCTGAGGGTCCCGCCAATGGCGTGCAGGCAAAGGGGCCAGCAGACGCCCCGGAGACGAGAGGCCTCGTCAATGGTGTCTGCGACCCCGACCGAGGAGACAGTTCTCACTTCAGCAAAAACATTCCAAATCACAAAGCTTCCAAGCGCTTGGGAAACGGAGAAATCCCCCGACAGAAGCCGCAGAAGAACCCGGACCCCCCCCAGCACGACACTGCCAAAGCGGATCCGTCGGAGCGGACGCCAAACGGCCCTCTGCCGGTCAACAGCTCCCTGCCTGGTGCCAACACGCTGGCGGGGATGGCGCCCCCTGTCTGCTTGGAGGGCACCAGCAATAGCACCGAGCTTGCTAATGGACCTGTAGTACTGAGCCCCAGCTCGGACTCACCCCCAGTAAAGCAGCAGGTTTCTGCCCCGGTGACCACTGTAAACTCCCTAACAGCCCTGGCTCTGCCCGCCAACGGCTCGAGTGACAGCCGGGGCGCCAAACGGCCGGCTGACGACATGGACCGGGGGACCCTTTCGGGCATCCCCAATAAAGTGGGCGTGCGCATAGTGACTATTAGCGACCCCAACAACGCTGGCTGCAGCGCCACCATGGTGGCTGTGCCCGCGGGAGCAGACCCCATTGCGGTGGCAAAAGTAGCAATAGGGAACGCGGCGCAGCAGAAGCAGAGTGTGTCCGCGGCTGTGCAGAGCAGTCTGCCCCAGGTGAGGCTCTCCGGGAGAAACTTCCCCAACCTTTTCTGTTCATGGCGGCAGCAGCAAAACAAAAATAAAAAATTTGAAATGATGATTTATTTAGCTGCCTGCATAAGTACAGGTGCATAGGAATGCTTCTATTCATATATCCCATCATGCTCTCTTTTGAGACGCACATTTTTAACACATTGCGGGGGATGTTTGGTAAAGCTTGGGAGTCTCAGCCATTTATTTCCGTAGAGCATTTTAGGAGGCTAAAGTCTTTATTTAAGGACCCAAAGGATATGTTCCTTTGCTGCCGGGGCTTGAACCAGCAACCTCCTGAAGACTGAAGTCACATAATCCATGAATCTGCCGCTATCTAACAGACCTGTAGCTACTTATTGTTTTATTAACTTTTTTTTGTTTTTGCTCAACAACCTGGTTTTTGTGAAGTACTTTTATCATCAAATGTAATTGGTCGGGGGGAGTCTCGTTGGGGACCCAGGGGGGTCAGGGTTTTCGACCCAGACGGACAGGTGTGCAGGCGGGACGCTCCCTTGCCGGGCTCCGCCTGGTTGGGGGCGATTTGAATACCAAATGAATTCCCAATCCAGACGATTCACACATGTGGCTTGGCTGGTGAATTTGGAGGTGGTTTGTTCGTTCCACGTCCAGCGTATTAAGTCATTGACTTTTCATACATGAGATATATTAAATTACAGAGGTTTGTAAAGGTGATATTTATGACACACCTTTTATAAAGCTCCTCTTTGAATGGGGTCTGTCTGAGTTGGCTGTCCGATGGCTCTTCAGGGGGTTTGTGGTCATAGTTACTTAACACGAATTCCTGGTGAAACCAATAACCTGCATTATCTGTGGCCTTCTGTGATTCTTGCATTTAACCTTCTGGTTATGTGGTCAGTTCCTTAACCACCATAAAATGACAGTGCCCACCCCAATAGTGGTGATGTAATAATGTGTCTGTGTGGTTTCCCCGGGTAGCCGTCACCGATGGCTCCAACGCCCCCGCATCCCCATCCCACCCAGACCAGCACAGGGAACTCCAGTCCACCTCTGGCTGGGCCGCAGGCCCCAGCGGAACGGGCGGAACCAGCTGAACAGGCCCGGAAACCGGGCCAGAACTTCAAGTGCTTGTGGCAGTCCTGTAAACGGTAAGCCTGGGGGTCGCAGCTTCAGACTGCGGCAGGGGTGCTCCCCGTGTGCCACGTACATCTGGGCTTCTTGACTCGGGGTTCCAATCTATTTTAGGTGGTTTGAGACGCCCTCTCAGGTGTTCTACCACGCTGCCACACTGCACGGCGCCAAGGAGGTCTATCCTGGCCAATGTCTCTGGGAAGGCTGTGAACCCTTTCCCCGGCAAAGGCTGTCTTTCATCACCCACCTGCAGGCAAGCGCCTCCTCCGTCCCTCAATGCCTTTCTGCCGGGCTGTAGCCCAGCCCGGTTCGCAGGTGTGACCTCACCTCACCTCTTTCTCTGCCACCTCCCTCATCCACCAGGACAAGCACTGCTCACGGGATGCCCTGCTGGCTGGACTGAAGCTGGAGGAGCAGATGCTCAGCGGCGGTCCGAACGCTTCCAAGTACGTGTGGCCGTCCGGCCCGGCGTCAGAGGTTCACACGCGGTTCACGTGACGTGAGATTTTTTTAGCTCGCCTGCTGCGCCCTCTTGTGCATAGCTTAAGTGTGTGACGGTTCAGAATATGGTTAATATGAAAACATGGTAATGCGTACCTTTCGCGTACAAGAATGGAGCTTGTCACCGCGGTGGCATATTTTCGGGACGTTTGGAGGACAATAAGGGCAGAGAACTGCAGCGACGTTCCTGCTCATCTTAGGTTCACAGCGAGGCTGTTTTAAGGTTCTTATCGTTAAGAAGTTGCCCTTATTACTTGAATTAGCAAAGTTTAGATCAATGTGTCCAAGGTCACGTATACAGTTTACGATTAACTGTTTATTACAGCCTAAGTTGCTGGCATGGCACTTAAAGTCAACATAACTGTTGTTTACTGGAAATGAATATGTATGAGTGTAGATGTAGCCAAAAGAAATATTGCTAAGTGTGACAGTACAGATGAAAAGAAACAATGTGACACTCAGCATTGCAGTCTTGTGAGTCATTTCAATATGAATGACAATGGTTCTGTTTTTTAGAGGCGACTGGGATCCAACTACATATTTTAACATGGCTGAACTTTACCTGTAATGATGGTTATTTAAGGTCATTAAGTGCTGGAAAATTATGTGGGAAGAATTGAAAGATGCTTGGAGTTTGAACAAGGGGGCAGAATCCCGGGGAAGAAGGCTGGAGTGATACAGACAGTGGAGAATGTGTGTGGTTTTTATTGCCTTGAGCCGACTCGCTCAGAATGGAAGTGTCACACAGGCTGTGGGAAGCACAGTGACATCACAGCCTCCCAGGGTTTTACTCGCGTAGCGTAGTCTGTTTACAAACAGCACCGTGGCGACTGGACAGACGTGTCGCCCACTTCCCTTCGCAGAGTGAGAGGTGGGCTGTAGTGAGCCATGTCAGGTGAACAAGAGCTCCCTCTATACACATTGGTGGGCTTTGTCACTCTGCTTGCTTGTTAGTGACCCCTGCTGTCTGTTTGGGTGAATAGCCACGGGATGCTGTCTTTAATCGGTGTAAAGATTTCATGCGACGTAGAACCGCCCCCATAGACTGAGGTTGATCTTTATTATTAAGTTGCCACACTGTCCAGTATTCATGCTGTTTGTAAAGGCGCTCTAATCTAGAAGGAGACCATCTGGTCCCCTGTGTAGCGTGGGGGCATCTAGGTCAGTCTGTCATGTTCCCCCTACAGGCCCCCGGCTGACAATGCCCCCACCCCCCGGTCCCAGAAGCCTGTGTCCAGTCATCCCAGTGCTGCCCTCATGGCCCTGAGGCGTGGCTCCCGCAACCTGGCCTTCAGGGACTTCACTGTAAGTATGGCCTGCAGGAGGCGCTGGTGCTCAGGGCGTGGCCAGGTTGACCAGCTCGGCGCCTTTGCGCGGGATCCCCGTTCTGCTTCTGCTCGCTGCCCTGATTCCCGTCACATGGCTCCGTGTTTTTAATTAACGTCACATATTGATTAATGGTGCTGTCATTTTTAGGCAGCTGCTTAACTACTTGTTTCTGTCCATGTAGGACGAGAAGGAGGGACCAATAACCAAACACATCAGACTGACTGCTGCCTTAATATTAAAGAACATCGCTAAGCATTCAGGCTGTGGCCGGAAGTAAGTCCATTTCCCAGTTTTCATGTGCCGTGTACGTGGGGGGCAATTTACTTGCTCCAGTGTTTAGGGGTGTGTTGCCATTGGTTGATGGTATGACTGGTTAAGCTAACTAGCTGTCTGGGCGATGCTGTGAGCTATGACTACAGATCAGTGAAACTTCTTCAACACATTTATTAAACATAAGGATACTGTACATTTATACTACAAACGCTGGGGCGTGTCAGTACGCCTGTTGTTTATGTTTTAGGCATGCTACTATTCTGCTGCCACATTGTGAGCATTCGTAAATTGTATAGTACTAAAAAGCCAGTACCCGGATGGAGAGCTACGTCAGATTTTACTGGTGCTGATACTTGTAGTGAGCAAGTACTCGAATTTCCACCTGGAGCATATTTAACACTAAGCCTTTGTAACAGACCAAGTGATTTATAGGTTCATTTGTGTTCATTAAACCTTGAATGGTGTTCTTAGCTTAAATTTCTCATTTGTGTATAATTTTAGTAACTTTTGCATATTTATAATGACTACTTCAACAGAACTGCGATTTAAACACTTGTCCCTTTGGTCTTCGTGCGAATACATGTACCGCTCAAAATAAACAAATATTTAATATATACATCAAGAATGTGACATTCTGAATGTTAAATCCTCTACATTTGTGGAGAAATATATTGGTAGCCGGTAATATATTTACAAGAAGAGACTGAAAAATGTGATTACATGTAACTGGATGTTTTGTTTTGGTTAATCTAATTCTCGTGGTTTAAAAATGGATGCAGAAATTCCATAAATTTCGGTGGAGTTTTGTCTTGTGTCTGGGAAGCTAACGGGCTCTTTAATGCTCTGTGAGAATAGGGTTCCGCTGCCACACAGGCAACACGCTTGGCTGATGTGTTGGTTTCTTTATTCACATTAATCTTCACATTAATCTTCTACATGTAGCTGAGCATCGTGGTGTTGTTTGTTTTCGTTTGTTTTTTTTTTTCCGTTGTTTTGTTTAACGGACTCCCGTCTCTTGGCAGGTTGGTGAAGCGGCATGAGAGCCAGCTGTCCGTGCTGGCGCTCAGTAACATGGAGGTGTCCACCACACTTGCCAAATGCCTTTATGAACTTACGCGCTCCCTCCAGGCGTGAGCAGGTGCCAGGACTGGGACTTGTCAAGTGAGTCAGTCCTGCTTCTCTCCCGCTGACCAGGGGAGAGAAGCTGGATCCAAAAAAAAAAAAAATCTAAATAAATATAGATAAATAAAAGGAAAAGGAGGCTCGAGGCCTCGTTACTGAAGACGGCCTTTGAAGGAGGGTGGGGAGAGGATGCCACGGGCCGGGAAAGTCCACAGCTCCTACCGTCTGAGGTCCGATCAGCCAACACAGGCGTCCTCTCCACACACTGCCACAGGATCTTCCACCAGCTGTTCGGGGGGGGTGGGGGGGGGGCGTTCGGACGCAGCCCTGAAGGGAAGAGTTCCTTACCAGCCACATTGCTCCATACTTTACAATCAGACAAGATTTTTATTCCCAGACCAATATGAGCACATTTTTTGTAACCCTGGGACAGTTTGGCTGAACCAGTTTGCATACGAGTTCCTGAGGGGGGCTGGGGGGGGGAGGGGGGGGGAGTTCAGCGAAGTCGGTGCTGCAGCAAACAACTGGACAGATGGCTGTTCTTCACAACTCGGTAGCTTGGTTTTCTTACTTGAGCTGATATATTTTCACTTATTTATTATCAAAATGAATACCAATATGGTTAAATGAAAATCCTGTAAATGTCTGTGAATATTTATATATATAAATATATATAGATATATAAATGAGAAATGAGTTCATTTCCACGCCTCTGCAGCCACAGGCGCGGTGCTCTGTGGTGTCATAAGAAGCATTACTTTGGTAGATTTTATAATGCTCCCTGTCAGTTGTATCAGATGTGATGTACACTCAGCAGTGGATGAATGTTCTTAGAAAAACTGTACATACTTCTGCAAAGGTACTGATGCTGTAAAGTTTTTTTTTTGGGGGGGGGTGAGGGGGGGGATGGTTTTTGTGGAACTTTTTTTTTTGTATAATATACCTTGTAGGACTCATTTTGCTGGCTGAAAGAGTATGGAATAATATATCTTGTCATTTTTGTAGAAGAAAAACTATTCAAGATATTTTTCCCCCCCCTAACATGTATCCATTGTAAAAGTTTGTCATTGTACAAGCTCAATGCTTGAACAAAATTCTTTTTGTATTTGTAAATTGGTTTAAATACATGGAGTTTTATACAGGTTTACTCCTGTGTTATATTTGCTTTTTTGTGCAGGTATGATATTTTCTTCACGACCTTTTCTATCTTAATATAGTGTGGAGTTTTAGTATACTATTTTTTTTTTTGTTTTTTCATTCTTACTACCATGCCACATTCCGGCCTATCCCCAGACTGTCTCCTATACAGTGTGTTGTGTGTGACATAACTGCCTGTTCTATTAGCATATGAATGGGGATCTTTGACCCTCCACCATTTCTGCTGTGTCAGTAGGGTGTGCGATATGAATAGACCTAACAGTCTGTTAGATTGCCTTTATTTACTTTGGTGACTGTTTATAGTTTTTAAATAAAAGACTGAACCTTTTTTTTTGTCCTTTTTTTATGTTGAACTCTTAACAGTTAACTGGCTGTGTGAGATTGAGGTCTTTTCTCTATCAACAGTTGGAAGTGTCTACATTTATTCGCTATAGGTTAGCACAGCAGCCTGGACATGGTCAGGCTGTTGTGAAGATATTTTTTGTATTGAAAATTTTACTTTTTCCACAAAGTTTGTACATTTTGAGTAACACCAATAAAGCCCATCTTTAAAAGAGAGGTTCTTAAAATCTTTGTAAACGCAGGAACCGGTCCCCATGTCTGACAATCTCATGAGGCTTGAGTGACCCAGTTCATCACGTAAGGGGTTTTCTCCACCAGCAAGCTGCCCGGGTAAATAGATAATGTATCCATAAGGACATGGGCTTGCAACCTGAAATTCCCTGGAAATAGTAGTAAAACTATCCAGCTGTGTAGACATGATGCTTTAATTACAACCATCAGCTAAGCAACGTGAAGGTGAGTTGGTTCCAAATGTAACTGTCGAACACCATCGGTCAGTGACAAATGTACATAAGACAGCAGATGAATTATTTAATTGCTCTATGGATCACATAAGCATTCACACAGCACATCTGGGAGACATTGTAAGGGAATAACATTCTGAGTGAGGATTACAGTTCATAAAAAAGCCAGTAACTTAAGTCTAAAGTTAATGGAGGATTAAACGGCTCCTGTATGAATCAGCTACCAGCGCAATCATTGCTATTTTGTACAAATCCTAATAAACCAAGACACACAGGCATGACTCGCTAATCAATAATCAAGCTACTATGGGGGGGGGGGGGGGTGAGGGGGCAGAGAAATACAGCAGTTCCCAATTCACCATATCTATTTAAAATAAAGTGTTTTAATACTATAATTTACAATTTGATAATTTTTAAACAAAATATGAACTCTATAGAAAATCTTTATTCATTAAGGTAGGAGATATCAAAAGACATGGATATCAACATACAGCTGGTGGAAATTGCACTTCTCAGAATGGTCGGAGGGAAACTCGTTCAGAACTTAAGTTCGTCAGACTTCTTGCGTCCATGCTTGTATTTGTCGACGTAGGCCTTGACCAGGTTTGCCACCTTAGCGGAATTCACCTCTCCACTTTTGCTATGGCAAACCTGAGATGAAAGCAAAATATGGCCATTCATTTTTAACATCAGTTTGCTGCCAGTCTTACTGAAAAATTCTGGAATGTTCTGCAAGAACACAAAAGCAATATTTCACCTATCACCACAATAGGCCCTTCTGCACTCACCTTCTCCACTGCTTTTCGCACTATTTCCTTATACTCCTCCTTGGTAATATCCTTGTTTTGGTAGTAGGGTTTGATGGCCATTTTCACTTCATGGATGGCCTTTTCCTGAATCTGCAGCTTCTACAGAGGGGGGGGGACCCAAGACACGACATTCATACCAGGTGTGCAATACGGCAGATCACACGTGCGTGCAAATCACGGGCGTTAGCCCTGCCTTTTCCTTCTTAGAGCTGTCTGCATGCATCTCAGCACGATGCCTGTCACCAGAGCGCGGCTGAGTGGTGGAGGAAGGCAGGGCGGCGCCCGGTGCCCCCTGGGCCGTGCTGTGGGGGGGGAGAGAAGCCCCAGACCTGCTGCTGCCTGCCGCTTTCTGGGAGAGTAAAGACATAGGAAGTCAGTAAGCTGATCGGCAGCTGGTTTCAGTACTGGGGGGGGGGGGGGTTGCTCTGATATCCCCCTCCTAGACTGAGCTTGAAATGGGAGGCTAATTTACAACATCACACTGCTTTACAAATAACTCTGATTCAGAACATCTTTGACAATGTGTAATAAGTTCATTAAAAAAGTAAATAAATAAATAACCCCCCCCATTCGCTCCCCATGACAGATGGGGTTGAATCTTCTCAGATTTTTTTTCCCTTTTGAAACTCTGATTTCTGCAAATTTCAACCACGCCAATCTCACCATAAATAATAATCTCACCACAGCTAAACACAGATACTAGTGTTTTCTGTCCAGTCATATGAAATGAAGACCAAACTGACACAAATGAGACCTCGTACATCCCATTTGCAAGTCTCATACCTGTACTGTCTGGCTGTCTGCTTGCTGTATGGGAGGGGGTGGTGGCGGGGGTGGGGGGACGCCCTGTGAGACCCCCACCGGCACCTGCAGCAGAGGGACGCTAGGGTGGAGGAACATGGGGACCTGGTGGGGCACAGTAAATGGGGCTGGGGGGAGCTTGAGGGGCTGGGGGTGCGTGCCCACAGGAAAGGGCAGCAGGGGAGCCGCGGTCGGGGGGGGGGCTGGGGCCTGGGGCATCGGGAGGTGGTGCGCCACACTCAGGGGCACCTGGGGACCTCCACCTCCCTGAGCGTTCAGGTCGCCCTGAGTGGGTTCTGGGCACAAGAATGAAACGGAGCAAAATCTAAGAGGCACAGGCAACTTGACATTTACATTTTAGAGCAACCTTAAGGCCAGTCCTTCCCAACCCAGTCCTCAGGGACACCGACAGTCCACATTTTTACTCTCTCCCAGCTCCCAGCACACATGCACTGGGTATCTGCTGATTTTGGCTCCGAGTTGGGATGGTCCCTGAGCACTGGGCTGAAGAATACTGGTTAAGACAAATCAAATTTAAGAAAATAATACATAAATAAATATCACTTGATTTTAAAATGGAAGAGTATGCACAGTCTTATGTCAATCAATGCAGTAAAAAAAAAAAAAAAGCAATCTATTGTATTATTAATGAAACAGATTAGTGAATTAAAAACCTTTATGCAAGCTTCCCGATCTTAACCACTTCACTTAGAAATACTCAGCTGAGTATTTCTAAGTGCCAAACTGAAAGCCACTTCAGGAAATTCAGTTGTACGCAACTGCTGAGCCTGTCAGATAAGACACACACAGGAAAAGAGCGTATGGGTTTACCTTGCGCTGGCTTCTCTTCATCCTGTCTGCTCCAGCCACTCGAGCCCCGCCCCCGCCTGGAGTAATAATTCTGCACGTCTGCAGGCAGAGTCCGGCACACGGCCCAGTTTGAGGCAGAGGACCAGCCAGAACGGTCAATAGGGGGCTCTGGATGCTCCTGTTCCACAGTCCTCCTGTTAAGGCGATTCTCGTTGAATCGCGAGTACGAGTCATTCCCTGAATTGTTTGAAGTTCCTGAGAAAGAAGAGTTTCTTGGCTGCCACCGGTTCTGTGCTACGTCGCCTTTTTGCAGAGAGCCTCTTTGGCTCCATCCGGCACCGCGTCTCCACTCCGGAGCAGTACCTCCTTGATGAGCGTTGCGAGACCAATTGTCTCCCGCACCATTACTGCAACTGTCCTCCCACTGAGAAGAGTTCAAGCCTCTGCTTCTACTGCAATCCTCTGAGCTGTTTGCCATTTTTTCTTTCACCCATTCTGGGTTTTCCCCTCTGGCCTGGTCAAATGATGCTTCCGCAAGGGCTCCATTATCATGAGGTTCAGTGCCTGTACCTGAGGAGTTGCCTGGCCTCTCCTGGTCATGTCTCCTTGAGTTGTAGCTCTCCCGAGCATTCCTCCTGTCATCACCAGCCCACCGGTCCCTCCTCCTCGGGGAACGGCCGCCTGGCTCCGCACGTTCTGACGACGAACCTCGGCCATACCCCCTGTTCCTGGACCTAGATCTGGAACGAGACCTGGATCGAGATCTAGAACGGGATCGTGTTCTTGAACGCCTTCTACTCGTCCTCTCTCGATTACGGTTTCTTCTGTATTCGTCACTTTTCTGGCTCTCTCTGCCATTCTCTCGCTCTCTGCCACAATCCCCGGACCTGTACCTGGAGGACCAGCTGCCATTGCGATCCCAGTCACGATCGCGATCCCTGGATCTCGATCTTCTCTGCTCCGCTTTGGAATCCCTAAGACTGCTACCACTGTCCTTTGACTTTGCCTCTGACTGCTCGGGCTCCCTTTTTGACTCCTTCTTTGGTGACCAAGTAGTAGATGGGGAATGGAAACGTGACTTGCGTTGCCGGCTCACAGGCTGCTCATTCTGCTCGGGGTCCCCTTGAACTTGAGGTTTCTTGTCTTCCTCAGAAGTTTGGCTACTGGTCATGGAGTCTGTGTGCATTGGAACACTGTCACTTCTCTGCTCCGATTCAGCTTCTAATTCGCCATGATCATTACTTGGGGAGTCACAATCCATAGGTACCATTTCCATGTTGTCCTCAGATTGCTCATTTTTGCCTTCCTCATCTTCTACTCCATGTGTAAGACTTAAACAATCATCGCTTCCTTTTATAGCTATGCAGTTCTCATCAGCCTTTTCGATAACTGTACATTTGTTAATGTCTTCATTTGGTTGGTCTCTTGAGAGGTCATCCGGCTGTACATCACAGCCAGTTTCTACAGACTCTGGTCTTGAAATATCCTCATTTATATCCTCTGCAATGTGCATCTCAGTATCACCAGCGTGGTCAGCATTTGAGGACATGACGTTTGTAGGGATGCTCTCCAAATTAACCTCATCCTGGTCAGAAGAGGAAGGTGAACTGCTATTTGCCAGATCCTGGTTAGAAAGACACTTGCTATCTTCATCCAAATCAGATATGTCACCCATCCTAAATGGATTGCTCTGTGCCTCATCATCAGACAGATGCTCCAGATCTTCTTCTCCCTGGCTTTCCTGTGTCTGATACTCTGCCGCCCCCCCATCAGGACTGCGGTCTTCCCTGGTGATGTTTTCTACCTCATCTTCATCCTCCGAGCAGTGATACGAGGTTTTGGGGCCATCGTATGTGTTACAGGCCTGTGTAGGCCCACCACTCTCTGCGGTTAAAACCTGCTCACCATCTGAAATCCGCGGACCTAATTCTGCATCATCGCTGTCCTCTTCTCCGCCATCTTCATCCTCCAAGTCTTGCTGCACTTCATCACTGACATCCTCTGGGCTGTTTTGGGACTCCTGTATGTTTTTTCTCCTTGGTCGTGTATTACCCTTGAAACGCTGTTTTTCTTCAGGCCCCTGCTTTGGTTTCCTCTTTCCAGTCTGTTTCCTGTTTGTTCGGGAACCACTGCCAGCCTTGGGAGACGGGTTTGAAAAGGAGGAGTTCGAGTCAGAGCTCCCGGACTGCAAAGAACACGGGTCTTGGGCAGGGGACAGCTCCCGGGTTCTGCTGCTTCGAGTCGTTCGCGTGGGAAGCGCTGCCGGTTTACTCTTCAAGCCTTTGGCTCCAGTGGTCTTTGTTGCTTTCTCCTCCCCTTTTGCACAAGTGACAGCACAGACTTTTCCCTGAAAGGCTAAATAGTACAGAACATATCACACACATACACACACACCCAAAGGATTAAAATGCCCAAACCAGATAGACATATAGAGAAAAGGCTGATATAGATGAATACTGAGTTGCATAACGACACTAATGTTTATGACAACCCAGAGCTTTAAATAAATCCACACGAATGCAGCTCACCACGCCCCACGGTGTCATTACTCCTCAACGTGAGGCTAACAGCGAGTGACTGGATTCCCGGGAACTTACCAAACCATCTGCCTACTTGCTGCGCCTCAGAAGAGGAGTCTGGCAACAGAAATCCCGAAGGAGACACTGCATTACTCATCTCACGCGTACTGGGGGGCCGCCTGTAATACAAGGAAAGAGAATGACTACACACTCTGCCGAGCAAAATCAGAAATATGATACTATGGCATGTGAAAAGCAGAAAGAAACACTGTTACAGCAGTAATGCCAGGAGAAAACACTGCGAGGAACATGCCGACAGAAAACAAAATGCAGTGGCTCACGAATGCAGTGGCTTCAGTGAACAACTGTGAAAATCTACAAAATTTTACTCTTAGGGCTTGGAACACAGTATTACGGGGCTCAGTTTTCCAGAATCCACACAAACCAGGGACGCATACAGCCGGCGGACAAGTTGAAGAAGCAGGCTGTGCAAAAATATAGGGGCCAAACTTCCGAGTCAAAAAACTAAACTGATCTGTAGAATCTATAGCTGTGCGCTTCAACACCATGAATAAGCTCCCATAGCACAAAGCACAGAATCAAAGGAAAAAGGTAGCAAGCCCACCAGGGGAAGCCCTCGGCGGTAATGGAGGCTGTGATGGGCTGCCGAGTGCGATCCCAGACCTCCAGGTGGCAGCGTTTATGGAGAACCATGGACTCCTGCTCGTACGCAGAGATCAACTCTGCACTGCAAAAGACAGACCCCAACACGACGTTCTCATTCCATAGAAGAGTCCTCTTCATACTATACATGACATCTATCATAATTAACTCAAGATCTAAAATAGATCAATATAAATTTACACTCACAGGACTGGCGGCAGGGTCACACGCTTTCCAGTATCCAGGCCCGGAAAGGCAGGACAAGGGTCCAGGGACCAAGGACAGCAGGGCTCTGCCATTAACTGTCAAGGCGCACACATCCCGAATCAGCACCAGCCAACTTCAGGAGGATGACCTCATTCTCTGACCAATCAGACAGCCACCTCCTAGCACCAATCACCACAGTCTATTCTTAATATACTGGCAAGAAAAAAATAAATAATCACTAACCTTCTTGTTTTTCATAGCAGAAGAGTCTTGCTTGAAGTCGTTTCCAGAAAGGCCTTGAGTACGGCATATGAGATCAGAGTTTAATTCCTTCACTAAGGAGGACCTTATTCTTCTCAATTATGATACCGCATGAAAATTATACATTCACACATAGCTACGCAGATCCATGTTTTCTTAAAGGGAAAGAACACATGGGCAGTGTTGTACTGCCATCTAGTTAATCTTCCTGGAGCTAATGATCATCTCAGAACATCCCTTATCTGTGAAAATAATGTCAGGGCTCTGTTTGTGCTCCTTGCTACTGACCAGCCAGGCAAGCTGTGTGTATCCATGCAAAGTAAATGGGGAAGAGAGATATTACATTTTTTTTCAGTATGTTCAGTCACTTGGCCATGAGACATCCGGTCTGATTTTTTCTCATCTTCCCTCCTGCTGGAAATCAGAAATTTTCATGACTACCTTGGCATAAAAATCACTTCACTCAGGAGACGCCGTAAAAACCAGCACGGAAAACTCAGAAGCAAATTCCCACATTTTTGTTGTTGTTGTCGTGACCTTGGTTATATCCAGTCAAGGTAAAAGCATGTTTTTAGAGACGATGTTTGACGAGTCGCACGCATACCTCAAAACTCTCTCCTTTCCATTCTCGGCTCCCTTGTTGAAGTGACAGGTCTGTATTTCAGTCTGACTGCTTTTCGTTTTTACGGGAATCTGAAGTACAACAGTACAGTTTTGGGAGAATCAACACCATATACGTCACTCATTCAGTGCCGGATTGGAATCAGTAATTATATTTACACAAAAACTCCAACCGAGTTCATGGAACATCGCGCTTCTCCACGTACCATCACGTAACCCAGAGCATCCCATTTGTAGACGGTGTTGAATGGCCTGCGGTCCACAGGACAGGAAGGAACCATCTGCAACACAAAGCCATGATGTGGCAGGACAGCCAATGCTAAGGGGGCTAACGGCTTCGACGACGGTGCAACCAGCTAACTCCAAACCTCCTAAGCAGCACCAACACTTGTGCAACATCACCAGGGCCCTTGTTCTCATCCCCCCTAACACTAGCTAGGGAATGCTTGCATGGGCGTTCGGGGGGGGGGGGGGGGGGGGGGAGGAGGAGAACGACGCAACTTGCCTCTGCCCATTGCAGGATGCAGCGGAGGCAGAAGACGTGACAGCAGGTGGGCAGCACAGCCAGATCGCACGGCGCCAACGGGTTCAGGCAGATGGGGCACCTGTCCACCTCATCGCCCATCAGGTACCCAGCCTCTGGGGTGTCGTCTTGGCCTTTTCCGCCTAGAAAAGGCACCCTGACTTACCATGACGCATTCCGCTGGTACCCACTCCTATATTAAATAGTTTTTCCCCCCCTTCGCTTAATATGTTAGTTTACTAATGATCTTGTAGCAAACAAGCACAGATTACTTAATTATCCCATTTTGCCCCCTTCAACAGCAATACAATACTTCCAACTGCACTCAATTTAGCCGGTCAGCCATTAGATTGATAAGTGCCTGCTGGTGGCACATGCCCACAGCTAACTGCACCGATCGCACCATTAAGCACAGGTGCACGCAACATTAAAAGCCGACTCCATGCCTTGAGCACTACATATGGCAGTTCTCTTTAATGATTTTTTTGAATAAACGCCAGGACTTAATTCTGCTTAATTAAAGCTCCAATCCTGGACCCAACATTAGCTTCAGAGGTCTTCAGTCGGCTACCTCCCAGGACGGCAAGCAAGCCGCACAGTAGCCTGTCGCCAATACCCTGAGTGACAGCGAGGGTTACGTCGCTGGATGGGTGGGTCAGCCTCATCTTAGATGGGAGCGGAGCGCCACGCTTAAACTTGGCCTTTCTGTATAGGAGACAGACCATGAGAGACACTCGCCGGCATTACCGCTGCCAGCAAAACTGTGTGCGGGCCTGTTGGAAGCAATGTGACAATCGCTGAACTCCTTCCCTCTTCATTCGGGATTGAATAAAGCCGATAGTTTTATTATTTCACTGTTTAGAGTTCAGTGACTACAGCCATTAAATCCTCCTCAGCCACTATACTGGTATCGTCTTTAAGCTAAACCCCAAGCTGAGCTGAATTAGACCGACCCACCCACTGACCTCCCGACCGCACGCGCACACACACACACACACACACACACACGTGTGCACACACACATGATTAATAAGTAATGATCACTTTATACAAACAAACCCGGAATTGAGAACCTGTCTGATAAACAAAACAATGACATGTTCATCTGAACGCAAAACCTAATAACTTTCTGCTCCAAACTGCAAAAATATGGTTTTTAATTTCTGTCAAGTATCAATGAAAACTTAAAAAGAAAAACAGCCCAGTGAGTGATGCCAGAGCACAGATTTATCGCTCACATGCTTATGCCTGGATCTGCAAACAAACGAAAACCCTTCCTTCAGTTAATTATGCAGGCAGCAGAGGCCTTTACATGCAGCAAAGTACAATGAGACCCCGGTGGCCTGACAATCCTCAGACACAGCATACCGTGCTGGACGACACAATAACGCAAGGGAAATTTAATACAGGCCATTATCAATTCATCTGTTTTCAATAACCGCTGATGCTTTTGGGTTTGTGGTGGCCTGAAGCACAGGATACATACCACAAAGACTGACAGGCAGGCTGTGGGGTATTATAGAGCAGCGTTTCCTAATCCGGTCCTCGGCGACCCACAGACAGTCCACATTTTTGCTCCCTCCCAGCTCCCAGGAGCAAAACCGTGGACTGACGGTGGACCAGATTGGAAACACTGCTACAGAGCCATGGGACTGCTTTATTTACTCATACAAAAGGCAGTTCCGAGTCAAAATTGACCTGAAATGTATGTATTTGGGGGGCGGCATGGTGGTGCAGTGGTTAGCACTGTTGCCTCACACCTCTGGGACTCGGGTTCCAGTGTCCGCTTGGTTACATGTGTGCGGAGTTTGCATGTTCTCCCCATGTCATCGTGGGGTTTCTTCCGGGTACTCCGGTTCCCCCCCCCCCACAGTCCAAAAACATGCTGAGGCTAATTGGAGTTGCTAAATTGTCCATAGGTCTGCATGTGTGAGTGAATGGTGTGTGAATGTGCCCATGATGGGCTGGCCACCCATCCTGGGTTGTTTCCTGCCTCGTGCCCATTGCTTCCGGGATAGGCTCCGGACCCCCCGTGACCCAGTAGGATAAGCGGTTTGGAAAATGGATGGATGGACGTATTTGGATTAGGAAACCAAAGCGCAAACTCAACACTAAGCAGACGGGTATGGCTAGCAGGCAAAACATAATTAAAGTTTCATTTTGAGTGATAAACTGTCCATCAAACCTACAACGTTCATGAGGCAGGATGATCAACAGTAATTAAAACACAAGTGGCTTTTAAATTTGAAAGTTAAATGCAAGGCTACCAATCTACAATAGGAAACGAAAAAATGCTAAGCCCTTTCGTGTCATTTTAATTATATGAAAAAAAGACAACTGGGTTTTATGTTTTAAGCACATTTTTACAAGTAGCAAGTGTGACGTTATTTAAAAATCAGAAAATATTTTAGGTTCAACAAAAAGGAAAGAAAAATATTGAGTTTCTTTCAACGGGACTCATTTGTACTGGTAAACACTGTTGCTCACTTGTTAAAACAGATGTTTACTGATGCAGCAAGGTGACTTCGTTCCCATGGAAATGGGAGCGTGCTGGTTTACATACATGCTTTCTTTAGGGACGTGGTTATGCAGGAGAGCCTTCATTTCAGCCAACCAAGGACAACAAAACGAAACCGTAAAGCTTCAAGCAAAAAAAAGCATTTCAACGTGGGTGCCAAGACTGCGATGAAGCTCACTGCATGTCTAAAGAGAACATTCAAGATGCTGTACAAAACAAAATCTACACGCGTTATACAATCTCCAAGGATTTCCGACAATAAAGAACACAGAAAATGGGAATTGGAATAGGGTCATTTCAAATGACATTTCAGTAATCGTTTTATAGTTTACAAATGCTTCATTAGAGATCATTTACTAATAAAAAGCCTGAGCTTTGATTTCAGGATGATGACTGATTTGATTGCCAATGAAAAGAAGAACGAAAGCTCTTATTACATAAAACAGAAGCCAGGGGGCATGAACGCAAATCCCAATTTGCAAATCCTGTTCCTGTCAGACTCAACCTGTGCTACCTGTGCAAATAACAGCGATAACGCTCTGTACCTATAACCATCTATGCAGGGAACTGCCTTCACAATGTACATACTCACCATTTCCTGTCTCCTCAGTCATCTTTGGCACCATGATCCCCCCTCCCCTCAAGTGACTAGATACCTGTGAGGGAAGACAAACAGATTATCTTTGTAAATTCTGCCCCCTCGGCTGCCCCAACACAGCCAAAAACTGCATCAACGCATAAACGAAAAGCAACAGGTTAAGCACGCAGTACGTGATTGTCGCATACACACACGATAGCATGACATTACCACAGCATTTAACGGTCAGTTCTCAGGACTTCAGAAAACACCACTAAAGGACCAAGACATTGCAGCACAGCACCCATGCCTGCACACTAATAGACATTAAAACTGCAGCTAACCACTCTGATGTCAATGTAATTAACCATTACCAGGGGTGGTTATGGGGCACTGCTTTGAAAGGGATGCTTTGCAACATGGGAAACACCCCTAATAAAACTGAAACATTCAAAAGGTCAGTCAAGATTAATGTTAAAATCCAAAACTTACGATTTAGCCACATACATAAAAAAAGGACAGGCAGACCTAATCATCTTCTTGATTTCTCATCTACAATAACTCACAACCTATCCCAACTGCAAAATACAAATGGTCTCTAATGGTAGGAGGTGGTTTGAAGAGTCAATTCTCCTGTCAAATGAAACTGAAGACTAATTAGATTAACTTTTGGGACAAAAATTTGATTCATATCAAGGTTTAAAACACTGCAGCCGTCACATTCACCGAAGCCCGTCTTCAGTTCACAGCACCCTGCCACCTTCCCCAGAGCGTCCCATAAGAAAAATCCCACACACTGACACTCAGGGCCGGTCAATGCTCCCGGTCCAATAGGCCGCCACCTTGCCAACCAATTTCACTTTGCCTCGAACGAGGGGGGCGCCGGTGGTGATGCCCACCTAGGGCGCCACATCAGCTTAGACTGGTACTGCTGACCCTGGCCTACTCACCAGTCCACACTTAGCGCTTAGTTCCCGTATGACGTCATGCTACCAGGGTAAGGCTAATTAAAAGCAAAATCGTTAATTTCCGCTCCCCTCAGTGAAACCCACCGAAGATCTTCCCGCAATGAGAGACAGCCACAGAAACACTGGTCCAAAATTATATCACATGCTTTTTTAGGTTATTGTTTTTCTATTATTTGAATTCCATGTTTCTTGGCGCTTATAGCTACTTTTTGAACTTTAATAAGCCGGATGTTGATAAATATTCTGCTCCAGCGTGAAGGGGCCCGAGCCGGAGTAACAGCGTTCATACAGCCGCGGACACAGGAGCGCAAATTCGGCTCTAACTAGCGAGTTACCGAGTTAACATCGACCGGTCATCCTTTTATTTTAATCGTAGGAGTGGTTAACTAGCTCCAGAACCTGAGGCTCGGGTCCTACCTGCCGCCTATGGGCCCCGGGGACGCCCGGCCCTCTGAGCGCCGCCAAAACAGCGACTCGTAACTTTCAAAGAGCAAAAGGCCGGACAAAGTAGGGTAAACAAAAGGCGGCGAGGCGCCTGGCTCCAGCCCCCAGTCCGCCTCGCCGAGTCGCGGGCAGGGTGAGCTTCGGGCGGCGAGGGGCGCCAGCGGAGCCCCCTGGGCACACGGATCCTTTGGGGGCAGCGCAGGAGCACCGAACCGGGCAGGCCCCGGGAAAGCTACGGAGCAGCCGGCCGCGCCGTGTGCCCGAGCGGCAGCGCGTCCGTCCGATCAACTTTCAGTCTTATTCCTTAACACCCAAGATGAAGCAAAACACCCAAATAACTCACTTTTGCATGGAAAATTATTTAACAAAAAAGTAATGGGAGTAGCGGGGGAGCCGAAGCGGCGAGAAGGCTGTAGTTATATAGCTCGCCATGTGCCACATGTAAACTACCGTGACCTTTCAACTCAGAAGGCCCAACTCGCCCGTAACACTCGGGGGGAAAAGTGCATGGCGTAGTTGAAATAAAGCACAAGTGCGATTATTTCGCCGACAAAGTGCGCGGAAGCGATCGTCGGCAGGTGAGTAATAACAAAGATTCGGCAGCAATGTGTAAATGTCAACATCCCGGATCGCTCGCCGCCTTCGCCTGTTAAATACTCCGCAGAAGCCGACGGCTTTTTACCCGCTTAGGCGGCCGCCGACGCCGCGTGTCCAACAGCTTTAAAAGTGCGAACAAAATAAACACAATTTACAACTTACCTTGTTGAGAAGCTAAGCTGCTACTAAGACAACATTAAAAAGTCCCGGTTCTGTCTAGGAACTAACATGGAGTCTCTTTAATCCGCGCCGTCGGTGTATTTCCGGGAGCCGGTGTTGTGCCCTAAACTGCCCCCCTGCCACGGATTGCCTCTCCTGACGTCATCGCTCCATTTAAAGGCAAAGTCGCTTCTCCAGCGCAGCAGAAGCGAACGCTCGCTTGTACTTTCTTGCCCTAAATCGACTGAAAAAACTCAAAGTAGTTGTTTATTATGCCTTTTTTACATTCGAACCTTAAGTTGTCATTCACAACCTCCTGTAATTCGTCACAAATGTGACGGTAGCTTTTTCATTAAAACGCTACAGTAACGCTTTTCTTCTCGACAATGCTCGTCTGTGCAAATACAGTCGCTTTCAGTCACAAGAAGGGACTGATTTAGTTGAAATATATTTTTGATACTTTGTTGAATCCATTCTGCTGAAAATTTCTTCTATTCTGTCGTCGTATAATATAATACGGCGTTTAACTTCATACTCAGCACCGTCACGCTTGGAAATGATCTGACATCGATCCACAGTCAGCTAAATTCACCATTCACTCTAAACCCCGTGTGTGCAATACAGCTAACAAGTCGTATTGCAAGTCGTCCAGCAATAAGAAAAAGACTCGGGGGGGGGGGGGGGGGGCATTTTATAGCAGGCCACACTGCCAAAGAATGCTCCCCCATGTCTAACTGGCTGGGGAGATGGTACTTGCACCACATACTCATATTTGTCCCTTATTTATGCTGTATAAATTACTTTGGGCTGGGCCATAAGGAAAAGATTCTAGCTGGGGGGGCCTCTTAGAGCAGGCCTCCTTGCCACAGAATGCCCCCCTGTCTAACTCTAGTTGGGAAAATGCTACATGCACCAAACTTGCACCAGTTACTCATATTTACCCTTTATTTATGCTGTAGAAATTACTTTGGGCTGGGCCATAAGGAGAAGATTTTAGCTGGGGGGGGGGGGTTGTATTTTATAGCTGGCCACCCTGCCACATAAGAACATAAGAACTATACAAACGAGAGGAGGCCATTTGGCCCATCAAGCTCGCTTGGGGAGAACTAAACTAATAGCTCAGAGTCGTTAAAATCTTATCTAGCTCTGATTTAAAGGAACCCAAGGATTCAGCTTGCACTACATTATCAGGAAGGCTATTCCATACTCTGACTACACGCTGTGTAAAGAAGTGATTCCTTAAATCCAGCTTGAAATGTTCTCCCGCTAATTTCCACCTATGGCCACAAGTTCGTGTATTTAAACTAATGCTGAAGTAACTATTTGGTTGAACAGCATCCAAACCTGTTAGAATCTTATATACCTGGATCATGTCCCCCCTCAGTCTCCTTTGCTTGAGACTGAACAGATTTAGCTCAAGTAACCGTTCCTCGTATGACATTCCTCTAAGACCAGGAATCATTTTTGTGGCCCTACGCTGCACCTTTTCTAAGGCCACAATGTCCTTTTTAAGATATGGTGACCAAACCTGCACACAATATTCTAGGTGAGGTCTCACCAAGGAATTGTATAATCTTGGCATTACCTCCCTTGACTTAAACTCCACACACCTGGAGATATACCCTAACATCCTATTGGCCTTTTTTATTGCTTCCCCACACTGGCGAGAATGGGACATGGAAGCATCAACATACACACCAAGGTCTTTCTCATGATCAGCTACCTTTATTTCAGTGGCACCCATGAAATACCTGTACTTTATATTTCTGCTCCCTAGATGGAGTACCTTACATTTATCGACATTAAATTTCATCTGCCAGGTATCGGCCCAGTCACTAATTAAATCAAGATCCCGCTGTAGCTGCTGAGCCGCTAATTCAGTATCTGCTACACCAACCACCTTGGTGTCATCTGCAAATTTCACCAGTTTACTGTATATATTGGTATCCATATCATTTATGTAAATCAGAATGCCCCCCTGTCTAACTCTGGCTGGGAAAATCCTACATGCACCAAACTTGCACCAGATACTCATATTTACCCCTTATTTATGCTGTATAAAGTACTTTGGGTTGGGCCATAAGGAGAAGATTTTAGCTGGGGGGGGGGGGTGTATTTTATAGCTGGCCACCCTGCCACAGAATGCCCCCCCTGTCTAACTCTGGCTAAGAAAATGCTACATGCACCAAACTTGCACCAGTTACTACTAGAGTTAGACAGGGGGGGGAGCATTCTGTGGCAGGGTGGCCTGCTCTAAGACGCCCCCCTAGCTAGAATCATATTTCAGTCGGTTTAGAGCAAGAAAGTGAATTTACAGTGAGCTTTTGCTGCGCTGGAGAAGCGACTTTGCCTTTAAATGGAGCGATGACGTCAAGAGAGGAAATCCGTGGTAGGAGGCAGTTCAGGGCTGAACACTGGATTCGGGGATCCTGAGCCGAACCGAGCCGGCGCAGGAGCGCAAGCCCAAAACGGCGTCGATGTGGATGTGTGCGAGCCCGGGGGAACGCGGAGCAGGAGAATATACGGCTTCCTAAACATGTTCCTAAATTTAATCCTGGAGTTGCGTCACGTGTGATGAAGAAGAGCCACACAGGCTCACCCCGCCAGCAAAATAAGTTTTAAACACGACTGTTGACGAGCTACAGACAAACCCGGGTCAAAGCAAAATAAAGTGTAAGATGCAAGTTGACTGCTACTCAGTCTCGGTTAATCCTCAGTTTTCATGCATGTATAATAAGCTTTCGCGTGCATGGGGAAAAAAATAAAATCATCAAAATATGTATATGTCACACGGTGATCTATGCCTTAACAGTAAAACTAACCAATCGGATCGGAAAAGCCAAATCGGGCTATTAGCTTCTACCGCCCGCCAGAGACCAGAGTCTGAGAGCTACTTCAATGAGTCTCCTCTAGATGTCGCGCTTATCTCCTTTTGTTTTTGAATTACATACGGACGCTCAGAAAAGTCCCGTGCTGCCATCTACAGCACTGGGGTGAGAACACAGCAATTTCGGCTGTAAATTCACTTCCTAATAAAAAAAAGACTATATATTTTTTTTAAACCATGAAATTTATCGTAAACTAAGGCAGCCATTTTGCAAAAGAAAATCATGTCGTGATAGAATCACGTCGGCCTTCATTTTGCCGAAATATAAACATTTGACTTGTTCTTAGAAAACATGTAATTCACAACTACGTAAGTCTCAAGTACTCTTCATCATTGATATACCAAAAGAAACATATTTGCTGTGTTCTTAAATGTTTAGGTCTTATGCCAATTTGTCAAGTTACAGAACGCGATGATTTTTAATCAGTTCAAATTACTGTTCTGTAAGTATACCAGGGAAAAGACGTTTTTCTGCCCTCTGGTGTTACAAATGCGACAGGTGCCTGTATCACACTAAAGGCTCAATCGCACTTAAAAGTTACAGAATGTAGGAATAGTTTATTAATGACATATTTACTCATCATATCATGATACAAGAACTATTATTGAAAATAAATTAATATGATTATTATTGTTAGGTGTCATGACTGATGACAATGCAGAGAGCGCTTCTCTTGAAACTCCTGTCTTCTGTCTTGTTCTTTAGTCTTCCCAGTTGCAAGTTCATCATTTTGATGAGACCTATCGCACTGTATAATCAAAGCACTGATTCCTGGTCTTTGTTACCTATTTAATACCATGCCTGCCACCCATCCATCCATCCATCCATCCATCTATTTTCCGTAACTGCTTATCCTGTTCGGAGTTGCAGAGGACCCAGAGCCTATCCCAGAGGTTACGGGTGCAAGTCAAGGAAGAACTGAGGATGGAGCACCAACGGGTCGCATATCAGTGCCTACCGATCTCCCAAAGCCATTGCTTTTCTCTCAGCCCAGGGTGGCCCACTGAAACGAATCCTGCAGTTAGTCACACTGATCAAAAAATTGTTATGTATTGTGCCTGTTGTTGAACTTTAACAAACAATGTTTTGAGAGGCAGTAAATCAGTGTTCCTAATAATCTATAACAACAATGATATGTGATCTGTTTTACAGTGTATAGTGCACATAGAAATATCGTTATAGAAACATCCTGCTGAATCCCTGTCGTTAAATATAACATGACTTAAAATACAATAACTGCTGAATAAAGACTGGATCTAGGATTGTAGGTTCATTTGACACAGAACAGTATCTGAAGCCAACAGTATCTTGTGATCAGTGATCCTGAAGCAGACAGTGGTGTAATTTGGGACTACAAGAATGGCCGTTTGTGAATCTCCTGCCTGCAATTCCATTGCAAGTAAAAACTTGTGAGATACTTGTCCAGGAGGAAGTAAGCAAGTAAGAAGCTAAAGGTATTAACAGGAAGTGAGTTGCACTAACTAGTTTTTACCAGCAGGGGACGCCAACGCGTTGATTATTCAAGATTTGTGCCTGTGAGCCTATACATTTCAGTACATATATCTTTTACATATTAAGTTAATTGTTTTTAATTTAAGGCAGTTCATTCACATCGTGGATCCTTAGTATTGTTTTTATAATACAGAATTAACAGCAAGCATAATAAACACTGTATAAATAAGTCAAAGTATCTTCATCTTCAGCTAAATGATCCTTAGTGCAAGAAGACAGTGTTAAGCAGAAAATAAATGTGAATATTGAAACATTGACAATCTGACAATTTACACACTACATGCTGAGGCAGAGACTTAATGCATAGACAGAGAAATACGATCAAAAACATAATTTAAAAACATTAATATATGTGCAGTTGTATAAATGGGTATGATTTGCATGAGTTGTAAGCACAACACTGAAAAAAGAAATAAAAAAAAACTTAAATGCATATGTTACTAGTAAGATAATAGCTTAGTATCAGGAGAATAGCTTATTATCGGCAATGGCAATAAAACTGAACAAAGCCGAAATTACTCTAGTTAACGGTCCTCTGGGGTTTTCGGAATAAAATCACGTCAGATCGATTTTCCAGAGGGAGCAGATTTGTTTATGGATGATGCCCAAGATCATTCGGATTGTCCTTTATCGACACATCCGCCTTTCCCTGTGGCTTCAATAACATGCTGCGCTGGCTTGTATACAAATTATTTGTGGGATTGATATAGAAGGTCACAGACTGACTCTTTACCATCAGTGGAGGCAGGGGGTGACTGGTTTGACCTTACACCCAGTTCCCCGTCAAAAATGCCATTCGATTGTTGAAATAATGCAATGTGTTTACCGTGAGAAAATCAAATCCAGCTTCACATGCTGAAGCTGGTAGTATGACTGAATCGTTAATGTTTCTGATACACAAACACATCAACAGATTAATTTACTTTTATCAAACATTTTCATCCCAAAAGACTTACGGAAAAAAACAGTTATCCAGTTGGGAAATAAACAAAGCAGAGAATTACTGGCACATAAATTTAACATCTGGTTACTTTTCAACTGTCTTGCACAAGCAGTCCAATATTTGTTTCTGGTAAAGAGCACTGAAATCACCCTTTCAGACTACATTCACCGTTACCTACCTGAATTTTGTCCACTCATTATGGTGAAGTAATAAGAAATTTTATCATTTGGAAATGCAGCTATTGTAAATAATAAGAATATTTCATTTTGACTATTTCTCATTTGGAAACACACTTTCCGGCAGGGGGCTTTAGGGTCCGTGTCTGGGGTTACACATAGCCAGAACATCCGTTTACATATCACTTCTGTAAATCCATCAGCTTATCTCTGCCAGATGTGTTTCTTCCTGCAGATGTCATGTCAGCCAAGACAAAGCCCAGTTTGGAAAGAAATATGGCAGGGTTGTCAGAACATGTAAATTAAAGACTGGCAGTTTATCAGCAAATGTGCTCCTGTTACAGCCCCCCCCCCCCCCACCCACCAAAACACACCCCATTATTATGACCCAGAGATGGTTTTCATATGATTACAGGCTTTGAGCCATTGAAATGCAGTTTGATGGTGACTGTGTTAATTGTAATGCTGTTCCAGGGCACCAGTGCTGATGTGCTTTATTGTTAATGCTTAACCAACATGGCAGGATGCTCTTTTTTCAGCTGGTCACAGATGTCAGTCTGACCTTTGCTTGGATTCTCGGTCAGTAATTCCAAAGTCATTTATGCCTTGTGTTTGTTAGGTAATTGGGCAAAAATGAAATAATTTTAGCCATAGTTATGGTATATCCTAAGGAAACATATATTAGAACAATTATTGCATTCGTTATACAGTACAACTTTGGAACTGGAACATCTCTTAACTCGGATGTCAAACAGTTCTGTCATATTATACTTCGAGTTGTACCTTAACTGAAATCTTCCATTCCTGCTAAAATTTGTATAGGTTGAGGCAATTTGTACCTCGAACAGAATGGTCATGAAAAATCGAGCTGCAACTCAACCAGAAACGCATCTCCTCTCCACCCGCCACTTCCAGTACGCCATCAGCTCACCTCTGTACAGGTAACGTGCTCATAAATTGTCACTTATTCGTGTGCATTAGTTTTATAATGATTTCATGTCTTTTATCATTAGTTAGGTAGGTAAATTGGCAGTTATTTGGGGGTCTGGCACAAATTAAATTCATTTACATTATTTCTTCTGGGGAAAAATCGCCAGCCTTGTGAAATGAAGTAAGTTCATGTTCTGAGGTATCACTGTCCTAGATGAAGATATCCATGGCACTAACGGTGTCACGTCCTGCCTGCTATGTCCACATGACCCTCCTGTCTCCTCCCTGGCGTGACCCTAATGAGACACGCCCATTAATTGTTTGTCCTACCTCTCATTTCCGCCCTCGTGTTACTCACTGCAACTTGTCTCTCATTTGCTCCCTAGTCAGCCTTGTATAAACGTGCCGTTCAGTCCTGTGTTCCCCAGTTCAGTCATTCATGTCGACCCATTCTGTTCCTTGTGCCCTTCTTTAGTTTCAGTCCATCCCTGTTTTGACCGCTCAGAGTCTAGTTTGTCTCCTTATTCCTTTTTTACCCAATAAAACCTTTTTTGATTTCCAGAAGCAGTCAGTTTTCCTCAACAGTATCATAGCTTTCACCAATTTTTTTGCCACACACTCAATGTGCGATGTAACCATCTCATTTTACCAGTGGAAAATGTGTGAGAGTTTAGCAGTATGAGTTACGGTGGTGAAATGTTTACTTTACATAGCCTATCACAGGGACACTCTGTACAGTTAGTGTAGGGTTTGTTTTTATATGTTTGAGTATGATACCTAAGTACTTTAATATATATGAGTCAGGCGTTCATGCGTGGTTTTAAAGGGGTGGCCGGGGTAAACAATGGGTGTTTCTCAATACCAAGAACGTAAAGATCATACTTGTGGCTTTTGCAAAATCGGTCTTGTTTACCGGCCTTCCAAGAACGAATTTAGGGCACAATGAATCATGGGATTGGTCTTATTTGGGAGGATGCAACCGATGTACCCTTGATATTTGGGGCAAGGCAAGAATGACATCAGGAGATTTTTACCATACTATGTACTTCTGTTCTAGTGTATTGGAACTGGTTTATGGTAATGGACGATGACATAACATGGGTACAGCGGCGTACCAGGACAGTCAAGTATGCATATTGAGAAACACTCAATGTCACTCCTATAATCTGACTGGCTACCCAAGATGCCACTACAAAATTTCTGTCAGGTCATTGGCTTCCACCTTGCTGCAGCAGGTGTTTGGCCAACATTCCTTGCTTACCCAGATAACTTTGTGCATTAATAGTAGTAACTCTGGCTTTTCAAAATCACAATGCTGGTTCTATCTTAAGCGTGAACATGTCACCTCAGGAACTTGCGTTACAGGGCTGACCAGCTCCAGAGCAGGATTCTGGCTGTAATATCTTCCAACAAGCAAGCCAGGCAATTTTTAATCATGGACTTTTGATGTCAGCAGACAGAGGTGCACACTGACCATTGTGGAGTTTCTAGCTCTTTTGCTGTATGTATTGCATCTTGTTAATATCTAAGAATAGAGGCGATCTCTGCTGTAACAAGATATTGGCAGAGGTGGAGATTTCAGGTCCAGAGAGTATAAATCCAGTCCAGGATTTTGTTTCAACCCACCAGTTAAGTACTCTGTGACTTCTGACTGTTTATGCTCAACTGGTTGGTTGGAACAAAATCCTGGTCTGGATTTGTCCTCTCTGGACCTGAAATCTCCGCCTCTGTATATTCGTTCAGCAAGGTTCAGGTCTTCCAAATTCTTTTACGGCCGAATATCCATGTGCATGTCCAGGGTTTGCACAATCCAGTTTTTCAGTTCAATATATTTTTATATAGCACCTTTATATAGAGTCATCCAAAGAAGCTAGTATATGGCTATGTTGTTATACATTCGTGCATCATTTATGCAGAATTTATACAGAATTAAATTTTGTTTGGTGGTTTGCTTAGAGCATTTGACTACCTAGTCTTATTTTTTTTTTTAATTAACCCAGAGAAAAGGTCCTATTTATCTGTCGATGTTAATGCTAGCCAACTCGACTATTAACTAATTATGATACTGACGATCAAACGTTATGTGTGTGCATTTAGCCTATTAATGTATGTCTTAGCCTGTTATTAGTAGAATATTAATGCATATAAAAAATTATGCATGCTGTCCGCTCACATTATAAAACAATGTGACCATCTCTAGACATACCTCCTCCCTTCTTGGGCCACTCCAGTTAAAATTTCCTAGAACGGCCTCTGGTGACGGTTAAGTACCTTACAGCGTAGGGAAAGGGGGGGTCACACTTTGCTGAAGAGGCACCGCTGATCAAGCAAAAAATCCAGGATAATCTTTGGGTTCACTGCGATCCCTCAGTAGACCTTCCAGAGTGCCGCGCTGTTGTTCCCTTGTGGAGGTGTGCAGGGACTGTGAAGCGCGCGCCACCGGCCGCCCACTTCGTTTCTGCCGCACAGCGATGCTAAGTTCACCGATGAACACAAGGGGGCGCAATTGACCCTGATACACGGCAACATAAGATGTGGCTGTGGAACGATGAGAGAGTGGCGGACTCAGTTCATGGAAGGCAAGGTAGGTTACATTATTTGGATGTCCTCGATTCCGAAAGCTGTCATGACGTAGCAGATCGTTGCAGATGTTTTTAATACCAGACATTCTTTACAATACATCTTAAATACTAAAGTCATGCTGATGTACTCTTGTAAACAAACGAGTAGCGGCGGCACATGGCTGTGTAATGAATAACTTACATCGTTAAGCTATCTTTGCATTTTGCAATAGCCTTCCGGTTTGACATCATGAATTGTTTATGAATCATGCCTTTTCTTAAGTTGGATCCAGCTAATCGCAATGATTAAATAAAGAAACCTAATAAGAAAACAATGGAACTTTTCTTATCTCCGTTACATCTGGACTGCTCGCTAGCACTTCTGTCTGTGTGATTAGATTGAGTATTTTACCTGTATTAGCAGATTATATTTATTTAGCAGTCGCTTTTCTACGGAGGGACAGCAGATGGTATATCACTAGCATACGGCTATGCAGGAGCTAACTAGCGCGGCTAGGCTGAGCTTCTGTGAATGACCAGTAACAATGCAAATTAGCATCAGAGCTATACAGTACATTACAGGAACAGAGGAAGGGCCGGGAAGATGGGCTTTTCAAATCAAAGATACAATGAGTACAAGTCAATGGTTGGAGAATGAAGTTAAAAATGCATTTTGATTATTACGATTTTGGACTGTCAAACTATATGTGGTTTAAACAGGCATAGTCGCTCCAGTTGAGTAACCAGGGATGAGCATGTAGGGTTACGGCTGCTCCAGGAGATGTTGCTAATATTTCATCGATAAATGAAACATCACTCGGAGCCGTAGCTCTGTATTTAAATGCGAGCGCACTTTTTCTGCAGACATATAATCTAGATTACATTTTACATAACTACGTAGGATTCAGTGTTGTAGCGGGTGATTTAAGCATTTATTATCCGAAGGGGACACGAGTGTCGCCAATATAGATGAACATGTAAATAGTTGCTGTGAATTTTCAAAACGAACATATTTTGCATTCGAAATGAATTGAATCTGACAGATAAGTGCTCAAAGATTTCGCTGATGATGGGGTGGGGGGGGGGGGAGGCGCAACACGGCACCCATTATTTACAACAATCTCCCCCGTTTCCACGGAAACAGCGTTTCCATTCTAGGTATTCTGACGAAATGACGAATGTGCTTCATGGCCGCGACAAGTTAAAAAAGACAACAACAACACACGTGACACACGGTAGGGAGAATTCAATTGCTTTATTAATAATTAAACAAGATAGAGTATGTTTCATTGAAACAGGATCAGCAGTTTAGCACTGAGTTTATTTCTCTGTGCCAGGGGAAAGAAACTACATAGCTGACATAGTACACTGTCTAAATCCCAGCAGACATCGCAGGAAGCGCGTCTAAAGTTGAAGACGTATGCAGAGTCAACACACAAACAACTCCTAGGTTTGCAGTGGCGAGGGAGACTTCTTCTCAGCAGCGTTTAACAACGGTAGGCGCTGGTGTGACATCCGCTACTTCTACTACAAAGCCATTATGCTAAGTTGGACTGTGCCACTGTTTGTGCCTACAGGGGGTGGGGAGGGGGGGGCGTAGGAAATTCCAACCGTTTACCTTTAGTAAATTCACATAAGCAAAACAAAATCCAGCATATATACATTTCACTAAGATATATACACATTATATACATACTATATATAGTAAATACATTAAATTACATAGCCTGTATGGTGTTGCTAAAATAGGCGGTGACACTAAGTTTGATGACGGTTGACCGACGTTTTGGAAGCACTGATGTATGCTGTGCGTATACAAAACAAAAAAATAATAATAATAACATTCAAAAACACAGTACTATGAGGCAGGGCTGCCTTTTAAGACACACGCTCCAGGATTTCAACCTAGGATATAAGCTTCCCAAGTAAAGCTGCTAACTGGGTAAAAACTCACACCTTACTGTTTATAGAGCAAGGTAACCCAGTTATAACGGACTCCCAGAGTGCAGTCTTTAAGTACAGTACTGGTTCAGTACACAGCTAGTTTCAAGTAATACAAGTCACAGGTCAGTATGGACCCCGTCCCTCTCACTCCCCCATGCAGTGTTTCCTACGAGACCGTACCCTACACCTGCAGATGCACTGCATCTACAGGAGGCGACGTGACGCCTTTCACGCTAAGCCATCAGCGTGCTGACATCTCCACCGTGAGTATAATGGTGTGTGTCTCGGGCACAGGGTAACAATACTATATAATGTGGTAATAATACACTAAATATCACTTCATGTAACGTTGACCCGATGGCTAGATGGTCTTGCAGCACGTATGGGGAAAAACACTGGCATTTACATCTACCCATGAACAAAAGAAATCGGAATTTGGAGCGGTCTGAACATTAAGTGCTTTAAATCCAAACGAGTTCTACAGTATTTTTTGGCAAACGTTTACAGTTTCAACTTAGTGTCTATACAGAAACAGCATCCCCAGCAGTTTAGAAGCCCAGTTAAATATACGCTATGTGCAGGTCCCTCGCCATGACTTCTGGATACTTCCAGTTTCGGGAGGGCGGTGGGGGGATTTTTCTGCTGAAATACAACTGACCTTCTGTTTTGTTTTGTTTTTTAAAGAGCAACTTCCATATTCAGTCAAGAGGCACAATAAAAAAAGCTTGCACTGTACCACAACAACAACAATGAAATAAAGGAACAAAAGTTACCAGAATACCATCCATGTGGTCTAAGTGATTACTGTACATTGTCGAACACATTCTTTCAGAATGGTACAGGACGCTGCCCAGGTTTGTGCTTCAGTACGTTTCCTACTGCAATCCTTCCAGTCCCACCTGTGGTGTCCAGGATGTGGCCGCCAGCCCGGCGGTTTTGGAGACTGCGGGGGGCAGCTGTGGGGTAGCTGCTGGCACCCCACCCCCTATCTGAGGCTGCTAAGGGCGGGGGAGGGGAGATGTGGCCACTTAGTGACCGACTTCTTTGTTGGTGGCGCGAACCCAGTCCAGGATAATCAGGGACATGCAGCTGATCATGACAACAAACCCCAGGATCAAGAAGAGGACAGCCTGGCAGTAGAGGGAGGGGAGAAAGACGATTCAGTCCGGCTGCGTCCAGTCCTTGCCATCAGAACACTGCCACTAAGCATAGAAACGCCCCAATTTGCCCCAACACATGATCGCTTACCCCAATCTTCTGGATAGAGTTCATTGGCTCCTTCCTCACCAGCTTGATGTAGAACGCAGATGGAAGGATGAAGATCAACATGCCAGCGGCAGAGGCTCCTAAGAGATGAGGGAAGACATGGGGAGAGTCAGAGACAAGAAGGGCGGCCCTGTCAGGCAGCACCACGGGGGGAGCAGCAGAAGGTTGCTCACCAATGACGCCGAAGATGTCCCGGATGCTGGGCACGAAGATGACGAGAACATTGGTGCTGCCCAGGAGGGTGATGGTGATGATGAAATGCCGGATCCAGCTGAAATCTTTGGAGGCGCAGAGCAGTTGGTTGACAGAGGTGCGGATCTGTTGGGTGGGACAGGAAAACTGGTAAGGATAGCAGCTTCAACGGCTACGGACCACTTTTCCAGCCCGAGAATGGTAACCGCTAACTAGGCCAATGGAGGCAGCAGAGGTACGCACTGGGAAAAGCACAACAGGAACGGTCAAGGTGACTGCGGTCAGGACGGCCAGGCGCACGATGAGGAGGACCACGTCAAATTTGAAGATTCTGCGGTAGGTGTGAAGCAGCTCTGGTTCTACATTGCCTGTAGAAAGAAACCAGAAGTCCAGCCTTCAGAACATCCATCCATCCTTCCACCAATCATTTATCCAACACAAGCCCATGTGGGCCCTCCACAGTAAACCCAACATCAACCCAACTCCACCTACTGGCTACTATCTGCGTAGCTGTCATATCAAAACAAACAACAAATAACAAAAAAATCAATATGGAATCTTCTGCCCAATGGTAAACATGCATCCAATTGACTTACGGAAGATATACTGGTTACTGTCCTGTTTAGCTGCTTACATTAAATTGCCCAGATACTGCAGATATTCAATGGTAGGAGTAACTGACTCACCGTAGAAGGAGAGATAGCCAAACAGGGCAGCCAGCAGGTACATGACGAACATGGACAAGAAGGAGACGTTGGCCACGTTCTGCATCTTCTTACGGGAGCGACTAGGAAGAGGAGTAACGTACATAAAGACGCTGCAATTGTCCACCGATCAACATTCTTTTAAACCCTAAAGCAGAATTTCTGCTGAGGCAGTTCAGCTGAGGTACGTGGCTGATCCAGTAACTACGAGTTACAAAACCTGCACTTCCTGGGCAAAACCCTAAAACCCTTTACCGCTATCGCATAGCCTAGCAGTTTCCGATGACTCTTCTTGAGCATCGCGCTATGAAGAGGACTTACTCTTTCAATTCCTCGTACATAGGCAGCACCGCAGGGTGGCAGACGAAGGCAAAGGTCAGGATAGGAATAGCATATGCCGTCTAAAGATAAAAACACAGACAATCCATAAGACTTTTAGATAGCTCCGACAGCAACGGTGACCTGGCATTGTCCATTCCCCGGGCACATGACTGAAGACTTCTCCGTAACGCACCTGAGAGTTATGGACAAAGTATTTTGGCGTGCAAGCATTATCTTCATAGGCTGTGAGGTTGTGCTCCGAATGAGAAACGCCGGTGTCCAGGGTAATGTTCTCTGAGTCCTCGTTCAGCATGCCGCAAGTGATCTGGAACTTCTTGTAGATAACCTGTGAAAGAATGCGCCGTTGGAAACGAGCCTAGTTATGTATCACTGTAAGGTGCTTTTCTTTAAAGCTACACCCTTTTATTGTTGTCAACTGTGATAAAAGCCTCGACAGTGAAAGCAGATGGGTCATTAACAACCAAACTCACCACAATCAGGAAGAAGACCATGCAGAGTAAGGAGAGACCACTGGTATATCCAAGGTAACCTGGAATTCCAATGGTAAATATCATATTAAGTACACAGATGGAAATGTCATCATACATCCTGTTTTTTTTTCCCCAAACACACCCTGTAATTACTCACTCATTGTACATTCAGAACAGAGTGACGCGCTACTTCCTCAGCCAAGTACGCACTTCGCAAACTTTTTAGCTGCCTCTGTTTTTGCTTACCGAGATTTTTTAGCAGTGACAGGGGCAAGATGAGCACTAAGGAGACGAGTACCACCAGGTAGTCACCGTTCAGGTACCATTCTCTGCAAAACAGATGCAGACACACTTAGCCTCAAACCGCAAGTGACTCACAGCCCTCCAAGGTTTCTGACAGTCACAAAACAATAAACAAATTAAATAATCTGGAACATACCCCAAGTTTTTTTCCACCCCCAAGAAAGCCCGGATGACTTCTGGCAGTTCATACTTCACGATGTAGAGGTAGCTGGACATGGCTGTGGAGTGTCACACAAACTTTACTCTCGTTCAGCGATTACATAATTAGCCTCGATTTTCGCGGAAAAAAACGGCAAAGCGTGTATCCGCGCGGTTCTCAGAAGTATAGCATGTGCAACTTCCTTTTTAACGACTACATTTTTGTTTAAAAAGAGGACTTCCTGCCTCTTGTTTCTGGGCAGTGGCTACGGGCTCCTTACCTCCAATGTTTTGCACGGTGATAGATATCGAAGCAGCAAGTTTTCCAGGCAAGCCGAAAGCTTTGTAGCCCAACTGTTCGTATACTAAGGCACCTGGAGAGGCCACAGCAAGTTTACACTTAGTGACAACGGGCGAAGGCAATAATTAAACACGTCTTTAATTAACCAAACGAGCCTCACCTCCTTCATTGGCTGTTTTCAGCAGCAGGTGCACAGAGTAAAGGGAGAATATTAATACTGAGACGAGGAGGATCCTGCAAGATGAAAGCAAAAGAGGAGCCGGGTTATTCCCTGGAATGATGCCCCCCAAGCACCGGGCCCCGCAGCTGCTGTTCAGGGGAAAGTAAGAACAGGCACCAGAGCGTGACCCCCGTCAAGGTCACGCATCGGCACTTTAACACATGCACGCGAATAACACCCGACATTAATAATGCAGGTTATTTCACATTATGGGTGCACAGCTGCAGGGAATGTTCATCGCAACCTTCCCAGCAATTCACAGCCTGGCTGTAAGTTATTCAAGTATTAACTAAATACCATTAGCAATAATCAATATCATAAATATTATAATAACACTATATATACTATTATGTGTGTATATATATATATATATATATATATATATATATATATATATATATATACATATACATACACTATAATATACATATACACACAGTAGATGGACACACACTTTAGTATATCAATATATACCTACACACATATATATATACACCATGCACAAACATACATATATATGTATGCTGCATATGCACATTTAACACATAAGTTTATGAGAAATAATGCAATAATTACTGCAAAAGAATCTAATATCTAACGATATCTAATGTAAATACGTACTGTGAAGTTGTTTTTTTGCAATTATCCACTAAAGTTCCCCGGAGCAGAACCATCACAGTAGTGAGAGGGTGTAAACACCGTCATGCGGAGAGAGTACTGGTACTAGCTGGGGCTTGGAAGACCAGAGCTCCGGGTCGGGGCCGATATGAGGCCGAGCGCGCCACTGATTACGTTTTTCTGTTTCTAAACATCGCCGATTGGGTAGGACAGTCCCGCGAATTCACCTAAGCGTGCTGAAAGTCAGAGGTCAGAATACAGGCACGCGGCTCCCGCTGGTGATCTCCAGCGTGCCTTTTCCTGTGCTGACCGCTAAAAGTCCGAGGTGAGACAGCGGACAGCTAAGGACACTCACACGAAGAGGGCGATGCCCGTGTTGGCCATGGCGTAGGACAGGGCCAGGATACCACTGCCCATGATGGCGTTGCCCAAGTTGAAGACGGACATCCCGAAGGAGGTCGTACCAGGATGCTGAAAAAAAGCACAATTTATAAATAATGATAATAACAATAATAATGATTAGTCACATTTGGATAGTAAATAAATGATGAGTGAAACCTACATATTCCGTTTCATATTTCTTTTTCCCCAGCTGATGATCATGGAGGAAGTTCTGATTCTCTGCATCACCTTCACCCTCAGGACTAAAGGCAGAACTGAAATCAGATATGCTCTGTAAACGAAGCCCTCATGTAGGAGGACATGCTTTATGATCGTAAAGCAACAGAATCCTGGTCGACTTTGAGGAAATAAAACTCAGCCGTATCCGGCCTCACCTGCGCATTATGGGTTTTTCCTGGTGAAATTGGTGCCCAGGGCTGCCGGACGTGTCGGGGTTAATGCGCACTGCCGCTGGGTTCAGATGGGTCGTTTCCGTCTTAGGTGCCGTTTGGTTCATTCTGCGGGAGAAGCGCAAGGGTTTAGGTTCACATTTCGCGGATCCACCTCCGCCTCTCACATGCATGCACTCTCAGTACATCAAACCCCCGGGGTACTCCAACAGGCAAGCGGTGTGCCCGGAGACCACGTGACCCGCGCTCAGACTATGAAAAGGAGGGGGCTGACTCATCCAAGGAATGGAAAAATACCAGCCGGAGTTAGGCTCCTGACACAATCCATGTTTAGCCGGATCCCTGTACGTTGCCCATTTCAAAGCAGTCACGCGTGTTGATATTATAAATAAAAGGCAAGTTGCGTCAGTCCGTAGTGTAAGGGGAAAATATAAACACGATTCCTAAAACGTTTCCACTGGTAACCTCAATAAATCTGGCATCATAAAACGTACACTATATGGTGATGTTAAGAAGAGATCGAGGGCATATTGAGCGCTTGTTTTTATTCATGGCAAGCAAAGCTTAGCGGGATGGACGCGCGGACACGTGCTTTGCCATTAATGCGCAGCATCCCTCGGCGAAGCGCTTCAAGTATAGAGCAGCACACCCCTTCCTTTAAAAAGATAGATAGATAGATAGATAGATAGATAGATAGATAGATAGATAGATAGATAGATAGATAGATATAGATAGATAGATAGATAGATAGATAGATAGATAGATAGATAGATAGATAGATACTGTGTTTACAAGAAAAAGCACAAAGGCCGGTCTCCATTGAAAAGGAGGCATCCCGCCCTCCTCCGTCAGAATGTAAATCATTCAGCTGGACAGTCACAAGACTGCAGCATCGCAGACCTTATTTATTTATTTCAGTTCCTGTATGACCTACAATTCTGCTCATACCTACTCTGAAGGGCACCAGATGATGCAGAAGATGGTTTGAGAAAACCAAGAAATGATGTGATTTTCAGCCGTATCCAAAGATAATTAGAGAATCTGGACCATTTAGGAATTAAATTATGTATGGCAACATGAAATTTTTCAAGACTAGTTTCTAAACTCCAGTGTTAAACTCCAAATAAGTAATTTTTAAGCGCGATACATAAAGGCGATAAACAGCGGAAATAATGCCCTTAATAGGCGTCATGGAGAGGAACCGGCAGAAGCCATGTCTCTGTCAAAGTGCCAAAAACCAGCTATCTTACCTTACTGACGATAGTAGACAGATTTAAAAATCCTCCGAATGAAAAAAGGCCTTTAAAAATCCCTTTTTCGTGAACCAAAAAAATTTTATGAAATTCACGAAATATTATCGGGTAGTATTAACGATTAAAACGGGGTATTTAAACAGTTTAAATACAATCACTTAAGTTATTCTATACAATTTAATACAAAAATACCTATTTAACTAGAGATATAGGTTTAAGTTATAATATAAATATTAGAGGGAGACGGTGTTCCTTCGGATGAATGGACCACCAGACCGCTCGCAGACTGCACTCCTGAGTCGATGAGTATCCGGTCGAAATATAAATGCCTGTGTTGCATCAGCTTCTCAAACCCAGTAAGGCGGGGCCAAGGCACAGGCGATGTCTGTGTACAAATACAGAACAATGGACGCCCCTTCCTTCCCTGTCTGCAGCGGTCAGCAATCAAACGGACCTCAGAGACATTTATTTATTTTGTCACTGGACGGTGCATTTAGAAGTGAGCTCTGAAGAAAGCACTCGTTATACGATGCTTGCGGGAGACGTGTCGCAAAAGGCATCAAGCGTTTAGAAAAAAGGCAACTGGTGTGGGAGAATAGACATGTGCGTGGCCACGCTATCATAAGCATGTAATGGTCACTGTCGCTGCGATGCCGCATGGTCACGGATTCGTTTCTAAGTGTTTTTATATTCCCTATTCCCACCATCCTGCCCTCAAGGAGATCGGACGCAGGGGGGGGGGGGGAATCATCCATGCGCCGTATCCACATACCTGGTTAATGTATCACTACGGCTTCCTGGTGACCGGGAAGGGACAGTTTTAAATCAGGACACCTACTGGCTAGTTTATTATGGTACAGAACCTTTCACCAACATTGGACAAGAAGTCTGTATCATCTATATTTTCTGTTGATTAAGCCGAATGCCACTCTGCACAAGTTTAACATCACCGCATAAATGATTTCTAGGTAATCTTTTAAAATTAAATGTTCTCTAGGCTTGGTTTATGAAGTAAAACGTGAACTTGTATATTTCAACGTCATTAAAATTTCGTCAGTTTCAGACAACCTTAATGAACACTGTAAGTGGAGTACTTGATTACTTTAAGCAAATTAAACAATATTTGGAATGACTCTCTCCGAAGTTTTTTGATCTATATAAGTGGTTGATCAATATCCGTGATCACTATAAATGGTTTCCACTGTATTACATTACCAAAAAGACCCCACAACGTGATTAAAACAAACCCTATTATTTTGACGTGGGGACCATTTTCTTGGTCCCCCAAGGGAAAAACTCAATTTTATATAAATCTGTGACTGCAATCAAAAAACTAAAAATGCCAAAAGTCTTGTATTTTGTTTGGCTACGTATGATTAAGGTTAGGGTTGGGTTGGGGTTAAACACTGTAACTTTCAGTGTTCATTAAAAAAATATATAAAAATGCGGTAATTCTGTGTTTTGAACTTCACTTTGGTTGCCCTGCTTTGCCTTCTGGTAACCCGTCCGCTTCTCTCTAGTTTGCTAAGGCCAATGTGGTGCGCAAAGAGAACATGACAGGAAAATGAAAGTAATTTTCTCTCAATGAAAAAAATAGACTCGTCAAAGCTTATGATAAGCTGGATCAATTTCACCCAGACAGATGCGATCACTATAAGCGGTTTCCACTGTATTAAAATAACCCACACAGACTCACAAACACACATTAAGGACAATTCCAGAAACACTTGCAAACACCAAAAGGCAAATCAGTACTGATTTGAATAATTCCCAACAGCAGATATCTGGCAGTGATGGACCATCTGAACATTGCTGAAGGTCTATGTGGATTTGGATTTGTATGAGACAAGATGCTGTTTCCTGCTGCCTGTTCCATGAGGTGTGGTATCCTCACTCCTTGAGTATGGTACATTCCAAAATCCAATGTATCCCACGATGCACCATTCCCCTTACAACTACAACTGGAGGCGGTAGGTATTCTTTGCCCACCAAGCAGGTGCACAAATTGTTATCTTGTTTACTGCATCTGAATGCATCAGAAATATCATCAGCGGAAACCTGAGAAGTAATCGCAGGCTTCTGTCAACATCTTTGTTCATTCTGCCCTCAAACACAGAAATCAAGCGGGAAACAATCGACTGATCATGCCACAGACAGGTCAAAATTTGCTGAATAAGTCTACGTAAGGGGGGCGGCATGGTGGTGCAGTGGTTAGCACTGCTGCCTCACACCTCTGGGACCCGGGTTCGAGTCTCCGCCTGGGTCACATGTGTGTGGAGTTTGCATGTTCTCCCCATGTTGTCGTGGGGTTTCCTCCGGGTACTCCGGTTTCCCCCCACAGTCCAAAAACATGCTGAGGCTGATTGGCGTCACTGAATTGCCCATAGGTGTGCATGTGAGAGTGACTGGTGTGTGAGTGTGCCCTGCGATGGGCTGGCCCCCCATCCTGGGTTGTTCCCTGCCTCGTGCCCATTGCTTCCGGGATAGGCTCCGGACCCCCCGCGACCCAATAGGATAAGCGGTTTGGAAAATGGATGGATGGAAGTCTACGTAAGACAAATGGATGGCTGGTTGGCTTGGTAACATGAGAGGTAAGTAGCTGTAGCATAATCAAATGTGCTTATATGGCATGACTCATGCATTTGTTATCGATGTATAAACAAGTGAAACAGGAAAACTTCCATCTGTAAAAAATGGAGCTGCTGAATGGCTTTCAGTTTAGTTTGACTGTTGAGTTCAAACAGAAATGTGTGTGGGATTCTTGTAACAACGCTATATCAAGTGTACTAATAATCTCCTGAGGCTCATATAACAGTATCGTTATATGTTTTGTACACTTTTGTCAGAAGTAGATTTGCGTTTGGATTTTTCAATACATTGATCACACTTCTCTACTAATTTCAGTTATGATGTGTGGTTGTGTGTGAATTTATGTGTCCCATGATGTAATGGCATCCTGTGCAAAGTGTATCTTGCTGTGGGGGCTTCTCTCCAAGCCCCCTCATGCCTGCCCTGGACCAGTGACCGTGGAAAATGTTGGAGACGCTGTGTGGTCTAGCTGAAAGAGTTAAGATGAATGTATGAAATGCTTTCAGGTATTAATTTTGCTGCAGGCCCTCGCGAACGTTTTGCCCAGGGGCCCATACAACCCATAATCCGTCCCTGCATAGACGCATAAAATATATGTAAGGTGCTGGTCTGGAGGACGGCGAGCGTGATTATGGCAGCCTCTTACGTGATATCTCAATCTTATCTTTGTATCTCGCATTTTTCTTGCTTTGTTTTGCTTTGCTTGCATGCTGCCGAAACAAGAGGACCAATAAAATTTACGTGGTTTTTCCAGATCTCAGGGGACGTGCATCCCTATCTCCTGCGATGTGGACGGGTCAGTTGCGTAGTGTGATCACGTCTTTATTGCGATATTTCTTCAAATACATTTCTTGCTTGGGGTGTCTTTCAATATCAATATTCATCAATGAGTATCTGTGAGATCTGAATAATAATCTACACAATATGTTATTAACAGCATAACAATAATAAATGAATGACAGTTATTCAATGTACCAGATACCTGTCATTCATCCATTAATGTACCAGGTGAAAGGGGGTGAAAGTCTCCAAGGTAAAAAGGTGCAAATCAACAATAAATTTCATGCAACCAAGCTTGCTGGTCTAAGCGTAATTGAACTACCATCACGGCTGAGGTCTACCCTCAGAAATAACTGGGGACACATTGTTCGAAATGCAAAAAATGCATGATAAAAGAGATTCAGTGTGAATATGACACCAGAACGTCGTCTTTGTGCTGGCCGTCCTGAGCTGTGGCTGTCAGCTACAGCTGCGCATTGTCCTCCGCAGCTGAAGCTCCTATATCATGGACCGTGCCGCGTCCCTCGTAACCAGGAAATTCTTGAGAAATAATGGCGCCATTGTCATTTCCTGTGTGCGATTGGCGCGCGGGACAGAGAGGAAAGCACTCATCATGCAAACGATGTGTCCTGCATAGCGAGAGTGCAACATCATTTCCCTGCTGACCCCGGAGGGCCACCGCAAACAAGCCATTCGAAGTATTTCCTAAAAAAAAAAAGAAATGTCGCTTTTTTTGTTTGATTTCTTTACACCACAAACCTCCGTGTGTCGATAAACCCCTGAGCACATGCAGGAAGTCAGAGGAACTGTCCTGACTGGATAATGTGCCGCTTTTCCTATCAGAATGACTTAATGTGCCAAGCGGAGAATTCTCTGGAGCTGACCGGTTGCTGAGCTCTCATACATACTGAATAGAAAGCATTATTCCCCCCAACAACCAAACACGCCCAAAGTTAATTGTACTCTGCAGACCATTAATAGAAAATTGCCACATTTTCTCTCCATTGTTTTCCAAAAAAAAAACCTACCTGACCAGACAGAAGGCCAATCCCAGGCATGTGAAAACCTGTTTAATAGAAAACCAAAAAATCTTGTTCAGTATTTTAAAACAACATTCCTATGCTGTAATCAGATCCCCATATCATATCTTCTTTTTAATCCCACATTTCCCATAAATCTTAAATGGCAAAATAATTCAATTTATAAGAAGAAAGACATTCTATTCTATTCTATCCTATTCTATTCTATTCTATTCCAAACTGCCAACCCAGAAAACGTGAAATTCTCAGATGTTTGTTTTATTAAATATAAAAGTGAATTAGTTACCAGTTCCAAAAGCAACATATGGAGGGTGTATATTACTATTATGATAGATTACTTTATGGCAAACATATAAAATAGCACAGAAAACAATGAAATGTTAGTGGAATTCCAATCTAAGGTGTGGGCAGAGGTGCACACCCATAACCCCTGTGCTTACGGCATCACAGGGCTCTGCTTGCTGTTGGAGGGGAAACAGTTGAGCCTCTATGCTCAGCTGACTCATTTTGGAGTCTCATCAAAGGGGTGTTTCTTCACTTATTATTGACGTTCATTATAAGAACCTAAAAAGTTGTTCTATATTCAAATGACTAGAGTACCTGTGATTATTTGAGAGGCATGCATCCTGGGTTTTGGGTACGTCAAAGTTGTTTAAAACACAAGAATCGCTCTTAATAAAATGCTCTTTTCTTTGTAGGTTCTTATCCGCATGAATATGAACTTATATCCATCCATCCATTTTCCAAACCGCTTATCCTACTGGGTCGCAGATCAACTTATATATATAATGAAAATATAATGAAAACCCCAAATTTATTGCTAGCTCCATTGTTATTTTTTATTTTCTCTGTGAAATTTTTAAGAAAATATTTCATTTAAATATTTATTGCTAGATGACAAAGACCAGTTAAAGACCTTTAGGGAGACTGCCAGAACTTCAAGAAGTTCATGTAGTTCTTATGAGTGTCATTAGCGTGTAGGTGTGTGTAGATGGCGTGGTGATACATCGCAACGTGCATCAGCCTTGAGAGACAGACGGCTGGCTGCCGCTTATGTTAGTCTTTTAGACCATTTGAGGGCAGGAGCAGCTAAAGGTTTCAAACATTCTTCTGCTCAGAGGTTACATTCAATCGATACTTCTTGCACAACAGGAGATGTTTATTTCCTATAGGAAATATGAAGCAACTTTCTGGTTCAGGGTTAGGAGCTACTTTAGTCCACCAGCGTCAATGTCACTCTATTTCACCTGTGCTGAGGATGTGCCGTGATGTACATCTTTGGCGATTGTAGACAAACCCTCATTCCATGCTTGTTTCATTTGAGGTCCACCATCAAGTAAACGGGTTCAGGGTCAGGGTCAACAAGTACGGCCGACATCGCACAACCGTGGGATATCGAAGCGTTGAGATCTATGACCAGCTCAGTCCTTTAGGAAAGCAAAGGTCATTATTTATAAGAATTGCAGATATTGTCTTTAGCATGCATTGTCATCTTACCATGGGAAAACTCTTCCCTATGATCTCACCCCGCAGGTTCACCGTGCCCCTCACAGCCAGAGGAGGGCACCGTCTAGCTGTGCCAGATTTATCTGCTTGTTTTCTTCGGAATTCCTGCTCACAGCAGAACTTATATGATCGGGAATCTTAAAGGTCTGATGGGCGTGGCCTTTTCCCATGCACCCAGGAGAGAACTGAAACTCACGCTAGTGTAAATTTTCTTTTGTGACGATGATGTTACCAAAAGTGCTCATGTTCTTTGCCGTTCCCTTCTTCTTTCCCATATTCCCAGCTGACACGTACGTGCTGATTTAACACTGTCCTGGTATGAACCATTGCTTCGTCATCCGTTTTTTTTTTTTATTCTCAGTCATTTCTGCTGAATCCTTTGTGCCAGAGGTAGTTATCCAGATAAATACATCAATTTTCTGTACTTACTCGTTATATTCAGGGCCATGGTGTAAACCCCAAAAGTTATGGTTGCAAAGCAGGAAATAACTCAGGATGGGGCGCCAACCCATCATAAGGCACACTCACACACCATTCACTCACACACCATTCACTCACACACCATTCACTCACACACGCACTCATCTATTGGCAATTTGGTAACTCCAGTTAACCTCAGCATGCTTTTGGACTGTGGGGGGTAACCGGAGGAAACCCCACAATGACCCAGAGAGAACATGCAAACTCCACACACATGGAGCCAGGGCAGAGACTCGAACCCAGGTCCTAGAGGTGTAAGGCAGCAGTGCTTGAATATAGACACAAGCTGGTCAAAATAAACTTGAATGTTAATCTACAGCTATTTTGCATGAAATGGCGCAAAAATAGCTGCAATCCTGCATCCTCCAAAGGGATATTTGACAATTATTCTCCATTTTTTTCGCCCACCAGATAAAGTCAGTGAGAAAGAACGCAGTGATACTCGGCATGAAATGATGTCTGTGAAGAAACCTAATAAAAGATTTCAAAATACGTATCTGTCGACCTCCAGAGGGGTGTGAAAGTGGAACACACTCCACAGGTGAGGAGGGCATTATATAACACACAGAAGCAGCCTTAGTGTAGGGCTGTAGAATTTAGCACAGGCTTGGTATGTGCTGGGACAGAGTCTACGTACCCTAACTTCCACATCGCAGTGTGGAAAAGCATCTAAAACTCTAGCAACAATTCATTCTTAGAAACTGGTTCAGTTAGGTGTGCCATTTTGTGAGCAATCAACCTGTTATTTTTGGGGTAGGTGAGGTTCTGGGATTTACAATTATTTAAAGTTACGAAACCCGCTCATCCCGAGGGGTTACGGCCTGGAAGACTGTAGGCGTATTATCATAATGAAGAGTTTCGGGCCCATCTTGCGGGGATGAGAGCCTTTAGAAAAGACTTACGTCATCAGACCTTACAGTTGCTGTACAATGCATCATTTTGACAATCATTTAATATTCAATGTACTGAAAGGCTCATATGTAAAAGGCTTTTTTAAAATGACTTTTTCCATTATTGTTAAAACAATTGAGAATTTAGGAGATTACAGACACTCCTCTACTTACGAACGAGTTAAGTTCCCAAACGGCGGTTAGTAATTTGAAATGTTCATAAGTCGTTATTCAGCATCGTTTTAAAGGTATGCTCAAGTACAAAGAACTAGGATGCTGGGAGTACGTACGCACGCTACGCTGCGCGGAATTGCTGCGCAGGAAAAATATTCGATGTTGCGGACGGACAGGAAAAGGGAGCCCAACGAACACAATTTGGATTTACAGTCCTCTTCGTTCGTATGTCTGAAAGTTCGTAAGTTGAAAGTTCATCAGTAGAGGAGCGTCTGTACTCTTTCCAGTTAAATGTCCAATGTATTTACGATGTAGGGCTTCTGGCTGGATCTTGGCCTGTCTATGGTCTCACTAGTGACACTTCCTAGTTAGAACATTTCTCATTGGACCATAGCTCTCGCACCTGAGCCCTCAAGCAAGGCCGTGTGGATGCCTTGTGAATGTCTGATCAGTGGGGCTGACATGTGGGCAGGTTGCTGGGTCAAATCCCAGGGTTGGCAGTGTGATTGTGGCCTTGAGCTACGCTCTTTATCCCCAGGTGCTGCAGGTATTGTCTAACCCTGCTCTCTCAGAATAATGTTGCTTTGGATTAAAAAAAAAAAAAAACGTTAGCCAGATAAACCACGAATGAGTGCGATTGTTTCATTTGGTTTAATAACATCTGCCATGGCTGAATCTCACTACATCAGGGTCAATTACAGCTTCACCTCATTTTAATCCACAACGGCTGTAGAGGTAGTCAGACACAGACAAACTTCAGCCTGGAATCGGAGGCCTCCTGCAATTATTATAAATAATAAATAAATGAACAATGAAAATCTCACAGACCTATGTATATTAATAAAATAAGGGACTGGCTTTCAGGAAGAATGTCAATCAATGCTTTCCGTTTATCTATGAAATGCGATATCAAGTCATAACACAGCGAGAGCACTTCTGATTGACATATATACAGTATATATATATATCTGGGAGACCTTCCAGTAACATATATGAAATTATTACAACAAATATAGTGTAACATATATAGTGTATGCAGCAGACATATAAAATAACCTGGTTCACTGATATTTATTAGTTAATCATTGGGGGAAAGTGGTTTCACATGATTATTGTTTGTAGCCACCCCCTCTGAATCTATGGGAATGGATATTTATTAAACCAATAATTCTTTGCTTTTATTAACATTCTTTGAACCTCTGACCTCCGTTCTGGCTGTATCATCCTCGACTTTTCTTACAAAATCCGTTGTGCTCATCAGGAAATACGGGTAATGGGTACAAAGGGGATTAAACGGGATAGTGTGGGCTCGTGCAACTTAATGTATAACAAACTCTTGGCTCTTTAGTGAATAGACAGGTGGAGGTTGACTTACGGCCCACTCCAGATTATCTTACCAAATTTCTCTTAATATATTGACAGCGTTAAATATGAAACAATTCAATGTGTATGTTTGCTACTGCAGGAAACCTACAGTATAATTAAGCGCACAGTCACGCGATCTGCTGCAGCACATATTAGCTGCAGAATGGGTGTTGTATTAAACAGGTCAGTGACACTTGACACCGTCATAGGATGCCATCTTTCCATCTTTTTGTCCTGCTAGAGCTGCCCTGGTGAAACCCTGGTGACCCCTGGTGACCCCTGGTGATGCGATTGTGAAGGTCAGAACGTCTGGGAGTTGAGCTGCAAAGTGGTAGGCTGCACAAGCTCACTGAAAGGGACCCGAATGGCTGTAACTTCCACCGGAAATGATCTGACATCTAATGAAAAGCTTTTCCAGAAGAGGAAAAGTTACTCTAGCAACAATGTTGCTGCCGACTAACTTTATATTAATGCCCTTGTTCTTAGATGTTTGATAAGCTGGTCTCCACATACCTTGGGCCATGTATGTATCTCCCCTTCATAAAACAGAGAATCATTTGTAGAAGAGATGGCAAAAGCCTCAAGCACTGTAAGTAAAATATACCTATCAGGCCAACGGCACAGTAACTTCTCTGGGAGGGCCCTAAGTGAGCCATCTGAGCTATTTTTTGAAGTCAAAAGAGAAAGGAGAGAGGATTAAAAACGATGGAGCATCAATAGTATGCAGAGGTGGAGATTTCATGTCCAGAAAGTACAAATCCACACCAAAATTTTGTTTCAACCAACCAGTTGAGTACTCTGTGACTGTGACTCTGTACTCAACTGCTTGGTTGAAACAAAATCGTGGTCTGGATTTGTACTCTCTGGACCTGAAATGCCCACCTCTGATAATATGCTAACTAAAGCGCCGGCTGCTAGCTTACTGATCAAGGTGGGGGGACAGGGACTGCTGTTAGTAAAATTCACCAATCGGGGGGAGAGGGGCATTGTGCTGGCAGATTGATTGGCCAAATTTGAGATATATTATTACTCATTCCAATATTTTAACCAAAATTGTTATATAAATGGTTTGAAGTGGACATTTGAACTACAAAGAAAATTCTATATCAGCAGAGGGCCCCCTAAAGTGTGGGGGTTGGGGTTGTTTGCCCCCCAAAGTGTGGGGGTTCGGGTTGTTTGCCCCCTAAATTCCTCTGTTTCAGGCAATAAGACCCAGACTGACCGATACACAATTTGTGGGACCGTGACCACAGGGATAGCCTACAGCTGATGGGTAACTTCTAAAATCTGCTATGTCTTTACATGCAGGGGGGTCGGAAGGGTATGGATACCCTGGCAGGGGCCCTTGAATACAGAAATATTGTGTATAAAATTGGACAGGGGTCTGAGGTGACATTATGTTAAGGGACCCAGAATTTATAGTTTATATGTGAGCCCCAAACAAACCTTATCTTTCCTTAAAGTCGCACAATTATTTTTTTCTGTCACTAAATGTAATTATATAAAATCTTGTCATTTTTTTCATTCTCTGATGGGGGCGGAGGTAGACAACGAGGAATCAGATTGGAAACAGAGTAGTAATAATTTAAGATTATTTTAAGTTAAATTACTTAATTATTAATTATGTATCCATCCATCTTTGAACCACTTATTCAGCACAGGGTCATATAGCACCTGACACCGTAGAGGAGGTGCCGGTCCATCACAGGACACACACCCTGCAGGTGATACCAGCTCACCTCTTCACATGGTTTTGGTGTTTGGGAAGAAATTTGAGTACCTGGAGGATGTCACATGACCACTCAAGTGTTGAAGCAGGTACAAAGGACGGTGGTGATTAAAAATACATGATGTCTTTATTGAACAGCGGCCCGGTACATTACTACAGAAACGTCGTCCATTGGCTTCCAGTCCCACTTATTCAGACGATGTCCAATCACAGAGAGGGACAGGCATGAGGGGCATTAGCCAATAAGATAGCACTGAATTCGATGTAATCTGAAATATTTAAGGGCCATGTGACCGTTCATCAGCGTGTGACTCATTTAGTGAGTATGTTTGGGTGAGTCTGTGCCCTGCGAAGGACTGGCATAGGGTTCTGGGTGTCCTCTGTATATTTTATATCTCTATGTTTTATTTCCTTGAACACCACCCTGTACTGGATAAGTGGCCATAGAAGATGGAGTGTTATCAGTAGTACTGGTAATAAGAGTAATAATAAATGTCTGCTTGTTTTAATGATTTACACTCTGTTGTTTGAACTGCTTTATAATGCTTCCTCTGTAAAGGAACCTCACATGCAAGGCGCCGCTGGAAGGCACTTTATTGCAGTGAATTTTCCTCGGTAGTTCATTGAGGACCTGGGCTGGATTTCCACCACAGATCCCACAATAAGGGCAATAAAAACACATGAAAGAAAACAGCGGCAAGCTGACACAGAACTGCCACCGGAGACAATGCGACCACTTGTGTAGAAAGTTGTGAAAGAAAAGGTTTGGCATCAATCAATCAATCAATCAATCAATCAATCAATCAATCAATCAATCCACAGTTTTCTTCTAACTGCTTATCCAGGCCTGGGGGCTGTGCTTCATGAAGTCATAAAAGAATAAGAAAAAACAATGAGTAATTAAGTAAAATCAATACAAATGAAAATAAAGGAATAAAAAAAATGCTTTTCCTTATTGCTTTATCCCCATTGCTTTTGCTTGAACGGTCAAGCTGTCAACCAACTGGCTTTGGGCGGGCCTTCCTGTCTAGACTGAGTAGTCAATTGGGGGTTTGCACATGACATCACAGTAGGCAGAATATTCTGACGTCGCACCTGCTGAGTGGCAAATGTGGTAGCATTACTGTTCAGAGTTAGGACAGTGTACCTGTCAGGAGGTTGCTGGTTTGAATCCTAAGAACGGCATATCGATTTCACTGTTGGGCAAGGCATTAAGCCTCATTTACTGTGACCCGGCTTTCTTATAAACGATAATCCTATCGTAAGGCGAAAATATAGTAAGGTGAAAATGCATTTTAATGCAGTACACCTAACCAATCAAACATCATAGCCTAGACTAGCCTACCTTAAACATGCTTAGAACATTTACATTAGCATTTGGCAATTAGCACAATCAGTCACATGAATCATCATATCAGGGTCACACTCAACACAATGGCAAATTTAGAAAGTCCACAAAACCTGAACAAAATCATATACTTCAGGCACTTCATACTTCAGAGCTTTGTCCATTGATAACATGCCTATAGAGATATATTTAGTGTAAAAAGAGACTACACTGTTCATGTAACGACTTTGTTCTCACGCAACATACAAGTATTGTTTTATACAACTTTCATGACTTAGATCATTTAAGAACATTAATGGAAAAGGGATTTTCAGCAATGGGAATTTTATTTGCAGGTCGCTAGAGGACGATTCCTTCTGTGTCTGTTTTCTGAGATACTCCTCCCCCCAACTTTAAGTCTTGACTGAGACTTGGCTGGGATTTGAAAGCTGTAGTTAAGTGAGCAGGTCACCCATGCGACCTCTACATTCAAGGCTAGACCCGCTGCTGCCGCCTGCGTCATCGATTCAATCAAAATGAAACCTTGAAGCGAGTGCATTTCATTACAATACACTGTTTATTTTCACATCTGCCTCTGGGGTTTATCTGGTCCTTGGTACAGAATACAACCCACAGTAAAATAACAAAAACTTTTTAGACAAATGCCCTGATAATTGCAGTTGCTTTGATACATGAAATATTTGAGTTCGGACAAATACAAACCGGCTCTTTTGATCTTACATATTAAAATCCAGTTTATGGCAGCAGCAACTATATACTGTAGAAGCTACTGTCTGATGCTGTTTCACTTGCAGAAATGGGCTACCCAGTCGCCTTATACATTATCCGGAAACTGCTGGAAGATGTGCGTATACAGTGAATACTGCTAACAGCATCTGCGAGGCTTGGCGGCTTGGATTTCCCCTCTCCGCTGCTTTCAACTGGTTAGCACGAGCGCTAACCACTACCGTACCGCAAAGGCTTGGTAGAATAACTCAGCATTATACTTGGCAGAATAACTCTTATCATACAAGATCCTGATTATAAATAGGATATATAAACATGCCTTGATTCAGTATATAAAACACAGGTCTCGTTAAACAAGTCTCGTAAGAACAATCAGCATGAAATCGCATGAAACTGCAGAACAAAAACTAAAATAAAATAAGTAGTATTGCATGTGTTTAACTGTCAAGAAATAGAAGGTATTGAGATGATTATATTTTCTGGTATGTTAAGGGACATACTGGGCCTTTTGGCAATTAGCCAAATAACAGTCCAGGGAAGCAGGCCTTTTGTTCCAGGCCACCAGCTCCAAGTGTCACTACGTAACGTAAGGATCGTCGGGACGCAAGTAGACAAACCCCAGTGGCACTAAGACCCAACGGTGCCCTTGGAGAAGAGGAAACACAGGAGGTCTCAGCTGTCCTTCCCTTGATGGTGAACGTGGAATCGTCAGACAAAATGGACCGAGTTAGCGACATGCTAAAATGCTATATCGGGGAGAATCCTCTTCTTCAGCTTACACCCCGCCCCCCCCCCCCACCCCGTCAGATAATTGGCATTCTGAACAAAAATGTGATCCCCCAGCCCACCCCCTGTTCTATGCACACGTACAGAAAGCAGACACATATTTTTTTAAAGTCACATTTATTGTTCATAGTTCACCTTACTGAAAACACTTCAATGATACAAAAAAAACCTTTGCTCTGTAAAATATACAACGAGTTTGAGATCCTCTAGACGTGACGCAGATGTATCGACATCCTCCCCCTGTGTCAGTCGACATGCAGTAGAACCGGGCCGAGCAGATCCAAGTGCCCCCTTAGATGGAAGGGAAACGGCCAAAGTCCTTGAAATGCTGCAGTGGGAGAAAGTGGAGATCCACCGCGACGGACCGTAACACTCTGACGCCTCGCAGCCGGCTGATGCTGCTCCAGGCCCTTGGGTTTAACCTTGCCTGTCTGGTCTCCACTGCACTAACTGTACAAGACAAACACATACCTACGACCAAGGCCTGGAGACAGCAGATGTCGCATTCGAATTTTTACGTCAAGACTGGCACGTACCTTTAAATACCTGACCTCTGGAAAAAAAACCCAAAATAAACAATTTTTCCTTACGCTAACAACTATTACTCTCTTTCCCCGTATTCTAACAGCTTATAACTGATCTCAGTATGCAGTGTTCTGAAAAAATTGCGCTATAAATAATTTAGAAAACAACTACAGTAATATTGAAATCTAAATTAAAAAAAAAACTATGGAAAAATCATGAGGGACGCTTGTTCCCACACAAAAACTGAATATGTGCCAGACACTGTCTGCTATTTACAGTACATTTACAACTTTGAAAATCGATCACATGTGCGAGCCAGTACATGGACACAATACCGAACCATTTCATCTGAATATATCCTGCTGCATGCATACGATGATCCGCAAGAGATTGGTAAACACCTTCCACTCCGGGTAGCTCGAATTAATTGAAATTTGAAGTATTACACGCTTTCTTGACAAGACGTATACTGTCATGCACTATAATGACTAACAAAGCAACAGCCACTAACAGAGCCCAGGAAATATATATTTTGTATGAGCTATATGCTTTTTCTGTGTGTATCTGACAAGGCACGTTTCAACATTAAAATGTTTATCTGTTGACAATGACCATTTTCAATTAGGGGATTTATCCTTAAACAGCAATTCAATTTCAATTATTTATTAGTAGAGGGACGTTAAGAAATGAATTTTCTATCAAGAAAATTGATACAACTGATTCTTCCCTTAAGGGTGTGTAAACTGATGTATGGAAGATGCAACATTAACACACACATACATAATGTAGTTTATATACACACACACACACACACACACACACAAGACAACATAATGGCACGGAAACAAGGACACCTTCGTGGAAACCTTTCCAAATGCAACATCCACAGTCGGTAGACATCCGTAGCAACCAGCAATAACCACTGGCTTCTGGGAAATCTCTCAAGCGACATACCGTAAATAAGCCAGAAAATACCACTGGCAAAATGTCGGGAGTCTAAGCTGTTACGAGGAGTTTCAGGGACCGGATTCGCCATGAGGTAGCCCACATGCCCAGAATACCTCAGCGCTCCATGTACATAGTGTGATACTCAGTGATGCTATAAATGGTATGGTATTACAGTGAAAGAAATCCTTCTGCACACAAGCTCAAGCACAAACGCATGTACTACAGCTAACGGCTACGAAGCTAACAGACTCTATGCTTCCCTTCAGCAGCTTGTAACAAAAGCCTACATTCTGAATGGTGGGATGTTTCAAAGAAAATAATCAAAAAATATTGTTAAATAAGTAAATGTGTGATGTGGTTGATATACTGCTGCATAAAATGACTGCAATGTACCTAATTAGCTTACAAAATGATTTAGCGCTACTATTGCTTTGCTACTTTATCGTTCTGGTTTCCACATTCAATAGAAATAGAAAAACTAAAGTCCGCTATAAATTGAGAATTAGCTATAAAAATAGCTATATATGTGTACTGATCATAAGAAGTGTGTGGCAATCTAAACGAAATACAAAAAAGCTATATTTCATTAAAATACTGAACGATGTTTTTTTTTTCTCCTCACTAAAACATCATCGGCTAAAACTAAAGTTTACTTCTCAGAAGTCTTGGAGAAAAATAACAATTAGGCCTCCGATACCAGTTTGAGGAAGGGATTCTTGTGAAAGGAAACTCTGTAAAGTGGAAACCTGCTGATACAGATAGAGTAAAGGATGCCAGGATCGGTCCAGATGCTGCATGTCCGTTGTTCTGTGAAAAACGCAAAAAAAAAAAAAAATGCAAGATGAAAGTGCTGTTCATCCGTCGCCTTCCTTCCTTCAAGTGCATGAGCGGATCCTTGACTGTCCCTCCGTATCGCCTGCCACGCAAAGTGAGGGTTTGACCTTCGCACTCTGAGTGGCTTTTACAGCTTGGTGTCCTTTCCAAGTAACTTTTGCCGAGGCAGAGGTCACTCGTTTTGATCCGGTGGTACATGGTTGCACGCGCGTGACAACGGCAAGGCACGTCTGTGCACCGGAGACTCGTGCGAGACCGTCTGCGGAAGGTCGGTCTCCGGATACACTTCTCAGTCTTTCACGTTCAAGAGTTGTTCTCGCGAGACGGATTTGCTTTTGGCACTTATCCCGAAAAAGTGTTCCTCTCGGGGGGGGGGTGGGGGGGGGCGGTGGTGGCCCCATCTCTTTAATGCTGTTGGGCTGTGTAGTGAAACGGGCCTGTAATACACAAATGCTCAGCCAAGGAACCAGCCGGTTAGCGTGAGGCTCCAGCTTGCGGCAGTCCAGCGGGGGCTCTGTCGGACCCGTCGAGAGGGGGGCTTGCACCAAGTCCCTGGCCCTCCCCGCCGCATCAGAGCCTGCATGTTTCAGTGGCCGTCGGAGCCAGATGGGTTGTGGACCCAGTCCAGGACTATTAGCGACAGACTTCCCACCATGAAGACAATGCCCGTGACAAGAAATATAGTGGCCTGCAGAAAAGACAAGAGTGGCATGGCAACGCGACTCCCTGCATTTCTTTACAACTCATTTCAGCAGGAAATGTGCTAACTAAGAAGCAGGAGTAGTCAGTGACAATGCATGTATATGCATACGCTAAAGCTAGCAGGCCCAAATCGAAGAAGAAGACACACTCATGCAAAGTGCTTAAGGACAGAATTTCCAGTTGTACAACTGATCAAATTTAAAGCTGTATGCTACTGAATTCACATCGCAGAAAAGCAATATGAATAAATAAACAGAAATTCCAGCTGTGACATATTCTCCTGGCCTTAAGCTTACAAATTAAGATAACGGACACTTACTGAGATCTTCTGAGGTGAATTTAAAGGGACGGATTTGACAAGTCGAAGGTAGAAGGCAGCAGGCAGGATGAATATCAACATGGTTGCCGCCGAAGAACCTGAGAAGGGAGATGATTTTCAGGATCGTCTGCCTCATCTATAGAGGACCTTCCCTATACATCTTCTTATCTCTGCTCTCCTTCAGCGTGAAGGAGGACCCACCAACTCACCGATGAAGCCAAAAATGTCCCGGATGGTTGGCACGAAAATAACGAGGAGGTTGTTGAAGGCCAAGATGACAACTGCTAGCAGTACATGCCGAACCCAGCTGAACTCTCTCCCATTGAACAGCAGCGTTATGATCGAGGATCGAATCTAAGACACAAAGAATAATGAGAGGATCACTCGATCAGTGTCACAACAATAGACGAGGGACTTTTTTTTGGGTCACAATGAAGCGGTGTTACATCATGTATGTGTGGAAAAATCTGCTGATTTTGTGGAAAACTGTATGCCTTACATGTTAATGTAGGACTTTTTTGTGATTTGTATTGCACCCCCCCCCCTCCAATTTTTTTTTAAATAAATTATGACATTTGTTGGTTGAAATGTCTTGTAAACAACTTGTTATGCTAAGGACAAGGATATACCTGTAACAAAAACAGAGAAATTTATTTATTTCATTTATTTAATATATATGTAAAACAATATGTAAAACTGTGCGGAACTTGGCAGGTGTGTAGCTTAGACAGTCATGGATTTGCCTCCAATTTCCCCAGGGATGTCGTCTGTTATATGTTATTGTGATTAAAACTGTTTGCTAAACAAATATGAAACATATTGCATTCTGTTTGTACCTCAGTATACTCTCAAGGGTCAGCTAAAGAGAAAAAGAATTGTATCAACAGCCTAAGAAGATTACAAAGGTGCTTGTACAAAACTAAGAATGTGACCCTTTCACCACTTCTACATGAGGGGGTGAAAGGTTACAGGCCCAAAGGGACCGGGGGTGAGCAAAAGCGAGATGATTGGCCAGGGAACTGTTTGTGGGTGTGGTCTGAGAGTACCGCCCACCCAGACACGAGTAGAGCAACCCTGCTGCATGATTGCATCAGAAAGTAATGGTAAGGTAGTAACCTAAACGGATTCTGGGCCCAGAAAGTTATTTTCCTGTATCATGTATTGATCCCCAGAATTTGTTTAGTTTTCAGATAAAGTGTATTTGTTCTGAAAGATAAGTCTGCAGATCATTTATACGCAAATGAAAGAGGACCTGCTGTCCCTCTGCTGCTTTTTCCATTAGATTAAAAATCCAAAATTACTTTCATACACATTTTTTTTTTCCAGGGAATTTTGAAGAGACATTTTTTAAAAAGTAACAACAATCAGACTCACCCTAATTTCACATTTCTGTGAATGGAAGTAGCACTTCTGTTATTATGGCCATAGACTCTAGACCTAGTTAAGCAACACTACCACTCTGCTTCAGATACACAAGGCTGTATTTCTGCGAAACCAACACCCCCCCCAGATAGCTCACTGACATAAAGGACACCCCTGTCCCATCCCACCGAGGCAGGCATCTCCCTAACCCTGACCCCGCTCTTTCAAGGCGGCGCCTCGATGCGTCGATGTGCCTTTCTGAACCCCCGTTCAGTCGCTAATGACTCTTGGTCATGCCCACTTTCATGGCAGCCTAATGGTTAGGGAAGTGCGCTTGTAATTGAAAGACTGCTAATTCGAATCCCCAACCCGCAAGGCACTGCCCCCAGGCACTGCCCCCAGGGTGCTGAATTAGTTGCCCACTGCTGTGTCATGATTTCTCCTATGGGTTAAATGAAGAGAACACATTTCATCGTTTCCCTCACTGGCTTGTTACACCCTGAAGCTGGAAGACGGCTCGTCGTTAGCTGTGGCCTTCAGCACCACCTATTGGGCTACCTGTGTCATCATCATCCATGGCTAATCCAGGAAGTGACATTCAGCAAGACACTTTGCTTACATCCACATCAAGACCATGATTGTGTCTCTTACACGCCTGTTGGTGCATTTCGGAAAATGCATTGGGGTCTGTGCTTTCTGGGAGCATCACTCTGCCTGCTATGGCAGCTGCAGTTCCGCAGAGCCCTGCAGAGGGCAACATGTTGCGCCAAGAGAATCACCAGGACAGAACTACCCGCCCTGCAGGACATCTACATCCAATGATGTAGGTCCAGGGCATTAAGCATTATCAAAGACAGATCATCTGCACCGATGACCTGAACTGTTCTATTCATTGCACTCAGACAGGCGCATCCGGAACCTTCTGGCCAGGGCTAAGAAAAGCAGCCGTTTAGGATTATTAATCATTAATTAATCATTATTTAATTCCACCAAATAAAATAAGCTAAAACTGCAACCGGAATTTTTTTTTTTTTTTCGCATTTTCTTATAATTTTGTACCTTGTATTTCTTTGTATTTCTTTACTTTTAGTACTATTTTGTTCATTTATTTTACTTTGTTATTTTGTGCTATTTTGATTTCGTTATCCTTCTGCCTTGTTTATTGCACAGTCTGGAGTAGCAGGAATTTCATGTCACTGCTGGTGTTCCACTGCATTCATGCATGTTACAAAATAGTTCCTGAATCATGACGTGCAGAAGCTTTGAAATCTGAATTACATTTTCCTTACTGAGGCCTCTCAGAAATCCCCAAGGGGCAAAGTCAAGTCAAGTCAAGTTGACATTCTATAACACATTTAAAAATAGCAATTGCTAATCCAGGTTTGGTACAAAAAAGCGAATTAAAACTAACAAGACATACTAAAATATGAAACCCACTGAACTGCTATTTAACAAAATAAAACAGTTTTAGGACATGAAGTAGTAGTGTGTAATAGTGCAAATAAAAAATTTGGATAGTGATGGAGACAGATCAACACTGATAGATATTATAAGTACTGAAACGTTTAAAATATTAAAAACTAAAAGATCAAAATGATGTGTGCGTAGATATATAGCGTGGAGAGACGTAGAGCGAATGGTTGTGGCCGTCAGCTGTTCCTGGCCGTCCTGTGTCTGTGGTTCTATATTTAGCCCCCGCCCCCATATGGCGTCAGGTGTGTCTGAATACGTCTCACCGCGGGAGCGAGGGTTGCACTGGCTGGTCGCCCTCGCGATGGGGGAAGCAAGGTGGAACCTGCTGGCTGAGCTTGGCCAATCGTATTTTTTATTATAACATTCGGAGTAGCTTACACCGAAATAACGACTCAATGTGAGAAACTCTGCTTTGCTTATATTATCGCGATGTTTGAAGCCCTGATTTTTTTTTTCATTTACCGTCATCATTCGAGAGGAAAGGACAAGAAGGTCTGTATAATCTGATCCCTGGGCCCCCACCTCTCTAACAAAGCACATACAGAAGGTCATGCCATTTAAACTGCTATTATGTGTAGGTATATTGCATAGTTATGACACTGTTGGTATGTTCAGCACAGTGAGGCACTGCACACATATATAATGCAGGAAGGCACTGTACACTGCATACTGCCCTACAAAGGCAAAACACAGTAACTGAGAAAAAGGACTTCATGCTTTATTGGCTGTCCACCCAACTGTGTAGTAGGTAGCTAAATAACAGTGTTTTCTTCAAAACGTAACGTTGATATATTTTGACACAAGATAAGCCCCTAAGAGACCTGATTTTGGCTAAGTTTCATCTTTGTACGGCAGATTAGTGCACTGAGACACACGGAGGGGTAGAGCTTCGCGGCAGGACACTCACAGGGAAGAGCACGATGGGCACAGTCAGGGTGACAGCCGTCAGCACAGCCAGCCGCACCAGGAGCAGAAGGGTGTCAAAATGGTACACTTTGGTGAACGTGTGCAGAAGCTCGGCCTCCACGTTGTCTGTGGGAAGAGGACGGGATGGGAGAAGGGTGTCAGAGCTGGCATGCGATGCCGGTTGGCACACGTGCATTGTAATACGACGCCGTGCGTCTGGGTGGCCCCCGGCGCGTACCGTAGAAGGTGAGGTAGCCGAAGAGCGCGGACAGCATGTACATTATGAGCATGGCGAAGATGGAAAGGTTGGACACGCTCTGCATCTTCCGCCGGGTGCGACTGCAAATTTACAGGAATGCGTGATGAGATGCGGGCCACTTGTCCAGTGATGTTATTGCGGGACACTGGCCACATGGTGACCATGCCCCCTCCCGGGAACGAACGGAAGTAAAATGCGATAGCTCACTCTTTCAGCTCGCTGTAGATGGGCAGGACCTCCGGGTGGCACACGAAGGCGAAGGCCAGGATGGGAACCGCGTAGGCGGTCTGTGTCGGGAGCATACAAAACCGGTGTCAGCAAAGACGCGAGACGGGGGGTCGGGGGAGCCCCATGCACACGCAGACGCGCATGTACACATGCGTACCTGCGAGTTGAACACAAAATACTTGGGCTGGCACATGTCCTCGTCTATGACGTCCTCGAGCGTCGTTGTGGGGTGGGGCAGGTCGTGCAAAGAGTCGCTGACAAGCGAAGGGTATGAATCTGACCCATTGAGGCTGTGATTGACAGCGTCGTAATGGAGGAAGGGCAGAGGACAGGGGAGCACAGTCTTCTTATAGATGATCTGTGGAAAAGAAAGACGGTCAGCCCTCCCCATAGCCTGTCAAACACAAAAATAATAAGACCTGCATGGAGGGGAACCTCAAGACGCCCTCCTTGGTCCAGTCAGGAACATGGCAGTATCGCATTAAAATCCTGACCGTGATCCCATTCCTCTATAATAAAACTCTGTTTGCTCCTAGCAGAATAATGGTGAAACCAAGCATCTGCTGCAGTTAGAGGTAATTAGAAAGTAGATATTGCTGAAGACAGGACACATCAAAGAACAGCATTCCTGTCCCAGGTCACCTTGAACTCTGGTTTGTCAAGACATGTGGTGCAAAGTTGCCGGAAATGGGTCTACGCCTTCAGCAAGTGACTGCGTTCCAACATAATTAATTAAAGCCCCTAGGTGAATCCCCAGAATCACGCACGCACACACACGCACACACACACACACACACACACACACACACACACACACACACACACACACACACACACACACACACACACACACACACACAAAGATGAAGTATCTATAGGTTTGTGGGAACTCTCCATTCATTTTTATGGGCATAACCATAATCCAAACCCCTACCTTAACCTGAACCACAAGTAACCAAACAAAACACAAGTCTTATGGCTTTTTTTGTTTATTAATTGCATTTACAGATTTTAATAAAATTGAATTTCCCTTTGTGGGGACCAAAAAAAAATTTAAAAATTTATTACATTGTTGGGATATTTGGTCCCTATAATGTAATATATTCTAGTGCTGGACGTTATGACTAAAAATTAATATTTTTACGGTTTCATAGTATATCACGGTATTTGTTTTCAAGTTTACCCTTATCATGCCAGCAAGCATTCATAACCGTTTTCATGCTTTTACAGATTAATAATATATATTCAGCTCGATAGTGACATGTTTTATTGATTATAACCTTGAACTCAGCTCGATAACAATTGTTTCACTGACACGTTTTATTTGATTAATAATGTATATTTAGCTACATAGCAACATTATATTGATTATAACTGTATATTTAGCTCCACAGAGACACATTTTATTGATTATTACTGCATAATTTAGCTTGGTAACATTTGCATAACCAGCATGACTTTAATACTTATTACTGTGATAAATCGATAATATTAGGGATTTTGCTTAACTGATACGCATTTAATTGCAGATCTAATTATATTACACATAATCCAAATTTGCAGGCAAAGGCTGAAGCAGTAGCTATAAATCATATAATGCTGAACAGTTATATGTGGAGAGTTTTTGTGTTCTAAAGGTATAACTGTTATTAAGAACGGTAAGCAGAGTTTGCAAAGGCCTCCTCTGAATACACACTGATCCACAGCACTTCTAGCAGCAATTAGTATTATATATTCTAATGCCTATTAAAGTGTTACAGCTGTTGTTTCAGCTATGCTACGATACGACAGTATATGAAAAACTCATATCGTGTGGGAAATGAAAACTGGTATACCAGGTGAACCAGTATACCACCTAGCACTAATATATACGTGCTCACACACACACACACACACACACACACACTGCAGCTAATATATACATGCTCACACACACACACTACAGCTAAACTAGGCACACTATACAACATTTCAGCAATAATTGTACTGATAGAAGCTAGTCCAGGATTTCCTTATAATAATCTGATTAAACTGAAATAATTCAATGTCCTACCAATGTTTTTACCCAGTTCATAGACCTAATGTAATCTAATATATGAAGTCTGTCTGTCTCATTTGGTGGATGTGAATCAGCAATGATTTGAGCACATCACCACAGTGAGCAGACAGTAAATGTCGCGCTTCTGAGATGTAATCAGAGTGAAACGGCAGACCAAATATTCCACTGGTGCAGATGGGAAGCCAAACAGACACGTGTGCTATCCCTATACTCCACTTCAGCGCCGGACTGAGAGCCAATAGAACGGCACTCAATCCAAGACGCTCCAAACCGAATCGACACTTACCACTCCCAAGAAGAAGACCATACAGGACAGGGAAAGGCCGCTGGTGTATCCAAGGTACCCTGCGCACAGGAGACAGCAGCGGCTGTGAGACCCAGGCGCTTACATGGCCAACAGAGGCAGTGGTGGGCTGCTGGCGGTTAAACACGGGCAGCTTACCGAGGTTTTTGAGGAGTGCAAGGGGCAGGATGACGACCAGAGACACAATCACCACCAAGTAGTTGCCGTTCAGATACCATTCACTGAGCAACAGAGGTAGGACAGCAGATAGGATCTTGATCACAAACAAATACTGGTAACACTTTACTTAAGGCCGTGTTTTTAGTCATTTATAAACACATTCAGAACAAATAATAATGCGTTCATAAAGCATAATAAACATGGCTATAATGTCATGCCTTTTTTATAAATATTTATAGTCATATTTATAATGCTTTACGAATGCATTATAATGCATTATGAATGTCTTTATAAATGACAAAAAACATGGCCGTAAGTAAATTGTAACCTAAATTCCCTGATTAATTTATTTCATTATGACATCATCTTTATTTGCAAAGTATAATAGATAATGCCGAAGCATGTGAGATTCCATATGGTACCGTATCAGCTGATACGTGGACTTGTGTGGCGCTGACCCTATTCTGGAATGTGTGTCACACAGCGCTGATTTTGGATTGGATCAGTCGTGCAAGAATGAATGGACTGTGAGTAATGCATCTCATGTCTTACCCAGTGGTCTCTTCCATACCCATAAAGGCCCGGATGACTTCTGGCAGCTCATACTTCACGATGAACAGGTAGCTGGAAATGGCTGCAAGAAAACAGGCAGAACGCTGCTGAATACAGACATCCTAATATAACATAACGACCCTCCCATTAACGGGATACTGCACAAAGGCATTTGTGATTATCATTGCACGACAAAACAATCACGTCGTTGATAACCCAGATGGGACTCCACAATCCCTACCTCTGGAGGCTAATGCCTTATCCAGTCGGAGCTAGGTACTGGGAGGGTTACATGAATGAATGAATACATGAATGAATGAAAGAATGAATAAATATAAAACAGTAAAGCCAGACATAAATGTTGCCAAAAATAACCAGTGATCAGTAAATAATCGCCAGTGGTTGGTTTACATATTGCAGCATGAATATGGATTAACCAGCGACTCCGGTTGAGACATCAGCTGCTGAGCCTCACCTCCGATGTTCTGCAGTGTTATGGAGCCAAACGTTGCAATCTTCCCGGGCCAACCGAAAGCCCTCTCCCCCAGCTTCTCATAGACGAGGGAACCTGCGGAAGGCAGCGGGCTCAAATTCCACAGGAGGCCGACAAGCACGAGAAGATATTCAGTGGAGATAGCGCCACCGTGCGGGAAACCAACCTCCTTCCTTCGCGGTCACCAGCAGCAGGTGAACCGAGTACAGGGAGAGCACCGCTACACCCAGGAGCAAGATCCTGAAAGGGAAAAGGGGGGGGGGAGGCTGAGTGAAATTATACTATTCCAACATTTATTTATCAAGTTTACTCTTAACAAAAAGGGAATTTTTTTCACTCGCCTTGAGGACAAGATGCCGTGAGCACTTGAGTTTCCCGGATGTGAGTCATGAGGTGGTTCACTGACTATGACTGCAGCCTCACGTCACCTACACTTGTGTTCTGCTCAGTGCTCTGTGTGGGTGGCATCTGCACGCACGACCCTCACACCTGGCTCATGTGGGTTTCCGCTGGGTAGCCTGGCTTATACCCAAACTGTGAAAATGTGGTTTACGCCAACCTGCATCTCTCTAAATTTCTCCTAGTGTGTGTATGTGAGTGTTTGTCGTACGATGCACTGGTGATCTTTGAATTGTGTTCCCTGGGCGATATAAAGATTTTTTTTTGATGATGGTGGGGGCAGGGGGGTGGGCAGAAGAGGGGACAACCATATTATTAGTCAATAATATGTTTTGAATTGATGAGTGACAGGGGAGGGGGCTCTCCGCGGGCTCATCAGCTTTCAGCTGGGGATGGTGTCCCTGTGGCCACGCCCCTGTATACACCCCCACTTTGTCCATGGGACAGATTCCAAGCAAAATAGATCAGTGGATAGAAAATAAGCAGCAAATGTGTTAATTCTGAATGACTGGAACCGTTGCAATGGCTTTACTCTGTGTTAGCATACAGCATTACTATAATGATTTTCAATAAAATATAATAGCTATTTTTTAGCATTTCCAGTGTGCAATCATCAGTTTGGTGAACACAAAGTCCTACCGGATTTCTTAACCAATAAGCACACTTTCATTAATGCAACGTCAATACTAGTATTCTTACAAATTACTAAAATACTTGCTTAGAGCTATGCATTTAGCCTGTCAGAACAGCTGTACATTTCTCTATCTGAGACTATTAAATACTTAACTTTGAGATCTTAAACCTGCAGCCTGACAGTCAAAAATCTGGGTTGAAGTATTCGGAACGAGGGGGTGGGGTCTCTGGAGGCCCCACCCCCTCCACAATGTAAATTCCGGAGGCTCTGCACTACTGCAGAGTCATCGTGTATCAGCGAAAAATCTCAGGTATTCTCACTCGAAATGTCTAAATCTCTCCTGACAAAAACAATGTCCAAGAGTGGATATTAAAGAAAAATGACACAGAATAGGATCTCATTCTAAAAAAAACAGTACCCCCCCCACCCCTGAGAATTAGCAGTACAGAGTAAGGGTCTGATGTTCCTGGTGACTAAGCAGAACCTCCAGTTGCTCAGTTCAGTCACGGCAAAGCTGACCCCCCTCCCCCCTCGTGCTGATCACCTTCTCCACAGATAGAAGCCAAATGCCATTGATCATGAATGAGACCGTGTGTCCCTCAGGCCATCATAAATTACACCCGACAGCCGTGGCCCCCACCCATTGTCCCCTCCCATTCTGGGGGCCCTTTTTAAATCCAGCCGCTGCTAGTGACTTGATCCATAGGAGCCTTTTAGAAGCAAAAAATGTCTAACTGGCCGTGTGTTATCCCTGGAACTCTGCATGTTGTTAGCATTTTAGCCCAACGATGCTAATGATTACCACTGAAATAGGCCTCGCTACACAAATCTGTGGCAAAACGAGTATATTGAGTGGCGCATCCCAACAGCCAAGAGCAGACGTGAAGAGCAAAGCACTCACAGAAAGAGCACGATGCCCGTGTTGGCCATGGCGTAGGACAGGCCCAGGATACCACTGCCCATGATGGCGTTGCTCAAGTTGAAGACGGACATCCCGAAGGAGATATGCCCCGGCTCCTGAACGCACAAACATAGGATTGTTAGGTCTGTGTCCCACCAGGTTTTTGGACAGCTGATGCATGTATGATGACGTGGGATTCGGGAGGCGGGACTCACATCTTCGTGGAATTCCTCGTATTTCCGTGTTATCGTGATCCCATTGCTGAGAAACTTCTGGTTCTCTGGATATTCCTCGTCAACGAACGGACTGGAAAGCAGAGAGTGGGAAAAATCCTCAGGCCCGACAGCGAAACAGGAAATTTTGGATGCATCTTCTCAAATCTGAGGGATCGTGTGTGCTGAGGGCTTTGAAGAGGGGCCTTCAGGTGCTTTCGGGCAAAAAACGTCGAAGGGAAATGGGACCAAACCCAAAGCAATCTGCATTTCAACATATCTGACAGCACGTGTCACATGTATGAATGAGCTTCTGCTCCTGATTTTATTGTCATAGCTTTAAATAGCCATGCCAAGCGGTATGTAATTTAAGGCATTGCCGACATGTGTGAGCGCTCAGCTCAGCCTCGGGTGCTGGGGGTGTGATGCTTGAGTTCAGGAACTCAAACTGAACTTGCTGCCCTCACACTGCTGCTGTCTGACCTGCTATGGACATGGTGCGGTTGCGTGTTTGGCCGTCTCCAAACTCAGGGGTGCTTCTCAATATGCGTACTCGACCGTACTTGTGTTCTCGCACAACCGTTTGACATCATCATCCATCGCCGAAGACAAGTCCCAATACTCAAGAACAGAAGTACAGTGGACAGTAAACGTCCCCAGATGTCGTTCTTGCCTCGCCCCAAATATCAAGGATGCATCGGTTGCATCCTCACAAAATGAGACCAATCCTACGATTCACTGCGCTCCAAGTATGTTCTTGAGATGTAAGTTAGCAAGACCAGTTTTGCATAGACCACAAGTACGACCTTTGCGTTCTTGGTATTGAGAAACAACCCAGGTCTCATGGCCAGCAAACTGAACATCCTCCTCATGCATGCAAGGTGGGACACTTCCGGTTGTTAACGCAACACAACAGCAAGGACGAGTGAGGACTCACCTGCTAATCGCTGTCTTTTCAGAGCTGCTGGGTTCAGTGTACGGATCAGTCAGGCTGTCCGCACTGTCATCATCCGCGTCGGTACGGACCTTCTTGAGCTCCATACGCTCCATTGCCTGTCTTCCTCCTTCAGAGTACAGGGATTGGACCCGAAGGCTGGTTAAGCTGGCGTCTCCCACGGAGGATAAGCTGTTGGACTGCAAAGCCTGGCTAAGGTGGCTCCTCTCACGGGCAGCAGGGCGTTGGACCAAAGAGCCCGCTTTTGCTGGAGTCCCTCAGGGCAGACGGGATGTTGGATGCCTTTTGATTTCCGTTGCACAGATGCTGAGCTCTACGGACAACACAAACCAACCGCCGCCCTTGATGACTAAGGACAGAATATGGGAATCAGCAGGCTGCTCAGCGGTTCTTAGAAGTTAGGCTGTCATCCCCTTTAGCAAAGTTCTTAACTGGTTTTTAAAATAATCAGCTAGATTAGTGGGCAAACTGTGAAATTATAAGACACATTTCCCTTTTTGTTAAGAGTAAACTTGATAGATAAATAAATGTTAGAATAATATAATTTTGATGTCTTGTCGAAGGTTGTTAAAACAGACCATACAGCGATGGTACCAATTCAGCCTGCATTCTTTGCTGACTAACTGTGACTTTCACGTATTTTTGCAAATAAATCCATCTCCTGTAGTCATGTACAGGAACCCAACCCAATCCGGTCTGCCTGCACATGCCGGCTTTCACTTAAAAAAAACACCGCTCTCAAAGAAATGCATGCTCTGCCTTGACTTTTTAAGTTGCAGTTAAGCTGCTCCTGTTGTCCGTGCGTCATGTCATGCACGTCACATGTACGCGTCGGGCTGTAAGACAAAAACAGACCCTCATTTACCAGCAGTTCAGCGAATGCAGCCTTTTCGCGCTTCACTAGCGGGGATCAGAGAGATATTCAATAACTGGCTCACTGGAGACCTCACAATTAAAAAATGGCTGATAATTATGTACAAGGCAAGAAAAAGAGTAAAAGTCAAGCTACGCTTCATCCTGAGTCAGGGATGCCTGTTTGCACACCTCAGCTGCCATGGGGCAGTTATCAATCCGAGGCCCCCTGCTGGCTATTCATTTTGCCTCTGTCATGCTGGGGAAAGGATGCACTCATTGACACCATGCATATTGCACGCTTGATCATTAACAGATAGCTGTTTCCTCTATCTTTACTTGGAGGGGGGGGTGGGGGTCGTTTCACACACCAGTCCTACGGATTCCAGTTAGAAGAGCATCTACAATGGTCCCTCTCTCCGAATGCCTGCAGCAAACTTCTCCCTCCTGTGTGGATTAACCTGCTGAACCAGACCCTTAGCTCCACCCTGAGATAGAAGGGAGACATACTGCCTGATACATTTACGTATATTTATATAGCAGATACTTCTATCCAAAGTAACATGCAATGGATAAGCAAGCACAGATAATCCCTGGAGTTATCGGGGTTTGTGGGCCTTGTTCATGGGGTCGGCGAAAACATCGCTCTGCTGATTAAGGGATCTGAACCTGCAAACTTCTGATCAGCCCTCCCAGCCAACACACTGGCCTGAGCACATGTTTAAAACGCTGTCATGTGACTCACAGCAGCGCACCTTTGTGCACATGATCAGGAATCAAGTTTTGGGGAAGTGCACCTAAGCTCACAGCGAAGGGCTGAGTCATTGAATATTGCCGTGATGTTATGAAATGCACGAACGACATTGACCGCAATAATCTCTAATGAAGCCGATGACAGATTTGAGGTGGGGATCAGTTCTTGGTCTTTAGGAACACTCTGACCTGATGCACTTTCAGGATCATAATCTGCTCATCATGAGGCTCTGACTGTTGCGCAAAGGGGCGTCGAGCGGCGATAGTGAGCAAGCAGAAAGGGGAACAAAGCAGCTATTTCTGGGATCAGACTGCTAACAAATTCCACTGTTCTATTCACAAGCGGGATCACAGACAGAGAACTCGTGGGTACAGCCTGGCTCACAGACACAGACAGGCACCCAAAAATGGGCAGCCACGTGAAAACAGCCAAGCACATGAGACCTGGCAGGCTAACCATTCTGTCCAGAGTTTAGTCATCACACAGCAGCAATATCTGTGGCAGTGTACTGGTTTGTAAACATCTGGACAATGGTTCTACAGCAGTGTTTCCCAGCTCAATCCTCGCAAACCTGCAGAGACTCCATGCAAAAAATGGGTGTCTGTGGGTCCCCACGAAATCTCTGCCCCAGACAGAAGCCTTGCTTTTCAGTGCATTTAACTAATCATGTGAATGATTACACCTAAACAACACCGTAACATATTTAAACTGTTAAATTTTTTCTCGTAATGTTAATATAACAATGATGAGTAACAACATAGCAATAAAGCCATTCAAAGTTATTTTACTCAAGATAGAAAATGTACAGGTACCTGTCGGGTGGAAGCTGCCGGTCGAGAGCTCTGGAGTGGGACACTAGCAAGCTGAAACAGAACAAGACAGACATGCTCATAAAATGCAGGAGGGGGCTTCGGGCAGCCAATCACAGAAGCAGAAAGATACTGGGTCCGCCCCCCCCCCACCCCTTGCAGAGCTTATCCTTTCACAGACACATGCAAACAAAGATGTAAAGCCAGTGGGAAAGTGAACGAGGGACAGCCAATCCAAAGAGGAGCTTTGATGACTCATGCCAGTCACTGTTGCTTCTGTCCTGAACCCCAGAACTCTTGCCGGGCCGCCAAGGACCCCAAAAGGTCGCATCTGCTCAAGTTCATCCAGACCCTTGGAGGCTCTGGTTTTCTGACATTCTACTGCTGGCCTGAGGGTGTATCTTCCTAGAGTTTAAACGCGATGATGTAACAGCAGATGTTGTTGTGGCCCCCGCCTCAAATATATGTCTGTGACACCCCTCGCCTTCCGTTGCAGCCAAACAGCATGCTCCTGGAATCGGGCATCTCGGGAAATATTCCTGAAGGTTTCTTTAGCACTTCACCGACTTGTTACAGCTTCAGATAAGTTCTGAGTATGAACTCCTTTATAACACATTTCCCACAATGCACTGCATTCTTTACTCACGTCAGTTTGCCCAGTTTTGTTAAAAAGCACCAGATAGCGCTTATGACTTATATACATTTAGCTGCTTAGCTAACTGTTTTATCTAAAGTAACTTGGAGTGGTTGCCAATTTAAACAGTCCCATTTTTTATTGCCCCAGTGCAAGGCCCCTCCCAACCAGCAACCACCAGTCTGTAAATCCATGCCGGTAACTACCACGCCACCTGCTGGCCCTACACTGAGCTAAAACACGCAATTACACAGCCAAATGTTTAACTGAAGTGACGAAAAATAAATTTATAGCTCCGGGGCGCAATGATAATTCCCCTCCTCGGATTTGAGTGACAGTCTGTTGGATGCAATCCTCTCCCCGTAACCGCAAACAGCTATGCTGCTAATTCACATCAAAACACGGATTGCCTACACAGACCTCCCTGGCCGCCAACCCCCATAACCCGAGACCATTCGGTCGCTGCTGGGTTTGAGTATGCGGCCCCATTCACAGATGTGGCAAATTCCCCCAACATGCGGCTCCAGAGAGTCCTTCCCGTGTTGGGAGGCTCCCTGCGTGGATCCTCCATGTTTGGACAAGACCTCCAAGATCTCCTTCCTTTTCACCCTTTTCGCGAATTTGTCAAGTCTGGACCATGAGCAACATGATCCCACTCGTCTCTGTTTTTGAAATGCCTGGATCCCTAATAGTGCAGTAAACAATCTTACCATGTCCTAACTCCAAGAATCGTTTCTTGTGGGTAAAATGAGAAGCGCTGGGTTTAGCGATCCGGTGGTTACTAATGCGTCTTATTCAACGGGAAGCTTTGATGTAAGTCACATCTTAAAAGGTCCCCATCCATTCCTGCTGTGCACATGTGGAGCTCGGTCCGGGCGATCAAGTGGTAGAACGTGTGATGTCAGCGCAAGATCACATGCAATCCGGTGCTGCTTCGAAGCCGATTTCACCTTTATTACAAAGAAGAGTGACGTACATCTTTTTCTTCAGCCCATATTGACAGTATCGTTAAAAAAAAGTGAGTTATCTCCAGATCAAGGGTCTCCAGCCTGATTTACAGTGAGATTTACTTCTGCCAACCAAATAATCTGGGTAGCTGCATAATGGTCAAATTCTCCTTTCAGAATAAGATCAAGTGAAATACACTTTTTTTTTTTTATTAATCCGATTTCTATTACATCTTATGTGAGCTACTCACTGGTTACCAGCAGGCTACAAGTAACTCCTTCCGTCTACTGTTAGATTCATCAGTATTTCTGAATTATGAAATAAAATATGCATGACAGCTTTCAGTGACAAGGGGCTAATTCAGCGGTGATGTGAATCTGAACCTCCTGTTTGTTCTCATTTGTGTCTTGGGCCATTGAGCACAGTAGCCCCATGGCTGAGAGCAGGGGAGGGACAGGTATCACCAGAAAGCAACGTGTCCTGTATCGCAGCTCCAAAGAGGTGGGGCCGGGTGGACCCAGCGTCTCAGGGTGCGTACAGCAGAGTGCCCCGAGTGAAGGAGGAGGTCAAACTGCCACGGTGGGGACCAGTTTGCCCATCAAAACCACACAAACGAGACGAAATGCACTCCAGATGCCGCCAGAAGACACCAATATACAAGTAATTAGTAATATGCCAAGCTGTGTCCGTGTTTTCAATTACCGTCTGCAGCAATACGGAGAACCATATACACTGGGACAGAGCTTCAGATAAACAGGATGTTGGATGTAGGAAGCATTACTGTAATGAAGACGGGCACCAACTCCAGCCCTGAAGTCGCCTCGCAACTCGCCATGCTACGTTAACAAAGGGAGGGTCTGTCTCCAGGACCTTCCCAGTACACGTTATCAGCATCACCACAGCTGTGTCGGCCTGCCTGCACTAACCTTGAGAAACAGCGGCTCATTTTACTGCAGAAAATGCGACGCCGAGAGACGCTGTTTTCATGTCGTCCTATGGGATCAGTCCAACTTGTTCGATTTAGTGGGTCAGGACCCGTGATTGTGACTGGAAAGTTGCTGGTTCAAACCCCAAAGTGGACAGTCACTATCTTAAGTTACATACATGTGGGGGGCGCTAGAGTTAAAGGCCCCATTTTGGTTTACTTTTCTCTTTCTTAATTATATCGAGAAGCGATTCTGGTTCTTGTTGTGTTAGCGACCCACCGGCTCAGTGCTCAGCAGACCTCACAGATCCATAGTGACGACCTGGTGTGGAGACTTCAAACTCTCTGCCATGGTTATATGATGAAGACTCCCCCTCCGGACTGATAAAGTCTCACACCAACCAGGCCTGCTTCTAAGGAGAACCTTCCGACGACGACTATGGAGATGTGATGAAGCACTCGGCTTCAGCACAAACGTTGAGCCAAACTCTTCACTGCTTACTGAATACGGCTCCCCTCTCAAGACAAGCCAGAATTGTGGAATGTGCTTTTTCCTAAGTCCAACTCACTAGTACCACGAAGAATGTAGATCAAAACCAGAAGAGTTTCAAAACACTACTATAAATGACCATTTTTGTGTAATAAAGATACAGTATTAAGGGACATGAGAGAAGTTAATAGCCTTTGTCTAAAGACATAGAGCTGGATTCACGTGCCAATCTCAATCTGTAAGAGGCAGTATGACTAGTCACCATGCATCTGAAGACTGATCACCAGTCACTCTAACCAAGCTGTGAGAAGAAAAACGGAAGTAGTAGTAGTAGTAGAGATGGAGATGAGATCCTGGTTAGCATGAAGCTACATAGGTTAGCATTGTAGAGGGCAGCGGGTTTTGGGGCGGAGCTTATCTAGATGCCAAAAAGTAACCCAGGTTTGTTTTCGTCCATTTAGTTCCAGCTGCCGATTTTGCCGCATCGCTGTCTGCAGACCCTTTCTGCACGCTGCCTTATGCATTATGTATCACGAAAAAATCTGCATGTGAAGTATGCCTGCTATGAGGTGTGATGGAATTTTTTGCATTTTATGCAAAAGCCGTGTGTGTCTAGTTGGACCCCGCGCCTTATGAGAATGACCTGCGTAAAATGCGGTTTCTATGCAACTGCTTTGGGTCTGTGTCATGCTATTGGGTCTACAGGAAGCAGAAGAACCTGTTCTTCACAAGAACATCACAAACTGTTCCAAGGACATACAGGAACACATTCATACAAAATAATTTATGTCTATTTAAGTAAAATATTTCAAAGGAACTCTTAATAGTATGCAAAAGCGCTACTTAATTCCTAATTAAGACTGTTTAATTATAACTGAACTCACACACAGAGACAAAGGGTCCTAATGATGCAGAGTGGCCAATGAGCACCTTCATACACCACAAAGAAGTGATTCAGACCTTCATAACACCTCAGCATTATTCTACCAGAATCTAAAGGAAGAAGCTAAAGATTCAGTTACAGTCTGATTTATATGTGTTTGCTATCGTGAGCTTTGGTTCTCAGGCACTTGAGACGTTGAGAGGTCACTGTTGTGTACTGGTGCAGATCACTCTTGGGAACAGCAACATCACGTCTATGTTTCTCTCAGCTGCGGTCGCCTGTGCGAAAAGTAGACCTTCTGATTGTTGATTGGTCCTTCTGGCTAACAAAAGAAAAGAACGGTATTTAGAGCAGCCCATTTGGAAACAGCTGGACGCCCCGGACAGATGCCACACAAGTATGCGGCGGTTCCTCTAGGCTGGGAGAGGTGAAGGGTGCACAGAAGTGGCTGACATCAGTATGGGGGCATCCTGTGGTATACTCCAGTAGGGGGCGCTGGAGAGTTCTTATGGGGGGGGGGGGGGGGGGGGCGCATTTATAAAACACTTCTGAAAAAGCCCAGCATAACAAGTTGAAGTGCATTAAAGAAACTGAGGAATTATTTCTAATAGTTCACATTAATCATAAATGCAGGCATTTTTTTGTAAGCAAAATGAATTAAATATTGCATTTATCATTTATGTAATCGTTTCAACTCCGCGTTTTTCTAAAGTCACAGCACCTTTCAGCTGACATACAGCCTACGGCACCTGTTTCTGTACTGCGGCCAGACTCACAACTAGACTGGAGAGGAGAGTCCCTCTCTCCGTGGTTTTCTGACTATATTTGGCTAGTTTAGAGAAAAAATAGAGAGAAGAAAAGCATGGATGGTGGTCAGAAAAAAGACCAGCATCAAAATGACATAATGAAAAAACACAGATGGATGTGTGGATACTGTGTTTACGACAGGCCTGAAGACAGACATCTGGACAAGGAGTGCCTCTATCCACTGAAAACCTTTCAGCTCAGTTCAGATGCTAGTAGGGCTAAATGATGTTGGAAAAAAAAATCACATAAATGTTTTAAAATTGTAAAATTTAAATTGTAATATTTATAAAACAACAGAGTCTGCAAATAAGCGGTTGCGTCGAGACGAACCAGTGCTAACAATCACCTGCTGTTGCTGAGTATCGCCTCTGATGTAATGAAACATTTTTCCATACGGTGGAACACAAATGTCTTTCCACAACCAATTCTCATTTGCTTTTCTCCTCCTCAGTCACTTTTCTTAAATTTCTCATAAAGGTGCCACGCAGTCAACGTGTGAGTCCAACAGCAAGGACAAGAATGACTGAAAAGCTTGCTAAGCGATGGCTAAATGCTGTTTCCTGTGACCGAGTAAAAATGCTTTCGCATAACTTATTGTCTTAATCCAGCTATTGCAGTCCTTGCCACGTTACAATTGCATGTCCAACATGTGATGTCGATATAAACATCACACATCGTGCAGCTCTAGATACTACCAATATATCCCCCTTCGCATGCTCAGATACAACCAGCACATTCTTGGCTGCTTTCAGGCCACATTGTGCAATTTTAGGGAATAAGTTGGCCTGGGAATTTCGGCAGGACCTTCCAACCCTGCTCTCAGCACACCTCATTAGGTAGAAACCTGCGAGTTACTCAAACAAGAAACCACCCATATCACGGCCACAGTCAGCTGTCACACTGTGTCTCAGGACACACCCTCGCAAAACACCTCTGGCATGCAAACAAAGGCCACGGTTACCATGGAACAAGTAAAAATCAACACAATATGCAATTACAACATATATAGTGAAATATGCTAATGAGATGCTGAGCGAATAACTCTGAAGCCAGAGTTTTTATATGATGTTTCCCAGACCATGTTCTCTGTGGATCAAACCCTACATGTGCAGAGTTTGCAGGCAACCCCAAAATCCCACTGGCACTCCAGTTTCCTCCAGCAAGCCAGAAAAAAAGGCAGTTATGCTAACTGGCATTGCTAAATTGCCTGAAGTGTGAGTTTGCCCTGCGATGGACAGGTATCCCACCCAGGGTGTTCCCAGCCCTGTGCCGAATGCTTCCTGCCACCCTGTGCTGAATACATCACTGGAAGATGGAAAAATGGTAATAAATATTATTAATATTATTAATATTATAAATATTATTAATATGTGAAATTTCCAACTAGGAAATATTTCATTACTACATTCTAAGACGTGACTGCTACAATGTATGTGTTGGTGCATTTCACGTCAAATTTAACTTAAGAAAAGAATCAAGAATCAAGTGACTGAATCTGGAGACAGCCTTTGTAAGGCCACAATCTACCGGCCAACTATGAAAACAATGGCTGAAAGGTTGTATACAAATGGCCAATTCTGTGGGTGTTTTTTATGAGATCATATCGGTTCACTGACTCCCCTATGGAGACCTTAAAGCTAGCTAACTGTAGCTTTTAAGGTAGTATTTCATTGGCTGAGGATGTTTTCTGCAGATTCTGACTGGTAAACTCAATGGATCAGGTGGGTAATATCAGCTATAGGATCCTGCAGCCTACATAGTTGGAGGCTGACAACCAGGGCTGTCAGGAGCATGGACACCCAGGCAAAGTCAAGAGGCCCAGCACTTGACAGGTGATCTTGAATACAAAGCTTATACATATAATTGGGCAGGGGCCCCAAGATGACATTTTGCCAGGGGGCCCAGAATATCTAGGTATATCCTGGTTGACAACACACACTTCAGATAAGGCAAGTGCTTATCTTAATGCATCCCGAATTGCCGCTGGAGCTGGGTAAGAAAACCTGAGAAAATAAATGTAAACATATATGTTTTAAATTTGCTAATTCTGCACACTTGGGGGAAAAAAAGTGAAAATATTAACATACACCAGCGACGGAACATAGCTAAGAACAAAAAAGGACAAAAAAAGAAAAACGAAAGAAGGATTTGAATCCCACGGCCGACAGAACGATCATACCTGCCAGCTGACTGGCTGAGCCCACTTGCTAATGCTTTCTGGGTTCTGCTGGGTTAAGCTAGGCAATAACCATCGGTACCACATCTTTGCCGTCTTTTAGCATTCTGTAGGCTAAAGTGAAGCCCTTCTGCTGCTTAGTAATGCGTTCCTCTATTTACAGTTACACTTGAAATCACCAGCATAATGTAGATACATAATTTATTTAGTTTTCTTTTAGTTATAATAGGAAAACCATGGTGTACTATTTGGGGTAACTCAGGGCAACAGCAATGATACACTCAATTTTTGTGTATGTTATTACTCTGTAATCTTTCTCTGGCCAATTAAATTGATTAACTTTCAGAATTTATGTCTATTTTTTCTTAATCCCACAGCAATTAAAAGATATATTCTGTCAAAAATCTTCTTTTGTGTGAGCTCTCTTTCCAAAACAAATACATTTCTGAAGACCTTGAATATTCATAAAACTGAATGCTTAAAAAGCATTGTGTGCAACACAATGTGAAAGCATTACATTTATGACATACAGCAATACAGTCTACATAAATGTTGCAATTAAAAAAAAAGTTGAAATCTTTTGTTTAGAGCTTCACAAAGAGCTATGGAACAAGAGGAACTTCCGCAGAAACTAACGAGTTTCTACATGACAATCTAGGCAGTGAATAGTAAAATGTACGTGAATGTATGAGGGCGGGCTTAATTACCTGACACACACATTCTCGTTAGTTTTATTCAGCCCTAGCATGGAAACGTTATTTTACAATTACACAAAGTATTGTATAAGTATATCCATCTCCTAAAACCATAATAGGCCTAACTGCTTTTGTCAAGCTGTCTATATTGGCAACCTTACTATAACACGCTGACACTGAACGACTGCATGCTAACGGGCGATTGCATGCTTCTTTGATTACTAACACTACCCAAAAAAATAATTTCATACAAGCATGCAGTTCAGAAATAGTACATCATCTTACGAAGGCTACATCAATCACGAAGCGCGAGGAATCTTCCAGCATGCTGCCCCCCGTCCGCGCGCCCACACACCCACCCCCCGATCCCGCAGCGGTAGTGCTCAAGTCATTTATCTAGATACCAACAGGCAAAAGTGGTGTCACCAAAAGACGTCCCAGTAACTCCAGCTTATGTTTATTTATTTGTGATTTGACAAATTGTCCAATATTAAAAATAAATAGACACCATGGAGACACCCTCCCCTCCCCCACGCGACGGCAGTGAGTGTTCAAACCATTTCATTAAGGGCTTCATTTAAAAGTCTATAACATACCGACGGCTGGGATTTTTGCGCATCGGTCTCTCTATTAATCTTTAAAACAGACACTATGATTCACAATGATTTTCCTATGTTGCGGGACCGCCTCGTGTGCGGGATCGCCGCGACCACGCGTCGCTACTGAAACACCCTCATCTGTGCATTGTTGTGTTTTCACATGCCTGCTGTCCGCCCATCTTCAAACTAACAACGCTAACATCTGACATACAAATTTATTTCATTACAAAAATACTAACGGTAAAATGCATCAAGGACTATATGCTGCTACAATTAAAACACGCCTTAATGCAGGTACGGTTTACATACTGGATAGCATAAATCAAATATGACAATACGGCAATATAATATTCGACTGTGTTAGAATATCGATATTACTGTGATCAGGCATAACCGCCCTTTATGACCGATCCTTTTTTGTATATACATTTGGCCTACGCAACAATGATCACTGTACATATATTTTTATTGTATCGAACAATCGATGAGTAGTATTACTAAGTATGGTTTTTGCACATTCACAGAGATTATGGTAGTATTTGCCCGCGTTTCTAAAAAGCAAAAAAGCGCAGAAATAAAGTGCAGGATATCGGAAACCTTTATTGTGACCCACCTTATTTAATTGATCGGGTTTCGGAGATGAGCGGCACGGAGACGCGGGGAAGTGAGCGCCCAGGACACGATCGAGCCCCTTTGGTTTAACAGCGGAGCTTAAACAGTGGAAATTTCCACCATGTGACGGTGGTCTTTCAGAAGCATCATGTTTCATACATTAGGACCCAGCGACTCGACGCAACCAACTGAGATTAGCACCAGGATTTTACAGAGAGTACCTTAAAATTGGAAAAGCATCGTATGAATGTTTAAATGCATAATACTTTTAAGCATGCATTGATTATTAAATATATATTTCAAATATGAAAAGACAGGTATCGAAATTACCCGTTTTCCATAATCTCTCCCCCCATATAAATCTCCAATGGGAAAGAGCATACTTGTGCATTTACAAATACTACAACTTGAGATGTTTTCTTTTCATAAACCTGTTCTGCAAATATATATTCACCCGATGTAATGTTCAACAGGTTTGCCCAGGTTAATGGACGTAAGTTTTCACTCCGACAAAATGCTCTACTCATTCATTTTTAGTGCGAAACATATAATGAGGCGATGCATTGAGAAGATTCGTTGCCGTAGCAAGCACGGAAAATGATTCCCAGAGTAAATGTACGTGTTCATTTTAAACATGTCTGTTGTGAGTATATGGAATAATTCAATACGAATACCAGTGCACATCGTCAATATAAACTATTAATAGTACAACAGATGTAATTCGAAAACTGGGACGTTAAGGTATTCAGTTTATGTTAAATTTCACATTACTGAATTAGAAATCGAAAATAAGCCGTAATAAACCGTAACCGAGGAGTCTGTCATGATTTCTAATCGTTAAATACGCATTCATTTGAAGCCGACATAAGGCATAAATGTGTCCAATCCGTCTACCACTGTAGGCTCGCTGACTACCTATAGACTGATGGCATAACGATTGAGGAAATCGCTAAAATATGTGGTTAAAAAATAAAATCAGAATTTTGCTTGCATAATAAAGTGATTAACCACAGTACAATCTATGCCATGCATTGTAAATGTTCATGTTTAGCAAAAATATATAATTGAATTTACATTAATTACGAACATCCACCTTCATTGAGTTAAAGCACCTGCTGTTTTTTGTATTATTTTTTTTTTTGAACATGTGATTAATAGGCATGTTCCCCTTCTGGGTTTCATTTTAAGGTCGTATGAAACTGTCTAAAAAGAAGCAATGTTTCCTGAGTTTATTATATAACAGACATTTGGAAGCACCGAAAGGATTATTTTTAAAACACGGATCGGGTGATCCTTCTTAATTCTGATCCGTGTATATGTTTAATTTGCTACACAGCGTCGGCTCATTGCCGTATCGTTGTGACTATCGCTCGGCCGTGATATCTACGCTTTTTCTGAGACTCCAACATCAGAACGCTGACTTTACTGTCTTACTGAGAAACGTCACCTGTGCCCCCCCTCCCTACCCCCGCCTGGTCAAAAAATATACAGCTGCGTATGTTTGTAGGGAACAGCAACAAAGACTTAATGGGCCTCCATGCAGAAATGGGTTTGAATAGCTAGATCCCCTTAGTTGCCCGCATCAGCCACCAGCAAGAATCTTGAGCCCATGAAATCTGTCTCGAAATGGACAAGGTCAAGTTTGGCGCCTGCCTTGGTGTTAGCGATGGCTAAGGAATGCAAGGAATGTAGGATGCCACGAAACTAATTGGCAGCCAATTTAGATTATGATCAAGGATAAACTCCTTACCGGAAAGATAGTCTCTTTGGAATTTCTTTGAGCTGTAACTTCCCATTCTAGGGATTCTGTTTTATGTCAAACTGTTTCTTTGTGTCACAAGTGACCTGTCTGAAGCTTTAATATCTTCCTGCTTGGGGATAAGTGTTAATTCTGCAGTCACTCGTGGGTTGATGCAGTGCTGTGGTAGTCCTCAGTTTGAGTTGAGCCCCCCCCCCCCCTCCCCCGCAGGTGCCTCGCAGTGAAACCGTATCATGGCTGTAGACAGACTGGCCAAATATATAACTTATATACAGTAAAATGAGGTGATCATGTTGGCCAAGTATGCAGTAATATGAGGTGATTTGTCATTTTTGTGTTTCGATACCCTAAACTGAAATGAATTCCTTTTATGAAAGATTTTCCTCGCAGACTCGGTGGGGAACACCAGCTGTAAGCCCCCACCCCAAAGAACATACGGTTCACACGCTGTTACTGAATCGCATATGACTGTACCGAAGCTGTATGCATACTGGTGGTGCATTTTATACATGAGTCCCGTATGCTAGCTGTTTCTAAAATAGCTGATTTTACGGTGTTTTGGTGTAATTTTGGTTAACTAATTGAGAGCTGTGAGTTTGCTCTGGGTGAAGTCTTCCACACTTCAGAATCGTAGGGTTTAGGTCAGTGTTTCTCACCCCGCTCCACTGGGCCCCCTGGGCCAGTTCGTGTTTTTGCTTCCTCCCGGCTGCCAGCACACCTAAACCATGCAGTCATGACTGCTGAATAGCTGGCACGAGTGTGTTGAATCAATGAATGTTGCATTTATATAGTACTTTATAAGACACTGAAAGCACCTTACAGAACGAATGAGGAGCCACTTCAACCACCACCAGTACGTAGCGCCCAGTTGGATGATGGAACAGCAGCCATTCTGCACCAGTATGGTCATCACGCAGTAGCTGTGGCAGTGAAGGGGCAGGAGAGAATTTACCAGTTAGATATAGGAGAAGGGGTGGCATGGTGGTGCAGTGGTTAGCACTGTTGCCTCACATCTCTGGGACCCGGGTTTGAGTCTCCGCCTGGGTCACATGTGTGTGGAGTTTGCATGTTCTCCCCATGTCGTCGTGGGGTATCCTCTGGGTACTCCGGTCCACCACAGTCCAAAAACATGCTGAGGCTAATTGGAGTTGCTACATTGCCCATAGGTGTGCATGCGTGAGTGAATGGTGTGTGAGTGTGCCCTGCGATGGGCTGGCCCCCCATCCTGGGTTGTTCCCTGCCTCGTGCCCATTGCTTCCGGGATAGGCTGCGGACCCCCCACGACCCAGTAGGATAAGGAGATGATTAGGTGGCCAGATTTCATAGGGCCACAGTGGGCAATTTTAGCTCGGACACGGGGGAACAACCCGAAAGATGCCCATCGTTCCGTTATTATCTCAGAGAATCAGGACCTCGGTTTTACATCTCGTCTGAAGGACGGCACCATTTTCACAGCACAGTGTCCCCGTCACTGCACTGGGGCATTAGGATCCACACTGACCACAGGGTGGGCTTAACCTTTTGGCCACACCAACACCTCTTCTCTGGGAGCAAACATGTGAACCGTCTGGGGCTCCCAAGCCCTGGGTTGGGAAACCTGATTTAGAGGATTTTTTGCTTCTAAATCACCTTCGATGTGCTGGCTGGGTGTATCCTGCCCTGTGCTTCCTTGGATGTGCTCTAGGTTTATATCAGTGCACTGGATGAATGTTTTTGGGAAGTGGGTGAACTTTTTCACCTACTCAAACAGGAAAGCCTGCAGTCTTTTTCTCGTATATTTAAAGCTGATGAAGGTGAAAATGAGCCAGGCGAGTAGGTTACCGAGGTCCATGGAAAGGCACTAGTTTCCTACAGGGGGTGTGTGGGAATGAGAAGGATCGCTCATCCTCCTGCCAGACGTTCTGATAAGTGCATCATGGATGTGCTTCTCCAGCCCTGACCCCCCCCCCCCCCCCCCCCCACCACCACCTCTGGAGGGGCCCGTGAACAGGTGGACAGCTGTCTGCACTGGAACTTATGAAACGATAGGGTGGGATGCACAGCAGGGCGGCCCCCTATTGGTCAAAAGGCAACAATTCACAAATGACGATAGTCATTCCTGCACCTACAAAATCGGAGCCAGTGCTGTTTTTCTCACGCGACAATTTGTAAGGAACGGGAGCAAAGTCATTGTTAGGAAGGACAGTCAGGTGACTTCCATAATTAGTATTAATTTGTTACACACCTGTGGTTTGCTTTGTGTATATTCGTCTGTCCTGTTTTGTTCAGTTTCGTTTCAGCCACCGCTACATCTCCAGGCAGAATCTGTTCTCAGCATGAGGCGAAAGCACGGGTCAAGTAATCTATGTGTTTAACCCTAACTCAAATATCATAATTACATTTTGCACCACAGAGGCCTTGATGTTTTCTTTATCAGCAGCCAGAATCTCAAATGTTCATGCAAAGCAGATCCCAAAAGACGACTGAGTTACACAGTCCCCAGGTCATGTGACGCTGATCTCCAACAGAAACTTGCCAGTTAATAAATTTCTTAGCTTCATCTTTCTGTGAGCAACTGATACTGTTCTACCATTAGTAACATTTGCTACAGTCAGGCCCCTTAATTTCACGTTATAAACTTTCTTTGAAGCCTTTGTGGTCGATCCAAATTGAAGTCTAAGTGCCTAGACTTTAAATGCATCCTATAAATTGTAATTGCAGCTCTGCATTTGGCATGAAGACAGTAAAATTAAGCCTACATTCTTTCTACAAAACATTTAATTTTGAAGGACTAGAGCAGCATTTTGGAAGTGGATATTGTGATTTATTTCAGTGTACCTAATAAAACCTTCACGCAAGCAGACACTGCTTGTCTACTAGATGCCAGTGATTACTCAGGTCTGTGAAATGCGTTAAAATCCATAATTTAAAACGAAGATTTTGATAAACTTTATGAACGAACAATTCCTCTTTGGACTGTGTTTGATGAAATAGAAGGAAACCTGATGAATAATCGATGAGGATTTTCAAAGGTAGACAGTGTGCATGGACAATTTTTTTTTTTGCAAGAGTAGGTCTCATGTAACCAAATGCCTCCTTGGGTGAATATTTTGGGAAGGTGTGGAATGCAACAACTGGGAAATGATGACCCACTTAACGAAAATAGCCACGGTCTTACTGGAAATGCGTTGGCCCGACGGCATAGTGAGGTCAGGTTCATACAGAAAGCATCACATCAGGTCACAGCATAGTGTGAAACCTGGCTGCAGAGAATGTTTATATATCGATGGTTTATGGTCTGGGCCGGACAAAGGCTTAGTGGTCAGCAGGACTGTGGGTCTGATTCCTGTCCCTGATCCAGCCTCATGGCTTTTCTCCAAAGCATGTGGTTAGGTGACCTGCTGACTCCACCTCTGAAACCGGTGATTGAGGCTAATACCATTGCCGCTACAATTCCATTTATCATTTACAAGTTAACATTTGACATTTTGAGCAACTGTAGAGTTCACTGTAAATTCCATTTAAAAAGTATATGTTGGTGCATATTCATGGAAAAAACTCCAGGTGAATTTATTGATGAGCCCAATAGCTTGGTTTGATCCATTCATCCCTTGATGACTATTATGGGCTTGTTGATATGACGAAGGTGGGAGACAGCCAGTTTAAGCTGAACCATTTGGGGTTTAAGGCTGTAGATTACCCTTCCAGTACAATCCCTGCTCAGAGTGCCTCAGCTTCAATCTATCCAACTGCATATCCAACTGTATATTCAACTGTACGAAATGTGGTACACCGTTCGCTTGAGAATGAAGTTCACCCTCTGTACTGAACACTAGTGGAGGGTTCCTACTGGGGGAGGGGTGGGGCATCTAAGTGAAAATGCTCAAGACCTTGGAAAGTAGAGAACCAGAGGGGAGTGAGATGTGGACAAGGCAAGGCCAGGGAGAAGGTGAGCATAATATGGAGAGATTCCAAAGCCAAGGGCAACTAATTCAACAAGGGTGCGAACAGACATCCTGCTATTAAACACTCTATAGATCCTGCTCTGTTCTTGGCAGTGTGAACGTCTAAAAGATCCGATTTTTCCCCAAATGCTTGGATGGTGTCGGATTCCGAGGCAAAATTTATAATGCTGCGATACATTTTGGGGTCAGGCTGATAAAGGGCATTTATCACCAATATGAAGGGGTGATATTTGCAGAAGGAAATACCTGGGTTTCCGTGTTGAGCCCGGGGTTTCGAGATTGTTTGCGTTGGCAGTTTTTTAAAGCTTAGCGAGGTGTATAGGTTCAGAGCTGTGTGCTGGACGTCCGCCCGGAGCTTGACTGGCAGGCCTCTCGGCTGCCTGGAATGGGGCGAGGTCAGCAGAGATTTAGTCGTGATTTCAGCCGTAGCTTCCCAGCCAGGCTACATCTGCTTGAAAGGCAACACATGTTTTACCTCATTTTACCTGTGTATCACGTTTATGGCTACGTCTCGCGGTGGCACGGTGGTCAGGGTTCGAGTCTGTACACGTGTGGAGTTAACATGTTCTTCCCATGTCATTTTGGGGGTTTTTTTCCAGTCCCCCCCCCCCCCCCCCCCACCACAATCCAAAAACATGCTAATGTGAACTGGACCTGCCAAATCGTCCATGGGTGTATGTGCGCTGTGATGGTGTGGCACCCTGTCCTGGGTAATTCCCCGCCTTGCACCTGCGATAGGCTCAGAACCCCCCAGTACCCAGTATGGGACAGGTGGAGACGGAAATGGATGGAGGAATGCTTCTCCAGAAACTATGGTGACGGTGCAGTGATGCAGAGACTAATCCATGAAGCTCAGGGTGTCAAAGGATATTTGCTGGATCTACGGTATGTTCAGTGCAATTCATGCACACATCATCAATGTCATCATCGTCATCATCATCATCATCATCACTTAGCATGTTAGAGTACCCAGAGAAAATCCACATGAACTTGCAGTGAACATGAGCAGTTCACACACATCCATGTTTGTATTTATATCTTTGAGGGGGACCATTGATTTTTATGGGAAAAACCCTAAACCCAACAATGATGACCTTAACCCCAACCCAGCCCTAACCTTAACCATAAATAACCAAACAAAATACAAGGCATTTTTAGTGTTTTGATTGCATTCACAAATTTTTATGAAAATGAATTTCCCCTTGTGGAGACTGAAAAATGGTCAAAATAACAGATTCTTATCACATTGTGGGGACATTTGGTCCCCAAGATGTATGACATACCTTACGTACACACTATTGAATATGAACTCACTGCCCTGGTTATATCAAGTAACAACTTTTACAGTGTTCGTTATGTTCTCGTTTTGATATAAAACATCTAAATCAAAAGTTAATCGAAGATTAATGGCCACTGTGTCATTAGATGCAGAATAACCATCTGAAGGGCAGGGAGGGTCCATGGCGAATTTTTAAATGGAAAAAAAATAACGTTTTCATCTTTCTTGGCAAAATGAGTCGTGCAACAAACTGATTTTTTTTCTATTTATTTTTGTTGTTTTTGAAGCTAAAGATAGGAGAAAGACGGTGGAAAACAGGGAACAAAGACGGAATTTGATGAACAGCTAAAAATACGTTTTTAAACAAGCAAAGCGGCTTCAAACGGCGTGCTTATTTTTTGACATCCTTTTCTGTGCATTTCTCCGGCATGTCCGTGTGGTGCGATTGCGGTTGGCTTTTGTTGTGTCTCTGACCTCACGCTCACAGGGATTCCTGCATGTAGCTACAGATAAGTGACTCTGGCACCCTGTCTGCCAGGTTTATTGTTTCGAAGGCCACTGGGCCCTTCTCCGGGACTGTTTTATTCTCTTCGACGGAAGACTTTTTCTGAAACATCGTGCGCTATTTACGCTCTTAATGACGTCTGTTTCGGCCCACGAGCTGCGAAAGGGTCAGGGCGATGAATCCCGCGCGGAGCCAGTACTCCAGCAGTACGGCATACGCTTCCCGTCATCGGCTGCCTGTTTTTGAAGTGAAGAAGTCATTCAGATTTACACATAAGCAGTGCACTACCTTAGCAGTGCAAACAACCATGAACAAAAATTAAGTGCTTATAACATTACAAAGCCACTGTCATCTAATTAACCAAGAAGGTCTGTTCCTATTAAACAGCACTTATTTGTCTGATTGGGAATAATATTCTCTAGCACATAGATAGATTATACTCATTCATTTAATTATAGAATTACGGTTACTTCATGGTATCATGATTGATATTCGCTGCAGCATCATTGTATGGAATGATTGGAACAAAGCCTTCCCATCATATGTTACAGTATTAGGAACTAAAACACTAATTCGTCTTGTGATCCAACGAAGAACTTCCCTTGAATTCATAAAACTCCCGAGACCTGCAGAACCTTTCTCAAATATGTATCTTGTGGACTGAGCGAGTTTTGGAAATTTGCTCTGCGATGGCCGACCTCGTAAGCCAGAGGACGCCCCAGTTTTGCTGGCGATGTGAGCCTGCAGGCGCGGCGTCTCCATGCGCGATGAAGTCAAGCTGAAAAGAAAAAGCCACCTGACTTGCATTTATCCCAATGTAATCTCCTGTCATTCAATTTCCGTTGTAATTAAATCACGCTATTCGGTTAAGAGCTGCTATCAGCTAATGAGCTATTGGCTATTTAAAACGCTGAACAGATATCGTTAGTTTTCTTCAGTGAGGGGGCGAGAGGGAAAGGGGTGGATCAGGGAGGGGTCACATATGAGCTTCACTAAGCGGAAGGGTGGGATGTCGGAGGGAAGGTGACAAGAGTCGGGACACTCTATGTAGGTAGGGGGTTTCTAATGATGCTTTATTTCCATTTCAGCAAATATGAGTAGGTGGTACATTGGGATGCTTCTTTCCCATCATGCTCTCCTTCGAGACAGACACACACGTGTGCGCGGTCGAGGGTGACGCTTGAGCTCAGAGTCCAGCGTCATGTCATTTATCTGGCACCCTGGGGGGTGTTTACTGTAAATGTCTGCTGATAGCCCTTCATGGGATCTCACCGCAGGCAACAATCAAAAGCCGCAAGCAAACCAAAACAGCAGAAATGGACCATTCTCCAAGCCAGGGCTCACAGTCCAGCCAGGGCTCACAGTCCAGCCAGTCCGGCCCATAAAGTCTCATGTCTGTTCATCACAAACGGGGCTTGTGTCGCTTCTTTAACAGGGACCATATTCCATGTGACTTGACAGATACTGCCAATTAAGATTAGAGATCGGCCCAGACTATAAGACATGACTTCTTTATTGTCACTGTAGGAGTACAATGAGACGACGTTTGGATCGTTCTTTAGGAACCTCAATAAATCAATGCTAAAGGAAGTTAAAGGGAAGAAAGAGTATAGGATAAAATAAATATCTTGCAATTACAGTACAAAGAGTACAAAAAAAGTACTGGGGGAATGTTGCACATGAATTATTGCGCATGAGACAAATTATAGCAATTGAAAAAAGCCTTGGCTGAGAGTGCAGGATCACAGACAGTGATATTGCACGGTATGATGGATTACACAGAAGAGAGGAGAGCTGCAGTGGGATTCTTATCTGGATCCATCCACGTTTCTGTGAGCAGGGGTGTTGGAGGAACATAGATTCATAGGGTCCAGCGCATTGTAGGGGCCTGATGTGGAATTGGAGGGGGGGTACTCAGGGTTTTTAGGTACGCCCCTGTGCACCCCAGTTCAAGGAACTGGAAAATGAGAAGAACATGAGAGATTGATAGGAAGTCACACCCCTTGTCAGTATGGATGAGGAACCTGAGACTGAGGTCAGGGAAGGTCAGCGATAGCGCCCCCTGCTGGTGGAGCTCCTGCTCTTTTCCGGCAGACAAATCTGTTGTTACAGCTGAAGTCTTTGATCACTTTCGGGGAGTACAAAGTGAAAAAGCTCGCTGGAAAGTAAATACAACTGGAATGTTTGTCTGGTGTCGGTTTATTTTCCTTACCCTCAACATCTGGGCTGCGTGTAAATAAATAAAGGTTTTTCAAATAAACTATTTTCCAGCTGCAAACTTGGGGGTCTATTTCAGAATGTTCCCTTCCAGAACAAAGTCAAGTGTCAAAGTGATGCCATGTGATACATTGTATAGGCTTGTCGGGGGTGGGCTGATATCACAAGAACAGGCATTGCTGTTTTATAGAAATATCTTTTTTTTGTATCGGATCACATATGGTGGGCGTAACATACTGCCTCATTCTCGGAACTTATAGACGTTTATTAAATTGCAACATAATCATCCATCCATCTTCCGTAACTGCTTATTCAGTACAAGGTCGTGGGGAGGATGCGGCCTTTCCCAGAATGCACAGGGCACGAAGCAGGGACTGCCTGCATGGCAGGGAAATAGCATGTTTCTGGAATGAGGGAGGAAGTCGGGGAATGACACGACACACCATGACCGTGCGGAGTCAGACAGGCCTGAATGTGAGACTTATGGAGCCCTAGTGCCAGGGGTGGCTCCGAATGAAGGGAAAGACCACAAAACACAGACATACACCGTGAAGCATACACCGTGTGCCTGCCATTTGCACAAGTACATGGAGATGCTGCTTCCCATGTTTCCCATGATGCTCTCCTTTTCTGAGACATATGCATACAGTTGAGAGTGAAGTTTGGGGTCCAGGCTCTGCTGGAGCCTTTTGTGGAATTAAGGGCTTTGGAACATGTGACTTTTCTGCCAAGGACAGAGTTCACCGCAGCGACCGTCTGATCACCGGCACAGAGGCCTAACCTAGAAAGCCGCTCTGCGCCCCGTGTGACCAAGCCAATGAGAAATTTGCTGATTCCAGCCCAGCGCCTCCTGTCCCAGAATGCCGAGCTCTACTTGCATCTTCATTCAGAATTGTAGTGTCCTAGTTGGTGGGCAGAACGGCATGGTCTCAGACCCCATAGTTCAGCAGCTGCTTGTGTCTGCAGGAAACATTTAATGATTTGGAGATTCAGCGCCTCTCAGCTTCAGACTACAAAGAGAGAGATGATGGTCCCAATCAAAACCAGAGGCCCATTTAATTAGCCCACAATCCATTTCATCTCTGGCGCTCCTCAGAGACGAACAATAGGAAATGGGGGTGTAATTATAATAGAACAATGCTGTGTATTATTAATGAGAGATCCATAATTACTATGATGACTTATCCTACAGTTTACTGTAGTTTGTAGCGATGTAACATTTTTTTGCTACATTTCCTCAGTTTTCCTGATGGATGACAATCAGGACGGAGCTACACGAACAACATGTACATTGTCCAATAGTCCTCACAGGTCTACCAATCTGGCCCATATAAGCTCATGCCAATTGTTTCTTCCACTTTTCCTACAAGAGATGAAGTCTGAAACCGACCTTATGACAAATCAAAATCAGAGGGAACAGAACAGGCACCAGAGCAGCAGTTTGGGTCCACACACCTGGGCCTACACGTCACGCAGTTTGGGGCTTTGCTTAAAACACTGAATTATTAATTCCCACAAGAAGAATCAGCATCACCAAAATTCCAAATTCAGTTGTACATTGTTTCCATATTATGTCCTCGAGCTTGTTTTCCTTTTAAAATTTCTCAGGCTTGTTCTCCTTTTAATTGGCAGACCAATTACATAAAACGTTATATAACTTATGTTGCTCGCACATGTTGCTCTTTCAGGACGACACGTTCGCGCAGTAAATGGGGCAACAGGTCGGCAGGGGCATATCCTGTTTTTCTCATACGGCTGCTGGGAACGGGGCGCAGTGAGGTCTCTGCTTCAACACAATGCGTGATGTCATAATATCAAAACCAATGCGATGCAAGACACTACACAATTCATGATGTCATGATATCACAACCAATAGGATACAAGACGCTACACCTCCATGTACAGGCCATACACAAGTAATCACATGACCAAAAAGTTCAGCATACTTCATAATTTTAAACTTTACTGAAATAACCAATTTTGCACCAAAACCAAGTTCACTTAGACGTTATGTTAAATATTCGCTACACATGCCCGATTTGAGTTTGCATAAAGCACCATAAATTGACCAATGGGAAGAGAGCTCATCAAGAGCTGAGCAGATGATGAAGCTGTGTGTTTTTGTACACAATGAGCATTAGAAGTCTAAACCAACTCTTTGTTCCAGCAGATTTTCATCTTGATGAACGACAGATGACCTGTATAGTAAATTGGAAGACACTCATGGGTCTCCTACTGGCTCCCTCCCCGTTAAATACCCTAAATTGGCAGCATGAGAGAGGGGAACATCTTGCCCGCAGGCTCTGTGTTAGAGCACTTCTGTGCCTCTTGTGATAATGACCGCAGAAATCTAATTAGCAGAAAATGGTCCAGCTGGGGTACCTATATCCAGAGCTACATTCAGCTACGCACCACGACCTTCGACCCCAACGTGTGACACATTCAGTCCAGAGGGCAGGATGCATCACTTGAGAAAGCACCAGGATCTCTGAACGGCTGGTAATAAATCCTTTTTATTATTATAATCATTTCCATGGTTCATGAGAGGTATCGAAGATGCGAGTAGTCTGGACCCAACTCTAAGAGTCCAGACATATACGTTTTTAATGTCTTATTGCATCACACTATACAAGCAGTAAACACGGCCTTAGGCCAAAAACTGAATATTCCCATATTTACAGTAAAGCGATATGTCATCATTTCTCAACTTATTCATAAGATGTTAAAATCAAGATTTGGTTGCATTGTAAACAGGTTGTTTTTTTTTTATATAACTCAAAGAGAACAGAAGACAACGTGGTTGGATTTGCAACAGACCACAAACTGTAAAAGTCCCCAATATTCTATTTACATTCAGTTTTGTTGAGGATGTAAAACAGTGGACAACGCAAACTTCTGCAAAAAAGAGTAGCAAACTATTGTCAAATGTTCTTCGACACATAACTTTCCTAAAAGAGAAATGGGAGCACAACGTTACGTTTGAGAGAGCCATGCTTGACGTGTTAGTGTATGTACACACACCGACTCCCAGGACCCCCGCATGGCTGAGGAATGCCTCATGCAGCTTCTTTATTGTTATGTCCATTTCCAGACAGCTCCAGCAGGGGGCATAATAAGTCCCAGCGCTACAGTATCACCTGCAAACCCTAAAGTGTACTTCTATCAGATCCGAGACTACAGATCCACAAGTACTAAATCAGAAAGGGAAGGCCGGTTAAGCCTGATAACTGGAGTTCACAACTAACTTAGTTGTTAACGTAGCCTAACCATGGTGATCCACATTGAACCAACTCCAAGACGCTGTTCTGTACCCTTGAGGTCAAAATATCGGTGTGCACCATTAATTACTCGTATGATTCGGTCATGGGTACGTTCAGTGCTAACTGAAATCTGGGTTCCGTAGTTTCGCTGGAATCTTCCACAGGACCACCGTACTGATCCCAGGTCAGTTTCAGGGCCACTCTTTGTGGTGGGACCTGTCGTGCCTCTTCTTCTCGTTCTTCTCCTTTTGAAGCCTTTCTAGCTCAGCTTCATACATCATCTCCTGGATCAGGTACTTCTCACGCCGCATGCGGTCGCGCAGGTCCTTCGGAAGGTCTGGGATCAGGTAGGCAATCAGGTTTTTAATGGTAAAAACCAGGTGCTGTGAACGGAGGGACAAATCAAAATCAAATGAAGCTGGAATGTAGCAACAGCACATCTCCAATTGGATGAAGCTAAAATATAGCAAATGTACAATTCTAATTGGATGAGCTAATATACAGTAATGACACAACTCTGATTGGATGAAGGTGGAATACAGCGACGGCACAATTCTGATTGGATGAAACTGGAAACCAGCAACAGCACAACTGATTGGATGACACGGGAATACCTCAACAGCACAACTCTGATTAGATGAAGCAGGAATGCAGTGACAGCACAACTGATTGGATGACACTAGAATACCTTAACAACACAAATCTGATTGGATGAAGCAGGAATGCAGCAACAGCACAACTGATTGGATGACACTAGAATACCTTAACAGCACAGCTCTGATTGGATGAAGCTGGAATACAGCAACAGCACAACTCTGATTGGATGAAGCTAGAATACAGCAACAGCACAACTCTGATTGGATGGAGCTGGAATACAGTACCAGGAATGCAGAAACAGAAAACGTAGGATGTGATGCATTCACATGCATTCACATTGCAAACTATATATCAATATATGAATAAATGTACATAATTCACAGAACATGAGATCCAATACACCACAGACAGTACTCTATGAACTGTATATAATATATATGCCTGGTCCAGTACATTAGATAGTGTGTAGGTTATATGGGATATGTATTAGTTACAATACATTAGGGTTGCTGTATGGTATATATTCTAGCTACAGTTTTCCTGACAGAGTTTACGCACAGCAGGTAATGTGACCTGCCGGGTTTACCTCGAACACGATGATGAAGGCTAGCCGCGCCGCGAGAACATGCCAGAACTGAAGTGTGTAGGCGTAGGGCTCCTCGGAGTCCGGCGAAGCGCGGTAATCCCGATACCTGCGGGGGTGTCAGAGACACTGCACCGGTCAGGAAGAATCGCAGGATCAGATCGTTAGAATCATCACTGCCTGAAACTGCCAGGGCGACTCCAGAGTAAACATGCATAAGACTTTAGGTTCGGTAGGTCGGTGATGTTTATTACGATGTCGTCTGAAGACCCCCACCTGCAATACCTCACCGGGGATCCATATAAATCCGATCCATCCGACCGGGGCTCTGATCGGTTTTCGAAGTCCGTAACGAGGAATATTGACAAACTGGCATTGACATATCCCACCATGCACCTGGAGAGGGCGGAAAACCCAAGAGTCAGATTTTGATGGCTTGCTCAGAAAAAGGGACATGCGAAAAAAAGTTTTAAATATGGTTAGAGAACCACGACAGCACAGCTTGGATGTGATCTTGGATCTGTAGTGGGCAGTGTACCTCTGTAAGCTGACTCTGTAGTGGGCAGTGTACCCCTATAAGCTGACTCTGTAGTGAGCAGTGTACCCCTGTAAGCTGACTCTGTAGTGAGCAGTGTACCCCTATAAGCTGACTCTGTAGTGAGCAGTGTACCCCTGTAAGCTGACTCTGTAGTGAGCAGTGTACCCCTATAAGCTGACTCTGTAGTGAGCAGTGTACCCCTATAAGCTGACTCTGTAGTGAGCAGTGTACCCCTATAAGCTGACTCTGTAGTGAGCAGTGTACCCCTGTAAGCTGACTCTGTAGTGAGCAGTGTACCCCTATAAGCTGACTCTGTAGTGAGCAGTGTACCCCTATAAGCTGACTCTGTAGTGAGCAGTGTACCCCTGTAAGCTGACTCTGTAGTGAGCAGTGTACCCCTGTAAGCTGACTCTGTAGTGAGCAGTGTACCCCTATAAGCTGACTCTGTAGTGGGCAGTGTACCCCTATAAGCTGACTCTGTAGTGGGCAGTGTACCAGTGAGCCTGGTACTTACATTTCCCCGGCCCGGCCCTGTCCAGCACAAGGGCCATACTTATAGGCATAAACCAATCGGGGGATGAAGTCAGATGTCACAGCAATGACAAAGGCGTTGGTGATGACGGAGAGGATGCCAATGCCTTCCAGGATGCCATACCAGATGCCTTCAAAATACCAACATGACAAATATATAAGTGTCCTAGGAGAATCATGTAACGCTTAATACATACATACATTGGAATATAATGACAGGCCTTGCCTATGTCCTTTGCTTGCGAGGGTAGAGGTCGTCTCCATTGTGTTACAAATTTGTAGGCGTCCAGGCGAATTTCAATGATGTTGTTCAATAAGGCCAACAGAGGAGCCAATGGGAAAGCAGCCACAAATATTGTAGTGAAGCCAAACTGTAGGACTGCAGACAAAAGTGCGATTCCTTGCTGAATTTACATACCAAGAACAGCTGATAAACCCGGGATACATTGCTACCACAATCTGATAAACGGGTGAACAAATAGACAGATAATCATTTGAAATACAAGTACACAAACGGCAATGTTTCAAGTTGTAAATACACACCAATAGTCAGATACAATTTTTCTCACCTCACTTCCCATAAACTGACTTTCTGTTTATGATACAGTGTACATGTTTAACGTAGTGTGCAGGATTCCAATCTAACAAAGTGCTTAGAGAATCTGTAGCATCTGCAGGAGTTGGTTTATTATGGCGAAATCTCAGCTACAAGCAACAGGGAGGTGCACATACTCATCTCTAGGTATTCATCAAAGAGCCCGTAAGCATTCATGGGCTGAAGGTTGTAGTCCTTCTCCCACTGTGGGAAGCTGGCCTTCACCTTCCGGCCGTGCTCCTTACGCAGCCTCCGCCGCGTCCACCAGTTCTGTATGAGCCTGGGGGGGTGGAATGAGGCAGGGCAGGGCAGGGGGCGGAGTCAGAACCCATCATATAAGGAGTGTCACTGAGACACGCACCTCGAGCTCAGAAATGCAGTTCATCTGGACTGATCCTGTTTTACTGCTGCATGTACCAACGAGAAGGTCTGTTAGGGAACTCCATCATGTGAATTTCATATTTTGCTTAAACGAAGCTGAATTTGCAACTGAATTTACTAGTATTGGACCGATGTGAGATTTACACACAGGCACTAACTAATGTGGTGTCTGATTTCTGGAACTCGTGCTCTTCTGTAACTAGACACAGATCTCGATTAGACTCGCCTAAATTGCGTGGTTGATCGTTTTCTGTCTTATGTTTGATATGCTTACATGAAAACAAACATTTAAATAATCACAAATAACCACACACACAGACGAATAAACATTGTACCGTAATGCTAAGGATTATGTGGGCTCTGTAAAATCTGGAGAAGATAAAAAGAAAAAATAATGCATTTGGAGTCATTGTAAAACATTACATCAAATGGCCACTAGAGGGAGCCACATAGACGTCCAAACGATGTAGCCAGTAGCAAGCTAACTGCACTGACTGTGATGCCCCCTTGTGTGGAGATGATCTGAGCTGTACTCACGGGTAGCCCAGCTCCATGAAGTTGTTCCAGGTCTGCTTGAGCACCATGATAATACCCATCTGCATACACAGGTCAATCAGGCATCCGCTTGGGTGACACTGCCAGAACAGCCCAGTGGGAGAGACGAATCAGAACCTCTGACATATTTACCAGTCACCCTCTGAAATCTTTGGCGTTATTTTCATGAGCCACTATGCTAACGCTATGCTAATTATCGTATTATTTTAGCATATTAGCATTGCATCATATTGTGGCATTTTAATGTTGAATTATGGGATAGCTGAGACGGTGAATATGTTAGCGCACCTCCTCCAGCTTCCACCTGTTGATGAGTCGCAGGTATGCACCTGGGCGGCCGGTGAATCTGCAGAACAGGAGCCCGTGAGATGGATTTGGCGCAGGCAGCGGCCACCTCCTGACCCCGGATCAGATACATAGCACTGACCTCCCGAGGAAGAAGGCGATGTAGAAGGTGGAGCTGTTCAGATTGACGAACTGAAACAGGAACATCTTCAGCGTGAAGCTGTTCTCCCATTCTGACTCCGTCCTGGGCTGTTCTGTACACGTCGATGCGTTCCCACCAGAATGTTAGTGCAACGTCAATGTAACCATCCATTCAACAGTTCAAATCAATACAACACATATTGTATTCGCTACACATTCACAACTGTAACTAGTTAACTATTAGCTTAATATGATAACTATGTGATTATATATTAACTAGCAAAAATGAGAGAAAATATTTGTATAGTATTTTAGTCTATGGGTCTTCCATTCATAATCAATATATGCCATAGGAATTAAAATATTTTTGGTTAGCATTGTTGCATTTATTATACATGAAAAAATTAGTAATTGACAGAATTTCTTACCTAAATTTGTCAGGAGAAGAGCAACCTTTTCATACACCTGGGAAGCAAATAGACACACTTTCTCAGACACAAGGAGGGAGGGCTTGTGATGCACCCTGATGGTGAATGGGACCACTGTGCAGATCATGTGACCCCCATAAGGCAACATGGGTACCAGAATCTCTCTGCTCCTTTTCATGTAGCTAATATTTACAGCCCAATGAATAAAAAAACCATTCAATTTTAAGACACTTGAAATAAAATCAGCTCCCAAAACCAGGAAGCGGGAATAAAAGCTGCTAAATGCAACAAATTGCAGTCACGGCACCTAGAAATTGGTGAATAGAATATATAACTGCAGTTATAGAAAGTAGAGGAGCGCAGAGGGGTATGTGAAGGGCAACTTACCACGTTGAGCAGCATTATGATGCAGAAGTTAATGCACACCGCCGTCCCGGTAGTTGCAACCTGAGAGTTATTCCTGATTAGTGCCCAATCGAAGGCGGCGAACGTGCTGACGGTCACCACCCGGTAGATGACGATGCCGAACACGGCTGCGATGACCACCAGGATCTGTTGGATGGCGTGCAAAGCGGACAGGCTGCCGTCACCGCGACGCGGCTGAGAAAAAGCGGGGAGCCTAGATGACAGACGACTGAGATTAACCTGCCTGTCATGGGCTACTGATTTCCCGCCCATTTTAATACAAAATGTCTCCGTCGCATAAATACTGAGCAATAAGTCATTGACTGGGCTGTCATCTTCCATTTGCAAACCAGACATTAACCATCATTGGCATGCAGCTCCAGAAAATAAGGTGAAGCAGATGAAATCCCAAATCATGATGCTTCCCAGCTCCTCTATGGACAAAAGTGTCCCATTTTTATAATATCCAATGGTCAGTTTCATACTGAGGCATCATACAGGAGTGGATAAAATAAGGAAAACACACATTGGAGCACTGATTGACCATGGAGATCCCTGAACAGTGATGCACTGGGGCACTGACTGACCATGGAGATCCCTGAACAGTGATGCACTGGGGCACTGATTGACCATGGAGATCCCTGAACAGTGATGCACTGGGGCACTGACTGACCATGAAGATCCCTGAACAGTGAAGCACTGGGATATTGACTGACCATGGAAATCCCTGAACAGTGAAGCACTGGAGCACTAACTAAGGAGATCCCTGAACAGTAATGCACTGGGGCACTGATTGACCATGGAGATCCCTGAACAGTGATGCACTGGGGCACTGACTGACCATGAAGATCCCTGAACAGTGAAGCACTGGGATATTGACTGACCATGGAAATCCCTGAACAGTGAAGCACTGGAGCACTAACTAAGGAGATCCCTGAACAGTAAAGCGCTGGGTCCCTGACCAACCATAAGTATCTCTGAATAATGAAGCACTGGGACACTGACTGACCATGAATATCCCTGAATAATGAAGCACTGGGACACTGGCTGACCATGAAGATCCCTGAACAGTGAAGCACTGGGATACTGACTAGGCCATGGAGAGACCACTGAGATCCTTCAACAGTGACGTACTGGGACACTGACTGACCCCGGAGATCCCTGAAGAGTGAAGCACTGGGGAACTAACTGACTAAGAAGATGACTGACCATGAAGAAGATCCCTGATGCCGACACCACCAAGCGGCTGCACTTGTCTGTGAAGGCTTGGTAAGGCTCCGGCTTCCCCGATATCGGGTTCATCCTCTCCTTCTTCGAGTATTTGGCCTCGAACTGCGGTCGGATTTCTTCCTGTGAGAGACAATCAATCTCCAGTTGTACGATTCTGAAAATAAGACACCGGGATGGATTGAAGACAGAGATGGAACAGAGACCTCCTCCTCTTCCCAATCGATTAGGTCCCAGTCGTAAGCGAGGACTGCTCGCCTCCTCTTCCAGAACTCCAGGAATACTGTTGCTGAAATGCAGAGAGCACAGCTCAGAAGCGGCATCCAGACGAATCAGCGCATTAATTGCTCACACTCTTGTTACAGTACAACATGTCGCTTCAAAATCTTGTGAAACGTGAGAGGCAGAATTGTATCTGGGTCAGATTTGGGCCACCCAGGGCCCGTCACCACCAAAGTGGCACGCTCTGATAGCTGTGCCAAACGTCGGCTGGCACGGCTCATCTGTTCACCACTGTCATGACATAACAGGGAGTTTCGAAGCCATCACTGGCCCATCTGCCTCCTCCACCAGCTTGAAGCAGTGACCTTTAGCCTCCAGAGGGCGCCAGAGAACCTCGAATGAAAAAATAAATCTCCCCGGTGGAATATTTCACAGCATATATGGACAGTGCTGTTATCCGCAGCGCGCACGGTGAGATGTATTTTCAGTGGGAACAGCTTGCGTGGGCTCTGCGCTTCTGAACACCAGGTTTCGCCTTCATAAACCCCACTGCAGCTCTTAAAAAGCCACGCAACAAAATCAGCGAGCTTTTCACTGAAGTGCTCAGCAGCTGTCCTACATCTCCGAGAAATGTGGAGTATGCAGGAAGTTAAAGTGCCATTAATTAGCACCCCCCCACACCACCACCACACACACACACACACACACCGAAAATAACAGCAATGGGCAGCTCTGATAGCTCCCTCAAGGTCATGTGACAGCCACCAGAACACGGGGCCAGGCTTCTGATGCGTGGATTATGGGTAAACGCGCGATGTGCACTGCGGCGTGTCCGCTGCAGAAGGCCTCCCCACCCAGGGATCCTGAGGCAGTCCACCCGCGACGTCACGCGAGCCTCAAAGCTGCCACTCTGGGCATTATGCAAGATGAGGACACCGATTTTCCGGAAAAAGGACATTCGCTGATGCCTATCGAAGTCAAATGGCACGATTATTCCCGGCTAATGCGCATAGCCAGAATGATTCGTCTCGATTTACGCAGGGCTGATAGATTATATATAATTCAATTGCGACAAAAATACGAGGGGCAGGAATCTATACGAGACCAGCGTCAAGATATTCTTAATTAATGCTGTCTCAACAAAAGCTGCCTGTCTGATGGTGCGGTAACTTACCCCAAACCGCCATAAACACGGCGAAGAACACGGTTCCCCCATTATCAAACAGATGAGTTACCTATAATGAAAACAGAATGAGTTCAAGCATTTATCAACATTTAAAATCACTCGGCAATGAAATGAATAACCCCTTATTGTTGTTATAGGAGTACACCTTTGGTTTAAATATCACACGCCTTGGATCGAACTAGCCTCGTTTACACCAATCTCTGATCTGTGATCTACGACGCAGGGGTATTTAAATCACAAGAGAGAAGATGAATGGCATTGATGCTGAATGGCAGGGTGAGCCCGCCAGGAGATGGCAAGGCACTTCAAAATGAGACGGCGGCCATGTGCCGAAACACAGTACCTTTGCGTAGACGCAGCTGTCAGACAGTCGCATGTAGGGGCAGTACTTGTCGCAAAGGGGACACATTATAATTGATGTTGCTTGACAGACTTCTTTACTGAAAAATCACAAATGGTCTTTAGCCTTAGTTGCTATCAACAAACAACACATTCAAAGAAACATATGCTATTTTTGTATTATTTACATTCGTACATAATTCATCCATCTTCCAGCCACTTATTCTAGGTAGGGCTCTTTATAATATGCTATTTATAAATAAATAAAAATATTTAGCCATATTTTAACATATTTGATCAATAAGGTTATTTAGAGCTAATCAATACACAATTTAATATCTATTTCTGTAGTCCAGAGATTCCTGATAATGAGTTCAGTGTTTGCATTAGGCATGTTGATGCTCCTACATTTTCCATCCATCCATCCATAATTTCTTATGCATCCCAGGGTAGTAGTGGATCCTTTCACAGGAAGCACAGGGCACAGCCTCACACACGCATTCACACACTATGGGTAAAAGCAGAGGATTTCATTTCCCATCGCAGGCGAAGCTGTCCTGGGTGGTCTGACGTGAATGTATGGTTAGCTCGGGCTCCCCCACCTGATCCCAGTGTGACGAGGGACCCACATGAATTATTTAACCGTTTCTGAACAGGGCCAAGAGATGTGTTTCAGACCTGAAGGCCGGGAGATACTGACGCTACCTGACTTGGCAATGCTCCAGTGTGAAGACTCCATAGAGGAAGACCAGCAACCCCACCATGGCTGCCGGAAAGAGCATGCCCGTGTACCAGCCCAGCCATGCGAAGTAGAGACCGATCTTCTCCCCAAAGTATCTCCTGCCAAGCAACACCCACAAGAGGACACGCTGGATGACCCAAATTCCAAACGACAATGAGGGCAGAAGGAGCCTGAATTTAATAGCATCGAAGCTTCAAGCTCTCAGTAACTCTTCAAGATTATACAGGTTTCCCTTAATTAATGTGGTTTTGTTTAAAGCGAGTTAAATTAATCGCGGTTAAATTAATTGCGACTATCCTTTTATGTACGCATTAAAAATTTTGATCAACACACTCCCAAAACTCCCGTGAATCAATACATCGTATCGTAACACGAGGTGGAGGTTATAACAATGTCCTTGGCCAACACATGCATGTTATATATACTTATCGATATTGAGATCAGTCAATAGTAGATCGACTAAAATTTTTATTATTGATTATTCTATTTAATGAGACACGGTTTTGATTACCATGGTGACGTTTGAGGATTAATTAATTGCATTAATCAATGGAAACCTGTATTTTCCTGCTAGCAGCTAATAGAAACCTCTGTTATATGTACATGTAGTCTCTATGTGTCTATACATCTGTTCTATGTGTCTATACATCTGTTCTTGACCACTTCTCCAGTAGAAGGTTACCTAGAGCCTACATCAGGAAATATGGGGCATAAGGCAGGGGAGCACCTTTACAGGATGCACTTCTGTTCATGCGAAGCAGGAGTATTCTGCATGCAAACAAGGCTGTAGTCATTAGCTAACACTTACGTACACTGACCTACAGCTAACAGCTATACGCTAAACTGCAGCAAAGCTAACAGCAGCCCCAAGTGGGAGCTCTGTAGGTAAATCAGGAGTACCGTATGAGATCCAGCGGCTGGTACTTGTACCAGACTCCCCACCACGCCCAGCACTCATACAGGAGGTGTCGCTGGTTGTCTGCCCCATGGGTCCGAATGGAGTTTTTACTCCTGTAGCTTCCCTGCAGAAACAGAGCCCAGTTCACACCTGGTCCATTAAAATGATTTATTCATAGTATAAATGACAGTTTCTTGTAGCTCGTTCATACTTGAAGCATAATGAAACATTTGTCGGTATTTATTTACGCAATTTGCGCGACGTTTGTAGCTATTTAACTTACAGGCTATCAATAACTGGCATGAACAGCCAAGGGGCATAAAAGTGTTTCATTTTATCAAACAAAGGACAGAGATGTTAACAGAATAATAGATCACACGTGTTTCTATTTGAATATCCATTAAATGCCATCAGACATACTAATTAAACTGCTTCCAGAACAAGCCACGCTTTCAACCAGTTTCATTGTTTTCCCAGGCAAACTGTGAACTTCCTTGACCAGCTTTGAATTCCTACACTTCCAACAAAAGAAGTTATTACTGCCTCAGCAGATTTAATTCAGTCCCCCCCCCCACACACTGTATTTTAGGTTAGTTCTACAGAGTCCCACTCCAGGTTCATTGAGGTTCCATATACACTCAGTGGCCGGTTTATTAATGCGAACAGCCAGCTTCTCCAAATAGCGAATCACGTGGCTGCAACTGAATACATATAGCAGCACAGGCCGGGTCTGAGCAGCGGAACAGCTGAGTCTGATCTAAATGATTCTGAGTGTGTTGTGATTGTTTGGCCATGCTTGGTGGTTTCGATATCTCAGAATCAGCCACCCTCCTGGGATTTTAGAGTGTCTAGAGTCTACAGAGGATTTTTTGATGCACAAAAACATCAGGTCAATGGCATTCCTGCACCTGAAAACACCTGATCACTGAGAGAGATCAGAGGAGAATGGTCAGACTCGTTAAAACTAACAGGAAGGTCACAAGTACAAAAATAACAGCTCAGTACGACAGATCAGATGTGTAGAAGGGCTTCGCTGTATCCACATCTCGTTTACCCTCGAAGTGCTTCTAGGGAAAATGTTGGTCCTACCTGCTACTAACATGGTATAGGTAAGCAGGTGGCCACTGAGTGTATACGTAAATGTCAAGGACAGCATATCGATGGTTCTACTCAGTTCCCATGCCGTCCCAAGGCTGAGAAGGTTAACTAGAGCTATATTTATATAATAGATGATGCCCCTCACACTGTGCCCTGCTTAAGCAGTTATCCTTGACCCCGAGTACCTACGATCCCAGCCTCAAACTGACTCATGCTGTCTTGTCCTCCGACTCCGACGTCAAAACGGCGCTGATGATTCTAGTCCAGCGAGCCCGGCCAGGAGGTCCACCACGCTGACCATCCCAGGCGGGCAGCTGACTAAGCTGTTCTCCGCCACCGTAAATTAAAACTCTCCGCAGTGAGCCGTGGCCAGAAAGGAGTCACGGGATCAGGACTCTCACTGAAGGCAGTAAAGAGTACATTCGCTTCAAAGCTTCACGATCATGACTACAAGCTGTTTGCGATCATGGACACACAGATCTACTGCGACGTGCACCAGGGTCGCTATAGTTTTAGCTTATAGCGAATAGCTTTAAAAGCTTTTTAAATGTTGTTTTTATTTCTGCATTATTTTCAGTTTTTATTTGAAATCCAGCTTAGTTTTAGCTAGTTCTTAGTGTGGGTTTTGTTACTTAGAATTTTTTTAATATATTTCTATTTAGTTTTTTTATGTTTTATTTTCGGTTTTCGTAATTTTATTTCTAGGCATAGACTGAAAGTTGTAAAGCTATTTTATGTTTCTGATCGTTGAAGAATCCTCCATGAATACACAGTACACGTGTACTAACGTCTTCAAAACAGGGAAAACAGCTACAGCTCTTACGAAAGATAAGCAAATTGTTACTTTAGCGAAACAGTATTTAAAACTACTTACTTTCGGAAGTAGCATTCATGTTTCGTTTATTTACATTTTTTTATTTTATTTTTGTATCTTGATTTATTTCAGTTTACGAATATAATTCCTTATACTTTTAGTTTTCATTAATGATAATAATCCTAATCGGTACCAAATGTTTATCATGTGATGTAATAGAATTGCCATCATTTGTAATAAAATCAATTAGTTCTACGCTGTCTGGTAACACTTCATGTTAATTGCACTTTTACAATACCTTTATAATGCAGTGCACCTTCATAATGCATTCACAGAACATTCATAAACGATGTAAGTGTACCATAACATATCTTAACAGCTTTAATTTATTTTAATAACAAACACTAAGCAATTATATAACTATAATGTTTGTCATTATAATACAGTGTTTGTTATTAAAGTATATTAAAGCTGTGAAGGGATGTTAGGATGTTAATGTATACTTACATGCTGCTTATAAATGTTCTGTGACTGCATTATAAATGAATTATGAAACTGCAGTTAATGTATAGCGTCACCCATTGTTTTATATCCTCAGATATTTGTACAAAATCTAGAAAATGTCTCTGACACCAGTTACTCTCATAGTTTCTCTTACTTTTGTCTCCAGTATCAAATGTAAGTTATGTTTTAGTTTGGAGCAGACGTGTATTCCAGGATAATAAAATAGATTAAAACTGATTAAAATCACAGGCGACCTCAAAACTGTGACTTTAGGCCCAATGTAAGCCGAACCGCACCGAGGCGATTTATATTTAAAGACAGACCATATTAGACGGCAATCCAGAATTTATGTGTTCTCTGCAAGCTAAGGCCTTTGGAAGAGGCTGTGTTATATTTCCTTATTATCAAAGTGTCACTCGATCCCCGAACATTTTGCTAAGTTGCATTTGTGGCTTAATGGATCTCCCGGCGCTAAAAAAGAGAAGGTCCCAGCACATTAGCAGCCACATAAGCGAAATCACCGCACAGCCCGCTAATGAACTTCAGCGTTTACTAGAATGTTCTGTGTGTGTGTGCTTGGGGGGTTCCAGGCCACAGGGGGGGGGGTTTGTGCAATTTTCCTGATTTCCCACATTTAGTTTTGCGTCTCTGACCTTCGATATCATTTTAAGAAACGCTGACGTTGACGCATTTCCCCTCCCACATCAGTGGTCTGTGCCAAAGCGGCGTTGAACGTGTACTATTCATACTCATTAACACACATTTCCACTGCTAGCTAAGCTGTAAGACGGAAACACTGCACATCAGTTAAAGCAACATGCTCCATCTCATGCCCCCCCCCCCCCCCCCACAACTGCCTCCTCCATCCCAAAGAGCACTGAGGTGGCCACACACCCCGAAAATCGAACCCTAAACCATCCTGTACGGGTCGAAATCGTTACCTCGTGCAGGGGAAACGCTGCCTCGTAGGAATTATTGCTCAAGAGGCGGTTGAGTCCTAGGGGAGAAACATCGCATGATCGGACAAGAGCAGCAAGTATTTAATTTCATTGATAAAGTGACGGACGGACGGGGTTTCTATGCTTGTTCACAGCCCGCACAACCTTAGCTGATTCTGCCCTGCTTTGTCTGTATGTAGGCCGCAAACCATGAGCACGATACGAAGTCCGGGTCAAGGACAAGGATGTTCTGCAGCTGTCTGAGACTGTCATAGCCACGCTCAGCGGAAGCGCCCTGCTTTCCACAGACATGCGAGCTTCCGGCTGCGTGAACAGACACTCCCAATTTACCAGCTCGGCATGCAGCATGCGCAGCTACTCCCTATCTCTTCCCGCAGATGCACTTCGGTCGACATCATTTGCTACTGCAGTGCTAATTAATTCCTTCTGTTTTTGTTTTACCAATTTTATTTTTGCCCTCCTCGTATTTCACCCTCTGCAGGATGTGGTGGACGATTCGGCTCCTTGTGGCGTTGCTGAAGAAGGTGTCTTTGTTGTGGATGATAAAACTGGAACAGTGAGGTGGAGAAAAAAAGCCTCCATTTTAGACTCCAGGAATACAGCTCGTAGCTTCCTGTGCTGATGTTCTCGCCCATGTGACTCATGGGAGATCATCTCCAAGACAGTGGGATATGGGCGTCTGTATGCCAAATTCACCCAGTACAGTAAAGATGTGTGTCAATATCTGTGATTTATCTGATTAGAATATCACATACCCTCTGTGAACTGAATTAAGTTGAACTGAATCCTTTTACTGGCTTTGTACAAATACAGAGAAACGCTCCATCCATTGCTACAGCAAGAAGTATAATTTTAAACTAAAATCAAATATGGAAAAAAATAAGAGACTGAGCATTAACTATACAAAATGAAATGTCAATGGCACAGGCAGTGGTCAAACAGTCAATGTGGTGCCTCTGGCTGTAGCGTTGCTGACAAGGACAGTATCACATGTATAAGTCAGAGGCTGTGCTTACTGGTGTATTCGCTGTTGACTGAAGGGGGCTGTGAAACTATCGTTCTCCTCCAGGTCGGGTAGAGTGTCGCTGTCGAACTTCATGGGTTTGCGAGGTAGCCATCCACGAAACTTGTTTATTCGCTTCTCCATCCTGTGCGGGATGGGAGGGGAGAGACGTGGCACCATGTCTCACAACAGGTGATGCCATTTGCCTTCCAAAGCTGCTCTGCTTTTTGTAACTGGGATTTGAAATTGGCGACTTACTGCCTACAACTAATGCTTGTCTTCTGTTTATATACAACTGAGAGAATGACAGCAACCAACCTGCTCATGAACTTGTATCGACGGTGAAGGTAGTATATTTTTCTCCTGAAAGGTAGAAAGTGGCCATTAATTACACAGAATAGCAGATGTGCATGACAGGTGGTGTTTAGGTTGCATATGACAGCTGATGGTGTTCAGGTTGTATGTGACAGCTGATGTGTGGTGTTCAGGTTATATGGGACAGCTGACGGTGTTCAGGTTGTTTATGACAGCTGATGTGTGGTGTTCAGGTTATATGGGACAGCTCACGGTGTTCAGGTTGTATATGACAGCTGATGTGTGGTGTTCAGGTTATATGGGACAGCTGACGGTGTTCAGGTTGTTTATGACAGCTGATGTGTGGTGTTCAGGTTATATGGGACAGCTGATGGTGTTCAGGTTGTATGTGACAGCTGATGTGTGGTGTTCAGGTTATATGGGACAGCTGACGCTGTTCAGGTTGTATATGACAGCTGATGTGTGGTGTTCAGGTTATATGGGACAGCTGACGGTGTTCAGGTTGTATATAACAGGGCTCCCACCTGAAGGGCATGCGGATGTTCATCAGCTCAGCGTAGCGGCAGAGCACTTCCCACGTCGCGTGCAGCTTAACGAAGATCACGTCGTTGTTGGTGATGGAAGACTGAGGGGAGAGGGGGAGGCCTGAGCGGTGGGCTAGGGAGGTGCGAGCTTGCAGACGAGGAGAGACAAGTGCTGAGCAGAAAGATCGCAAGCAGCTAAACCGCATGTTTTCACAGAACGTCGGGATCCTGACCTTGCAGAGTGGATGTCAGCAAAGCGGCAGGTGGGTGTAGCGACGACAAGCGCCTGCCGCGTTTAACACAGATCCTGCCGGGATCCACTCTCCTTCAAACAACGCTTCTCTGCCTCCTTATTTCTCATCTCCTAACCTGAATATCCTGGACGATTACCTCCTTTTCCATCTGGATGCCTTCGGCCCGAATATTCCTCTCGAACACTTCCCTCTTCTCCGACTGTGGATTGGACTTCCGGTAGACCAGGATGTAGTCGATCCGGCACTTCCCGTCGCTGAAGCACAGGCCGCTGGATTTGCTCCTTCCCGCCTGCAGAGTTGCAGAAGTTAACAGAAATTCACACGGTGCCTCGGAAGAATAGCATTTGTCAGGATGAGACGTGAACGAGTCGATTAATCGCTAGGAGCACAAAAGCGTAATTATCTCGCGGAAGCGTCTTTGGCGATAACTGGGACTGCGCGGTCAGCAGATGCGAAGAAATCCTGGCAGCGAACTCATTTTTAAAAAGACTGAGTCAGACCCTGGGCAGGGCTTAGCTTAGCATTAGCCAAGCTGCAACAGCTGCCAGCCAACGGTGGGTCATAAGTCAGCCTGGACTAAAGCCACAAGCTGCCATCAACCATGGGATCTCCTGGCCAATTACCTCGTTGTATGTTACACACCAGGAATACGCACTTCAGCCAAAATCCTCTCTATTCATACCACATTCACTTTTACTTTTACATCCTACTGGGTCGTCTGCCAGGAAAAGGAAACAATCACACAGTATCCAGCATCAATGCTAATATCCCGCCGCAGCCATGCGACATTCGCGCCTGAATTGATGCTGACAATGTCGGCGAATGGCGAAGACATTTATCTCCTGTATTCTCTCCCGATGCCCAGATTGCACTGTAAATAACAAAAGCTTTGAATTGAGCCGTCCGATGTACAGTCAGCGTAAGAATGACCGGGTGATAAATTTAGGAACGGGAGCAGGAGAAGAGATAGCGTTTAATCAGCCGATCGATTACCTTACAAATAATCGGGGCCGCCACAGAACAACAGAGCCCTGAGGGGTAAGCTTATCTCAGAAAATTCTGGTAACGCTCCCCCAGCTGGGATAGCAAAGAGAACCAAATTACATGCAAAAAGGGGAATGGTACTGATTGGCAGAAAGGCAAGGGTGAACTGAACGAGTGCGCTCATAACTAAACTCTGCCCCCTCCTGGGGACTTTCATAACCCCGCCTCCATCTCACAGTTTCCTTCAAGCAACCATCTACTCCTAACTGTGCCAGCCAGCTGCGTGCGGATGGAGCAGCGGCGCAGTCACCTGAGCTGCAGAGTCTGACCTGCCCCCCCCCACGTAGCGGCCCGCAGTGTCAGCATGACACCTGGCACGTCATCCGAATAAACGTTCGGACGGCCAAATGCATCGCTGTGTGGACCCACGCACTGTCAGTAACCGAGACGGGAAAAACAGCCAGCGCACGTCAACTTAAATAACTGATATGCTGTCAGATAAATGGTCTTATCTAAGCCATAAAGGGCAGCTCAAAAAAGCTATTAGAAGATGAACATCGTAATAAACATGGCAGAATAACCTACACTGGACATAATTACACCTTTACGGTATGTGTGATGTCATATAATTTATGATAATATCATAAAACCTTTTGTAACACTTTCTGCAGATGCTACATAAAATTTACATAGTGCTTATGAATGGAAGATGTAAGTCGGCAAATGATTTTCAAGCATGATTTACGCATCTTGGCATATATGAAATGAGAGCAGGTCAGGTGACCCGGAAGGAGCATCACGGCCAGCACCTCTGTGGTCAGGTCCTGCTGGCTGGGCCCCTCCGAGCTCTGGGTCTGACTGCCCGGGTTCAGCAGCGAGTCATCGTCTTTGGGCAGGTCATGCAGCTCCTCCGATCTGCCCAGTAAGACGTTCACAACCGTACCTGCTAATGTGAGGAGGGAGAGGGTAAGATTGGCGTTCTTTAAAGGGAAGCATATCCTTAATCACAACACCCGAGCATTGCGGATTACTAGGTCAGCAGTTTAAGAAATTATGAGAATGATGAGAAGATGAATAATGACCCCGAGGGAGAAATCATCTTCTTCAACGTCATTCAGACCACAGGGAGAATGAGAGCGCAGCCTTATGAAAGTACACTCCTTTGAATCAGTTTGTTTTTGATTTTTTAGTAATCAGTTTATTTTATCCATCTTCCAAATACTAATTCAGGATTGGGTCATGAGGATACCTGAAGCCTAGCCCGGGTGCTATAAACCAAACTATAATGCATTTCCCTAACAAAACATTGGGTGTTTCTCAATACCAAGAAGGCAAAGATCGTACTTGTGGTCTTGGCAAGACCGGTTTTGCCAACTTACCTCCCAAGAACCGACTTGCGTTGCAATAAATTATGGGATTGGTCTCGTTTGGAGAGGACGCAACCGATGCATCCTTCATATTTGTGACAGAGCAAAATCAACATCGAGGTTTTTTTTACCATCCTATGAACTTTTCTTCGGCAGAGGAAGATGAAACGGGTACATGAGAACACACGTATGGTCACAGTTTGCATATTGAGAAACGCCCATTATTCGAATGACCTGATCCACTGGCCAATCAGAAGCAAACACACGTGTCATGTGACAGCAGGGGTTAGTGGAACTAACCATTGGGTGGGGCTTCCTCCGACTGAGCGGCAGCTCTGGAGGGAAGATCCCCGGAAGAAGAGGAATCCATGGCTACGGGCTTCCTGACGGGAGGCAGGGAGAAGTTCCTCACCACTGCCACACAGCCCTGAGGGAGGGGATGCGGAGCACTTCGTCTTTGGCTGTTCCGCCACTGGAGGTCAGCCCCATGTAGAGACACGCTTATGCCTGGCAGGAAGAGAGGGAGACGAACGCCGGGAGGTCAGGGGCGCCCCTGGAAACGCAGGCGGGGCCACGGGCAATGGCACGGGAAGGCTTGCTGCGTCCACAGCAACCCCACTGGGAATTCAGCAGGATATTCTGCTGAGCTCTAGGCGGTGAAATCCTCCATCATGCACTTTCCTCCAGGGGCTGAAAAACTGACACTGCAAACAGTATAAAACCGAAATGCCTCAACGTCATAGACCTGCGTTACCAATATGGAGGGGGGGTCACGTCCCAACTGGACCGACGCAGCTCCCAGCCTGGGTGGCATCTAATTTTTCATACCTTACAGCTGTGCTATTCAAATCACGGTCCCCACGGGCCCAGCACTGCTGACTTCCCAGCCTTCCTTTACCCGTGAGCCAGGTGTGAAGCCTCTGACCAATTAGAATCAGTAATTATTAAATTTGCTACCTGGGAGAACTGAAGACAAGGCCTGTATTTGGAATCGGGGGATAAATTTGTGAATGCGAAGATTTTCCCCAGAATACCATGCTATACCCAAAACACCATAGCACCATATGACCACCCATGCCTACCCACGGGTTAAAATGAAAATGAAGGTTGCGAACGTTTTCCGCTTGAAACATTCCTCCCTACTTTTCCCGGCCTGGGTTCCCATGGAGGCTCGAACGGAGCGGAAAACGAAATGAGCCGCTGAGCAGGGGTCGGCGCTAAGGTCAGGCGCCGCTTTCAGAGCCGCGCTCGCGACGGTGCGTGGGCGCCAGGCGCACAGAGAGGAAGCAGTAGGTGGCGGCGAAGTGTGTTTTCAAGCAGGTCCCCTCGGGGGGTGGGGGCTTCCACTGCAGTGCCATCGCCACCCTCACAGGGCGACGTGGGAGGCCACTTTGTACAGCGGCTTACAAGCGACGCCGCGTGCAGGTTCAGCTGACAGCGACAAGGGTGCCGTGAAAATACAATGGCCAACAATTTAAAATAGCTGTTTTTCTGCATCGTGACCCTTGGTTTTTGAAGGAGTAAAATTGGCAGCTCAAAAGATTTAAAAGAATTTTTTTTTAAAGCTAAAATGGAATTCGTAATTGCATTTTTTTTTGTTTTTAAATCTTGTTGTCCGTATGATTCATGCTTATATTACCTCTGATAAATAACTAAGGCTGCAGATTTGGATATGGATGGTATGTATGTTTAGAGGGCGGGGGGGTTGGGTCTGACCAAACCAACGTCCTTGTGCTTAATAGAGTAACATTTTCAGCAAGGCTCTTAGGCTCAGCAAGACTCCATGGGTCTTAGACGCTGGCTGACAGAACTTGCTCTCACCTGTATGTACATGTGTGTCTGTGCCTATTAAAGTACCTCCATGTGCTGGTCTGCTATTGGACCATGGCAGTGATTGACAGATGTATGAGCCAATAAATCTACCCCCCAACAGAAACATCAGCCCTGTCAAACTCCTCCCTCTTTCTATTTCAAGACTGTAATTCCAGAACCACTGGGAATAATGAACTGCTCACTAGAATTAGAAAAATTCTAAACGGAGTTGCAGATGCCCAAGGATCCACAGATCTGAGCAAAGGTGACTGTCCATGTGAGGTTCCACCTGAGCAGCCATCTTGTGCTGATGCCTCCTTCAGCATATCTGTATATATCTGGCTCGGGCGGTGCTGTAACGAAAGCTCCGCTCGCGCGTCAGTCTCAGGTAGCGGCTGCTTTATCGCGGCTCCGCATCTGCTATCGAGTACCGCTCACGTCTCCAGCTTTATCTGCCTGGCCGCCAGAGATAAAGCCGCCGTCCAGAGAGCACACTCTGACCATCACTGTCCTTGGCCTGCTAAAGTAGAACCTTCCGGGCCCCTCCTTGCACTTGCACCAGATGCGTATGGGGAATCTTTCAGATTTTTGTTTATCAAATTCACTTCTCTCCTAATCTTTCCATTATTAAGATTAGGTGCCATCAAGTTGACGTCAAATCCCAGTGACCATACTGAAAGCATTTCTCCAGAAAATCCTGTCTTCTTTCTGGGTCTTCGGCAGTATTTATTCCAGCCTAGCCCTCCTCAAATCACTGCCTGTGCCCCCCCAAGAAAAACATCCAGTAATGTGAAAAACAAAAGGTTAAGACATTATGTATGCACAGGTGACACGCCTTTTACTTTTTGTGGTGTGCTGTGTCCAGGGGTGCTGTAAAGGGGAGGGGGGGAGTTACCAGGGGCCCCTGAGTGACAGGGACCCTAAAAAATTTGAACCATCATTGGATTGGTTAGGGTTGGGGGCCCAATATGACGTGCTTTCATGGGGCCCAAAATCTCTAGGAGCCCTCTCTGACTGTGGCTTGACAACTGTTACCCCCCCCCCCCCGACTTTTACCATCCCCACCCGTACTGACCCCCCATGAAAATCTTGGCCTAGATGCTGTTATTTAGTGGTATTTAGCCTGAACTACCATTGCAGCTACATTAACATACTGTAACATACTATTATACTGAGGATTTGTTCACATTAACATACTGAATAATTTATGTATTTACTTTATATAAGTGACTCACAGATCTCCCACCCACCACTGGTCTGCACGTCTCTCCCCTGGTACACTTTGTCGCCCATCGTTGGGGGTTTCTGTGACCATCGGCCATTTCAGCTGTTCTGATAAAGGGGGTGGGTGCCTATACCCCCCCGCCCACGCCCAGCCCAACCCCATGTGTTGGCTCTTCATCTTATATAACTATATAAGTTTAACAAAGCACTTGGAATCAATGTGCAGTGCAAGAGATAAAATCTATCCTGGATACAGCAGGGTCTGAGAAACAAATGACAACATGCACTGACATACTGCGCTTTAACTACACCCAGTTCCATCTTAATCTTAGCTTTTTTACCCAAATAGAAATATCAAATCTCATATATAATCACAAAAGTTCCTCCACTGCATCGAAATCTTTTCAGGATTCCTAAAAGTAGGGTGGATATACTGGAATACATGGAGACGGCAAGGTTTACCACAGATTAATAAAATATAGGTCACATTTTATGGCACTGACAGATCGGGTTTGCAGCATCTGTCCATTTCGTGACGCTTCCTGCTGTTTTTGGGGAACGGCTCGACTCACTGAGAATGAGCACAGCACACCGTGATGGGCTGAGCAATTATTCAAGAAGAGGTGGCCCAGAGCTTTTAATAGACCTCAATTCAGCTTTGGCCGGGACGCACACAGCGGAGGTCAACACCTCCGCTCTCCCGATGACTGCTGCAAAAGAAGCCACAGTCACTACGGAGAGCCAGGACTTCAGGTTAAACGTCTCCTCTGATGCTAGTCCTGGTTCCACTGGCCTGTATTGTACTCGATCCTGGGGGGGTCTGCATTTCTAGATGCAGACTATCCTCCTGTCCGAGGTCTACATTATTTTACTGCAATGTAAAAACACAAGCTTCAAAAACCCAAACTACCATCCGTCACCAACTTTTTCAAATAAGTCAATAGTTTCTCTTAAAAAAAAAAAAAAAAAAAAAACTGCAAACTTCTGGGTCACAAACTTGGGTCACAGAACTCTAGTGTTTTAATAAACCACTCACCTGCCCAGCTTGATAGAATCAGCTCCTTAGGGTGTAAACAGCCTTGAAAAAAAAAAAGTTTTAAAAAAGGCAACCACCGTGTCTATTGTTCTACTCAAATCCCGATTAATTATTTAGTTGCCTACAGAGAGCTCCAAGGTCCCTCGATCCGTTTAATGCTTGGCTTCTTCCGTTTGCATTTCTGCTTCCCAATATTAAGTTTCCCAAGGTCTGAATAAGCAGCGATGTTCCTCCGTCCACGAGCTGCAAGGGTCCAAGAGGCTGAACCTGAAAGCAGGGCATTCCTTTCATAAAATGGTTCTCCTGCACCTCAACAAGTAGAGCACTGTGCTAACAACCCAGAGGTTTTGGGTTCAAATCCCAGGGCGCATGCATGAATCTTACTCCTTCTTTGTACTGTAAGTCACTTTAGATAAATGCATTAGATACACGAATAAAATGTAAACATTCCAAAAATCAAATGTATGTCAGATTCTTTGACCACAACGGGGGGGGGGGGGGGGGAGTCAAGTTCACCGAAATGCATATCATGATTGTTAAAGGACTGAATTTGAGGCTGGACCTGGCCATTGTACCAGTGAGCAAAGCACATGAACGGCTGGTTGCATAAATGCATAAAAGTGTTCGCTGCAGGTCAGGAGCTTTTGTTAAATGACTAAATAATGTTCACCAAAGGCCATTTGGAAAGCCCCGAACACAGAGGCACTCCGCTCACACTCTTCCCACCCATCAATTTAAATACTCACGGCAACATCAGTCACTTTAATTGATGTGTGGTCCTGCAGACGTCCAGCCCGCAGCCGTGCTAAAGCGTAGGTCCTGCTGATGAGGCCCTTTGTGCCGCCCCAGCACTTTGCCAGCACTTACGCCTGGCTTCCTCCTTATGCATCATCCTTCCCAGGGCACAAAGGTGCTGATTTTAGAACTTTACAATCATTAATACATTTTCTTTCATTTCCCTGGGATTTCCCGAGCCCGCGGTAAACGTGAATTTCATGAAACCTCTAGACGATAAGCTCAACGTGATAAATGGGCCAAACATTCAAATGAAAACAAACTTGATACCATTTCTTAAATGAATAATAAGCCAGAAAAAAAATGATCACGTGGCCTAAAACAGATTTCCAGTTTTTTTTACCACTACTAATACTTCGTATACTGTGGGATCCCACGTGAAAAATGAGAACCTGAACATATTGATCTGCACGACGATTTTGGTTCTGGGTTTAAGCGTCTGGAATGTACTGAAATCTTAGTACAGAATCTGTCCACAGGCTGCCCAATGATTTCTCGTGATCAGATCAGATCACAACCAAAACCAGGAAGGTCTTTAACTGTGTAATGATGCACACCCACAATCAGAAGGAAGGCAGGTTTCACAAGGGTGCCGACAAGAATCCTGCTGTGTTACCCTTGAACAAGGTACCTGACATTCCACTGTAAAATATCCCAAATGCATTAACAGGTATAATTATAGGCTGGCTTTTGAGTAACCGGGATGCAAGCAACATCCTTTCATCCATCTTCCGTAACCACTTAACCATTCTCAGGTCATGTTGAGCCTGGAAGTTTTCCCACAAGGCAGGGGACACGCCGGATGGGATGTCAGTCCCTCACAGGGCACAGATTGCTACAAATACAGCTACAATACTACGGGCCATTAATTCACATAAATGCGAGCTTCGGGATTGTGGGGAGGAGCCAGTGTAGGTGTCGCCATGCAAACCATTAAGCCACTTCAAGGTCTCCTTGAGAAATAAGAATCAGCGACAGAGGCATGATTGGGACGCTGTGTGACTAATGTGGACCTGGCCCCGGAGAGCCGGTATTTTTAGTGTGCTATTGTTTCATCCCCAGCAGCGACTCCTATTTGCTGAAGCGGACAGAGGTTAAATCGAGGGTGTTCAATCCCGGACCAGGAGAGCCCACAGTGTTTGCAGAATTTCCACCCCTCCTGCGGGGTACCGGGGGAAAGAGCTAAATTAGTTCAATAATGGAATTACTTGCTTCAATCCGGCGCTTAAGTGCTCAGCTGGAAGGTAAAGCTGCACATGTCCAGCTCTCCTCTGTGAGAAACAAGTAAGCACTAAATGTCACTAACAATATTATGCCAGGGTTAATCCAACATTATTACAAATGTCAAGTGAAAACAGCAAATACTGTTTTGAATGCCCACACTATTACTAAAGGCAAACCAAAGACTTTTCATGAATGTCAAGTCCAACCCAGTACTTCCACAGTTCACAGTAATAACTCAACGTTGTCTTAGCAAACCGAAACAGTGCTAATGAACAGCTATGACTGTCAAAGCTAATGCAAGCATTACCATAAATGTGACAGCTAATGAAGCACGACTATGACTGTCAATGCTAACCCAACATTACCATTGTGTGAAAGCTAATGAAGCACGGATATGACTGTCAATGCTAACCCAACATTACCAGCGTGTGAAAGCTAATGAAGCACGGATATGACTGTCAATGCTAACTCAACATTACCAGCGTGTGAAAGCTAATGAAGCACGGATATGACTGTCAATGCTAACTCAACATTACCATTGTGTGAAAGCTAATGAAGCACGACTATGACTGTCAATGCTAACCCAACATTACCATTGTGTGAAAGCTAATGAAGCATGGATATGACTGTCAATGCTAACCCAACATTACCAGTGTGTGACAGCTAATGAAGCACGGATATGACTGTCAATGCTAACCCAACATTACCAGCGTGTGAAAGCTAATGAAACACGGATATGACTGTCAATGCTAACCCAACATTACCAGCGTGTGAAAGCTAATGAAGCACGGATATGACTGTCAATGTTAACCCAACATTACCAGCGTGTGAAAGCTAATGAAGCACGGATATGACTGTCAATGCTAACCCAACATTACCAGCGTGTGAAAGCTAATGAAGCACGGATATGACTGTCAATGTTAACCCAACATTACCATTGTGTGAAAGCTAATGAAGCACGGATATGACTGTCAATGCTAACCCAACATTACCATTGTGTGAAAGCTAATGAAGCACGGATATGACTGTCAATGCTAACCCAACATTACCAGTGTGTGAAAGCTAATGAAGCACGGATATGACTGTCAATGCTAACCCAACATTACCAGTGTGTGAAAGCTAATGAAGCACGACTATGACTGTCAATGCTAACCCAACATTACCAGCGTGTGAAAGCTAATGAAGCACGGATATGACTGTCAATGCTAACTCAACATTACCATTGTGTGAAAGCTAATGAAGCACGGATATGACTGTCAATGCTAACCCAACATTACCATTGTGTGAAAGCTAATGAAGCACGGATATGACTGTCAATGCTAACCCAACATTACCAGCGTGTGAAAGCTAATGAAGCACGGATATGACTGTCAATGCTAACCCAACATTACCAGTGTGTGAAAGCTAATGAAGCACGGATATGACTGTCAACCCAACTCTTCTGCCAATGTCAGGAAAAACTCAACATTGTAATAAGTGTTATGACTAACCCAGGACAACCGTAACATATATCCCAACACAGCTGTGAAGGTCATTACAAATGCTTCCATACCTACCCAACCCAGCGTTCCTCATGGCTTCCTATTTCTGTCACTCCCAGGACCCCCAGCTCACAATTAGTTTCTCGTTTATTAAGGAAATGGACAGTGAAGTCTGATTAGCCGCTTCCCCTTAGGAGTTTGGAACAAATCAAGACATGACAGATAGGCGAAAACCTCACAGGTGCTGAAATGCCCTGGGAGGGGGGCGGTGCTCAATGGGGAGGCCCGTGGGCTGGGTGGACAGAACCATACGAGAGGCAAAAATGATTTACCTTAATGATTAGAGCATGCATTTTTAGATTAATACCGGTTCATTACAGCTGTTACGGTCATCAGTGAAAAAATATAATCATCCATCCACCCATCCAGCTTCAAGAACTGTTCATGCATCCATTCATCCCAGAAACAGCAGGACATAAGGCAGTGGACACCTTTGATGAGATGTCAGTGCATCACAGGGCAAAAAAATTACCAAAACTCAGTGCTGATTTCTGTGCACTAGAGTTAAATATAACTAACTCGCATTAAATACTGAATGAACCGATCACTGCGTCGTTTGAAAATGCACCCAGCAATGAAACATAGGTAATTTCTTGCAGAATTCTAATGTATCTAGTCTCCGGTTGGCTGAAATTTGTCAGCTACAGAGGAGAAACTCATGTTTGAGGAGAAACTCATGTTCTCCCGTGTCCTGTCAGCGACCGTTTCACCGATGCCATGGCACACAGCAAGCGTACAGGTTGTTTCGATAAGGAAGTGCCACTTAAGAACTGGGCTGGAACGCACAGCATGCAACCTGGCTAGCTCAGAGCTCAGTGCCCCCTCTGCGAGGCTTCTAACACATGCTAATGTATTTCACCGGAGCTAACTCCCGCCCCCACAGACCCTACAGAGCACTTCATGGGGATGACATACCTCTGCTGCGAGAGCCGTGAAGCATGGAATCCGTCGTAGTTTCTTTTTACCTGATCGATCACTAACAGATACCAAGACGTCCTTCCACGTGGACCTAACCACGAATGACACAGGATATCCATATGGTTTAGTAATACTCAATTATGCTCCTCCCCTTGGCACTGACCCCGTCTAACGTGACCACAATCTGACCGCTGTACACAAGCCCCGGACGGTCCATCAGAGACCGTAAACTTGCCACGTCTCCATGTTTTACATGTAAACAAACAGGCTGTTTTTGCCCATCCTCCCCCTGTACAGCCATGGCTCTCCGGTGGGACAGGCAGATCCCCGTGTTCTGCTCGTAGACACGCTGGTTCATCTTCACATGCTTACACACAAACAGCAAACCGGGAGCGTTCCCATTTGAAATTCGCCACGCTGCTTCACTGTCAGATCGTCTGCTGCCACCTCTCTAACATACGCAGCAGGACTTCCTCCGCAAACGCCGAGAAACTGCCAGGAGACCAACTTTCCCCGTGCTGCCATCAAACCAGTTTATTTAACTTGAGCTTTCCTTCATTAAAATAGATGATTATCTGTCTTACTTGAACTAGGAGAAAAATCAGGACAGAAGACTAAAATAAGTATCTGATTATTCAACAAGCAATGGGATCTAGGGAACATCTGGGGACGGAGGGAAACCTGGAAGGTCGGAGCAGGAGACAGTAAGACGGAGAGATTGATTAAGAGCCGACCTGAAGTCACAGAGCTGGGGTGGCGACTGGCTCACACGTGGGACTCGCGAGGTGTGGGGCACACCAGCACCCCAGTGGCTGCGCTCACAGCGGTTCTGTGACCCCCGTACCCTTGAGAATGACGCATAACTCAGGAAAACCCTTTCAAAAGGGGAAAGCGAAAAACAAGGGACTCTCTCACTGTGCCACAGTCCGGCACCAGCGCGAGACAGCAAAGGTCAGGAAACAGGCGGCTGAGGGTTTGCGAGAGTGAGAATACTGCAGCAAAATGAGGAGGGGGGGGGACAGCCCCCGAGCTGGGGCAAAAACACGCCAGGACTTACCGGGGCGCGATGGAGAAAGAGCAGACCTCCTCGCAGGAGAGCGAGAAATCCACGCAGCCGAGGCGAGGAGCGATTAGGAGGAGGGCACGGGAGCGAGTGCGATCTGCCTGATCAGCGGGACAGCGGCGCCCTGCCGTCGCAACATCATCCCCTGCCGCTCGCACTCTGCCGCGGAGACTCTCGCCGGCACGCCTCGCTCGCTCGCTCGCCCGCTCGCTCGCCCGCTCGCTCGCCCGCTCACGTCCGTCCTCCCTCGAGCCTGCTTACCACGGCTAACGCACAGCCGCGCGATGGCAGGAGCCCGAAGCTGGAGACGCCACTCTCCTAGGCAAACAGGAGCGCGGCGCTTATGCGTTGAGAAGTGGGGGGGGGAGGGGGGGGGAGCCACACAAGCGTCGGCATGTGGAATCAGTCATCGCGGGCAGCCAATCAGAGATGGATACACTGTCAGTAGCACAGCAGAGCAAAGGAATGACATAAGAGCACATTTAGAAGCTTTGCAGCACTGAGGCTCTGAGGGAAGAGTTTTCGTTAAGGCAAAGCTCATCCTGCGCACACACACACACACACACACACACACACGCACACACACACACACAAGCACTATGCATGAAAATAAGCCCTTAGAGACCTGCAAATCTTAACTGAGCCTCTCCTGTCCACGTTCTGTACGTCTCCCTGTTCCAGTCAGACCAGCTTCTTGAGTTTGAAAACTTCCATCTCCACTGACAAGGTCATTTTAAATTTGCCCCAGGGATTAAGCAACGGCGACAAATTAGCGCTGTTTTAATTAATTCATTCCCAGAGCAGGTGCTCATATATGTGCAGTAGCATTATCCCTTTTGCTGGTTTGCTTGCTTGGTTGTTTTATGAAGCAGCTCAGTTATATACGCTTGTCAGTAATAATTATGATAGACATGCTAAAACAGTACATTCCACTTGTTTACTGTTATAACTGACGTTACTGCTCTCGTGATCAATAGCATCGTAGTACGGCAGCAGGTAAAAATAAGGAGAAGTATTGGAGGAAATGTGATGAAGGGATCTGGACCAGGTGAAATTAGAGAAGCAAAAAAAACGTAGAATACTAAAAATATACTGTTTAAGAGAGATAACGCACGTGGCTATAGATTAGGCATGCTGCTGAGGAATGGGAGTCAGGCACCCTCCCCAGTTCCCCTGCGTGAGTCTGGCATGTCTAGGTCGAGCCAGGCAGCATGCAAGGCAGGAAGGAGGGAGGGGGCAAAGATTTTAGTGACAATCGTAGCATCCCAAGGAGAGCTGGGCTCGGACTGTGGGGGCCCATCAAGCTGAAGAAAAGCCACTCCAAAGTGGGAGGGGGCAGGAGAGGACCCAGGTGGGAGGGGCTGTGCTTAATGGGGGCTCAATTAAAGTAACTTTGTCCCGGGCCTACGAGTTTCATATGGGGGGGAGGGGCTGTATTATTCATCCTATCAGACCTAATGCAGGAGTTTCCTTTAGGGAGACGTGCTTTTTGTTTGTTTTGACTGATATTCTACACGTCAGGACAAAAAGGCATATAAGGCAGTGGGACCTAATGGTTAGGAAAGTGCACTTATAATAGAAAGATTGCTGGTTCAAATCCCTGACCAGCAAGGCACCACTGAGGCACCCTGAGCAAGGTAACGCCCCCAAGCGCTGCTTCCCAGGTGCTGAATTAGCTGCCCCCCTGCTACGAGCACCACCTACCAGAACAGCTGTTTGCACAATTTTTCCTGACATTCATCCTCATCTACCGTTAATATAGCATTTTTACTGTACATTAACATACTAACATGCTCTTTAAATCATTCGGAAATAATCAAAATCTATTTGCTGATATTTCATGAGTTTCATACACATTTCGTAATTTAATTGTGGGGACCTGGCTAATTTTATCATGGTGGGGATGGGGGTGCGTCCTGTATTTCTCCAGATTGAAAGCGGCAACTGTACTGTGGGCTGAGCGCCCCCTATGGGTCACTCTTAGAATCGACCCGGTTTTTTTAATGGTGTAGAATGAAGCTTGACTCCGTACCTGTGCTGCAGTCGCTGATCGTTTCCTGGCTGCTGTAGGAAGGCACTGGGGTGATGGACAGGGATGCGGGGCAGGACACGGGGTCGAAATGCCCCCCCTGGGGCGGGCAGGCGTCGGCCTCCGAGAACACCGCATCGGGGCTGGGCAGCGACAGGCCGTCAAAAGGGGCTCCATTCTTCCACCGAGAGATGCCGATGGCGACCTGCCCCCCCGGCTCAAATCCTGCAACACAGGGGGTTGTGGGTACTGACTTGGGTACTCGACCTAGGTTAACAGAATGTCTGCCACAGTTATACAGCACGGGGCCTGATCCTGGATCAGATGTGAAGGGGCAGCCTCAGTGGCAATACTATCACGTCATCCTCTATGCAGGAATCTTCCTTATGGGAATGCAGAACGTGTGCCAGTGTGCCAGCAGCCATCGCCTTGCCTCGCTCAAAATCGCCACCAATGCATGCAGTAAGCATTTTATACAAGCCCTCCAGCTTCTCACTCGGTAGCAGTGAAGTGCTTGGTCTTTCTGTAGTAATGCCACGCTGTGCTACATCGGACCCCTGTATGAATTGCCTAAGAGAGAGTGATAGCCCCACTCTGAACTTCCGTGTGTTTATGACATCCTGCGAAAATACTGAGTAAATGTTTGTTCAGCAGATATTGAGGAAGCACTGGAAATGAGTTTCGTTTTGTTTGTTTATTCCAGTGAAAGGTATTTATACAGATGACACCTTTATTCCAGCGAAGAGTTATTGCAGTGCATTTCTTGCTATGCCACACAAAATAGCTTATACCAGGTTTCCTAGCGTTTAATGGGATATGTCCTAAATTTGGACAGTTCTGCAATACCTAATGTCTCCAAACGGTGGCAGCAGAGCCATACAGCTGAATAGGAAACAACGAAACGCCAATATGTAAACTGACAAATCATTTTTCACATCATCAGAAAATGTATTCACGTGCATATATTCCTGTACAATAAATTAATAAATTGAGTTTCGTGTGCTCTTTCAATAAACAAGAATTTATCATAAAGAAAAAGCATTTATAGAACACACGGAAATAAGAAAGGATATAACTGAAAACAAGTTATCTTAACAAAAAAAGTAACTGAAAAAGTATTTCAGAGTGTACTGAATCTCTTTCGTTTAAAACAATTATTTAAATAACGTCTACCCAGAAAATGCTTGGCACCAGGCTTACTCAGTCATAAGCAATGAGCATATCATCGCATAGCTGCCCTAACAAGATTGCTGTTTCTGACTAATGACCCCGTTAGTGTTTTGACTTCGGACGGAAAAAACAACATGCATTAATGCGTGTTCTCTGGGTCAAAACATGACAAAGATCTGATTCGTGATTTTTATCGTTGACGTCGCTCATGCCAGAACTCGGATGCATCTAAATACGGCCATGTTTAAATTATTTTACCGTCATAATATTGATTTACTTGACGGCTAATGGCCGTGCCTCTGCATCATAAAAGCATATTGATTTCCCACCGGCAGTCTCAAGCTGAATGCCTCTGGTGAAAATCCACCGCAGTCAAATCAAAATTAGCTGTCCCTCAATGCTCAGATCTGATCGCCGTGAATATTACTGAACACGGAGTTTCAACGCCTCAGCGGTAGTCGGGTTATTGCAGACGTGGATGTGTTCAAATTAAACTATGAGAATAGCATCTCGTTTCCAAAGTCCGTGGATTCGAATCTATCCCCATTTGTATGTTTGTTGAGCTCCCTACATTATTTAGTTTTATCTGTGCCCTCTGTCCCACTGTCCAAAAACATGCTTTTCTAAGACAGCGGCTTCTACGTCATATGAACCTGTGAGTTCAAGCATATATGCGCGCCCTCTCCAGCATGCACCAGACATTGCACTTTATGCACACTGGTCATAAGAAAATTGGGTGGACAACTGAATTAATTGCGAAAAATTAGATCGGAAAATTAACAACAAAATACATGCAAATTAAATTTGCATTAATACCATTGTTTTCTCGTGTGTAGCCAATTTTTATACGACACGCACATTTATTTCCCCAAAAAAATTAACTCAACGTCATGCAATAACAGAACGTGCCGCTGAACTAACTTTTACGACAATTTTATTGCACCTCGTTTTGTTAACATGAGGCCATTCGTTAACTCGTCTTGCCTGCGCTGCACAGACTGCACTCGTACTGATCTCTAACATCTGCCTGTTTCCAGCCGACGAACCGCGTATAAAACCCTTGAAGACCGTGTGAGATGCAGTGTGTAAAGACGGCAGATGGCAAGACAGTGACTCATGGGACCGGATGCACACTATACTAACAGAACCAGCATTTATTCTGCACATCGATCGCTTACCAAAAGTGATTTGACTGACGCAGCTGTAATAACTGGTTCCAGTTGAGGGGTTGTTACTGCCGCTGCTGGGCTCGCAGTCTGTAGAAGCACAATAGAGAAACAGATTTAAGAAATGAGTCAAAGCACGAACGTACACTTCCAAGAGATTTTATACAACCCCGGAGTGACCGAAGTTCCCATTTTGATGCAAGTGTTTTAACTCCATATACGACGCCATTCATCACCATTGCTTTTCGCTAACGTCTTGAACACACTTTCAGAGTGGCAATAATTTTAAATCAGACCAGGGAGAACAAGATGCAGAATATATTACTGGCAGCTGCTCAAACGTTACTTCATCTTCTCCTCGCCATTCAAAGATGAGCCAGTTTATCATTCTTATTTACATCGTTGTCTCCTCGGACCCATTAAGATCGTTTACCGACATGTAGCGAGATGCAAAGAAGAGTATATACACTGTACAGGTGAATATTTAAAACTTTGTATAATGGAATCATACGCTGCGTTTTATATGTTACTTAACACGTATACGTAACATAACAGGTACGAAGCCTCAATGGTGTAAGATTTAACCCCAACGTGTTTACTCACACATATTGAAATACAACGTAACCTTTGCCCAGCAAAATGTATCAGAGCGGCATGGAATTATTAAAATAAGGGTGTGTGAATATCATCACACATTGAGGTGTTAACGATTTTTTTTCTTTGATGGATCATTTCCCCCCCGTCATGAACCAGGGTGAAGACGCGTCATCTACACACTTAAAAACTGTTTACGTCTTCTGGGCCTTTCCGTGCAAGAGAGATTTTTCGCAAATCTGGAAAATACTAGAAAAACAAAACGTTATCCCTGTTTACCTTGTAGAATATTGGCGCTACAAATGCAGAGGTACTTAAGAGGCAGACTATAGAGTATAGGTGTCCAGACTTCAACATCCGTGTCACAAACCAGGCCCTTCAGGCTTAATACTTACTTTTTACATTGTAATCGAATACGGACAGCCAGCGAGCTGGCATTTGGGTCACGCTGACACCAAGACAAGGTTATTGTGAAACTCAGCAGATTGTCAGAATGGGCCTTTTAAATTGCAATCGCTTTCGGGAAGCATGTGTGCGCGTTACGGGCATCGTGACCCATCTTCGCTTCCCTCTGCTGTGTCTCCACTGCGGCGTGCGGTGGATGAACATAATCAGAGACACATCTGCAATAAACACCGGTAACTGAGCCCAGGATTCCGCGTCTCTAATCTAATATGAGCGCCGATCCGCCCGCAGGTTAAAAGGCAATCGGGATCAAATTACCTCGTTGTGCACCTTTACGTGTATTACAGCCTATAACGTGATAATCTCTCACGGGTGCCGTCAGTGGGGTGCTGCTTGGTATATATTTTATGGGAAGGTATGGGAAAGAATGCATTACTAAGGTAGCATGTGCAGGATGGGAAAATGATTAACACCTGTTTGACTAGATTTGCTGAAACGATTTTCATTTGTTTAAAACAGCAAAACTGATCCTTTGTCCGGTACCTTATACTTCACTCAAGGTGAAAATAATATAACAAAACCATCAGACATCACGGCTGATTCAGCATCATCGCCTCATCATTTTAGAAACGTAAATGGGTAAACCAAGCAGAGTTTAACTTTATGAAAAGCACAGCGCAATTAACACAGAGTATGTACATTGTCTATTTCACCTGAATGTTAACATATTGCGCAACCACGTCCGGCGGTATTATAGCCGCGTCCAAGTTTCTGATAATTATGTAAGTATGTTTCAGTGCAGGTGTTTGAATGACTGGCGTGTGTATTTAACATGGCTGTGATGCCTTTGAGAAAAAAGGAAGATAAACGCTTTAGGTACCACGCCCCTCAGCGTTATGTCAAATGGTTTACCTGTCACAACTTTGTAATATTCTGCACACCAAGTATTAATTCAATGAAACGCCTGTGACTTTTTTTCCTAAAGCCTATATAATATTGGAAAAAGTAAAATGTAAGCATAATGTGATGCATCCCGTTAATATCGTTCGTTCGTTCCGAGGGTGATACGTGAGACGTACGGACAGTGAGACGCCGGCGGGGTTACCTTGCGCGGCTCCGGCGCACACTTTCTTCCCTCCGGCTGTAGGGCTGCTCCCACTAACCCTTGTAATTTCCCCCGATGACTGAGCACTGTGAGGGTTTTCCTGGTCGGTCTCGCAGTCCCGACTTTTGCAGCCTCTCTGGTCGCCCGTGCTGCTGCAGATGACCGGATGGATCTTCATGGTCGGACTATGGCAGATTAAATTCTCTTCTGTCCCGGAGCAAACATACTTCCACATCCTCAACGCACAGCCTCGGGGGGGAAGGAAGATAGAAGAGGTCTGCCTGTTTTACCTACAAATCCAGCTCCGAGCATTCACGGGACGTGCCATAAAGCAACATTTGGCCGTAAAATCCGCGATCCCATTCGGTCTGGATGACTCCTGCCTTACTGCTACCGAAAGGGTCGAGCTGAGCCAGGCGTGGTGCTTCCTCACGTGACAGAGGTGCACCTCACTTTTTATTGTCACAAAAAGCATGAGAGGTGTCCTGGACGCTTCGTGGGGTTACAATAAATCCTCATATAGGTGGAATATAATAAAATATTCCACCATTAAACCGCGTTTGAAAATTATGCAAAACCCAATACACGCGGGTTATAAGAAATATTCTATCCAATGACTATCCCAGGATTTCTTGTAGAAATAGCGTACGTATTCGTAATAAAAAACAACAACAAACTTAGAATCGCATTTGGATTCTTTTATCAAATCCTTGCATGCAGAGCGGTTCTGGAGGGTGTCTTACTGTACGCGGTACATCTTTCACACTCAATGCGCTAGTGCAGAAAGGACAGGCGACCAGGTAAAATTTCATTTAATATTTCCGGAAAAATAAAGAATGGAGCCCGTTTAAGAAGACAGTCGTGCTTGAAGCCAGAGTGCATTATAGTCTTCTGTAATTAATGAAATGTTGTTGCTTCGGTACACGTATTCTGTCTTCGTGTTTGAAGAGCTCAAGTGTCACTATATTAATTCCTTGGTTTGCCTCTCTTCCACTCCGCTTTCCGGGGCATCCTGATGTCTCTGGTCTATGACACTGAGCCTGTCTGAGCCTCTCTGTGATTCCCTAGCCTACCTCATAATGACAACAAGCGGTAGCCGGGACGGCCAACAGCCAGCTGCAACAGATCACACTGGATCAGAACTGAACATCACATCACTTACCTACCTGCCTATAGAGTTGCTATCCGTAGTGTATATTACAGGATCTTACGGGGTTGGAACATAAAATGCTGAGAACCAACTGGGCACGGGTGGGGGTGGGGTGGGGTGGGGGGTTGGGGGACGTTACGGCGGCGTTTCTAGGATTTGATTCTTAGGGTGCCTCAGCCCCCTGTAGGGTTGCCACTCTCAGTCTGAAGAAATAGGGGATCCCACACCCACCCCCGTCCCGTATTGGTTCACATTATTTTATTTTTTCAGTTTTTCAATACGCTACGATCCTGTAATATAAGCCTACGCGACGGGTGACAATTCTGTAATAATTTGCGCGAAGTGTGTATGAAAATACGTGACAAATCGCTAAGTGGATGTAAAAAAAAAATTGAGTGGCCAAAGTACTCTAAATAACGCCTAGAATCGCTTATGCTGACTCTGTTTGTATATTTGCATGTGCAAAGCGTTTTCGGCCGTCCATGCTGGGAATGGTGGTCAGTAAAGTAAATTGAATTAGAACTATCTGGCTATTTAAACACAATAAAAGTTTCTGTAAGAAAAAGAGCTAAACCGGCAGCACTCTGATCCAAGCCAGTTTTGGCAGAAGAAGACCTGGCACTGGCGGGATCCGCTTTGAGACAAGAGCCAGGACGTACGAATGATCGGTGTGACATTTGCGAGCCACCCACACACCGCTGCTTGTCAGGCGGAATTCTTTAACTTGAAATGATATTTCTGGCCATATCGATAATAATGTCATAATATCATCAATTATGATATGGGCTCAGTGAATAGCACGGTCCCCTAGCTCATACCTCCAAGGGTTATCCTTCCAATGTACCTTAGGGCACAAGGGCACTTCCTCCACTGCAATCTGAGTTATGATCTTCCATCCACTATCTCATATTACACACCGCATTTTTTTCCCAGGTACGGGCAGTCCCCAGCTTACGAACGAGATCCGTTCCCTACCTCTGTCTTTACGTTGAATGTGCAAGGAAGCTGGTAAATAAATAAATAAATAATATAGCAATAATTATAAACTACCTCGTGCCGACGAACCGCAGAAACCATAAGCGTCGCAAAGTATCGCCTGCGTTCGTTATCGAGAACCATTGTGCTTAACCGGAACGTTTAGTATAATATGGCAATGCGTTCCTAAGTACGTGTCCGTTAGGCGGACGTTCTTTACCCGGGCACTGCTTGTACATTATGAACCGATTGGACGTTTTACGCAGAGGTAAGGTGTTTGAAATGATGCAGCTAATCTTGGATGTAGGGTTATATATAATATATTATATATGGGGAGGTGTGTGTGTGTGTGTGTGTGTGTGGGGGGGGGGGTGTTCAATAAGAGCAGACGAACTCCACTGCAAAAAATAAAAACAGAGGGACGAGGGAAGGCCCTTGTCCCTGGAGATTTAACCCAGATACGTCGAGTCATTTTTCACGGGGAGAAATCCTCTCCTCATGTTGTTCCAGATTAGCCAGGTGATGTACATGATTTGTGAACCGTAAACTAGGTTTGCAAAGAAACGGAAATTTATGCGATGCTCATTAATCTACCCTTACATTTGTGGCGTCCGTATGGGATTTAATCCTTGTTGGACAGGAAGTGTCCGCGCTGCCCTGTGTTCTTTGCGCCTCTGCCATTTCCCACGGCTGTGGTGCAGTAACCTCGCTGCACGCACGCACACGCACGCACTTCTCTTTATGAGCCAGTCTCACTTTAGGGGCCTAAAGGAACTTATTCACAAATCTCTATGAATATACACTCATTGTGGCAACAGTTGACACCAGTATGCATTTTCTCAGCAGTTTGTATTTCAGCAGAACAAAGATCCTTAAACCAGACCTTAAAATGCCTACTTTTCCGTTTGCCTGTTAACCCAAACCTAATAGTAATGCAGTTCAACCATTTTATTTGGTTGTCTTTTATATGTTTACCTAAAACTTAACTTAATGAAATTTACTCACGAGATCTGGCAAAATGAAAATCAATCAAATGCAATGCAAAAATGGACTTTTGATATTAAGGTATTATTCTCTAAACAGAGTTCATGGTTCTTACTTATGGTTATAAACAATGATGTCTCCATATTTTGGTATCTGGTGACCTGTTTTATGTCCTTTGTGGGCAATCACGGATACGCAGGAGAATGAGAATATTATTTCTGTGGAATTGTAACCCTCAGTTTTGTGCGTGATCGAGTGCAGCTAAATCAGCATTTCAATGTTTTATTTCATCAGCTGCTTTGGGTCGTTAGATTGTTATGGAGGTGGGGTGAGGTGGGGGGTCTTTCTGTGAGGCTTTCATTGTTTTCTGCAGTCAGTCTAACAGAGAAACCGTTTTATACGGTGAAGGAGCCCTACCAGCAGAGTTAATCAGGAAATTAACAGACAATTTATTTCCACAAATTACTGGAAGAGTAACTGAAATGCAGGCCTGCCAAGGCGAGTATGAAGGAGGTCTGTAAAAATAAGAGTAATTGTCGAGCTGTATTTCTGAGAGTGGCCAAACTCCCAGCATGCAATTCTGCAGCTCCTCCAGAACAATGCTGCATTTATGTATTAACCCTCTATCTCATTCCGCCCGGTTCCTCTATAAATGCCTGTGAGCTAGAGCTCATTTCCAGTTCAAGACCTTGGTACTGGCATGCCGGTGTATCATGGGAGCTGCAGAGTTCGCTTCAAATCCTCGCCCGGCCCACAAACTCCGCCAAGACCTCCACAATCTTCATAATCAGACTCCTGACTCTCCTGTGACAGGAAGGCTGGCGATCATTCTCTCGTCTTTCGGTTTTGGTCCCTGCGTGGTGGAGTGATTCTTGGTGGTTCCAATCACCTTTTTTAGTCCTTCTGTAATAGTGTGTCTGAGAAAAATACATCTATGTAATTGTGAACATAGCAGATGGTTTTAAAGAGTAAAAAATATACCCATCCTTAGGAGAAAGTTAGCTGTCAAAGAGCAAAACATGTAATCCATCGGTTTTGTTGATGGAGATGATACATAAAGTGGCAACACTGTCCATCAATGAAAGGACCCGATCTTTGTCCTGTGCCCGTAGGAGATGTGAAGAAGATTGTCTTTCCGTAAATAGTAATTTGAGGAAGCTGTATCTGAATATCATGCTATCTGCTTGGATGGGTATGTTCCACCGTCCGCGTCTTTGACTGGGGGTAGCTTATGTCCCAGAAGCCTCAACGCTGCAGGACCATGGAAAGCTATAATCAAAGATGTAGTGTCTCCTATGAACGATGCGGTGTGCAGGTTCTGAGGATCCGGTTGCAGGTAACATTACACGGTCCGGTATCGCCTATGTTTCAAAGTTAAAGAGGACACAGCAGTGCTGGTCAGCGATTTGTGTTTTTTTTTTTTTTTTTTTTTTAATCACTGCCAAAGTTCCCCTGACTCCGGACAGGGACCAGGTATCAAATCGCTGGACCAAATCCAGCTTTCTTTTGCATGGAGGTAATAACGAAAAGCCGATGTGCTCTCAGCAGCAAAAATCCACCAGAGGGATCAGCGCAGGCTGATGCAGAATCTCCATTAAGAAAAAGGGGGCCAGACGGGAAGGGAGTGGAAGGTGTCAGGAGCGTCGGTGGGTCCCAGCGGGAATGATGTCCGCGCTGCTGTGCCTGCACCGCTGGCACGTCTCTCCTGCTCTGCTCCTGCTGACTCGGATGCTTTTGGGACTTTGATCAACAGAGCTGTGTGCAAACTATATCCTGGTGTGACAGACAGCGCCTCTTACAGGAGTGTTTCTGTAACCTTACCTGCATAAATTCCCTGGGGATTAAGTAGATCCATCCTTCACCTACTTATCTTATTCGAGGTCACAGGTACAACGCTGGGGATCACCCTGAATGGGAAGACAGGCACACACACAAAAACACACACACAAACACACACACATAACAATATGGGCAAAATTTTTGGACTACAGGAGGAAACTTCCATATCCAGATGAACTGGGGGGGCGGGGCATAGAACCTCTCAAACACAGTGGGGGAGAGATTTGAACCCACAAAACGACAGGCATGAATAGTCAACAGTGAATAATAGTGAATAAATAATTTGTTGATGGATGTAACAGGAAAGAGGGAGTCAGAGCAGTTGGCTGAGCGTACCACAGCAGCTCGGTGGGTCACGTACACCTACCTGTACCCGTGTCCTTGTGCTATCCAGTCTGGCGTGTTCAGCCGTCCTGCATGTGTCAGCAGTTTCCCGGGAAACCGGCTTCAGACGGATGTGTTTTCCCAAAACCCTGCGACACTGTAACTCTCCAGAACAAGCGCTGGTCATGATTAATCTGCGGAAGAGGGGCGCTTGCGTGACGCTGTGCGCCTGAGCCACACCTGGTGTTCATTCATCAGCTGCCCCGCCCTGTGTATGCCTGTATATGGGCCAGCAGGTGGCATGACTGTTAAGGACTTAAATACCACAAACGCAAGGAAGCATAAGGTGCAACCTTCAACTCACACTGACCTTGAAAGATACAAATCTATCATTAATACATCTTTGATATTTATAATATATATCACTAAAATATATATATATTAGCATAGCAGAATGGTTTGGAATAAAACCCAAATCTAATCGTTAAAGGAGAAGCTGAAAGCAGCAGCACCCCCTGCTGGTAGACTTAAAAAAAATCTTCTCCAAGAGCGCTAGTCCTCAGAACCAAATTTATACAAGTTTAATAGTACAATACATTATTTGCATACCACTGCTGTACTGTTATTCTGTGACAGGACCTCTTTGGGCATCTGGATTGGCATTGTGCTATAAATTTCATTTTACTGTACTGGTAACACTTTATTTGATGGGGCAAAAATAGTAATTACTCAGTTACTCCTGAAGTACAGATTATGAATAAATCATGAACAAATATATTTGCTACTTCAGATAAAAGATGTGTCATGATTCATTAATGATGAACAAACATGAGATCGGTATTTCACTCGTGTTATTCATCACTTGCTCTTTCAGTAATTCAAAGTTTGCAGGATTAACAGATACAGTAACAAATATGATGACTGCTTCAGACAAAACATGCATCGCAAATCATTGATTAATTAACATAAGATCAGTATTTAACTAATAACTAAGTAATACTATACTATATTATTTGTGCCCTGTCAAGTAAGGTGTTACCACTGAATTATCTGTCTCATAGCATGAGTACTGCATCTAAATACATCTAAACACGTTTTCCTGTATGCCTACCAAGGATCTTATATGTTGTATGAGTGAGGTTTTTACTGAATTTGCTCATAATAGTATTACTCAGTTAACCAGCAAAAATTCTGTTTTTGGCACCTGCCGGGTGCCACTGGATAAGACTGTACTGCCATCTATCCTCAAACACGGTAAGGATTTAAAAACCTATATCCATCACTGGCACATTTCACATATTTGATCAGTTCTGCTTGTTCGTCCACAGAGGAAGTAAGACACACCCATACATACATAGATGCATATATAGTGAGAAGTGGTGAGGTAAGGGCACATCAAAAAGGAAAGGAAGGCAGCAAAATAAACTAATCAGTGGTGGAGAAACTCAAGTATCCACACCCATGAACGCCGCCACCTCCACCCCCTACGATCTGCTGCCTCATCCATCTCCTTCAGCTGCCCAGCTGGCTGCTCGAAGCCAGCTTACCCTCCACACAAACATGGGTTCGTCAACCTAAGGTAACCGAGGAAACCAGGCACACTAGGACAGATCAGCCACACAGATGCTCACCCAGACCCACACAAAGCAGCTGCGTCATTAAGGAAAGGAAATGAAATACCAGAAAGTAAGCAAAGCAATTTAATGGTTTCCACCAAAATATCAAGTATAACTGCAGATGTTGTTGCAGAACACATTGTGGGAGCTGTTTAAGTCACCTGACACTTCTGCACTACTCGTCCCTGTCACTTTTGTGAGCTGGTGTGTGCTCACAACTCCGGCCTCACACACGGGAAGAGTGCCACTCCTGTCTTTCAGACACACTGGCCTCCATGTACCACAGCCCGCTTTGATTCGTCTCCATTTCAGCGTCTGCCAAAGTTTTTTGCGCTGCATGGATGTTCATAAGGAAAACGTGTGAGTGAGCATGTAGAAAGAGTAAAAAGACTTTCCTTCCTACAGATTAAACTCACTGATTAATAGCAGCAAGCCAAGGGAGGTCAAAGGGTCCTTAAAGAAATACAGATGTGAAATAGTCCTCCAGTGCCTTCTGCTTTTCTTCACAAACAATACTTTCTTTCCTCAGATGTGCAATCAGGTTCTCCAAAGTGTTCATTTTGACCACCGTTTCCTCCTCTCTCTTCTCCAGCTCCATGATTTTCACGTGGAGGCCAGCTATCTTGTTCCACAGCTGCTCCTTGTCAGTGTCCTGCCGTGAGTAGGAGTGCTCATCCAGCAAATTGTACTCCGTGCTCGAGGGCTCCCTCTCCTGATCCCCAGTGCCAGCTACGGGGTGCTCACCTGGAAGGCTCAGGGGGAGAGACCTAATCGCCTGACTTATGGCTGCCCGTAGCCTGTCCTGCGTAGCCAACCTAGGACACTGGCGATCTTCATCGAGCTGGTTCACACCAGAGACTATAAGCGTTCTCTCATCCCCGGGCTGCTCCGTAGTTTCCTCACTGTGCCCCAGAGGCAGAGCTTGTAGATGAAGCACCTCGCCTGAGCCAGGTCCTTCCGAGTCCAAGTCCCTCAGGAATAAAACTGTGGGAAATGGGGGTTCGTCACCCCCAGGGTTAGATTCCAAACCCTCTCCCACCCCACTCTCCTCCTTGGGTATCTCTCTTTTCAAGATCAGGGCTCTCTTCTTTGTGGGTGAGGAGGGTTCCAGGAGTTTCCCATTTATGTCAGATGTCTTTGGTTTGGGCTTTGAATTCTTTTTACTTTGCAACCTTTTCAGCTCATCCTATAAAAAGTGAATAGAAATTGAGTTCACTTCCCCCACGCAGTTCCATAACTAGACATCACCAACTATCTGGTGACAGACCATTTTATGCTAATCAGACCTAATTTACTTCTTTTTGTCATTATGACTTTAAACGACACACAAGTTATCACATTTACATACAGTACAGGTTATTAGTCAATTTCCCAAATACCATCCAAATGACAGATACTTTCAAGTACCTGAATAGGAGACGTTTCATCGTCATAAATGAAAGGGAAGATAGTAGGCACAGCGGTATTCTTCAGGTAGCGAATCCCCCATCGAAGGTCGAACGAGTCCTCGGTGAAATGGTCACTGCACAAGTACTGATGTCGGCTTGGGGTCCATTGCTCTCGTTTCATATTATCAACCCATTTCTGGAGACGAGCTTCGTCCCGCAAAGGAAACCTTTGCAGGAAATAACGGTCTTAGTCAAACAGGAATAAATCACGCATCCATAAATCGATATTCATCTATGAGTATAAAAGCCTGAAACAACTAACTCCAACACAAGAAATCGGTGCTTTTTTTCGCTAACAAAACTAATTTTCAGTATTAGGCTGTTAAGATTCACCACTAAGATTCACTTGATGGAGGACTCTCCATCAAGATTCAGAATATCGGCTAGCTAATACCTAGCTCAATAATAAAGTTAACGATAATGAGTAAGTGTTAGTAGTCATAGACTTTAAACATTCGCCTGTCAGGTAGCGACGGACTACAAAATACAGCTAGCTAAGACTATACACATTTCTCCTGCAATGCAACTTGCCCAGTCGGCGGAAAACTTACGGGTAGAAACTAATTTTCTTGTTGTCTTTCGAAAGGACCCCTCCACGATTTTTACATAGTTTCACGGCGCAATAGCGGGGCATTTCAGAAATGAGACAGCGTGTAATTTCCAACTCATAAAGCTTTTTTTCCTATTACAAATTCGAGCAGCTCCCTTAATATGACATTCTAATTCCGGGTGTGACGTTTCTAGTGAACGGATGTGACGACAAGAACCAGTTAAACTGTTGCACGTGCTATGAGAGTCAGAGTGTCATGTGATGCAGCAGCGAACCAATAAAACTGTGCTCGCTCTATTTTGGTTAGTAGGGCAACAGACCAATACAGTGTATAATATTTTGTAACTAAAATTTCCAGCATATGTAATCATATCAAAAATCGTACAGTGTGCTAAATGTGGAGTCGAAACCTATAGGTTGGGATTACCACGCGCCGTCAAATGGTTTCAGATTTTCACTCGCAATTTGAAATTGATTTGACTCGCACATTTATTATGGAAAATGCTACTTTTATAAATTGAATGTTTTGGTTGCTTAACATTCACCATTAAAGTGATTACTCTTCTGGACAGAGGAAGTTAGGCTTCTAATTCTTTCTTCATCCCTCCGAGAGTTTTTCCTTGTCAGTGTTCACTTTGTGGACTGCTATTTTGCAGTGCTAAATAGATGAAACTGAATGGTATATTTGACGACTGACTCTCTAAATTTTTAGCACATCTACCACAAATACATTCTAATATTTGATTGCCAGCTCAAATGGTACAATGGCAAATGTCTGTATGTGATTCGCAACACCATAAGATTAGTTTTACAATTAGTACTCCACACTGCTTTGTTCCGCGGGACTATTTTGGCGTGTAGTCTCAGGCAAAGGTTGTCTCGACAACGGAGACAATATTTTCGTATTTGCCGACGTCTGAACAACGTAAATACAGTGTTTTTGCGTTTAACTCTTGGAAATGTAGTTTATTTCAAGCTATCTGGTATTTTAATAAAGTTAAGGCAGATATGTGGAGACTACATATCCCAGAATGCTGCGCCAAAATTTTGTGCGCTATTATTCCTTCGGCCGGGTTGGTTAAATGGTGGCTGTGTCGCGGACATTGGGTGACTTTGTGCCTGTGTTTGGCAGGGGTTGCTGACTAGCTGGTTCATTCGTTTTGACAGGTGACCGTTCTGCCAAACCATGGAGGCTCTTATACCAGTTATAAATAAGCTTCAGGACGTCTTCAACACAGTGGGTGCCGACGTAATCCAGCTGCCGCAGATTGCTGTTGTCGGAACGCAGGTATAAGTGACGTGCTTATCGCACCCACAACCGGCGCCTTTTGCTTTCATTATTGTACCTGACGAACGCTGTCTGCAATAATGTATAATAAAATATTCCAGTTACTAATCGATTAAGGGCCGCTTAATTGTCAGCTTTTGATATAAGGCCGAAAAAAAATCGTCCGCAGGTGACGTTATCATAGCTATCATGCTTGGTTATATTAAATGCACAAGGTTGAAAGTTAATGTAAAATTGCATGGCCGAGATGTTTATCTCAAGAATTTATCCATCTGGGGGATTCAGAAATTGTTCAACGGCAAACGATTTATTATTACCCTCTCTACCATTGATCTACGATTGCCCTATCAATATAGGCTGTCACTCACTGAAAAAATGCACAGACGGATGTCTGTTTAAAAACATGCAAAAGCAAATAAAACAGTGACCGTGTTTTGTCACTGAACAAGCCAGTTGTCATTGAACAGTCACCTTCGTGGATATATACTAAATTATGTAACTAGGGTGACCATAATTTGGCCAGAAGGTTCCAAGTTTGAGTTCCTGGGAAGGGAAATATTGTGTTAATGAGGAAATGACTTTAAGTCATATTGCTTCAGTAGCAGGTGAAGTTAAAACTAGATGCCGAGCTTCATAGAAAGGTGACACTGTGCTGTTCGTCCCCAGAGCAGTGGAAAGAGCTCGGTGCTGGAGAGCTTGGTGGGTCGCGACCTGCTACCGCGTGGTACAGGCATCGTCACCCGCAGGCCTCTCATCCTGCAGCTCGTCCACGTCGACCCCGAGGACCACAGGAAGACAGCTGACGAAAACGGTACGCTGAAAAGCTCTGGCCGCATAGCCCCCCCCACGTTGACACCACTTTATTGTATTACATCACATCATTACTGGATGCTTTTTCCCCTCTACTGTAACATTTTGCCCATTCATGCAACTGGATATTTCAAGTACCCTGGATAATTTAAGCAGCTCTAGGTAAGTCTCTTGAGAGACTTTGGTTCTGCAACATCTCTGTTCCAGTTCTTCAGCCTCTAAGCATCCTTCTTCATGGCTAAACCTCAGAAGGCCTATGAAATATTTTCCCACCTTTGTGTGTTTGTGTGTGTTGACCAGGGCTGTACGAAAGCACAGTGCTGTCAGGGTATTGTTCGGAATATGTGCCACAGTACTTGCCATTTGACCCCGATGCTCTTAAACACGGACGGCCTGAGATAGCAAAGCCACTGGGCTCCAGATGCTCAGCCCTAGAGTAGCCGCGGATGTTGGATCATTCCTTCATCTTCCTGCCTCAAGCTGGTGTTAAAGCGCTACAGGAGAGGAGGTCGGGCTGTTTTGCTCTTCCTCTGTGCATCAAGTGCATCTTTTGGCTGAATTTCTGAGATGGAAGTTCGGAGTCCTATGTATTTTTTTTTAGATCTTGAGGTTTTTGATTTACCATGTGTTTATTTTTTTCAGATAGTTAGTTATTTATTACAGAGTACGGGGTTGTGGGGGGCGTATTGAGGCGCTGGGGTAGATTTTGCGTATTCAGACGGTGCTGAATGTCGGACCCCCATTCCCCCGCTTCTCATCCATCACGGCTCCCCGCCACTGAGGGTTTGCATGCAGACGCGGCCTGCCGTTAATCACACAGCTTCAGCCACGCAGCTATTTTCCGCTTCTGGCTTCAGCGGTTCGTCGCCAGCGATTTGGATGCCGGATTGGAACTCGCGTCACGTCTGCTGTCAGCTTTCTGCGCAGTTTCGTTAGTAGCACTTGGAAGATAAAACTAATCCTCTCTTTTGCGTTTCTCTTCAACCGCAGACCCCAACATCTGGAAAAATGGCCACCTTCACAAAGGTCCGCCTTTTTTTTTGGTCTGGTTTTTTTTTTTTTTTTTGTCCTGCCTCCATGTTTTTTTGTCAGTTACGGGCTGAATCCTTTGCCTGAGCTTGCTTTGCTGTGTATGGCGTCATTATTGCAGTATGCTCTTTAAAATTTTGGTAAATTTTTTTTAGAATGTGCAGTCTGCTGTTTTAGAGCAGCGTTTCCCAATCCAATCCTGGACCCACTGATAGTCCACATTTTTACTCCCTCCCAGCTTCTGGCCAAAACATGGACTGTCTGTTGGGTCCACGAGGAGTAGATTAGGAAACACTGTTTTAGAGCATTGCACAGTTTAGGCCGTCACCCAAGAGAACGTGTTAACTCGACTGAATTAAGGCGTTCGCTACATTCTTCCAGATAGTTTGCATAAATCTGAATGCTAAACACTTGCTCCCTGTTTCCTTCATGGTATTTTTTTTGCCAAAAGTGCTATAATCACAATTTTTCCACAGTGCACAGGGCTTTTTCAGCTTCTTTCACACCGCTCTTCTGTTGCTAACTGCAAAACATTTCCCGCTGTTTTTTTTATATTGGTTTGTACAGGTCCCTGTGGAAATCTACTCTATCAGTGTGTTACTGGTCCTTGGTACAAAATCTAACTCACAGCCAGCTGTATAAACTAAACAAGCACCCCCCCCCCCCAAAAAAAAAAAGAATACATGAGAAAAACACAGTGAACCAGCTGTGTCCTGTGACATGATTGTCCTGTTTTCACAGGGTTGGAGGTAGAGGAATGGGGCAAGTTCCTGCACACCAAAAACAAGGTTGGTTTCACTTATGCAGCGATGCCTGATGGGTAATAGGCCCAAAAGACAGCCATTTGGTGCATTTGTTAGAACGTCCTTTTCTCAGTCCTTTCATGCCTTCACCCCCACATGAAGTAAAACAATGGAGCAGAATGTCGATCCTCAGGAATGTTCTAGATTGTCAGGACTGCACGTTTGGAAGAAAGCGTGGGGCAGTAAATGGCAGTGCCTTATGACCGTTTGGTGGAAAAACAAGTTTTTGGCTTTGTGTAACATACTTTGTGTGTGTGTGTGTGTGTGTGTGTGTGTGTGTGTGTGTGTGGGGGGGGGGGGGATGAACATCTGCGTGTGTTTGTGTGTAGATCATGATTTTTCCCCTGTGCTTTGCCAGAAATATAAAAATATGGAAAAATAGCATCAGTCCTGTGGGCTAAAAATGACTATGAGATAGTGAATCGGCATTTGAATTGTTTCCCTTTTTAGGTCTATACAGAGTTTGATGAAATCAGGCAAGAAATTGAAAATGAAACTGAAAGGGTTTCAGGTAACAACAAGGTAAGGCAACAAGTTTATTTTCTGTTCCTTCAGTTGAAATAAGAAGGGCACATTCAAGCGGCATTATTCACTGTAAAATTGTGGATGCTGCTAGGTATTTGGTGTTCATTTTGACATCTCCTCCAGGGCATCAGCGATGAACCCATTCACCTGAAGATCTTCTCTCCTCATGTGGTGAATCTCACCCTGGTGGATCTGCCTGGCATCACAAAGGTATTAAACCCACTATGCAGATGTTGGTTTATTGGGATTGGGCTGTGGAATGGATTTCTACTTCTGTCACTCTGTGCTCCCTTAGCATGACCCTCTGCTGCTTTTCCTCCCAGGTTCCTGTGGGAGACCAGCCCAAAGACATTGAGATCCAGATCAGGGATCTGATCCTGAAGTACATCAGCAACCCCAACTGCATCATCTTGGCTGTTACTGCTGCCAACACAGACATGGCCACCTCTGAAGCCCTGAAAGTAGCCCGTGAGGTGGACCCAGATGGTCAGTGAGCTCCTTCACCAATACCATCCCCTTTTGGGACAATTATACATGACTTAATTCTGAGCTCTTCATGAAGGACAGAAAGCCCCAGCCCAGTGTTTTAACCACTAGAGACCTAACAAAAGACCTAACCTCTGTACATTTACCTGCATCTCGCGCACTGAGACCTGACCTCTGTACATTTACCTGTATCTCGCGTACTGAGATCTGACCTCTGTACATTTACCTGCATCTCGCGCACCGAGACCTGACCTCTGTACATTTACCTGTATCTCGTGCACTGAGATCTGACCTCTACATTTACCTGCATCTCGCGCACTGAGACCTGACCTCTGTATATTTACCTGCATCTCGTGCACTGAGACCTGACCTCTGTACATTTACCTGCATCTCGCGCACTGAGACCTGACCTCTGTACATTTACCTGCATCTCGCGCACTGAGACCTGACCTCTGTACATTTACCTGTATCTCGCGCACTGAGACCTGACCTCTGTACATTTACTTGTATCTCGCGCACCTAGACCTGACCTCTGTACATTTACCTGCATCTCGCGCACTGAGACCTGACCTCTGTACATTTACTTGTATCTCGCGCACCTAGACCTGACCTCTGTACATTTACCTGCATCTCCCACACTGAGACCTGACCTCTGTACATTTACCTGCATCTCGCGCACTGAAACCTGACCTCTTTATGGTTAAACCCCACGTGCTGAGGCTTAACCTGACCCGATCAGAACGTCCCTCACCGCTGTGCCATTGTGATCAGGCCGCAGGACCCTGGCAGTGGTGACCAAGTTGGATTTGATGGACGCTGGCACAGACGCCATGGACGTGCTGATGGGCAGAGTCATTCCTGTAAAGCTGGGCCTCATCGGAGTTGTGAACAGGTACATCCCCCATATGGCCATGTGCCTGCACCCGAGAACTCCCGCACTACAGAAAAGTGGCGACAGGTGGCATGATGGCAAACTAGCTGCCATTATCCAAAATTGCTCAACCCAAATTCGTAAATGGCACCACAGAATTATAAGATGTGAAGGCTATCTTGAATTTACTTAATCTTTCTCTAAACACAAATTGCAGGAAGACGTGGATGTTTCTCTGTTTTTGCATGCAGGAGCCAGCTGGACATTAACAACAAGAAAAGTGTGGCCGATTCCATTCGTGATGAATATGCATTTCTGCAGAAGAAATACCCATCTCTGGCCAACAGGAATGGAACCAAGTATCTGGCCAGGACCTTGAATAGGTACTGTGAGCCAGCCAGTCTGAGCAGCTCCTATTGACTTCCGGAAGGTTCCTCAGCTGATCTTCAGGTCCCGAACGATGCATTGCCATGTTTGTCTCTGCCAACGTGACGCAGGCTGCTGATGCACCACATCCGCGATTGCCTGCCAGAACTGAAGACCCGCATCAACGTGCTGGCAGCGCAGTACCAGTCACTACTCAGCAGCTATGGGGAGCCCGTGGATGACAAGAGCGCCACCTTGCTGCAGCTCATCACCAAGTTTGCGGCTGAGTACTGCAACACCATCGAGGGCACGGCCAAGTACATCGAAACGGCGGAGCTGTGAGTGTTCTGGTCTGGTCGAGGGGAGTGGGGCATTATGGGAGCAGGCATGCTGAAAGAAACGATTCCTGACTTCCTGTGGGCTTCGACGCGGTATCTGCCCTATACAAAATGAATGGTGGTGACCTTTGACCCCTGTCAGGTGCGGAGGGGCCCGAATCTGCTACATCTTCCACGAGACGTTTGGCCGGACTCTGGAGTCTGTGGACCCGCTGGGAGGACTGACGACCATCGATGTGCTGACTGCCATCCGCAATGCCACGGTGGGAGTTGCTCGACTTCTGGGGGGGGTGGGGTTCAGCTGGCAGAATGGCTGAGGCAGCATTCATGTCTTGCCACAGGGCCCCCGACCGGCCCTGTTTGTGCCTGAGGTGTCCTTTGAGTTGCTGGTGAAGAGGCAGATCAAGCGCCTAGAGGAACCCAGCCTGCGGTGCGTGGAGCTGGTGCACGAGGAGATGCAGAGGATCATCCAGCACTGCAGCAACTACAGCACGCAGGTACACACACACACACACACACACACACACACACACACACGAGTGTGCTCTCATGCATACTCGCACGCACACCGCCCCCTTCTGGCCACACTGCAAACTGCATGCTGACTCTTCGGCCTCCCCAGGAGCTGCTGCGCTTTCCCAAGCTCCACGATGCCATCGTGGAAGTCGTCACCTCCCTGCTCAGGAAGCGGCTTCCCATCACCAATGACATGGTGAGTCTCACGTGTCGCGCTTGCGTCTGACCAATCACGTCACAGCGAGCCGGAAGACCACAAGAGACACGCATGTCCATCAATCTGCCTGAATCATCGAATGAATGAACATGTGACAGGCAGCTGACTGCCCCGTGTGTGGTACCTTCCTGTCCTCCGGCCAGGTCCACAACCTGGTGGCCATCGAGCTGGCGTACATCAACACCAAGCACCCAGACTTCGCCGACGCCTGTGGCTTGATGAACAACAACATAGACGTAAGTGCTGACTGGCCCAGCCGGGGAAATGCACTTATCCTGCAAGAGGGCGGGTTTTCTCTGCGGAAGCTCCTCGTGTGGTTCTGCGAGTTGTTGGGCATTTTTAGCATAGCGCTAATATTTTTTAGCTGTCCGTAAGGATCCATCGTATATAGATACGCTTACACCTGACACCCCTCTGATCCTGGCTCATCCATCGCCCCTCCGTTCCCTCAGGAGCAGAGGAGAAACCGCATGAGAGAGCTGCCAGCGGCTGTGCCCCGAGACAAGGTAGAATACCCCCCTCCCCCTCCCAATACCCCATATTGGCCCGGTGCCACCATTACCAGTGAGCTGTTCCCGGAACGGCAGCATTTGCAGACCACAGGGATAATTTCCCATGACCCGCGTTCACTGCCCGATGAATCAGACGGACATTTGGACAAGCTCTGCGCGTTCATTCGTAGGTTAATGAGCTTGTCTGAGGATAACCCTAATCCATGGGTTTCGTAGGACACGCTCTCCACCCGATGGAGTTAACCTGTTAGGTAGCCTCAGGCTGCATTGGGCATACTGGGTGGTTATGAGGTCATCAGCAGGGTCATGTGACTGCAATATCTGCTGTCCCCAATATCCTGTACCTTCTCTTCAGTCCCTTAAGGGTCACAGCGGCCAGGCCCCACCCTCAAGCGAGCCTCCGGCCCCCACGGAGCAGGAGGGGGCCAAGGTGTGTGTACCGTCCGCTCTGTGGCGTTGGCATGGCACCCCCCCCCCCCCCTACTGTTCTCGGTGGAGACGTGTCCCCTTTAACCGACACGAACCTTCACCGTCATCGCCATCAGCGGGGCTTTTCCTGCCTCCCAGCCCCCACTGGCGTGGTGTGCTGTGTTACTGGAACACGGAATGGGGATTCCTCTGCATAGTTTCGGACCTCTTTGGTCATGTGATGCCGACGTCATGGTTTTGGCCTGTGCCTCACGTTTGTGCCTAACAGTTTACATTCACAAGGGGGCGCTGTCAGCACTTCTGCCAGATTCATGTCTGCGGCACTGGGCTCCCATGTTTTGTGTTGTGCTGCATGTGAACGTGAGCTCCCTGAAGCCCCTAAGGATCGCTCGTCACTCCTTGTGAAAGTGATGCTCACTGCCTTGCTTTCCTCTTTTTTTGCATGGGAGTCTTTCAGCAGGGAAACAGGGACTCCTCCCGCTATCTGTTGGCAAAACGTTTTGTCTGGCTCATTGCCCGTCCTGCTTTTTTTGGCCACAAAGTGGCGCTGTTTCCGCCAGACGTGTAATATAGCCGTTATCCCTCCCACCCTCAGGGCGAACCAGAGACCGGCATGGGCAACTGGAGGGGCATGCTGAAGAGAGGTGATGAGGCCCCAACGGAGGACAAATCCAGGCCCCAGGCTCCCCTCCCTGCCAGTCCCCAGAAGGGCCACGCCATCAACCTGTTGGACGTGGTAGGTGCCTCCAGCATCCTGCAGGGGTCTCAACCAGCCTGGACTGGGAGTCTGAAACGGACTGTAATGATGTAATGATGGTTTACCTGATAGCATGACAACCCCATGAACCCGCTTCCCCCCCATCTGTTGTAATAGTACAGTCCAACCTTCATCTCCTCTGTCATTCTCCTACATCTCCAGTGCTTTATATTGGCGGGGAGGGGGTGAGAGACAAAGGGCCTCTTTAAAATGACAGGTCCGGCTGGGTTGTGTCCAGCTGCCTCCAGATCAGAGATAAATGGGATGTGACACGATAGCATCATGGAATTTTCCAGCCCCGATTCCAGTTCCTCCCAGATTCCTTTTTTTTTTGCATGTGTTTGACCAGCTGGATGTTTATCTGAAGCACCATTTTCCTTATGTCTGCAAACGGCAGACTAGTTCAGATCCTCCCCTACTCCCTCCCTGCATGTAATCTGTAATCTGTTTCGAAAGCATTTTGTCTGATTGGCTGGAATCGCCCCCCAACCCCATCCCTCCCCCCCCCCCCCGCCCCCCCATAGCCTGTTCCCGTCACCAGGAAGCTGTCTGCGCGCGAGCAGCGGGACTGTGAGGTCATCGAGAGGCTGATCAAATCCTATTTCCTCATCGTTAGGAAGAACATCCAGGACAGGTACTGTGCGTGTTGCTGGGCTTTCGGCTTTTATCCAAAAGCACCATCGTTCAACACAAGTGCTTGTTTTATTTTGGATGCTGGACCACAGCCTTGGTTAGTAATAATTGATGAGTAGTGAATGATTTTTCCGTAAATTTTGATTAGCTTGAAATGTTTTTGGTGTCATTTGAACCATCCGCTGTGTCACACTTGCGTGTGCGTGGTCATCTGCGCAGCGTTCCCAAGGCCGTGATGCACTTCCTGGTGAACCACGTGAAGGACAGTCTGCAGAGTGAGCTGGTGGGGCAGCTGTACAAGTCAGGGCTGCTGGACGACCTGCTGACGGAGTCCGAGGACATGGCCCAGCGCCGCAGCGAGGCCTCGGATATGCTGAAGGTGCGCGAGAGGGCCGGCTGCCTTTTTATACGCACTAGAGAGCAGCTTACATATTTTCCTTTAGGGCTTCCCATGTATGTGGTCCAGGTTCCACAAGTTACTGAAAGACTGTATTTATGCTACTGTCTTGACCTCTGACCTTTGTCCCCTGACCTTGTGGCTCACCAGGCCCTGCAGAAGGCTAGCCAAGTCATCGCTGAGATCCGGGAGATTCACCTGTGGTGAACCCAGCTGGACCCCCCCTACCTCTGGATGATGACCCGGCCTCTGCGTGGGCAACATGAAAGATGCACTATTGTGATTTGTCGTGTATTGAACATAATGATGCGCTATGCGGACTTTCTGCGGCATTAGTAGCATGAAGTGTGCGTGCACCAGCCTGGTGGCACGTTTCACGAGTATGAGAGAGAGGTACATGCATTTCAGGGATGCCAGGCGACACTCTTGCTGATATTAAAGATGAAATTTAAAGGTATTAGTACTGCCTGGCTAGTTATTCAAGTCCCAGCTTTCAGTCATGCAACAAGGGTTTTGGGTGTCTTTTATTTTTTAAATATAGAATTTAAATAGCAAAGTCATGTGACCTTCCGTTTGGACCCAGGGCAGAGACTGTGTGCTTAAAGTTATCTGCCCAATTTCTGACCATTTAGGCAACTATATAAAATCTATTAAAAGCCCAGTCATCTTGGATGCTCTAAACGGCATGTAATGAGCATCATTACTTAGTTATGGTGTTTGTCTGTTTTTTCTTGTACCCTTTGCTTCACCATCATGGCCTGTTCCCTGAGCCCTTGTGGTTGTGCTCATGTGTGTCTGGTTAGGCTCATCCTCTGTGCCGTCAGTCAAAAACTGCCTTTCCTTCCTGTCAGCAGCTGTACCATCTGCAGCTAAGCAGGTTTGGGCCTGGCCAGTACTTGGATGGGAGACCAAATAGGTCTGTGTGGTCTCCAGAGCAGTGATGAGGATGCTGAGTTATGAAAGTGGTGCTGTCCTTTGGAAGAGATGCTCAACTGAGGTCATGAAAGATTGCGGGGCATCTTTTGACTTGTAATAATAGTTGATACTTCATTGATCTGTAAAATTCTATTTATAACACCTCCCTGGACTGGCTGTGTATGTCAGACACTCATGACAGCACTCAGGGAGGGGTAAGGGCCTTCCTCAAGGTCCTGCAGACATGGTGAGGCTGGGCTTGAACCAGTGACCTTCTGATTACGTGCACACAGATTTAACTCACTGCGCTATACGGCCCACCCCAACCACTCTGCATTCCGCCATCCCCTATATCTAACTTAGCTAAGCACGGTGAGCAGAAACCAAAAACGTGGACCATCTTTGAGTCTCCAAGATCCAGGTTAGGAAACACTGCCCTCCACGGATGAATTCCTCTTAAATATAACTAGCAGTTCAACTTAACCCAGTTTTAACTACCAATGTTCCTCACCTTTCAAGCAGCTGGTGACTAGTATTCCCCAGGTATTATGGGCCGGCAGAATTTATCGTGGGGGGGATCCCAGGGTTGAGGTCTGCTTTTTAATTTGTGTGTATCCCAGAATGGCTCAGTCTCCCTTTAGCTGTTGTGCGGGTGTCTCAGCCCGGGCTCTAGTCCACACTTTGTTATATTCTTGCCATGTGCACTACTATGCAATCTGTAACTAACCCGGCTCAAGTGTGCAGGTGGACCGGGGCTCGTGGCTGAGAATTACAGGGCTAATTACCGTGTCAGGATGGTGACGCTTACAGTGCGAGATGCTTCCAGAAACACAGCCCAGAAGCCCCCTTTTGGACAGTTGCCTCTTTATTGTCGACGTAATTTGTCTCCAAGACGTTAAGCTATCCTCTACATGTAGACATACCCATAGTTTTTACACAGTAACACAAGCTGCAGATATCGCAAGGACACAAGTTGCATTGCTTTGCTCATAATGTGGGGGGAGAAAAAAGGACAACCTGTAATAGAAAGTGGTCACTTCTACTATGAGTGTTCAGGATGTGCTTAATAAATGCAACGTCACCCACCTCTTACCATGAAGAAGTGGAGCGATCCGCAGCAGTGTTGTCACTATAAACTGCACACTGGATATTTCTGAACTGGACGTGCTTTAGGGACACTGGCACCCCAGCTCAGGTATGACCATACTGTGACACAGATGCATTGTACAGGACTGTACTCTACACTCAAACATTTAAAACTACGTCTACTCTATAGCACTTCCTATTAAAATAATTTAGAACATATTTCCACTGTAATACTTGTTTTCAATATAAAAGGTAGATTTTCCTGAATACAAATCTCAGTGTTTAAATAATTTGATTAAAAATACCAGCATATTCCAAAGCTCTTCTCCTGCTGCATTAACTTCATATTTCCTCCATCTGACCCATCTCTCCCCTCATCCATTCCTGCACTTCCCGTAGCTGTTCCGTTTGTCCCATACACGCAATTCCCGCCCTACTTCCTGTACCTGATCCATTCCCATCCCGCACTTCCCGTTCCTTTCGACACCATCGTCCAAATCCTCCGATTTCTCAGTGTAAACAGTGACAGCCTTTGCCACGCGCTGGCTTTCAGTATCGCTCTGTAAGACAACTGGCACTAGCGAAATGGGATAATACCACAAGATTGAACATTTTTACTGTGAAATACAACTTCTGTTCAGCTTTGGAGGCTCTCGCTCGCAGGCACCCGCTCTGAGCTGCAATCGGCTCGGACCGGACCGGATCAGGCCGCCCGCCTGACACAGATGTTCTTGGGTGTCGGAATGATGGGGCGGCCATCTTTGATTCGCAGTCATTTTTATGTTAAGATGTAACCACAGCATACTCCGCCCTGGCTGGCGTTAACAGATGAGGCCCACATTCACCTGGGAAGTATTTGCGGTCTCAGGCACGGCCTTTGCTGTGCACCCAGGAGCAGAGAGAGATTAGTGAACAGCACAAGTAACAGAGAAAACCGGCGTCACTCCATGCCTCTGTTGGCAGGAGGGCAGAACCACTGCGCATTCGTAAAACGTGAAAAAATAAAGCTTCAGAGGACAGTGGCCTCGATAATGATATTTCTGTAAATGCGTCTAAGGGCGGCTATTAGGTTTGGATACAAAAAGTGAACAAATATGAAATAAAGCCGTGACATATAATCAAAAGATCAGGACTAAATATATGCACTAACATATATTTTATCTGATATTTTTTCGTATATTATATATTTGACCTGAAGTATTTCGTGAGTCTCTACCATCAGTACCACTGCCGGCTGGTGCAAGGTTTGATGGAGAACACCACACCGTGGATAGGAGAGCGTCAAACCACAGTCAAATACGGTGTCTAACCTGTGCCGCCACTCAGCCTGGCTTTTGATTTCCTCTGTGGCTTGACATGAAATCAGACGTGAAAATGACCAGAGTTTCACAGCGTCGATTCCAGAGAGCAGTAAAGGTTTTGTGCAAAGGCTCGTTACGGTGACGTGTTTAAGGTGCTGGGCTTTTACATACAGTGCTAATATGCATTTATAATCCCTTTTGAACCTTCCCCCCGCCCCCCCTCCCTGCCAGGATTACAGAAAATCCTCCTTCCCCTGCTTGGTATTTTACACATATTGTGACGACAGGGAGAATCTCCTTGCTGGGTGCAGCCTTCTCCTCCTGCCACCAGGTGGTGCTGTTAGTGTCCTGCTAAGAAAAAAAAATCTGGTCATACAAACAGACAAAGGAGTTTATACCAGAAAACATTAAAAATCCACATTAAAAACAGCTCTCTTACAATAATTACTCATCCCAATTCCTCCAAGACAGGGCAAATACAGATGAGATTAATACATATTTTCAAAGTCTGTTGGTCATACTTCTGATGTGACTGCAGCTATACAAGTTATTTAACAAAAACTGCAGCCCGAGATTCCACCACACTCTCAGTGGTAGGAAAACATGACCCTCTCTCAGACCCAGCAGCAGAAAAGCATGTTTCTTGACTCTTCAGTTGTCCCATCCACACTGCCCCCTGCTGGTGCCCCGTATCACTTACCATTGGTGGCCGATTTACTCTTTCCTCCAACGGTCACCTGACAAGTGCGAGACACAAGCAAAGATTAGTCCACTAAAAAGGACGAGAGTGACCTGGCACTTAAATGTCGCATTTTCCGTCCTGGTGACATGTCAGCCTCACTGACCTGTAACTCACGTCCGTCTTCCCCTGCGAGTCCGACCTTTGCTTGCATTCTGACTGGCATCTTATGCTAAATTTGGATCAATTTCACCCCCCCCCCCATGTGCAAACCAACAGCGTAATGTGTGTCAGTGCTGTGAGAGATACCATCGCCAAGCTCAAAAGCAATCTGTCATGCAGGCAACATCAGGACCCAAATAGCTGGCAGGCCAGTGGAGCGCAAACCACAACACGCGTTTCAGAGAAGACAGAAAGCTGCCTCCTCAACACACCTCAACGCCCACGAGGGAGAATGCGGCCGGTTTCGCCATATCTGCCAAAAACAGAGGCAGCCGTGACGGCCTTCAACCGGCCACTCGCAAAAGTGCCATTATCTCCCCTGTCTGGTGCTCGTTGGCCGAGTGAGTAAGAAGTTAAAGGTCATGCAGGGATTTGAAGCACCATTTTCTGTCCTGGGATGTTACAGTCAGAGGATTTCAGCAGCAACCAGCTTTGAGTGAACCTTAGTGACCACAACATACATTCAGAGTCAAAATCCGACCTGTTTCACTCAGTGGGGTATTACTGAAAACGAGAAAACAAAAGTAAGACCGCGTTCCAAGTTAAGACACCTCCTACGAGGGCAGCTGAACATAGATGAAGTCAAAAACTATGGAGAGTGATCTATTCTGTACGAGACTCATCGGCAAACTCTCATTAATTATAAGGATCCGTCTTCCTGTGAGTCAGCTAAATCACCTGAAGGGGGCGTACCTTGTCAGGGGCGGAGCCCTTGTTCTCCCAGAGGTTACGCTTGTTGGTGACATCACCAGGCCTCAGGTCCTGCCAACCACAGCAATGCAAAAGTATATGAAACCGCACAGGAGGGAAGGGTGATGAATGGCGTAGACATTCTGCCGCAGCCCGAACAGACTCCAGCACTGAGAGCTCTAGAGACACTCATACATGCCTCCTGATCTCCGTCAACTGAACTATGTTAAAGAGCGGAAAAAGCGGATGCAGTAGTAGGTTTGTCGAACTTGTACAATACCTGACCTGGACCACAAAGCTAGAGAAGTGGAATAGAGAAATCCTTCAGGATACAGACCCATCAGAACAGCGCAGAGAGAAAAGAGGACAGGGAAAAGAAGCGATCTAGACAAAAGACAAGAGGAAAAGGTGACAAAGTGAGGGAGATCTAAACATCAAGACACATGTCGTGAGCCCTTTATAACTGAACTGCTTGGTGTAACTGCTATTTATTTGATATTTTATCCATCCAGCAGAGGGAGCTCTAGTAATACAGATTAAGGATTCCCTTATTGTGCTGACAAGCAGCGATACCAGACCATAAATCTCACTGTCTCCAGGTTTTAATTAAAATTCTGGTGCTTTAGAAACAATTGGAGTAATTGTTTCATCGGGTAAAAAGACTTGACTGGTAATTGAGCTGTTTTGTTTCCCCAATAAAGAAAAAATGTTTGTTGTTCCAACCAAACAATGTATTTTTTCCCCACACATGGTTGAGTCAAGAAACGGGAAATAACCTGTAGCCCTCATGGCCTTTGGGGGACATCGTCATCGAATCTGTCCCACATGATGTCAGCTACATGGCGAAAATTTTATACGACAGTGAGGCTGCAGAGAAGCTGCTTGATAAACGCCAATGTTACTCGCCTGCACGCGGCGCTTGTCATTTTCCGCGGGGCTGATCTGTACAGCGCCTGCTATCCGTCAACAGCCCATCATAAAACGCTTCCTCTACTCTGTTTCCACGAACTGAACACACCCCGCAACCTTTTGTGAGGCTTTCGACTCCCGTGGCGAAGCACGTCTGGTGGCCAAACGTTACGCCCTGTCGTCACTGGGATTCCCGTCTCCTTTCGACATTCTTGCAGGACAGCCAATGCGCTCTAATCGCCGGGATGACTTACGGCGGGCTTCCCTCCCCCACTTTTGCCGCTCTCTGGGACCTTGTTCAGCCAGTCGTTGATCCTTCCGGCGACACCTATCTTCATGCTGGCTGTTTCCTGAAACCAGCAGGAGACCGGAAAAAGGGGGACTAAGGGTTAAAGACTGAGCGGGTGAACTTAGACCTCCAGGCCCATAGGGAGCAGCAGAGAGTCCAACCTTGTTAGTAGAGCCTGGGGTTCCGGCAGAGCTGAACACATTCCCTCGCTCCCACATGCTCTTGATGCTACGGACTCCGTCTGTCACCACAGGCAGGTCGATGGCCGCCGACTTGGGGGCCTTGATTTCTTTGTTGGTCTACACAACAGAGGATGATGATGTTACTCTCCAAGTGGTTTAGCTTTTGCTAGGGAAACGTCTGGACTGCACACTCTCTCCACAATATGTCCACAACCCTCGACTCATTCACAAGGATCTAAAAGTCCTTATTAACCAAGAATGATGCTCAAGCATAAAATACTGAGCTCAAAAATAGTAAATGTAGCCTTGAACTAAAGCAGGGAGAAATATCAGTTATGAACTTACCAAAATGGCAAAGCTTCTGCTAAAAAATTAAGCGAACCTGTCAGTCCTATAGACAGACAGGTCCGTCACACCTCAGTCCTTCAATGAGTTTTTGATAAATTTGTCTGCAGATGTGAAGCACCGCACTACCTGCACAGCAGTGGTGTACTGCTCCAGTCGGTTGTCGATCTTGGACACGACGGGGGAGTGCGATGACTTCACGGAACTGCAGTAAACAAAGGGAGGTGCAGGTCATCAGGGCCCTGGGGGGGGGGGGGTACATCTGACATCTGGCAGACTGTTTAGCGCCGCTTTTCAACAGGTGGGTCACGACCCAAAGGGAGGGGTCTGGGGTGTGTGGTCAAAAGAAACATTCAGAATCATTTTTGTAATGTCAGGCATTGTGCTACTCTGTTTGCCATTACTACAGTTACTTGCCTATGTTCTATTAAAGATATGAATACAAGCATGTGTGTGTGTGTGTGTGTGTGTGTGTGTGTGTGTCTGCACGTGTAGTGGGGGGCAACTGGGTCCATGACTATTTAAATTTACAGTACATAAGATGATGGCTGTTTCGCTCTTTATTCAGTAAATGCCGAGTGTTTTCACTGCGGTGCCAGCAGGAGTCAGACACGGGACACAAGCAAAGCTCTGGTGACCAGTGAAGCACTGACCTTCTCTGGGCTGACTTGTTTAAGAACTCCGCCCGCTCCCCGATCTGAAAGGAAGCACAAGGCTGTATTTTGGGTATTCTGTAGGTTACTGCACTATGCGTATGTAAATCTCATAAAACTCAGTTCTCTTAGGGAGAAGACGGACAGCAGGTGTCTCACAGTTCCCATATATCCACGCAAATGCATCCGTGCACCAACTGTGTGCCTTAGCATCCATCCAAAACCATGACCTGGATTCATCTGGCGTGAAATTTTTCCGATTTATGGCGGCTCCCCTGGGACGGTTTGCGTTTTTTGGCTTGCCGGTCACGGGTGGAACGTGCGTCCGGGGACGCCTCGAGGCCCAGTAAGCGAGCACCGCCCAGACGTCCACCCCCCTCCCACCCCCGCAGCCCGTGATGCGAAACGTGACTGCGTGCCGCCCCCCCCCTCTCCAAAACCGTCACTGTCATCTGGGCAGAAAAAGCAAAGCCTCAAGCAGCCCCCGCAGCTGTGGGAATGAGGCTGTCGTCCTCATGATAAATTACCGCAGAAGATGGAAACAGCAACTTTTCCTGCAGTGTTTAAAAAAAAAAAAAAATGGCTCACTTCACTTCAGCTTAATGTGGGAGTTCCCAAAATACTCGTGACAGGAAATTCCCCAGCCTCAATCTCATCTCAAATGGCCATATTTAAGCACAATTAATTCTGTTAACCTAAGCATTTCCAAGCGTCCTTCCAATGACGGCATCTTAACCGACCAGACAGATCTGCTCCTGCTGACTAAGTGCCCGATTTATTCAAGGAGACTAAATTTCGTAGCTTTTCTTGAATTAATGCAGCTTGCAGGACAAGAACCTGTGTAGAGGAGAAGGAAATGCTAAAGCCTGGTTACTAGTATTAGTTAAGCATTCTGCTGGTTAGAGGGTGTGAACAGTACCATAGATTAGCGATCACCAGCACCAAGCTACCAAGGGGACTGTTTGCTTTTGTCTAATTCATAGTCTTTACAATTTGATCCAATATTACTTTGGCTCAGATCTTACACAAATCTCTTTTCAGTATCTAAACTATTTATTTAACTACTGAACTGCAGAAACGGCTTCTTTCACCCTCTGTCCTGGTGGACCCATGCCGCAATGCCTCGGATTTCTCTGCAGCAGCCAGTCCTATATTTTCCCAGGAAGGGAGCAGCAGCCTGGGTATATTTTTGGCGCAGGTCAAAGGTGGGCACCCTCCCTCGGGGGAGCGCGCAGCTGCGGGGCCCGACCTTCATGGATCCAGTCTTGGGCCCCAGGCACTGGAAGGGCCTCCTGCTCTCGCCGTCGCCGGTGTCCTCCACCCGGTGCCTCTTCTCCGCCGCCTCAGCTCGCCTCCTCTCGATCTCCTGCTTCATCCTCCTCTTCTCCTCCTGCCCCCCCCACACACAGAGTGATTTCTAAAAACCCGCTAACCCAACTGCTAACCAGCTAGTTAAAGCAGTCAAATCACCTCCCTCAAGGGTACGACAGCAGTTCTCCCCATTTCTCCCAGGTGCCACCCACCTCCTCCTTGGCCTTCTTCTCCTCCTGCTCCTCCCTCTTGGCACGCTCCTCCTCCTCCAGCACCTTCCTCCGCTCCTCCCGCCTCCTCTTGAGGTCCTCCAGCTCTGCCTCAGCCTCCTGCTGCCTCTGCCGCATCCTCTGGTACTCCTCGCTCTCCGTCTCCCCACGCCTCCGCTTTAGCTCTTCCAGCTTGCGCTCCGCCTCCTGCCGGGCCGCATCTTCTTGCTCCTCCTCAGCTGAGTGCGTGCTCCCCCGGCTGCATATGTACACCATTATACATATTACACATACACACACAACAAAAAAAGGGAAATCCTGATTGTTAGTCTGGCTTTGGCCTGGCCTACCTCAGAGTCCTTTCCGGTTTCCGGTGTCTGGCCGTGAAGTCATCATTCAGACCTCCGTTCGGCTGCTTAGACTGTGGAGAGTTTTCCATCTGGGGCGAGACAGGCTCCGGATCCCCAGGCGGCTTCTGCTGGCCAATGACGACACAGGACTCAACAGGAAGTTCCGCCTCCCCGCTTCCACACTTAGCCACACGCTTAAAGATGCCTCACACGAACGGCTTACGCTCCTCAGCAGTTTAGGTCACAGAGCCCCCATGTCCAGGTACTGAATGATAGGTCCATAGACTGATTTGTTCTGGGTAATGGTTCAAAACAACACTGAAATAAAGCTCTCTCTCATTTATATCGATTTCAGGGAGGCAAATGAGGGGCATCCGGGAGGGCGGGGGGCGCGGGCCAGTGCTTGGCTAGTATTACAGTAATAACGTGTGTGTGTGTATATATATATATATTATATATATTGCTGACGGGGCCAGATGGTGGTAAAATTTGGGGCGAGGCTATAGCGGTAATACTTCTTGCTGGTTAATTTTACCACCGCTGTACAGCCCAACGGCAGATTTCCGGGACGTCGCGCGTCATTTGCGGGTGTCGGGGAGCTGCTGTCAGTTTGCGGGAGACTCCCGGAATTTCCGGGAGAGGTGGGATGTCTGGATTACAGATCAGCAGCTTCCACAGCCCCCGCCCTCCAATAGGAGTGTCCCGATATTCACACTTGTCTTACCTCCTCTTTTCTAAGGGGCCATTTGGGCTTCTCCTCTGGGGTCTCCTGCACATAGAAAGGAGGAGGAGAACTTACTCCACAGCAGCATGACCGATATGTGCAAAGAAAGTTTTCATTTACAATCCAAAAGGTTTAGTAGCCCATAGCCCATTGGAAATCAGGGGTCACAAATTAAGATAAAATATCAGGAGTACAAGATAAATAGTCGTAAAGTGTTCTGAAATGAAATTTGGTCAGGCTACAAGTGGCTGTTAATTTTTTTTCCATAAACACTGGTTTTCATTACACGATTTTAAAAAGGTTTTACAGCGACGCGTCTGTCGCATTACAGCAGAAATGCGTGTATAGCATTTACAGCCTGGAATTTATGGCCTCGAGTGTTCAGAGGAAATGAAGCAAGATGATGAAAAGGAGAAACTCTTACCTCATCCTGAGAAAAGGACCTCCTCATCTTCTCCTCGCAGACCTTGATGTAAACAGGAGACGTCTGTGAGACACTGGGAGGTCTAGAACATCCTGTAAACCGCGAGCGGCTCGGAGTGTCATCGCAGAGTGGAGAAGCAGCACGGTTTTCAGGGATTATCGGCCATGCCGGCATGTCGCATGCCTTTCTGCCTGGAAATCCCGCTTTGTGCTCCGCCACGAGGCCTGGAGTGTCAGCGTGCTGCAAGCGACCAAACTGTGACCTACCTTCATGAAACGGCCTCATGATACATAGACAAACTGACACGGTGACCACACGGTGCTTGAACGGTCAGAAACGTGCCGTGACCATATCGTGACACGCAGTGATCACACGTCATACGTGAGCATATAAAAGCATGAAGAAGCAGTGTAGTCCAGATAACTCAACTCTCAGTCCTGTCAAAGGCCCTGGCAGACGTGTACGGATGAGTTTGAGTTATCCGGGGCCAGAGGAGCCCATACCAGCTCCAGCTCAGACAGGCCTCCTTCTCCTTCAGCACCTTCCCCTGGCACCTCCTGCTCTCCTAGCTCCTCCTCTGAGGTCCCTTCGACCTCCACCAGTCTCATCTCCTCCCCATCCTCCTTCCCCAGGGGGACTACAGTGCCCCCTTCAGCTTCGTTCCCCGAAACACCTCCTTCTTCCTCTTCCACCTCTGCCCTGGATCTGCCTCTTTCGGCATCGTCATCAGAATTCACAGGCTTTTCGCTTAACTCTGTATGGGACCCGGCCGGTCGCTCCGATACCGTTTCCTACGAAGTGAAGCAAGGGCACCACTCTGATTAGCTCCCACAGGCTATACCCCCCACCACCCCACCCCGACTCCCCCAAAGCCGACGCACCACTACCCCATGCCCAGGAGCTTCAGAGGGGCATGAAAGACCCTGGAAGATTCGAGTGACACAGCACTTTATAGGGGCCTCAATAAATACCAGCAGGGCCCCCCCACATCCAGAAAAATATTTGTCAGGGGTCACATACACCCTGTATTCATAAACCCATGAGCAAAATCAAAACCAACATGATCAACCTGCTCGCCCAGGAAGGACCTCCTCGGCACCTCCTCTTCCTCCTCCTCAGGCTCCTCCTCTTCCTTCTCGCCGGGCTGGCTGCGTTTGGGCTCCGCCGGGGCCTCCAGCTCCCGCCACTGCCTCTCTGCGGCCTCCAGCGCCCTGCGCTGCCGGCGGTCCTCACGCTTGGCCAGTCTCTCCTGGAGCCCATGGTCCCCCTCCTCGTCATTGTGGGTGGCCGCGTCCCCCTTCCTGCCGGCCGCGTCCCTCTCCGCCATGCTGCTGGGGAGGCAGACACGCGATTTAACACAGGTCAGTAAAACGATGGGATGAAAACTGAACAAGTCAAATTTCAAAAACATCTAAAATGCATCTTAAAAGTGGACAGCCTCATAGCTTGCCGAACAACAAAGAGGCATTTTTCATTCCCCCATGAGGGGGCGCTGTGGAGGAGGGCGATTACTGACGTTGACCATACAGTTCCACTTTACAATAAGGCTCCCTTTTGCCACTCGTAATTGGTAGTCATTAATAAAAAGAAATCCGTTATAACTTGTTTAAAATTGTCAATTAATAACCAGATTATAAACCATTCATAAACCCTTTATATAGGCAGCCGACCAAAGCGTTAAAGCGTTACCGACCAAACTTGTCATCATCGAGCGTCATTACCGTTCTTAATGGATCAAAACAATTCTTACTTTATTAATTAGATCCATCCATACTCAGGTATGTCTACTGTAATCGTTAGCTTTCAGCATAAAATTCAATTCAGTGTGATTAGTCTTGTCGAGACACTGACTAGCGCCGCCATTCCCATTGAAATGATAAATATTTACGCGGCCTGCTGTGAATCTGGATTTCCACATGCGCGTCCTATGAGGATCTCGCCGTTATATAAACGCGTTCACAGAAAAGTAAACATAAGCCCAGTTCTAAAAACAGAGCGTAACATTTGTGCCCCGTTCTCACACTCGGCCAGCTGATGCCTCATTTTTACGTTTCCTCAACATTACAGCAGACACAAACTCGCTTTTCTTTTAACTCGAATTTCCGATCTGACTATTTTCCGTCACGCTCTCTTGCGGAGGAGAGTGTGCACCTCCTGAGGGCTACCTGTTGCTATCCAAAGCCTCGCCCTCCGTTGCCGCAGTGACTGGCTCCTCCAAATCCTTGCTCCTCATCCTCTCCTGACGAGCCCTGCGCCTCCGCTCGCGGGCTGCCTCCTCCTCGTCGTCCTCGTTCCGCTGGTACATCAGCCTAAAAACACACAGAAGGGGCGCAGCATCCATCTCTGTTTACAAACAAATTAACAAATTATTGCAAATTATCAGCAGCAGATTCAAGCCGCCACACTAGAGCAACTTTGGCTTCTGACCGTGATCATTTTTGGCTATGCGTGCGCTATAGGCTCTTTGGCTCAGAGTGGGGGAGTTCGTCTCAGTGCAGAGTCACATTTGTTATTGTTCTGAAATGTTTGCCTATAAAAAGATAAGATTCAGCAGCTCTGTGGCCGAGACGGGCTTTACGGAGGGAAAAATCACACGCTTTCAGGGACACAGAGAGGCTGAAAAAGCTGGAGATGAACATGCTGTGAAACGTGAACGCTTCTACTGCCCTTTGTCTGAAATTAACATTCTGGCGTAAAGCCAAGAGACACTGGTGCCCTCCCACCAACCTCGGTCTGTTCCCACACCAGGCTCCAGTGAAGCGCCCCCCCCCCCGCAGAAGGCGCTCTCACCCAGAGGCCCAGAAATGCCCCATGGACTCTAGGTCAACCAGTCATACAGCATTGTCGCCCCCTGCAGGCTAGCTGCTCCCACTGTCACCGGTCCCCTCTGAGAAATGTCTATACTGTCCTGCTGCAGCACAGGACCAGGGGCCAAACGGGGCCCCATATGGCCTGAGGCCTTAAACCCACCCCCACTTCTCGCTAGACCGTGGAACATTCCAGCAGGATATTTTTTCAGGGTTAAAAAAAAAAAAAAAAACAGTCAAAACATTCCAGTGAGTTCAGAGTTTTCCTGCGACAGAGGGTCCGGGAGAGCATGGCCACACGGACAACATTGTGAGAAACGTCTCTGCGGCAAACGGACCGTTTGCAAACACGAAAGATTTGGGGCATGGCAACAGAAGGACAGGACTGCATTCTGCAAGCACACACACACACTGTACTTTGATGTGGCTGATATCTGCTTTCTGCACTGTGTATGAGGTGCTTAGCTTCTGTTGTACTGCTGCACTGAAACATTATTATTGTCTCCATCCATCCATCACAGGGTCCCAGGTCCTGGAGCTTATCCCAGAAAGCATAAGGCTAGAGCTAGGTACCAGACTTCAATACTTTTTTGGCACCAACCAAATCACTTAGATACTATCGAGTATCAAAAAATGCCTCGTCTTTCTGTACCGAATTTCATAGCTAAGGGGTAAATGTAATCGGCGCACACAGCCAAGAACGCGACGATATTAAACTGTGCATTTCGGCCAAAAATCCACTGTTGAGTTTCCTCAGAATATCTATGTCTGTGTCATGATCAGCACGTCTGAATTACTGACAATTACTGAGGGAATAACTTGGCAAATCGCAATTAACTTATAGCCTAATTCATCTGACTGTCAATCACTCGTAAACATTCTGCAGGTTGTTTATGACTAGTTAACCTTAATGGGCTCATGGGCTGCCCAGCTTTTCAGGGGAAACCAAACCACATTCTGGACTGTATGCAGCGGTTTTGTTTCTTAAAGGAACAGGAGCTCAGAAAGATAAACCTTATTTTCAAATTACTTCTTTAGTATCAATCAGGTTCAACCCAGATGATATTAGCCTGCATTTCACTACAGATTAATAACTGGTGTCAGTTTCTGCAAACCTAAAGGCAAACGGATCTTGCATTTTAAAGTACATGCCTTCCAGCCATACATGCTCTACTGCTGTCCCATGTTATTCACAAGACGTCCATGATTTACACAAGTACACACTCAGGTACTGCAGGCAATAGGTGAAATGCTAAGAGGGGGAAAAAAACACATAACTGGGCTATTTTAGATCGTTAGGGTAATGTGTAAACATATAGCCCAACATATAAACAAACAAACATATAAACAAACAGATTGGTATAAGCCTGTTTCTGTAGAACGCTCTCAGCTGTTTTGGTTATAATTACATAACCAACTCATTGCATGTGTGACTCTTCCAGGTCCTTTACACTCCCTAGACAGACAGCATTAATACTGTTATGAATGCCTTCATTCGTTCATTCATATGAATTTATGTTTCTGCTGAACTCCTATGTTTGTTATCGTTTCTTTAACCGTTAGCACCAGTGCTAGCCCAGTGAACTACCAAATGCCTTCATACATCTGCACCCCCCTGAACACACAGTTAAATATTTTTTTTTGTGATATGAAAGTTCTGATTGTGTAAAAATGCCAAGGAGCTGAGAAATAAAAAGATTTTCCTGAACACCTAAGGTTGGGGTAAGTGGATGCGGGGGGGGGAAACTGGCACCGCCCGGGGGAAACCTTAACTGGCTACAGACACGTCTGTGCTTAGGGCCTGGCTGCCAAGTGTCAGGTGGAGTGACCATGTCGGACTCGGCGGGTCCACTGCACGACGCCGAAGCCTCTAATGGAGAAGAGCAGGACTCCACAGAGCCACTCAGGAGGCGAGTGCCTGCAATTCCTCAGCGAGGGCAGAGAGATGTGTGTGTGAAACGTGTTTGCAGCAGGCTTGATTACAGAGCTGCGGGGGCCGGACACAGCCGGCTGCGGGTTCCCTCACATGTTTTCGGTTACAGCGAAAAGCGATCGCATGTGTTGCGCGCGGCCTTTGAGACGCGCGTGGTGCAGTGGTGGGGAATCCGTCGCATTATTCCCATTAAGATCGTGCTGCCTTTCTCCTGCGCTTAATTTGAAAAACATGCCTCTGTGCCGCTGTTACGCTGCCTTTTGGGGAACCGAGTAACTGCACCTTGTGAGACATGTCGCAGTGCCGATCCAGTGTAATGACACGCGTTCGCGGAAATTCCTCTACTTCCGTCAGAAGACGACAACCGATTAAACTGCAGCTGCTCGTCTGTCCATATATGACGGAGGACCCTCAACACAGACTGCTGGATTCCGTATTTGGCATTTTTGCTACAATTCGACACACTTTCAAAGTGCCAGTAATGGAAAAATGATAATTTTATGAGTGTGACAACTAAACCAACATTGCAGACCACAACAATGGACATTCTGGCCCGAAATGCCCGTATGTCATTTTGAAACAATTCTAAAAAAAAAAAAAAAAAAAAAAAAAAGTAAACTCCTTCCAAGTATTTCTTAGTATAAAACCCGGCACAGGGGAGGGGGGAGTTTAGCGATATGCAAGCTAAATGAAAATGATCAAATTCAACTTCGAGGACCAGCATCCAAAAACTGCAAAACGATAAATATCCTTCTGAGATCTGGGGGGGGGGCGGGACTGATTAAAATTTTGATTTGACAAGGAAGAGGAAGTTGCCAAAGTTACAGCCCCCACATATGTGCCCCAATTCTGCTCTTTAAGGAGCGACAGAATGTAGTGGAGTAGCATGTTGTGCATGAGAGTTACGAGCGGAAATGCAACGTACTCTGCAGGCGACAACAATGAATCGCTGAACTCAGGCGGCCAGGATCAACATCTGGACGCCCATCGTCAAGCGGGGCTTCTGGGCAGATCGACCGAAAGGCAAAGTCAACACCAGCAGGGGGGCGTTCAGTCTGGTTGTGAGAGATTTCCCCCCCCATCGCCGCCCACGTCTGGCGGCCAGCAGGGCGTCGGCTAGCCCCAGGCAAGTTTGGCACGTGGATCAGAGGACTTTTGGGGGCTGTGAAGAAGGTGAGACTGGCTGCTCCTCTCAGAGGGGTGTCATACCCCCCCCCCCCCGCAGAGCCTCCCATAATCTCACATCTGAAGCGTGAGAGTCTGGCATGGCTGTCTGTACGCAAGGGGTGTGTTAGCACTTAGCTGATCTGACGGCACTGTGACAGGTCCTTGGGGTGGGTGGGTGGGTGGGGGGGGCTCACCTCTCCGCCTCCATACGCATCTCCTCGCGCTTCTGCCTGCGGAGCTCCCTACGCCGTTCGAAATCGTCGTCCATGGTGGGTCCTGGCTGGGAGCTGGATGTCCTGCTGTTTTGCCTGAAAACGACACGGAGACTGACAGTGACCAACAGCCTGTTGACACACGACGGCAGGCCGTCTTATTTCACTCATATAAGGCCTTCCCATCTCTTTCAGGGCATCTCGTCTCAGAGGTTGATGCACTGCTGCGTCCCACTGGCCAAACTTAGTCCTGAAGAATGCAGTCGTGTAAAACAGGGGCCGGTCCCTTTCAGCCTCCGCCTCTCCCCTGCGCCCCCCCACAAGCACGAACACTCTGCCTGGGGCCCAGGTGAGGCTCCAGGCCCCAGAAGCCTGACTTCCAGCTTACTCTGGCTGACCAGGGATCACGGAGCAGGAGCGAAACCGCACAGGGCACCGACGTGGAGTCGCACTTCAAATCGTTACTCCCAAACGGATTTCATTCCCTAAGAGAAACCCCCAGGGCGGCAGGCTCCATTATGGCGGTCAGGGAAAGCGAAGCCTCAGGAGATAATTACTGCAGCGGTGTTTGCAGGGAGGGGCTGCCTTATCTGTGCTTTGTTAGGGTTCCTCTCCCGGACGACCTGCTTCGTGGATTAATCCATCTGCACGTTTCAGTGAGGTTACCCCAGCACTGCTCCTCCCCCGGTCCGGCCCCCGACATCAAACAGACACCTGATCGGTCATCGCGAAGGCATGGGCGTAGTTCTGGGACCACATGTCCTGGTGGCCTTCTGCAACTTGATATGGCTGGTTTTTCATGCGTAACCATGACGACAGCATTGTCCCTCCCATCGGCCCAAGGCTGATCCCAGAACAGAACCTAGTTGACAGTTGTCATCAGCTGTCATTTTGGATAATTAAACTTCTGACGGTTCCCATAGGTGGGGTATTTCCTAAAAAGTGTTTTATGCACCCTTACAAGACGGGAGCTTGTCATATGGATTTTACACAATCTGCACACGACCGCCCTGACAGGTTTATGGGACATTTTTATTGTCCCCACTCTTGCTACTAGTGCGGCTCTTTGGTGACGGTCCCTTAGCGATTCAGCCTGCATTCCAAAGCTGCATTTTTTTTTGATCTGCAGAGATGTGCGAGTCAGGGAACACTTACCCTGTGAACGCAGCTCGGGGAGTGAACGTTTGTACGGGAGCGTCCCTTTAAACCCAAGATAGTGCTTAGGAATGCAGATGAAGAGAGCTCATTAGGACATGTGAATGGTAATTACCTTCGCCTGTCCCCGGTTTGTTTTCCTCGACTTTGACGACAAGCATCAATACTAATGCTGGGGAGAGGTAGCCAAAGGCACTGGGATGAAAGGCAAAAAGTCCCAAAGGCTTCTGGGAAATAAACAACCCCACCGTGATGTGTCAGTGGCAGCAGAAACATGGTCCTCTCCTTAGACCACCTCTAAACTGAATCTGGACACCAGGTGGCGTGGCAGTTAAGGAGCCCGTCACAACCAGAGATGCTGCAGGTTTAAGGACAGTCGTACCCTTAAATCTCCAGCCACATAAATGGCTCTGCAAACAATCCTGCGCAAAGCAACTGTTTAACGACGTGGTAGATGAGTTCCAGTAGTGGTTTCTAACGGTAAACCACGAACATTCAGTTTTCATTTTTTACCCGCTTAAAACCAGTTGCCAGGACATTGAGAAAAAATTAAATAAAATGAACTGCACTGCAGCTGCACATTTCAATGGAAAAAATGCTGAATTTTGCAGAAAATAAATCATCTGAAGCTGACTTTCTTGGCGCCACTTCTGTGTTCTGACAGAAATGCCAGATCTTTCCGTATAACGGGACCGTTCCATTACTGTGTACAGCAGGCCACAGAAGGCCATTGGGAAAGATACCTACCTGATTATCTCTGGTCTACAGGGATTAAGGATCTAGGTCCTTATCTGCCACATCACTGCTCCGGAACACCCCTCCAGTAATGAGCACTCCATTAAAACCTCCACTGCATGCCTGTTTACACCTCGTGGACCCACCCAGTGAGGCCACACCCCATGTGGGAGGAGCCTCTGTATAACCCCACCCTCAGATCATAGACCGTTGGCGCCGTCCCGGAAGTTTACAGCACAGAAAATGTTACGTTAAAGATCCTAGCAGGAAAAATGATAACTCCAGGTCACTTTTCTAAAAAAAAAAACAAACAAAAAAAAAAAAAAAAACAGAGATACATTCTTCCATAATTAAGACTGAGCTATGAGTAACCCTGCACTGATTTTGGCCTCTGAGCTGCACAAATCTGCAGCGAAACCGATGTCGGTTATACTGCTTCTTGTGCAGCAATCACGAAACACAGTGTTGGCAGCGACACATCAGCACTGCAGTGCCAACTCAGGAGACTTAGCGCTGACTTAGCAAGGCAGTGAGTGGTGAATGAGCCGACGAAATCCCTCGTCCTCCACTATGGAAAATGGCCAAAATCGTTCGATGCAAACATCGCCATTATTCTAGTAATTATGATTTTAGTTCTGGCGCTGAAGTCCAAATAATCTGCGGGTAATAATCCACCAAGACAGACACGCTGGACCAATGGTTTCGTCTTGATTTTTGATGAATGTTGCCCAAACACAGATATGTTAATGAAATCAGGAAGGGTAGCTGGAGATGAGCCTGTTCACTTTGACTCCATTGGGCAGACAAACCACCATCCAGTCTGGTAAACGCCCACAAACTAATTCACCTGACAGCTGCTCCACAGAACGAGACTTTTACCCAAATGCATTGTGGGACAGACAAAGTCCACATGCTTCAAACTAGCTGGGAGAGAGAAAGTTAAGTGCGTTTTCTTGGAGCGTAACCTCCTGGCTTGGCTTGATGATTTTTGTCACAATAACGAATCCTCTCTTTGTGCGGTTCTAAATATTAAAACGCATATAAAAGGCCAGATTGTGCTTGGGGAGGGAAAAAAAAACAACCATAAATCTTTGCAGCTGAAACAACGGTTATCTAGAGCCTTTGTACAGTGTCGGACACGCGCCCAGATCTCCAGGCACTCTGCCACGTAAAAATTACATGTTGAAACCTCAGAAACCACACTCTCTCCCTCTCCGTGCCCAGTCTGGATAAGGAATGCTCCCAGAACACTAAGAACTATGGGGACTGATTCTTCTGTTTGGACAGTACATGTTCTCCACTCTGTCCATGTGCACTGTTCTAACCACAAGGAAAATCAGGCTGGACAATCGTTTCCACATGGACAGGGCTGCAGCTCTGCTCTCCTTTCCACATCTGCGGCTGATCTAGCCTTCAGAGCAGCCCCCTCCCACAAGAGTCACAAAAGGAGGAACTCCTTACACCCTCCTGAAAGGGACATGCCCCTCTCCCCCCGATCCTCACTGCTTAGCAACCGATCAGAAACTCATCATGTGCCCCAGGGTGGAAATAACCAGGAGATAAGACTTTTATTATGATCAAACAGAAAACAAAATTAGACAACGAAGCCAGAATACGCTTCATGAAGGCATATGATGGACGAGCAAATCATCCACTGCAGTAGGGGGCAGCAGTGAGTCTGGAACCTCTCTCAGAAAGCACACGAGGCTAACATGAACAAGATACCTGCCCTCACATCTTTGTTTTTAAACTAGAAAAAATCAGTTGTAAAAAAGCAATCCACATGACACGTCACATTCCCAGATGCTTTCCCTCCCTGACCTGCAGGAGACGAACATGTACAGGGTGTCCTCTTAGATTGGAACATTATCCTTGATGAAGGTGTAGGGTTCTTATCTGCAAAAGATCAGCTCAACTCTAGGCAAGCCCCCACGCTTTTCACCATTAACCCGACTGACTCCCATAACGTAACTGGTCAGCTGTTAAAAACTGGTGAAATTCTGGGTTTCTTAAAGGGCTCAACCCAAAAGACCAGCATTCCAGTGATAAATTATTGAAAAGAGATGACAAAATCGAATCTGCACTTCACAAGAAACTCCACAGATCAATAAATCAATACAGCATGACAATCTTAAAGTAAATGAATTACTTTGTCTGAAAGGCTAACATCTCCCATTACCTTACACTTCAAAATGCAATTATGCTTGCAGTCATCTATAAACAACTAAACATTTGTTTAGTTGCTCACACGGTTGACGTTGCATGCTTTATTCCCCTGAGAATTAGCTAATGGATTCAATTAAATTAATATGTAGTGCCTTTCACAAATGTCACCCCGAAGCGCTTTACATGGGTGTGTTGTGATACATTCCTGCATCATTTATACAGAACGTAAATAGGAGACAGAACAAAAGCATGAACACGTACAGGATCCTTCAGCGGATGTTGCTCGGAACCTGAATGATTCATTTCAGTTTGGAATCCAAAACACTGGGGTTCTTCGACATGCACAAAAAAAAAAAAAAACCAACCGCTTGCTACATGAGATCTCCTTCCCTCCGTTCCACAGCAGAAGCTCACGGTGAACTCCACACTCATCAGGAGGTCTTCATCTTCGTAAAACCCCATCTCACTCACCACCACTTCCCACTGATGTTTGGACCCCCCCCCCCCCCCCGCCACATTCTGCTGCGCGTTGACCGACTGCACAGCTCTCCAGATGTTTGTATTCTCCGTTTCACCCACACAGTTATTTGTACACAAAGATGTATGAAAAGGCTGACCAACTGACATTTTGCTGCTAGCTTTTAGATAGACTGACAGATAAGACGGATAGACAGACAATCCCAGAGGACAGTGCGGGTTTACGGTAGCTGCATGCACACATTCAGACAGTAAGGGAGGCAAATCGCCTTGATGTAGAGCTCTTAGAAGTACTGGTCACTGATTCTGTCCCCATCAGTGTTGAATGTAACTCTCCCTTCCCTGTGACAAAGGACGTAAACACCCAGCCTCTCTGCAGGCATCTGCCTAAACGAGGCTCATTCTTGGTCTGACTGATAGAATGGAGCCTAGTAAATGCGCCTCTGTGGGGGGGGGGGGGGTCGCGACGCTATCAGGAAGAAGCAGAAGTGAAAACCTGAACCTTTGAATCACTGTGCAGACGATTAAACGGTCGCTTGGCATCACTCTGCGAGACCAAATATGGTAAGAGAAATGACTCCCCCCCCCCCCCCCCCAAAAAAAAAAAACATGCTCAGTACGAAGCACGCAACCCCCCGCCCTGGAGGAAGAGGGATGATGTTTGTTTTCCCAAGAGGAGATGTGACTCACTCACCGGCACGGATGTCCCACCTGTACATATTTTTCAGAATTATTAGTGTTTTAATAGTAGCCTGTGATGCCGCAAAATGAAAAACCAAGAAATGGGAACCTAAACCTGTTACATCAAGGCTTATGGGTCCCCAACATCACTGTTTTATGGGGGGGGGTATTTATAGTGTTTCATGACATTTTGATTGACTTCTCTTGGCCAAATATGTCTGTAAGGGCCTGCATGCTGTCACACTGCCCACCCAAAGCCCGCCAAACCTCCCCAAGACTAAAAATAAATCCAGGCTCAGTACAGAAGACATGGTTTTGCTGGGGGGAGGGGGGGCCCGTCACGTGGTTTTTGACCACTACCCTCGGTGAATTTTCTGAGGTCCCCCCCCCCCGTGACCCCTATTCAGATGGCATGCCCAGAATCAGGTGCTTCATCTTCGTCATGCAACTGCCAGTGATCCTCCGTTATAATTCTGAACACCATCTACGAGTCAAGTATTTCCAGCAACAATATTTATCTACAGTATTTTAGACTCCCAGATGTGTTGAGCGCTGCACTGTGGCTAATGAATGAACTACTGAAACGGTGTACGCCAACATAAGCTACTACCAAACCTGACATCGCACCCACCATTTGTCTGAAAGGCTAACATCTCCCATTGCTAGATAAAGATGACAGTTTAATGTCCTGTAATCTGTATTAGGGGGGGCAGTTAGCATGCGGTTACCATTGCAGCCAGTTATTGGTTAGCGTCGGCATGTATAGCTACCAATACAATCACTGCAGTTATCAGTGATTACTTTTGCCTGCACTACTGTACGTCTGTGGTTCCTCCCCACATGCTGAGTAAAAGTCAAAATGAGCAGATGAAAATCTCATGACAGAGGGAGAGGATCAGTTAGTTAAAAAAAAAAAAAAAAGTTTTTTTTGAAGATATTGTTGAATTTTGGGACTTATAAAAAGCAAATATCCACACGATCCCTTTGTCGTCACTGGCTTTCATTGCTCAGCCTGAATTTCACAGCTAAGCGCCTCAAACTGCCCGTTTGAACACGGACACAAAAGATTATTCATTGTCTGAAATTCCCTGACACAGCTGAAGAATTTTGCAGGAATCGCATAACCGACAGCTCGTCTGCTGATGGGGCCACATTCCTCACATGAGGAGGCAAAGCCCTCCACCTGATGGAGGAGATAGGACAGCCCTGAGGAACGTCCTGCGAGATGGTGGCTTCAGGTTACCGTACCGGGTCAGGCCTCAGCAGGCCTGATGAGCACTTAACACCGGGGGATTCAGGAAAGAGAGAGACAGCTACCCAGGATTAACAATTAACTGCAAATCTTCTGAAGGCCCCGATTCAGCATTCCTCCTTAACATGTGCGTGAATTTACCCGGCCCACCCCCCTCATCAAGGGTCAAAAGGTTAAAACGGTCCAGTAAAAATCCCAAAACCTGAGTGCATGTTGAAAATGGAGAAATCCATAAAATTCTGCACCCCTCCCTGTCCACCTGCAAATTACATTCCCCTCATCCGTATCACTCTTCCTCATTATGGAGGTCTGCGATTAACGGCATACTCACACTTGGCTGGGGTGCCCGTACCGTACCCGAGCACGACTGCCCCCCCTCCCCTGCTGGTCTGCGCACGCATTGCGTTTAACGTTCCAGCCCAAGCACACTTTCGTCATCACTGTGTGAATGCTGAAATATGGACCACGCCTGACCGCGTAAAACATACTGCATCTGAAATGGTTTCGTAAAGACCCATTTGATTTCACAGGGCACAAATTCACTGCCTACATTTAAAGAGACTAATCATCAGAATTATAAATATTGACAAAAAACTAAACAAAAGGAAGCACTTGCTGCTTTAAGCTACATTTAAATCTTGCCAAAAAGCTACCACACTGCAGAAGTGAAAGTGAAAAGGAAGAATTGAACGAGAACCACAAGCACTTGATTTGACACCGCAAACTAGAGAGAGTTTCTTCCAAATATCTCCAGGAGAAGTTCTTGTATTCGCAGGTTGGGATTCCTCCACCCGCAGCAGGCAGGCTAGACGAGACGAGGACGTCGATGTTAATATGGATTCCTCTGGCAGGGAGCTGCCCCAGTCAGACACTAGCCCCTACCGCCCTCGTGGGAAAGTGTCCTCCGACTGTTCAGGTGTCGGTCAGATCCCTATCCCACATCAAGGTCTCTCGTCTCTGTCCGCAGAGCGCCCAAGGTCCCACTGGGCGCAGGATCCCACTGTAATCACTTGTCAGCTGAATGACTTCGGTGTGTGGGAAAGCAGCTATGTGTGTGCGTGAGTGCGTGCGTCAGCCCCAGAGAGAACCTCAGACACGCATAACCTCTAAGGGGCTGGGAACTCTCCTAAAATGGATCCATCGTTTTCCCCATTGTCTCAGACGAGACCTTCAGGAACTCTGCCAGCCAACGAGGACGGCTTGATGACAGACGATGTAATCTCGAAGAACTTCGAAAAGAAAAAGCGTCTAATTCAGAGAGGGTGCGAGATGCCGGAGCATCACTCCACTTCTCACAACATGAGTACATAGGGACATGGGGGCCTGAGTAAAACACCCAGCTTTCATCTACTAATCCTGATGTAGGTCATGGGGTGGCAGGGAGGGGGCTGGGCCCTATTCCAGGAAGCAGGGGGAATATTGCTTGGGCAGGACACACACACACACACACACACACACACACACACACACACACACACGTTTCGAACCCCCAACCCTAAAAGCGTAAGGCTGCACTGCTTCCTGTCTCGCCTCTCTGACACGGTAACAAACCCATGCAGCTCCATCCCTGAGCACGAAGATCAAGCCAAGAGCAGGAATCCAGCACATCTGAATTCTGGCACCACAGCAACGGGGATAAATTCGGGACCCCCTGCTGGTAGGGAACAGCCGAGACAGAGCAGAGCCCAGATAAGATGCAGTCACTCTTAAGCTTGCTTATATTCCTGCCATATGGACCTACTCCTAGCTTTCCACCAGCACGCGTATATATGACTGACTGGGGGGGGGGGCTAGCAGCGTGCTTTATAGTCGGGGCTTTGATCTGCCACTTTAATTGTGCTGCCCCGGTGACATGTGATGTTTGAGGAAAAAAAAAATAAAGAAATTCGCCAGCTGCATTCCGGAGAGCGTGCTGGACTCCCTGCAGGACAGCGGGAGCATTCCTGCGGTTATATAAGAGGCAGCTCCCGGGCAGCTAGAGAGGGAGAGTACACGGGACTGATCGGTGACTGGGGGGGGTCAGCCAGCCAAACACTGTAGGGCAGTTTCAAAACTCCCCCAGTAAGTGAGCCTGTCCCCTTAGGAAGTAAGGTTAATCTCAGCCTTTTACGAGACAGCCACCTTCACACAAACTTATTTTTTAACCGCAGTAAACACAATAAACACTGGTAGGAAAATGACTTCCCCGAGGCACAGAGGAACCACAGACGTTGTGGCTCCAGCGAATCCCCCCGCCTCCCCCAAGCGCTTCAAGCGGAGACTGAAGTGATCTGCACCTCACCAGCCGCTCTCCATGCTGACATCACCACAGCCCTCTTGACACGCCTGAGCGTTTGGACCGTCTTGCCTATGCTGGCGTTCCTCGATGCTTTTAAGAGGAGCACGTGGCCAATCTGAAGGTAAACATCCGGCTTGAGTGGAGAATAGCAGGAGGGGCACTTGGACGGATGAATGCTGCACACTTAACCACCATGCCCCCTGCTGGCCTCTGCAATTAATGGCATGCGTAAGGATGAACATCACAGGATTTCAGGTCAGTCAGAAGTACCATGTGAAGGTCATCTTTTCAAAACAAGGATAACCTGATTATCATTACAGAATCTCAGCCTCATTTATAATTTATGTGTGTTTGTGTGTGTGTGTGTGTGTGTGTGTGTGTGTGTGTGTGTGTGGTGGGGGAGGGGGGCAGTATCCTGGGTCTCAGCTCTCCACAGCTGCAAGCACATCTGGGGGGGCTATTAGTACAGCACAGAAGACGGCACAGAGGGGGGAGACCTCCTCGCTCAGGTGTGCCTGCCAGACAATTTCGCGAAGGAGCAGAGAGCAGACAGGCGAGACAGCAGACGGTCACACCAACAGGGGATGCGGCGGGACATCAGTTTGCCTGCATTCACACATTTAAAGACTCAAAGACTGAGCACCATCTCGGATCGCTGGCACCGGCGGTGTGAACGCCGTTACCCGGGGTCCGAGAGGAAGGCCACCACAGCAGAACCATAAGGATAACCTAAGGGGGCTTAGCGAATGTAATATCGCTGGCCGGCCTGGCTGTAGCAAGGGGTTATGGGAAGCATCAGCCAGGGCGCCCACTGTCTCTCCATCCTACCGACGCCTCTCTTGGCGTCATTTTACTCGCTCGCGACACGACGGGCATCAGCTTCGCTCTACCACTCCATGGGACCCCCCGTACAGCAGAGTGGATCCCAACGCAGGCTGCCACCCCCTGGCAAATCCACATTTCTGCTCCGGTTCCACGGTCTACACCAGGGCTCCCCAGTCCCGGTCCTGCGGAGCCAGAACGCGACACAGTCTGCAGATTTCCCTGCTGAAACATCTTAATCAGCCAACTACCAGACTTGGGAGGCACGTTCCAACAGGGGGATCTGCAAACTGCAGGACTGGGGGGCCCTGATGTGCTCGCTTGTTATTACTTCATTACAAAGCAATGGCAAAAAAGGCAGCTATGCAACGACATGCCGTCCGTCTACATGTCTGATGACTCAGACTGACATATGCCTTAATATCACTCTGAAAATGAAAACACAATCATGAATACAAAAATCAAAGTGATCACTTAAGCGTGCATTAGAAAGTATAGTATGACACTGAGCAGAATGAGGTGAAAAGGATGGTTTTATTACACGTACTTTCATAAAGACACCCAAAGACAGAAAATGGACCCAATATGACAGGAAATGAGCCTCTACAGTGATTTATACCATTTTTACCGCAGCGGCGACAAATGCATCACATTTAAATGACCTCTAAGCCTCCACCTCGCATAACTCTACAGCGCCTGGGCTACCACTCAACCGAGATGGCACATGCATTCACACGGCACACATGCATGTACCGTGTGGAGTTTTAAGGGCACCTAAAGGTGACCCTCGTCTGGGATAGTGACGGGGGTTTGCCACTGCATGGTACCACCTCCTCATTTCCACTGTAACCCCTCATCAGTTAGGTCAAGGTCCATCCCATACCGGAAATGGATGCTACGGCCTCCCCCCGATTGGGCCCACGTCCAGCCTCTCTGCAGAATTTCTCTTTGGGTTCGACTCGCTCTCGCTGGAAATGAAAATAAACGAGCGAAAACACGGTGCATTCCGGACGTCTCCCCGTCGTCAGTCCCCAGCTTTGCGCCGTTCCTTATAAGGGCCGGAATTCCCCTCATATTTCCCAAACTCTGCCTACTTATCAGATGCGGTTTTCAGGAGCTTCCTCCGGGTTGAAAAATATCTCCTCCTGGACATATATCTGGCGGAAAAAAAATACCCATCGGGCTCCTTATTAAATTCCTAATCGACATTAATCTGCGAAAGGAGGAGCTGAACGGCAGATAGGGAAGTTTTTAAGGAACGAACCAGAAACGTCAAAATGGGGATTAATGCTTTCTCCTGCACGCCGCATTAAAATTCACGGCGCTCTGTAATTAGACCATAGGCAGTAATGCAGCCCTCTGGTTATATGTCTGTTCATAATCCCTAGCTGGTCCTGGTGGGGGGGGGGGGGGGGGCAAGGCCCCCATCAACAGGCTTGTATCCCAGCTACACCCCATAACGGAGATTAAAATGATTAACTTGCCTCCATTGTTGCCAGCCCCCCCCACGCGCAATAAAAATGGCAAATTGAGAGCGAGGTGGGGGGCCGCTTAGCATTTATTTAGCATGGCTGTGTGCCCTGCCAAAACGAAACCCCCCGGTAATTTACAGGAAGATGGGTGCTCTTATTGTGTGGCTTAGCAAAAGCTGCGTGGATGGAGTGGGGTTGTATTTAGACTTTTCAGGCTACGCTGTTATTGTTAGACTTGTTACAGCAAAGGTCTGTTTCGGTTTAACGCGTCAGCGGGGAGAAACAAATCGCACTCAAACCGTACAATGATTCACTTGTGCATTTACCCTGCCGATTCACGCTTAACTGAGTTTCCTGATATTTTCTAAATTATCCTATATAATGGAGAGGAGGGCAGCACTTTAGTTCATACCTCCAGGGTTGGGGGGGTCAAATCCAACATCGGTGTGGAGTTTGCGTGCTCTCTGAACATGACTCTAAATTGCACGTCGCGTGCCTATGAATGTGCACCCTGGGGGGCACAGAGCCCCCACCCAGGGCGTGCCCGTGCATCCTGGGACAAGGCTCACATGACCTGAAATAACTGTTTTGTGTTATGCATAATCTTCATTGTAGCAGTATTCATGAATGACAAAACATTTCATTTTAAAATTAATAAGAGCAAAAAATACAGAGCACATCAACTTTACTCTCTACCAATAGGAGAGAAAATCAGCGGGTTGGGTCTCAGCCTGTGATCAGAAGGTTACCAGTTTGAACCCCAGGGTCGGCAGAGTGATGTCACCATTGGGCCCTTGAGCAAGGCCCTTAACTCCAAATTACTCCAGGGGAAAAAAAAAACGTTTGTAGATAAAAGCATCTGCTAAACAAATAAAATGCTTGCTTGTATGATCAGGGTTCTCTTTTTATCTCCTTCTTCAAAGCCTGTAGGCCGATGCTATGGTTCATATATCACTCTTCATGTATAAGCAGAGGACTGTCCTCGGAAAAGTGACGATAAAACTGCTTCTGCACAGTTCATACAATTGATGGCAGTTGCATATAACGATTGCACAGAAACACTTTGCACGAAAAGAAATAACCTGAATTTCTCTACAGAGCATAAGGGTCACAAAGAGGAAGCGCCACCGCAGGCCAGAAGCACGCACCAAATTAGACTGGTATTTTGGCAAGCATGAGAATGAGTGGAGGTGTGAAACCAGCAGCGGGTTCGAAGGGGCCGCAGGATCCGGCGGCTGAACTGAGGAAGTCCAGGAAGGGGCATGGGCGTCACACCGGCACGAAGGAAGCCATTACTCAAAGCGGGGGCATACCCCCTGCCTTCTGGGGGTCACACAGACCCAAAAGGGACGGTCAAAGGACAGACGCCACATGGCACGTCCAGCATGGCTCCGTAGGAAGAGTTCTCCTTGGTAGGCTTACAGTAAGACATCACGATCAAAGGAGAAATTACCTGAATGAAGGCGAATACCCCTGGACGACTATTCTGGGGCTTCCCAGTACTCCGAAAATGGCTGAAAATGCACCTTTCAAATGAGCCAAAGTTAAAGGGCAAAATATACCGCAGAACAGCTAAGGAACGAGCAAACAAAAATCCTTAGTAGACCTGGTTATTCCACGTTAGAGTACTATTCCCACTCTGCAGAAAGACGTAAACTGCAGTCGAACCCAAAAGAACTTCAGAGAACTTGAGTAAATGTTCCAAGAAAAGAAGGGGGGAAAAAATCTGACTCCGAGTCCCCCCCCCCCCCCCCCCCCGACTCAAAGAGGGATAGTGCGCCGCCGCAGCACGCATACACGCAGAGAACATGAACAGTACTGACCGGAGGTGATCGCAGACGACAGACACTCATTTGCATTCTAACTACACACACAAAGTAACAACACCCAGGATAGCGTAGGGGTAATGATGTCCAGATCACGAAATAAATATATTTGTTTTGTGAAACTTGAAAGGGTGACTAGGTCTTGAAATGAGGTCACAGCATTAACAGCTATAGTAGTAAGAGGTGAATGACCACATTAATAATTCATGGAAAAAGCTTGTTTTCTAAATCAAGCAACCTGTGCTTTTTGAAGGCAAACAAACTCGGACTTTGACAGAAAAAAATTATCATCATGTCATACCAAAGCACCAAATGCTTTTTTTTCATTCTGCATTTTGGAAAAGGTTGATCGTTTTACACAAAAATCTCATACATATGTACGTAAATGCACCAAATCCGACAAGTATTTGTAAACACAACTAAACACCTACTTGAAGCTATTAAATAGTAATGTTGTAACACTCTCATATTTTGTATACAAATGTTACAGGACTACAAAACAAAAGCAATTAAGGATTTCAACAGAAGTCGGGGGGGGGGTCTTTTCAGTCGTTGCGGCTACCCCTGATCTCCAGTTCTTCCCATGCCTAAGTGCCCTTGCAGATAAAGTATTCCCAGCATCGCACCCCGACCTTAAGGCCGGCCCGCATACCGGGAAGGGCGCCCGCTTCCTCTGCGCTCATGTGCCCGATAAGCATCTAAAAGCGGCCGCATCAGCCCCAGGCTGGCTTTGTGTTAAACAGCCGCCCTGCATATGCTACATTACACACTTTAAAATAACTACAAACCACATGCAATACAACCACACTAGTCATACACGCTTTTACATAGGATAGATAAAATGCATACATCCGCCAGACATGTTAAACAAAAAAGACTAGCTGTAATGTATTTTTTTACAATTAACCTTCAAAGACATCTACTGAACGAAAACAAGGTTAGAGCCAGCGATGGATCCTTAAACCCCCGGTCCCAAGTAGCCTAGATGCGCACGTACTAAATTCAGAGATCCCGGGCAGCTGCTCATGGCGTGATGCGAGTTTAAAACCCCGCATAAAACACTTAACCGAGACGGAAAGTGGGGAAAGAAAACTTACTTGTGCGGTCTACAGGCGCAGCTGGCTTCCTAAAATGCGGAGCGGAGCTAAAGCGCAGATTAAAACTGCAGAGCGGCGGCCGCCCCTCCCTGAGGAAATCACAGCCCCCGTCTGCTCGCTGTTTACTGCCCCTGCCCGGCGCTCCCCGCTGCTTCTTCTAATTGGAAACCAATTACTCCCCCCTCGCCAAAAAAATAAAAAAAGACCTCAAATGTGATCCACTTTCTGCAAGAGAGCAGCCCTCCTGTATATTCCAGTAATTTTTGTCTGCGAAAAGAAAGTGAAAAGAGAAGGAGGAGGGGAATGAAATACCTAGACCTTAAAAACTCCCCAAAATCCCAGGAAGCTGCCAAAACTCGCAATATGCCCTTTTTTGGTTATCCTTCACGAGGCCTCCGTAAGAAAATCGTCTGTCAGGAACAATCATATGAAATGTTAATCTTGGCGAGAAAAAACATGGGGGGGGGGAGATTTCTGTTTGAATACTTAAAAACGGTGAACCGTGAGAAGGAAAGAATTAAAAAGCAACCACCAATTTAGAGTTAAAAACCTCTCAACTTGCACAGCAAAGACGGTGACTTAACCTTTTCTGCGTCTATTGTGCTTACTTTCTGTTCCGACTGATGAAACGTTCGTCGACATTAGATCGATTTTTGTATTTATACTAATTCATTAAACCAGTTTAATAACAAAAATGAAATACTGGAAATCGTGCTAAAAAATAGTCACTACAGGAACGTCATTATGTAATTGTGAATTTACAGTTTTCATGGGAATGGTTTGTGTCTGTTCCACTGAACGATAATGTTTTTGCATTGTCAAGTTGAATATTCAATTTGAGCCCCTTCCCCCAAAAAAGAGGAGAGCTGTTCTCAAACCTACCATGCAGTGGGAGGGAGGTTCGGTGCTTTGTCTGAGCTGTAATGAAGGGTAATGATCATTCACGGTCTGGCCTGGCACTGATGGGCACACAGAACTGCAAACAGAGCACTGTGCTGCCCCGCCTGTTTAATTGAAGCACAGGCCTACATGCTGTAGGATTTGGTAGAGAAGCGGCGGGGGTGGGGGGGCTTGCATTTCCATGCATGTGATTGGCTGCTGTAAGTGCGAGACACTTTTCTCAAAGGCTTGTGACACGTTTTTGCGTTTAGCCGAAGTGTAATAATTAAACGTTTGAGACGTTGGTCATTTCCTGTGGTGCTTTGGGCTCAAAAGACTTATCCTACGGAAACGTCCCACACGAGCCCATATTTTATGAAGTGTCCACAGTTTTAAATGGCCATCATTTTTTTTTTGTCTTAAACTACACCAGCAGTGTAAGCTCCAGAGTTAAATCTATAATTTCCGGAGCAGGATGTGGCTTTTCTCATCGTCTGTGTCGGCTGGGGACAGACGTGGATTAACAGTTCTGGGTGAATGACATGTTTTTGGGCGTGTCCAGCTGCAAAAAGCAAGATGCTATTGGACGGGAAGTGTGAATGGGCGTGTCCCAGTTGCCTTTCATCTCCAGCTGCATTGGCATAAATAAGTGCTGCCATGGTGAAGTCAAAATAGTTATTATTTCTGTAATGTGCTGGTGAAAATTATATGTAGCTGAATTAAAGTAGCAAAATCTGATTCCAAAGACAATGATAATGGCTGAAACCAACACCAGGGCTGTCCAACTCCGGTCCTGGAAGGCAGTTTGCAAGACAGTTTGCAGGTTCAGGCACACTTACTAAACCTGATAATCAGCTGATTAAGGTGTGTCTGAGCAGGATAATCTGCTAACTGTGGTGGAATTCTGGCCCTCCAGGACCGGAACTGGGGAATCCTGGACTAGACAGTCAGAGTTTACAGTATGGGCACCATAAACACCAGGAAACTGATAAGAAACAGATGTTAGCCAGCTCTGCCAACACCTGAGCTCTCCTATAAGTGAGGGTATTAAAGAGCCATCCATCCATCCATTTTTCTGAAACCGCTGAATCCTAACTGGGGTCGCAGGGGGACCGGAGTCTATCCCAGGAACAATGGGCACAGGTGGGAACCAACCCTGGGCGGGAACCAACACACCACAGGGCACGCACACTCACACACACAGGACCCGGGACTGAACCCAGGACCTTCTTGCTGTGAGGCAGCAGTTCTAAACCCATGCATTAAAGATCAGCAGCTGTTTTCTGAAGGTTAAATGTACATGCTAGAAATGAGGCCTTGGCATTCACATTTATTTTGAATAAAAATAAAAATAAAAAAATGACTATTTTAACTTCATTACCTCAAAAATTTCCCACAACCCTATACAGGATGAGCTAATGGATGTACTCATACTTAGTCTTGTACTTATTTGGAATTCTGACGCGTGAGGAGTAGAACTAAATAGGCAACCGTATCAAATGGCTCTCTCTCAAACTTAATCCTTAAACGGACATGACTGTCCGCTAACATGAAGGGCTTTAAATCAAAGCTGCGATGACAGATGGTGTGACAGCATGTCGAGGCCCACAGAGCGAGAAAAGAGAACATGATATGCTTGTAACTTGTTCAAATATGTAACGGGACATTAAACTAATGACGAACGCTATGCTTTAATTGCACGACGAATAGCCTGCCTGCAACCCCAGCGGCACACTGATATAACGCATTTTAAACCACGCTGTGCTTTGGCCAATTTAAAATTAAGGGATCTGTAGGTGTCCTCATGAAGATGGAATCCAAGACGTGATTTTTATATAACGGAACGAGAAAAACCTCCGGCAAGGTGGTTGTTGCCAGGTTATAATCACACTTATTTCGAGAAGGGAAGATTCGCAAAGGGAATCCGGCCATAAAAGGATATTCGAGCTTTTTAATAGTGGGGAAACGGTCTTTACGGAGCGGCCTGGCTGCGTTTGGCACTCAGTAAGCGGTTACTGGGATGACACTTTGCTTATGAAGCATCGTCACGGCATCATTATGATAGCATTGTTTCCACTGCGTCGTCACCCATTGTTGCTGCTTTGTAAACATCTGTCAGGTGCCAGGTTATGCGCTTATTAATTATATACTTAAGTCTTAATGAGATTACAGAAAAACTCAGGCAGGACACAAGACACCATCCAAGGTCCTAAACTTCTATTCAATTTGCTCATTGTCTTACTCTTTGACAGACATGCAACATGTTTGATCCCTTGTGCTTTAAAGAAATACAGACTTTAAATGGACTCTGATAGCTCTATAAATACCACACAAAATAAATATTTATGAGTAGAGATATCATGGTTTCTTTGACCTAACTGTATATGTTATCGTCTTTTACACAGAGCTGTATATAGCACTGTGTAACGAAGATATGAAGACTTCAGAAGAGCTAGATTCTTAAGATTAAACATATTCTCATTGAAATATTACTAAGATGCCTTAAATTAATGTCATTGCTATGGCTGTGGCAATTTTAATGACCTGATGCTATTACCCTAGACATTTTTGTAATTGTAGGCAAAACATCTGCTTTCAGGAACCTTATAAGTTTGTTAAACTTTATAAAAATGCTTTGCAAAATGTTTTTGGATAGTGTGGTGGATGTGTAAGTGCAGGATGTCAAATATCAGAGAATGTGTGATCTATATGCCCTATATCTTCAATATTAAGACTATATTACTGGATCCAGTGCTGGGACTTCTGAGGCAAACCAGTCATTATTTTGAGTGTAAATTCCAGTGTCAACAGTTTTTGCAAAAACCACCAACCCCCACCTCCGGCTTCACCACAGTGACATACAGCTGAGATATGCACCCCCCCCCCTCCCTGTTGACCAGGATACGCCAATTCACCCTCCCTTCCTTCAGCTCACTTCCTGCTGCAGCCAGAATCCCTGCAGCTGTGCCTCTGAACACTGGTAGAACGCTCTGGAAGCCTGTCATGAGAGCGTCAGTGGCAAACTGTACCAATGTGTCCAGGTCACTGGATAAGTATAGATTCTTGTTTTTTTGTATCACAAAAATATTCGATGTTTGTAGGACTAAGTATGTATCTATAGCTTGCCTATTTCTGACTTTATGATTATTGCCTTTTTAAATTTTACTTCTGAAACATGACAGTAACTGAGTTTCGTTTATGTGTTTGAATTTATCCGCTTCTCGAGTGGTTGTACTCAAAAATTTATTAAAGTGCATCTGTCTGGAAAGCATCTGTCGAAAAAGAAATGCTGCTTTAGATGACAAATCGATCATCCATATCATTTGTCATCTACCATCAATCTGGCATGACTGGAGGACAGCCGGGAAAGAGCCATCTTTGAAATACCAGTTTCACAATGATACTGCAACAGACAGTGGGTCATGCAGCAGGCTAAGGCAGAGAGGATCACTTTGGCGCCCACTTCTGGTAATCCAATGCATGACTGGCAATACCCACAGTTCTGTTCCCACTGTAGGCCGATGTTAAAGTGCGTTTACAATGAAACACGTGACGTGCGGAGAATACAGCCCCCTCCCACTTCAGTCCTCATCCTTCATCAGGCGCGCTGACATTTAAGTAATAAACCCTCCAGATCTCAGACTAGAATGGCAGACGTTCTGTGGTGGAAGATTTCGCCCACAGATGAAGGAAGTTCAGATAGGGTTTGCAAAAACTAAATTCAGGGCAAAGTTACCGATTTTCAGCATCCAAAAAAGAGAGGCTTATGCTATATTTCAGGTGTTAAGAAGTTATTTTATTGCCTTTATTAAGACATTATAAATTACCCACTACTGCACCATAGTTACTGCTCCATATAACTTTATCTATTTGAATGTACTATATTACAGGATGGAAACAAATATATATATATATATAAATACACATACAATTATAATAAATATTTTAACAATAATGTGATCTGTATTTGACCTAACAAAACATACAAACAAGAGCAAGTTACCAGCAATGAAAAGACCTGAAAGAATGAATCTACCTTCTGCAACTTTACCCAGTATTCAGCTGGCTGGATTCTCTATATATCTGTGTAGAGCAAGCGTCTTAAAAAATCAGGAAATGCACTTAGATTGTGACAAAGAACTACATTTCCCGATATTTAAACATGTTTGACTCAAGTTTATAATTCTTAAACAGATCCTTAATTTCAAATAAGCAAATAATTTAAATAAATAATATGTCAGCAGAAACACGTTAAAATGTCATTATCAACAAAGTGCATTATGTTGGTGGTATCACCAATTCTGGGGTCAATTCAAATTCTTAGTTTGATGCAGATATCCTTCAAATAGACTTCACCGGACGTCCTAGTCATTATTATACAGTGAAATTCCTGGCTGTGGATTACGAAAGGCAGCCAGCATTAATGAGCGACGTTTTCACTTTTATAACCAGCAGACCATAGTTGTTACTGGTTCCACTATGTGGACACTCGAGGTACCAAGCACGTCATCAGTTACCTCACTGAAATGGGCATTCTCATATAACAAATACCAGAGACACACCTATCTTATTTGTCTGTGACAACGCGATCAGCTTGGGTATCAAGTTAACAATTAAATCTAACTAAAAAAACATTCAATTCTAAATAAACATGTCCCTGAACTGTGATGTTAACATTCGGTAAGTAAGGGAGACAAAGAAAATGTGGGAGAAGAAAAGAGTGCTCGATGTGTTAATACGATGTGCTGCAACAATGCAAATGCGCCACCTAGTGGTTAATTTTGCAAGTGTGTTTTCACAGGAAGTATAGTAGCTTTTAAGGCATTTGGCTAAAGTATTGCTTCTCAATCCGGTCCCTGGTGCCCCCTACCCCGGCCGGCCAGGATGAACCTACACTGTTTTCAAACTCCCACATTCATTATTAGCCTATTAAGGACCATATAAGCCTGATTATATTAGGGTTGGAATGAACCAATGGGGGGGGGGGGGCGATAGGAACATGATTGAGAACCACTGGCCTTAGGTATGAAAATATTTCTGTAACTCATGTGTTTTTTTTCTTTTTAAAAAACAATCTAACAAAAATGTGTAAACAAAGGATTATGTAACAGGCAGAGCAAATGCGCCTGAAATGTGCATTGAACAGGTTGCCCTTCTTGGATGCCCCACTGAATTCTGTATAGATGTGTAGCTTTTGCTTTCAGCATCAGAGTTTATGGTTAAGTGGCACAGAGACGCTGAACTCAGATATATGCGAAAAACATTCTGATGAGTCCACTGAACCCCAATCATGACACCATGTTAGCACACTAACCCTAACCACAGAATCCATCCCCATGTCCATTATTTGCCCCCCGGCTTGGCTTTCCCCTGGTCCTCCACCTTTTTGATAGCTGCCTGAATCTTCGCCTGGTCTCCCAGGAGCTGCCGGGGCTTGACCGGACGCAGGTCACCGTCCAGCTCGAGCAGTATCGGGACGCCAGTGGGCAATGTGACGCCAGCGATGTCACTGTCTGAGATCCCTATCGCAAGAAAAAAACAAAAAAAACAGAAGACATTTCCTGCCTGGCTGAGTGGAAGTGAAACAGGAGGAAGACCATTAACTGCAGTGCAGGATTATGGGAAGTGTGTCGGCCTCGTTAGGAACACTCAGAGAATATGTATCCATCCGCCCACTTTCCTGCTTATTTTCGAACATTAAGGTGATCAAGATTCAGAGGTACAGTGAGTCTCAGAGGTTACAGCTGACTGAAATATAGCTGCCCTTAAACCTTTAAAGGGCATCCACTCCTACAATGTAACATTAACTGCCTGCCCTTTAGATAAACTTATGACTGCCATTTTAAGACTAAAAACAGAACTCATTTCAAAACAGGAAATATATAGGGTTAGCTACTTCTACAGTAAGTTTGTCCAACTGTATAGAGGGAGCACAAAGTGAGCATCTGCAGGTTTGATGGATGTCACACCGGTTATGCCTTTCTGAGATACCTTCAAGGTGCTTCAGGAGAGCCCTACAGCTGTTGCCGTGGGCGGAGAGCAGCACTCTTTTCCCACGCTTAATCTCGGGGGCGATTACGTTGTTCCAGTAGGGCAACAAGCGATCCAGCACATCTTTTAGGCTCTCGGCACGGGGAAGGTTTTCTTTAGGAATGTCACAGCTACTGTACCGTCGGTCATTGTAGATCTCTGTGAAGTAGCGGTGGGACTCGTGCATGGGGGGCGGAGTCACGTCGTAGCTGCGACGCCACAACTTGACGCACTCCTCGCCATGATTCAGCGCCATCTCGGCACGGTTGAGGCCTATCAGAGCCCCATAATGGCGCTCGTTCAGCCTCCAGCTCTTCACCACAGGGACCCACTCCAGCCCCATGACCTCCAACACCTGCCAGGCTGTCTGCACCGAGCGGCTGAGGATGGAGGTGAACACCATGTCGAACTCGTAGCCCATCTCCTTCAGGAGCCTCCCGCACTCCTGAGCCTCCTTGACACCGTCCTCGCTCAGCTTCTGGTCAACCCAGCTGCAAAAGCGATTCTCTTTGTTCCAGGCCCCTTCCCCATGCCTCAGGAGGAACAATTTGTGTTCAGGCATCCCCCGACCCAAGGCAGGAACCTGAGAGAGCAGAGACGGAAAACAACGACATCAGCACCTCGTTCACAGGCAAGGGAGCATTGAAGCAGCGCGCATTGGGACGCACTACAAGAACTATTTTGGTAAACTTGTTTCACACTGCATAACTTGCTCCCCGAATACCGATTTCCATTTTTATTTTAGAAAAATACGTAATTCATCCTCAAAACTAGTGCAGGCCAATTAACATCTGAAATTCAAAACTGCATATTTCTCATTATCGGTATATCTACAATAATATTGATTATTATATTAGGTACATATACAGAATAGCCACCCTAGCTTGCTGCTACATGTAACTTCCCATCTTTGCATCACATCGACAACGAACGACTTTCATTTTCTCTAACACTTCCGGCATTTCATATTTACAAATAAAAGAGATTAATGATTAAAAATACCTTACACTGACCCACTGTCCAGTATTCCGAGCTGTTTCCACGCAGGTCACAGCTGTCAGAATTTTACATTAGCACTTTCGTATTCCTTAACGGTTTGAGTGGCAGGGCGAACGGACCAATAGAAAGCCGGGAGCGCCCGATTAGGCGGTGCTTGTGGTGAAAATCCATAAATAGTCGGCAGCCCTTCTCGCAGTTCCTGTCCAACCAGAAATAGGCGTTACCCAGTTAGTTACATTGCGAACGCTTTTTTAAAAAATGAGTAAGACCTTAATTTATTAATACATTAATTAAATAATTTAAAGGAACTTGTGCTCGAATATTTGCAAGGCAGTTTAGAAGCGCTGAACAACTCATTGCATAAATAGTGATGTTAAGTGTGTGGTAAGAGAATTTATTAATAAGCCTATCCGATGTAGTACCACTGACTGACAGGCTATTGCTCAACTCTCTTGTTAGGTTACTATTAACAGTTTCCCCCCTCATTCCTCTTTTTTGAGGACTAAATATACTGCATGCTGACGTCTTGCATGGCAAAATCGTACGCCCATCCTTATTCTATACTTCTCATCCAGTACAGCTATACGGTGAGCCTGTAGTGTATCCCAAGAAACACAGGACAGAAAATTGGGGACACCCTCTATAGGACGCGAGTCCATCACGGGTGACACATTCTCGGACTGTGGGAGAAATGGGGCACAAACATCGATGAGGACACGCAAACTCAACTCAAGTTGCAGCCCTGGAGGAGTGACGCCATGATGCTGAACACTGAGCCGCCACATTGCAATTTCCTGGAGATTTACGAGCTTTCAAAGCTTGGCACCTGGCACTTTAATTCATTAATCAATAGTTTCATATTACTAATTAATGTTTACATTTGTAGTAACAAAAAAACACCAGTAAGCAATTGTGTTATAGCTGTAATAAGTTATAGTAGCCTATTATGGAGTTTAGAGTGGAAAAATATACCGCACTACTTGAGACATACACAAAGAACAGAACATCTTATTCCGGTTTTGCATCCGTATTATTCTTCACATTCTGACATTACACGAGGCTACATTCATAAGAAATGCACAGGAATCTTCAAAAACGAGTAAATATACAGTATACATATTAACAAAATCAGTTTATGTTCGCAAGCTTCATGAAGGCAATTAAAATAATTAATTTAATAATACAGGAAATGATGTCCTTTTGCTGGTTACAGAGTGGCTCGACAGGTAACTCTTGTTGGAATTTATGGAGTAGCATTTGGCTTAATCACAAACAGACAAAAGCCGTGTTTCCAGAGATCCGCCCCAACTATCGCTGTATGTCGCCGCCTACAGCTGAATAAGAGGAACACTGCACACTTAAAAAATGCCAGCAGTACTGAACTTTATTAATCTTGCCTCAGAGAATAACAAATTGTGTCCATATCTTGTCTTTTTCGTTTTGTAAGCCTTCCTGAAACAAAATGTTAAAATCTGTACCAGCCCACCTACATCTTTTGAAATGTCCTCACTGTTCAAAGTTATATCTATTTAGAATACCCAGAGTCCACATCTCTGTACATTTAACAGTGTAATAAAACTTGGAGATCTAAAAAAGAAGCATTTTACCTACTGACCATGATTACTAAATTAATTACATAATTACTAAATTTCAGTTACTTGGTTAATTACTAAATTTCAATTACTTAGTTAATTACTAAATTTCAAACGAGACGCTGTAGATAACACTGGGGCAGATTAGGAGCTCAGGCGCGAATGTCTTGCAAAAGACCGTGTTGAAGGAATTCTTTCAGATCGTGGTGTCAATTTCAGCCGGAGGTGGACTGAGATCTGCCGTCCTGTTCACTGTCCAGGGTCGAACAGCTTCTTTCTGCCCTCCATTCCTGACATGGCCTCTACATTCTTACGCCAGTCTGTCACCTCCTCCCTCTGCAAAGGTGACACATCCACAGTGGGGACACAGCAAAGAAATGTACAGCCTCTATATCACATGCCGCCCTGTGTCCTATGCTTTCTGTGTGTTTTCTGCCTACTGGTTTGTATTCCGTCAGGATTCCCGCCTATCAAACTTAAATAGTGAACAGAAGTCAACACTCTTTTGCATGATTGTGTTCTTTGGAGCACGGTTGGATTTCAGTAAGTGATTTTTTAAAAGCATTTTGAGCCAGTTATGTTGGGGAAGGTGATATAAAAATAATCTGAATTGAACTGGAATATCACAGAGTATGCCAGGTATAGATAAAGGCTCTTATTGCCAAAAGGTTTTGATCTGTTGCCAGTTAATAGGTTTGATGAATAGATGCAGTGTTGATCACACTGGAATTTAGCTTTATTAGAGGGGTCTGCTTAGAGAAGTGCACCACGCTTATTGCTACTGACACTAACTGACCATCAGTGGTCTGTGGTCAGAGGAACCTTGGTTTACCTTATCCTCTTCCTTTTTGACGGTCTTGAGGTTGGCCTTGAAGTCAATGGACTCCTTCTGCTTGGAGCCTAGAAGGACACTCAGCAAGTTCTCAGTCGAGATCCTCACCCTCCTCAGGTTGGGCCTTTTCAGTTTGCCCTTTATCTCGAAGATCTTCTGGGACAACTCCTGAATCTTTGGTCGCACACATCCGTGAGGTTCTCTCTGAGGCACTGGCAGACTTACTTTAAGTACCCGTAAGCTGCATGAATGGTCTGTATTGCAATACTGTACTTCAACAGACAGGTAATATATGCATAAAACAATTATTTGAGCATGGTGACCCAATAGCCATTAATATTTTGAGAAGTAAAGGATATAATTTACTTGGGCAAAGTAAATATTGGACATCAGAAATGTTATCAGTGATATTAAATACTCTGTGACTTAGACCAGAATAAGTGGTTAGAAGATGGATGGATAGATGGATGGATGGATGGATGGATGGACAAATGGATGGATATTAAATACCTTCTCTTCATTTTTTGCCACTTTCGCCCCAATGTCGTACCGTTCTTCGTCAATGATATCGATTTTACGGTGCAGTTCTTTGCAAAGATTCTGTGGCGAGTACAAATCTTCATTAATTTAATATGCGTTGGTTAGTATGTATTACTGAGAGTTTTCACCCGCCCAGGGTTGGTGTCTGTCTGCGCCCTTTGTTCCGGGGATAGGCTCCAGGCCCTGGGTGGACCCCAGTGGGGATTAAGCGGTCACGATAATGGATGAATATTATGTATTACTAGTATATTTTTGGCGCTTGTGTTCTATAAGGTGTCTTGAATGAAATGCAGAGATAAATCTAATTTGTGTGAATTTTTACTTATGTAAGGGTTTATGTAATCGATTACTTATGTTGGTTGGGAGCTGCTTGTATCGCATGACATGCTCGGCAGGTGAGGAATCCGGGTGCGGTACCTGAAGCTCTTGCATGGACAGTCCTGTGAGCTTCAAGGGAGGGACTCGCTCGTTTAGAGTGTTCTCTCTCTCGAGCCTCTTCTCCTCCCTTTCAGCTTCCAGCAACGAGGCTGCCTTCTTCAACAGATTGATCTGTGATGAAAGAGCGTCAGGGACACTGAAGTCATTTTTATGGAACTCGGGACCTTCCCTGAAAAGGCAGGTGGTGATGGCACCAACACAGAAATCAGCTTGTGGCATGATTGTCAGAGCTCATGTCAATTGTTACTGTCTCCTCCAGTCAAGGGCTGGCTAAAATGTATCATTTACTCACTTCTGCTACCAATCAAAGGCTTGCTGACATGTATCATTAGTCCCTTCTGCTGCCAATCAAAGGCTTGCTGACATGTACCTTTATGCCCAGTCTACTCCCAGTCAAAAGCTGGCTAACATTTACCTGTAGTCCTTTCGACTGCCACTCAAAGGCTGGCTATCATGTACTTCTAGTCCCTTCTGTTGCCAGTGGGCTAACGTCTAACTTTACGCCCATTCTACTGCCAAACAAAAGCTAGGTAACATTTACCTTCAGTCCTTTTCACTGCCAATCAAAGGCTGGCTAACAAGTACTTTTAGTCCCTTCAGCTGCCAATCAAAGGCCGGCTAATATGTACCTTTAGTCCCAGTCTTCGGGATGCAGTGATCTTGGACTTCCTCTGGAGAAGAAAGAGAAGTAAAGAAGTTAGTTAATAAGATAAGTTAGTTATTATTTCTCTTGGCTCCTGATAGACCATTTCTTCTTGCTCTCGAGATCACCGGATACGCGATAAAGCTTATTAAGAACTGACATACTGCTCCACCAAACACAACACCATCTGTTTTTATCTTGGCACTTCACCTGAATTTACTTGTTGCCATTGCTACTGATACAACAGCGAACACATGTTTTATAATCTGGTTTCTAATCTGGAAGCTCTGAAAGTGAACATCTGTCATGCAGATGAAAATGTCAAGCAGGATCGGCAAGAAAAATGAACGAAAGAATTCAGCTCAACAAATTGCATGCTCTAAGCAACTATGCTTCTGAAGTCTGTTACACATTTTCTTTTATTGGATTACTATGGCTACATGCTCTAGAAGTATTGATATTCTTGGCCGCCAGCTGTTAAATTATTGTTCAATAAGAACACTGAAATATAAACAATTTCAGTGCTGAGAAGTTATCTTTATTATTTTAATTGTTGTTCATGACACACATTTAGTTCCCTGCAAAAATAATAACACACTTACCGGGCTATTTTAGTATTGGGTCATACGGGGGTATAAAAACAAGATTAAATGGAAGAAATCAATTTCGATGCACTTCAAAAAGTGACAAGGATGAATTGCAGTATAGACCTGAAGAGCACCAAAACGCATACATACTTCTCAGACATGGCTGTCACTGCTGGTTTGACCTGAAAGAAGATCAGAATATCAGTTCTGCATGTTCAAGTCCTGTGAAGAGGTCCTACTTGAACAAATAGCTAGGTCCGTTCGAGAGAAACATGATATGGTAATATTCCGTCTACTGTTGGGGATCCGACAAGTAATAGGTACTACAGAACTTTATCCCCTCAGAAAATGTCTTACGGAGAACTATTAAGCTCCTCCCTCATATGTCCAGCCAGCCAATTAGATTATGCATGCTAAATGCCTTAAATGAGAAGTTGGAGGTTTGCTGTGTTCTGGAGAGACCAGTTATTTTGAGAATCAGTCATGGGCTAGAAACATAGAGAGCTATGGAGGACTAATGGTTCTCAGAGAATCTAAGGTTCTAAGGACCACCAGTTGTTGAAAAACTGTCCTGACACGTTGCCTGGGATAACAGTTACATGTTTATGACCTTGATATAAATAACTGTAGGGTCCTATTCGATGAACTGCAAGGGAAGCTTAATTTCAGTACATTAACATTAAGCATTAAACATTGTCAAGCTGATAATTCATATTGATTAATTCTCCTAAATATTGTCTCATAAAAATACTGATTTACTGAATAAGGAAGGAGAAAAAAAATCTATTTGCATGCAGTCCTTATAAAATTTGAGAGCTTAATTTGTCCAGGGTTAATTTGAATGGCGAAAGAAGAATGTTCACAGATGGCAGAATCTGAGCGCAATATGTTTGCAGAAAACCGCAATCCCATCTCTAACTACACAAATGCACACTGACGTTAAGTACAGCCTTTGCCTTCAGATTATTCATGGACAGTAAGCACACAGTCATTCTGTTCTGGAACCGACAGCGGCGTAAGTGATACAAATGCAAATAGTGAACGGTAAATACACGCCGTGTTATTAAGCTGTACTCACTCACTCAGTCAGCTGGAGGCCAAATGTGACGCGAGGCGAGATCCTTCAGTCTTGCTGGTTTGAAGGAGGGCGGAGGAGATAAAATCAGATTTATAGCTTGTGGCGTCTGTGTGAAAAGCTGACGGATAATGAAAATGGACATCTGGTCATGTCAGTCTCCTGATTTTACCACGGTGCCTGGCATCCAAACTCAATTTGGCCAGGAAAGTCTAACGATGGCAAGTGTCATTGCTTGGATGGCTGATGGTATTGCATTGTGTGACTTTAAAAGTGCCCCTCTGGGGGGCCATAAGGGGCCATTTCCTTGCCGCTCTTTCATACACACTCTCCTGCCGGACACTTGCTGTGGATGGAGTTACAATAAACACGTTTCTGCTGCCAAGATGACAGCGGAGATTGAAGGGTTGAGGAACACGAGGTGAAATTGGAGACATGGGCCTATGGGGCAGGGTGACCGTGACCCCCTCGCCTGGTCCTCACTTGCAAAGCCAGTCTGAACCAAAGGACGTCTACATATTCACAGAAAACACACAAGAAAGGAAACACTTGTACTCGGATCGAAGCAGCGCTTCCTAGTAACAATAAGTGCTGTTTGCAAACAGCTGGTTTGTGTCTCCCCAGAGGTGACTGGCCTGTGGAGTTAGAGATGGTAGCACAGCCTCTATTTTTGAGATTAAATGATGAAACAAGTGACTTTGGAATAACTCCGCACTGTAATTTTTGTTGTCATTTACAAACACACTTCTCTCTTCTCTGGATAAGAAAATCATTACTGTGATATTGTGATGTCGCTTAATTAGTGAGGTGGTACTTTTCTAAAGCAGTATTTCACAATCGGGTCTTTGGAGACCCACATACAGTCAATGTTTGTAAAACGTGAACTGTCTGGTTGGTTTGGAGGGAACGAAAACACGGACAGACTGTGGGTCCCCAAGGGCCGGGCTGGGAAACACTGGTCTAAGGGTATCCATAGTCATGGTTCCAGCTGGGCGTCACAGTGAGCCCGGGTCTATCGTAGCACAGGGCCCAGGACACCCTGGATGAGATGCCAGACCATCGGCAGGCTTGGGCAATCAAACAGTACGGGCAGTTTGTACCCAGAGGAAACCCACGAATAAGGGGTGACGACATACAAAACCAGGTGTGGGATTAAAATTCATAACCTCAAAAGTGCAAGATCACAGCCACTGCCCAGTATGCCACTGGATCCATACTTAAGCTTAGTGTCACGATCTGCCGAGCCGGGACAGGGGAAGCAGGGACAAGACTCAAGCGATTGGACAACACGGGGTTTAATGGAGAACGGAGAACAACACGCAAGGTCAATGACCGGACTGGGGAAACAAACTGAAACGCGGACAAATACATTGAACAAATGACAGCAACAGGATTCCACACGGGGTGGATGAGGGGGTGTGGCACACGCGAGGATCGGACGAGCGGGGCAGGACACACAGCTTACCAAAGCAATTATATACTAGCATTAAAACCTCAAATGCAAACAGAGTTGAGTTGAGTTACTGGAATCAAGGACCAGGGGCGTAACTATAAATTCTGGGCCCCTGACAAAATGTCACACTGGGCCACTTCTGTATGTTTTTCCGACTGAAAGGGGGGAGTGGTTCACAGACTAGGCCCCTGTAAAGTGCCGGGCCCTCTGAGTCTGCCAGGGTATCCTGATCCGTCCAGTGCCCCATGCTGAAGATAAATGTGGTCTAGAGGCAGTACAAAATTAACTGGAAAATGCTGCCACCGTGATGAAGCTCAGGCAGCCAGGACAATTCCTTTCAATGTCCACCAGAGGGCAGCATTAGCACAAATCAGAAAACTCATAGCTGGAATCCATCCAGATTTGAAGTCAAAATTCTGTTGTCTATTTTTAAAGCGGTAATTAAAGCCACGAAGGTGTCTAACACTGAAAATTACGAAATGCTTTAGGCTTTATGCCTTGGAACAAGTGAATAAATGTTTGGCGTGATTTATTAAGCAGTTTGGAGTGGCTGGAGCAGGTGCTGGGTTGCCTTGGTGTGGTCTATGGTGGTATGTCAGAAGTGCATTCTCTATAAACTTCACGGGGGCTGTCTGTGATAATAGCTCATCTTTCTCGGTATTGACACCTGACCTTTCTTTGTCAAGGCTAATCCGCTAAAAATACACGGGGAAGCTGCTGTCTTGGAACAGGCACTCGAGTCTGGAATCGCTAGCTTTTTTAGCATCCCTCTCGCTAACAATGCACAAACAAAATGATCCCTGGTAGACCATTGTCTCGTAGGTTATAAACCTTTACCGCATGCCGTCAGACGGGCAGTTAAAAGAGAATCTGGTACATTGTGGACTGTAAGTTAATAAGACTCAAGTTACACATAGCATTATTTATTTATTTATTTATTTATTTATTTATTTATTTATTTATTTTTAACTCCAGCCAGCAGAATTTCTAACAACGCGGTTAAAATTGCACCCAGGAATTAAGGTGGGTTCTTAAGGTGGGGCCCAACCTTCAAACATCACTCACAGTGTTATTACAGAGCACAGTATGAATTCTGGACAGTTTCTGTCACCAACAGTGGTTACTGCTAACATTCTGATGAAGGCAGGACAAAGTTTAGAGCTCTTTTTATGGGCAGAAGAGCTACCTTGTCTCGAGTATTTAGCAGACAACTTTGCCCAAATAAGCCTCAATAATAAATTATGACTTTATTTTCCTGCACATCTGAAGCGTTTTAATTTTCCTTTTGTGACTATTATTTGGAGATGAACAGTATCCAATATTTACCTACATAGTTTTTATGCATTAGCCCTGGATTTAGTGCGGAAAATATAGTTTTATTTAACTATTAAACCGTCCCCATGAAGTGGATGTGCATAATTTTCTATTCAGAATTCTTAAGAGGAAGCTCCCCAAGGTCAGTATTAAGTTACTGCAGTCAGTCATAATTCTGCTTATATTCCGCTGTTAATTAATGAAGGAGACACAATATAAGGTCAAGCGCTGGATTATGCAGGGATTTAAATGAAATCCAGCATTTGTTTTAGCTTTACGAGCGATGAGATGGATTTTAGCACTAATTTAATGACTGCTGTGCTACTGACTGCATCTCATGACGCTCGTCAGCTGGGATGTGACAGAAATGCTTTAGTGTTTATGAATCTGGCATGTAGCATTTTAGCATTAGCACAGAGTAGTACGAAATGACAACACGTCTTTGTTATTGTGTGTGTAGCTAAGAACAATGCGGAGGTTCACGTGATTGGTCCGTGAGAAGGAGGCCTCATATTCATCTTTGGAAGCTGCATGGTCTTTGCACGTGGTCTTTGCACGTGGTCTTTGCACGTGGTCTTTGCAGAGCTGAAGGCCAGGACTTGGTCTCTCACAGATGGGTGGGCCAAATAACCACTGGCGCCCCCCTCGTACTTCCCAAGTCGGCGGACTAGCAAGATAAGTACTAGATAAATACATTTTAAAGCTTGCCTTTCCCCTTTTTAAGTAACAGGAAGTCTCCTTTGAGTTTGACTGAAACCAGAAAAAAGCAAATTGACACACTCTTTCATACACTCATCTGAAAATGTAATAAAAGGACAAAATCTGAAATCGATATTACATGTGGGTACGATGAAGAGCACGTTCAGCCTCGGCCACAAGCTTCCTGTCATTTTTCTGGCATTTTCCACATGTTTTGGTATTACCTCGAAGAAAAGATATTATCAGCCCCAGACTGTACGTGTACAGATTGCGGACTGTGTGGAAGGATACTGCAGACTGTCCAGGAAGAATTTATCTAAGCTGATTTTTATGGGGTTATATGACAAAAAAATATAACTGATTGTCGACATATAGATCTTTTTGGACTAAAAACACACGCACCCATGCAAACATGTACATGCACACATACACCATGTAATACGGTGAAATTATACACACGTCAGAAAACATGCAGTTCTAAAGGTGTATTGATGTAATCCTACCAATGATAGCAGGACATAAGGCCAGGTTTGGGCAGGAAGCTTAGGGACCTTGGCATCATGACCCCCCAGGCTCTGACAGCCATATGTCCCACAACTAGATTTGTTTGAACTGGACTGAGTTGAATTGAGGCTTTAGTTGCCTTGTGCACTAGTACAGAAACACCAACTACACTGGAATTCTAGCAAGGTTCTCTTTTAAATCTCAAGATTTAAAAAGAACAAACACGATTATTCAGGTCTAACTATACAATTAAATTATTAAAAAGATTTAAAATACGAACAGTGTGCGTAAATGATTGATAAGTTAGGTGCCTTGAGTGTCAGAGGCAGTGATCAAGCCCAGTTTCACTATCGGGGTCTTCCCCGTGTTCTGATTCCCCCTGGACAACAGCGGTGAAATTGCTTGTAAACTCACACAGTTTGTGAAAATAAAACGCCACGTAAAGTTAAAATTAAATAAAATGTGGTTGATTCATCTCTGTGTTTGTGTGGTCGTTCAGATGTGAAATGGGGAGACACGCCGAACTGCGGCAGAACTGGGTGCAAGAAAGTGATATTAAAAATAACATAATATTTTAGTGTGCGAGAGCAGAGGAAGGTGAAACGACGCTTGGAGACCGCAGGGGAGCCGGCAGAATAACATTCCGGCCAAGGCTGAATATAGAAAGGACAGATATTTGGGATTCAGGTCAGGAATATTGATTTTTATTTATGAGTGACACCATTCAATCAAAAATGCAATTTCAGAGCAATCGATACAACACCGGCCCCCTATTCTTTCACAGTAATTGTTTTTGTGTTTAGGGCTCGGAGGTTGGTGCGATGCCCGTGGCGCGTCGCGAAATAAAATCCCGACGAATGCCTTCCGATCTCCCGACAGGGTCTCGTATATTTTTTATAGCTTCTTTAATTCATATCGCTGAATCGACATGAACGGTGAGGGGGGGGATTTCCGCCGCGGGGGCATATCGCTGGGCTGTACACCAATACAAAGAACAAGAACAGAAAGCCAAGAAAACACCAAGAACGCTTTACAATCTGAGATTTAACTTAAAAGGAAAGACAAGACAAGATCTGTACACAATGAGACCATGCGTTCGACATCCATATCTTCTGTGGTCTGTCAAAGCCTAGTCTCAGCCAACAGAAATGGCAGCAAAAGTGGAGTGAAGGACCTGGAATTTTACCCAAGTTTTCATGGCTAAGTCCCAGGAGGGCATTTCTGTTGTACCTCTGAGAGAGTTGCTTGGGTAGAATTACTTGAGGACAACATCAAGCTGTAATGCAGACGAGGGAAAATTGAATACGGAGAACATGATGGAGGAAGACATCACGTATAATCAATGATTGACAGTTCTGAGCCTGTAGTGGGGGGGCATGAATAGTCAAAGGGATGGTAAAAGGTTTTCCAAAGAATTATGACACACGTAACCACACATATGTCTGCATGTGTCTATATGCTATTATTTTACTGGGTAAAACTGGTCGATGACCGTGAACTGGTACCTTTCACTGGGCAGCATTAAACAGCTTCTTCCTGCCCTCCATTCCTGACATGGCCTCCACGTTCTTCCGCCAGTCTGTCACCTCCTCCCTCTGCAGACACCCCAAGTTTAGAGTAGAGCTCAGTGATATTGCTGAACAACTTGAAAGATATTAGCGTATCGAATAGCCTGACTTTGATGGTAACTCCAGTCTGTATTTCTTAGTGAATGCTAGCAATGGTCTTGCACTTCAAAAGCAGAACTAAATCTGTGTGAATCCTGGTCATATTTTTTTTTTATTCCATATGACGTCGACGCTCTTTATTAATTAGCCATATTTTTTCCACTCTGGCCATGAAAATCTCCAACTTTTACAATCGCATCAGATACTTCAGATGCCAGCTAACAACAGACACGGGAAACACAGTAGCCCTTAGTGGTCAGACTGACCTACACCATTCCTGACTAGCTCACCTTCTCTTCCTCCTTCTTGACCGTCTTGAGGTTGGCTTTGAAGTCGGCCTTCATGAGCTTGGTGTCGCTCAAGGCGCCCAGCATGTCATCAGCCGATTTCTTCACCCTCTTCAAGTTGGGTCGCTTCATTTTGCCCTTCAGATCTGCGATCTTCTGACACAGGTTCTCAATCTGCCAGTAAGGAAGACTCACACATTAACTGGGTAAAAAGCAAACCATTTCCTGCTACGGCTTCAGATGAGCTGGTTCCCAGTACCTCCTTGTCATTTTTGGCCACTTTAACTTCGATGTCGTACCGTGCTTCATCTACAATATCGATGTTGCGGTACAGTTCTTTACAGAGTTCCTATGAAGAGATGAGATTGGAGGAGATGCAGCAGGTGTTTACAGATCCTTATAGCGAGATTCATTTCCGCTCTGGCTATTTGCCCCCTTGGAGGTCCTTCGAAATGCTGGGGGTGACTTTACATGAAGGTCGTCTGTTCCATGGACCATCAGGATGCCCAGTTCTGTAGAAGAATGCAGCTGGATCACCTACCTGCAGCTCCTTGACTGACAAACCGGCCAGCTTGAGAGGAGGAACCCTTTCCTTCAAGGTGCTCTCCCTCTCCATCTTCTTCTCCTCCTTCTCGGCCTCCAGCATGGTTGCTGCCTTCTTCAGCAGTTTAGACTGTCAAGAATGAAGCATGTGGCCAATGAAGTTCATCTGCACATTATACACTGAGATTAGTGGGGCCCTCAGTTATGATCAGTATCATATTCCCCCTGTAGGGGGAGCCATATTGGGGCAGAGTGCCACATTCCCCCTGTAGGGGGAGACATATTGGAGTGTAGTGCCACATTCCCCCTGTAGGGAGGGAATTCTACATTAATTTATACCACTATCATCAATGATATCATACACATATTTACTATAAAGCGGTTTATGCATTTTTATGTAGTTAATTAAGGTATCCAGTGCATGGTAATGTTAAGGTAACAATGCTTAAAAAGTGTATCATTTGGCCGTCTAGAAGAGTTTCCTGAATCAACATGCATGGGTGAGTATATGTGGCAGCTTGACCAATCAAAAAGTAATATCCCAAAATTATGCGCGATACAGTAACATCAGTGCGTCCTGAAACCTCACCTTCAGCTGAAGCCGACGTGTGGCTGAGTACTTCGATTTTTTCTGAAAGAGAACGTGGCAGTGGTTCAGTTCAGATGATGCACTTCACATTCCCACAGACAGGAGGCGCCAAACTCCGGTCTTCGGTTGCTACAGTGAACGTGGATTTCTTTCCGCATAGACTCTAAGCTGCTACGTTGTCATTACAGGGATTTTCACCTGTATACATAAATTCTGAAACAGATAGCCGGAGTTAGGTGCCCCCAACCTTCGAACGTCAGGCTGTTAAGAAACAAAAGTATTAATGGCTATAAATTAGATGTTAGCCTCACTGATTAATCACTAAACACATAAACAAACGAATCATTTTCCAGCATCTTATCAGGCATGTCACACATCACTTCAATTGTTTCTTAGGATTAACTTTTAATAATGTCTTTTGGAAAGCAACTGATATATTAATATTAAATGGTACTTAAATGACTGAGTAAATTATTAACTTAGAATAAAAAACAAACTGGTCTATAATTGAAAAATAAGCCCATCTCACCGGTCTGTGGATAACACAGAACAAACGAACAGAGAATGAAACAAAAAGAGATTTTTACAGCAGATCAACAAGTCATTCTTTAATTAAGAAATTAAACAAACTTTTATGACTGCAAGTACAAGCCTTGCTCTATGGTTCTTACCCCTCAGACATGGTGATTCCAGATTCTGTCCTGAAATACAACAAGGACCGTTTTTGTCAGTCTATGGTCACAGTGCTGCAACAAAAGCTGGACGTCTTGGTCTGACATGTTAATGACATTAACCGAGTTCCCGTGCTCGGGGACGGGTGACGTCATTCGTGCACTGCTACGAGGGGACAGCAGGACATGACCGCAGCAGTTCGTGAGTCTTCCCACAAAGCTAAGCATCGCCTCTGAAGAAGACAGCCTCTCTCCACCCCAGTTGGAAGTCCCTTGTAGTGCATACATATTTCTGTCACACATTTCACATCGTGCTCACGACGGTGACATCCTGGCAGATACCTGCAGCGCCCAGTTAGGGGCGACGGTACTCTAGCGTGCGCATTTGCCGAGCCGTTCCGCTCGTGGGCGGCCTCATGGATTCAATCTGGTGAGTACCTGCTGTCACCTGACCTTCACTGGTTTTGAGGCACGTGTTAGAAGCGTCAGACGCTGGGATGCAAGCTTAGGGCTAAAAATGCTATATGGCCAGTGTATAGGTGATCAGGATCAATCAGCTACTGTTATTGCCTAAATCCCTTCGCCAGTCACCCCAGGCGGACAAAGACGGCAGGTAATTACTGAAAGCACGCAACCACCCTCCCGAAGGCGCGCAGTTTGTGCGTAGAAATGACTGCAGAACTGAGTCCCGGAAAAATAAAGGCGCGTGACTCATTTTCTTTTTCCAAAAAGCCGTTGTCATTAGCAACACGTTCATACAGTTCCGCCATTTGATTTGTTTACTGTGTCTCATCATAAACAAGTGTTAGCTCGAAAAAGAAAAGAGGCCAGCAAGTAAAAATCTAAAATAGACTCCAGGCAATCACAAATTTCCCAGCAAAGACGTCATACCTTATCAAACAGACAGATATTTTTATTCAAAAGCGATACCCCTGTGAAAATACAATGTCATTCGCCAAACTTAATAAATTGTCTTGACTAATATCTGTTAGAACAGAATGAAGGATATTCTACGTGTTTATTATTTTGGGTGTAATTTATTTCCGCCACTTACCCTCTGGTGTGAGCGAACGAGCTGGCTTGTGGAAGAAGGAGATGGAAGATGATGTTATATGTTACTTTGACTGATGGCTTTATGGGGTCCTACCCGCCTGTGAAAGTAGGCTGAAACACTCCCCCTAGCCCCCTCCCCATCCCCGCTTGCGCCAGTCATCCTGACCCTTGGCACACACACCACCCAAATGCGTTTGAATGATCGCTCTCCTTGAGTAGCCTTAACCTTTGACCCTGACCTTTATTCATCCTACATACAAGCTATTTACTCGTCCCGGAGGATTGTGCTGCTAGTTTAAGAATATAATTCTCAATTTTTAACATTGGATAGAAGCACATAGAATAAGGTAAATAGTCAAAAGCAAGAGAATTCTAGTTGGGTAAGAAATTACAACCCAAATGACTTGGGTTCCTATTTTAACCGTTAAATGTAGCATGGACATAAAAACATGAAAGTGTTTTGTGGCTGTGCAGTAGTTTATGGCACTTGGCTTGCAAGCTGAGACCCTTTTTTTGGCTGAACTGAGATCCTCCACAAAACGATCAGCGCTAATACACAATGAATTGATGGTCCAGCACAATGCCGCCATGTCCGCAAATGGTGCTCGTGTCAGACACTTGGAGGGAATCCCGAAAGGACTGAGCAGATAGATCACTGGAGAAATAAAATCGAGGGGATTCTCAAATTTATTGCGCACCCGGTCCAGTAGAGGGCAGTCAATTCGATTGCGCTTCACGTACTGGTTCTGGGAGTCGGTCCCGTTTCCATTTTTTTTGCATTAATTGCTATGCTTACGGTTATTCCTACGTCACATAAAGGCTCGATAACGCCTAAATGCGGTGTGCTATCGTACTGGACGCAGGAGCGCGTCCGTATAAGTCTCGGATGTGGTTTATGTAGCGGGTTTTAAATAACAGGAACAGGTGTCTGCGCGCGTTGACGCAGTCCGAGTCCTGTTCTCTATGAACTCTATGCGGCGCGTCCCCGAGAACGAGCCGCGTCCCGCGACAGAGACATTCCACCTTTGTCCCCGTGCCTATTTACTGGTGCGGTGTCCTCACGCTCTCTTGCATGTGCAGAAGAGGGCACACATGCACAGCACGCCTTGCTTGCTGCTGGTGACCTGCACTCCGCCCACGTGCATGCGGCGATCAGGAGGTGCTGAACCTCCCCCAGCTCACATGCCTGTTATTTCCTCTATTTCATCACGCGAGAGGTTGGCCCGAGGTGACACGACCGTGTGGAATAGATCACATTGTTCCTTGGTTAGATCAGGGGAAAACCATTATATTCATTTAAAATCAGAGCCGGGTTTACGTTCACAGTACATTGTTAGCACAGCGACACGGTGAATCAGGTGTCACATTACTCATAATCGGAATACAGCTGTTGTTTTTTTTGTTATTTCACAGTAAAAAAGGACAACACTGTTCAGGGAAATCCTGTGAAACCCAAATAGGTTGTTAGCAGACTGAATGGAGCTCCAGGCAAAGCTGTCGCAGCTCGCTTTTTTAAAGGCATCTCATCTCAACTGCTTCACTGACTGGTTGCTTGTGTGTGACAAAAATGCGCAATTGTCACGTAAGTTCCTGTAATGCCGCTTAATGGCATATTGGATGTATCCGAGGCCGCAGCACATTTTACCATTTTATGACCGGGTTGTGAATTAAAAAAACATTTCTTAGAAATATGTGGATTTCTAAAAGTGCTAGAACGTGTCACGCCTCGCCTCTCCCTGGTGCTTCTGACGGGCTGATTTGAGTTACAGTAATTGGATGAATTTCGGAGGTATGAATGGCCCCCCCTGTTGATCAGCTGGGGAGGCGCTCGGCTCTTCTGCAGAGGAACCTTGGAGGTGATTGAAGAGCTTCTGCCTTTTACTGCTGTAGCTGATATTCGCACCCAGTGCTGATGCTCATAAACATAGGTCACAGTTATTTGTTTTAATAACAGTGTTGGATTAAACAGTTCTCGATGTTACAGCATCACCATCTGTCATAGGTTAGGCAGGCAGCTCGATGGTACAACAATCCTTTCAGAGATTTCAGTCTTTCTCAATGAGAGAGCACAAGTGTCTTTCCTTGGTTAAATACCTTACCAAATGGGTCAACCACAGCCCCCGTCTTATGTTAAATACCCATCTAAAGGGCAACTCGGCTGAAATCCTAATAGTATATTTACCTTAATGGTACAACATAAAATCCCTATTTGAAACGAGTAAAAGCAATTTCCAATTCTTTATTTGTATTCCTACCCCATTTTCACTGTTCCCATTCAAATGAAATGCTTCAGAAATAACTATTTTTTTATTTTAGCTGGGATTTGAACATAATGAATGTCCCATGATTAACAATGCTTATTTACTAAGAAATAAATGGTTCTCCTTTACAAAGGGGTGCGATATGAGTAGAATGACCCAAACAGAAGATCACTTCTTATAAGTCCCAAGGGAAAGAAGCAACTGCATATGAAAAGCGCTTTACCTTAATAGATCTGCGATATTCACTCCATCACTGCCTGCATCACATTTAGACGGTGCAGTTTAATGGGGAAATCAGCTGCTCAAAGGACCTGCCCAATCACCCATGTCCCGCCATCAATAAGCCACCGTCGCCGGTCGAATATTAAATTTCACACATCATTTTGTACTTCGGTGAGCACAAACACATTTCCCTGTTTTCATATTTTAAAGCACTAATGAAATCTTTAGCAAACACCAGGCTGGTTATACAACATATTTTACTACAGTCTGAAAGGCTTCCCGGAGGAAGAGGCCAAATTATCATGGCTGAAAGCTTCGGAAACATTTATAGGAATGAGGTTTTTCTTGGGCAAAAGGCAAAGAAGCAATTCCATTATGCACTGATCTTACATGGCTAGCGGACTTTAATTTTGAGATCTGCACTTTTCTGTTCTGTCCTGCCTGATACTTTCGCCAGTGATTAACTTTTCAGCTTTATTCCGTGGCTGGTCTACACTGGTTCTACATGAAGACCACATTTCTAATGCTTCTGTTTATTCACATTATCGATGTGTGCGTCTCCATCGCCTTTGCGCTGTGCCACCTCAGAGTTCCACAAGGGGGCGAAATTCCTCTGTGCTGCTAGGTTTATAAAAATGAATCGTCCGTTGCCTAACTGTGCGGACTGCGTTTGGTGTTTGCTATAGCATTTTAATATGTAAACGTGCCAAATACAAGTGCACAGTAAAAATGGAAAGAGAAAATCCCACACAGTTACTGCTGCATGAATTCCGTGCTCCAAAAGGACATTGGATTTTGGAACCACTTAGCTAACAAAACTGTTTAATTAGTTTGGCCAGGACCAACAATAGGCAGAGAGGGCATCTTCTCATTACTACGACTGGATTTCCTGTTTAACACCACTGTATTCCAAGTGCTGTACTTTTCAATTCATCATGCCAGACTTCAAGGAAGCCCATTTATATATTTACATTTCCATTATATTAGTTGTGTGGGAAATTTCCAGCAGAGAGCTGAACCCCGCAAGTCTGCCAGAAATGGTACGGTCCTCCGCACTGTCAGTGGAGCTGATGATGCGTGTGGAGCTCGCATGTCTGGATGGTAGCGGCTGAGGTCAGCAGTCGTGTACGACTCCTCGGCTACTTGTTGCTCGGCCGATTCCTCGCGCCCCTCCCCCCGCGGAAAGTGCTGCCTCTCTGCTTCTGGTTGGGGAGGGTCTGTGAGGGGTGTACTTCCTGTGATGTTCCTGACTGTGCCTCCATGATACACTGAGCGACCTCGCCGGATACGGCACAGGTGGCTGCAGAGGTTCTCGTCGCTATGTGGAGCACCTCCTTGACAACAAGGCGATATTGACAGAATCACCAGAAGGAGGCGCCGCACGAGTTGGTGATGCAGTCCGGAACGTGACCTTGAAGATGATCACAGTGGTACTGCTTAACAGACATCAGGAACTATTACTCACCACTACATCTGACAGTTAACACGTTACTCGGAAGGTATTAAAAACCCCAGAATCCGCCTGTGAGTCAATAGTGAAATATGGACGTATTTATGTCTATTACACGGCACACACATATATAATAAGAAGTAAAGAAGCGCCATTATTTGGGCTAAGAAGCCCAATGTGTCGGTTGGCTGGATTCTTGCCTATAATTACCTTATCATTAGCTAACGGATTTAGCCGGAGCATGTTGTAAAGTGGCAGCGCGGTGAAATAGCTACACCTGTGGCCTGCCTTATCGGGTCGGCCATGCGTACGTCTCTCTCCGCGGGACTCTAAGTCATCAAATTGATTTTTAATTCGTTCGGGCTGAGGGCCTTGGCCGTCCCTGTTAGGCCTGCGTGTGCACTGTGTCTCAGTGTCGTTGGCGAGGACCGGCGAGGACCGGCGGCCGCTTCAATGCAGGGAGCCGCCAGCACCTCTCAGCATCCACCGAACCTCGGCAGGGGACACTGAGCACGCCCGTGGGGGGGCAGAGGGCAGACCCACTCTCTCATATAACTAGTCTTTCATTTCCTGTTTGCTTTAGACAGGTGGTTCTTTCAGTGGGGCACGGTCACAGAGGTCTGACTACCCCGGGAGTCCCTTCTATCTTACAACATCTGACTCGATCGTCATTATTTCCTGCTCTGAATGAGACGATCTGGCTAAAATCAGGTTAAATGTGACCACATTAAAGCACCAGCTCCCATAGGATGCAGGCTTGGGTAAAATTTGATTGTGCAGAGGGCGCCCCCTGCTCATCTCTAAAGGAATTGCACTGATCCATGTGAAGTCGAGGGTATGGCTCACAGGTCAGTGACATGGCCTGATGAATACCCAATGGGAGCGTGAGGGGTCTGATGAATACCCAATGGGAGCATGAGGGGTCTGATGAATACCCAATGGGAGTGTAAGGTGCCTTATGAATACTCAATGGGAGCATGAGGGGCCTGATGAATACCCAATGGGAGTGTGAGGGGCCTGATGAATACCCAATGGGAGCGTGAGGGGCCTGATGAATACCCAATGGGAGCGAGAGGGGCCTGATGAATACCCAGTGGGAGTGTAAGGTGCCTTATGGATACCCAATGGGAGCACTGGGGACAGAGCGTATGCCAGTTAAAACCTCATAAGGCTAATTCAGGCTGCTTGGTTGGTCCAGTCACCGTGTCCCTGTCACTTGGGCCCCTAACCCGGGCTAAACCTCCCCATCCTTGCAACATCCTTCATCCTCACATGCTCAGTTTCCTTTATCTGTGGGGTGGGCATGTATGACTCCCTCACCCATATCATGCTTCGTAACCCCCCCAAGCAATGTATCTGCCCTCAGAACACGGGTTCCGGAGCACCAGGTCCCGTAGTGTCGGAGGCCCAAGGCTAAACATTCCTACTGAGTGCTAGTGTGTAAATCTGTCCCATCAAGTGTGTGTGTCAGAATGCATAATTTATCGCACAGGCTCTCTTGAAAGAGATTTTAGTTCATGAGTAGGTGACCTTGTCCCTTCTTGTCTGATATACTAAAAGTGCATTCATATCGGCTGTGTCCGGGAAATTATTATGTTAAATAAATATTTGATGTTTGGATATCAAATATACATAAATGCAACAAACTCGTTCATGTTTTCTCTTTCCTGTGTGTTCTTGAGATGGGAAATCAATAGCAATCCTTTTTGCATGACGGGAAATTTGACTGGAATGCATCTCTAACATCACATGTGCCTTCCATTTAAATCAAGTGCAGTCCTAAGACACGCACAGAGGAAACGCGAAAACTACGGCTGAAAGGGGAGATGGATGAAGAGGTGTTCCTCAGAGCCCTGCGCTGGGACCTTCAGTTTTTACTGGTGACTGTAACACTGTGGAGGACCAAATCAGAGCTTCATCCTGTCAATAGAGGAAATAGAGAAATATGACTATACAATAACCCCTTCACATCGGTGAGGGTTAGGGGCCAAAGATCTCTGTGAATGTGAAAATTCACCATAATATTTGGGCGCCCCTAACGTCACCCCAAAACTGTCTGCTAGCCTGAACGATAACATGTCCGTTTGTTATGAATTTCTAAACAAACTACAGTGCGGTACACTTTCTGCATGTCAAATTACTTTATCATTTGCTATAAAGACCTTTGGATACAATATACAAACCATTCAAATTATGCCCTTTGCAGGTACAAAGTCATTACCGTGCACACTGAGAGCACTACGTTTCGCGCTCATTATTAACGGTACTGAAAAGTTTAAAAGTTACTGCGAGAAACTTGAGATTGTCACAAAAACAGCTACCGTGAGTGAGGCTGGTTGCTGAAACAAACATGTGCATCGTACCCAAGCCAAGACATTTAATATTAAAAACATAGTATGTGCTTACACTGATAAATATTATGTATTACTATGATTTATCTATTGTGTGATTTTATGGGATTCAAACTGTTTTTTACATGCATCGCCTACATGTTTCTGTGATCTTTCAGCAAGTTCTAAAAATTTTCCTGTTTAACTATTCGGGATCAACTAGTTTTGTTTGTTTATTTGTTTATTTATTTGAACAGGGGCAGAGCACAATAGAACAATAACCTGGAATAGAACAAGGAAAGATGCATTGTACCAGGTTTTAGCAAGTATTGCTATTTTCCGCCCGTAATCCCTGAGCAGGAAGATGGAACGTTAAATTAAAGACAGAATAAGATGGTGTGTACAATACAGGTCATAAAATCTTACAGACATTTCATCCCCATATCCCACCCCATTTAATCGCTACAATTCACAAAGTTCAGGTTGTAACGCAAAGCTGCAGCAACAGAAGTTTTAAAGGCACAATCATTCTCGTTTTACAAAACTAGTTTGCTCACTGCAGCTCACACAAATATCTGCCAATACTGCATATCCCAAATCCGGAATCCCCCACTCCACCCCACCCACCGGCACACACAGCCCCACCCCACACACACATCCCCACGCCACCCCATACACACACACACGAATAAATATTCATGAATAGCCAGAAGCGCAAATGTCGAATGTCATTGTATATTTATTATTAATTCAATGAAAGATTTGCGGGCAAAAATTAGTTCATCTTCATTGATCTATTTATTCATTTGTTTATTTATTTTAAACGATCGCGTAGGTCAATGACATTAGCATCCATTAGAGCCTGGATATGGCCCGTGGATCAAATTTTACCCTGGTCTACTGCGAGATCTAACACTGTAGAAGTTCAAGCAGTCTTTTCCAAGGAGGATTTGAGAATAATCTGGACTGAGAAACGGCAAATGAAATCTGGCTCCGGTAAATGTACCGTCCCACATGCCAAGAATAGACACTTGAGAGGCATATAGTGTGAGGCCTAAATTAGAGAGACCAAACTCCCCAGCTTTAAGAAATTAACATCACATTCAAACTGAATTACTCCCAGAACAAATGCTCATTTTTTCACTCCCCGAGTTTGTACCGTAGGAGTTTTTGCTAAATTTTAGCTCAAACTCATCTGTTCTTTATCGATAATCTTTTGCTCCACTTGTTGTCAATCTAAAAATAATTATATTCCAAACATATTGTAAAACGATAATTCAGCTTTATTCGCATGAGCACGGCATAAATTTAACGGTTCCAGTTAGCATGGGGCCAATTCTTTTTAACCAGTGTGACAAGAGTTATTTAACTGGAGAATAATTCTTTTTGTTGAGTTTTATGTTTTTCAATAGCTGGCTTTTTTCTTTGAAGTTCTCCTGCAGTTCATTTCAAAGTTTTTTTTAAAGGATTTTTTTCCCTCCTTTTTTTTAAATCAGACAGCGGGTTGCAGTGAAGCTATTATTTTTTTGCACTGCATCTTCATATTTTCTCCTCATAGGAAGCCTGAAGTGTCTCACAGGACATCCAATGCCTTGTTTAATAGATTGGTGAATAAATCTGGACATTCTGGAGATTATTGTTGATTGTCAATGTTGCTGCAGAAATTTTTTGCAGTCGACAAACTTCATAAAGTTGGCGGGTAATTATAATTTTTATTCCAAATGGTATAATCAAGCCTCATGTTATTTTGCTACGTCTGAGAACATGAGTTGTGGGGGCTGCTCGATTTGGAAGTGTTATTTGTATAACACCTATCGCTTCAATTCCTGACGCCCTCTCAAACATTAAGAAACCCAAACAGTGGTCTACAGTTTAGTGCTGTGCAGTGCAGTGCTTCTGAACCCGGTCCTTGGGGACCCTGAGACAGTTCACATTTTCGCTCCTCCAAATCCTAGCAGCTGCCCCAGGATACCATAAAAGGAGGGACATAGGGTCTCATACTCCCAGCCTTCTAGTATGTTTCAATCAGGGCTGTGATTACCTGATAATAAGCTTCTGATGGGAATGTTAGGTTAGGCGGACCCTTTTCTGAGGGTTTTTGCCCCATCGCCGGGGTCACAGTTAGGTCAGTGGGATGGATGTCTGGCAGCCCAGGTGAGAATGTCCTCCAAACGGCAATGCAGTGCAGCCACGACCCTGGTGTGCGGGCTCCTGATGGACAGTGTGGACACCTTTAGCGCATGATGACACGCAGACTGCTCTCTCATCTGTGGATTCTCTTGCCACAGTGTCTCTTCCCTTGAGTCTTAAATCCTCATCTTCACTGTTATAGTGGTGGGAGGGTATAATTGGTCAGACGACATGGACATTCCTCCACATTCAGTAGTTACCTGTATTTGAACCTCCTCTGGTAAGATCAGAGTAAATGAAGGACAACGTTCAACACTCCTTATCAATGGGGAAATCATTCTGCTGACCCTGGGTTTCAAACACACAGGTATAGCCTTCTAACCCGCTGAGGCAGACACATGGAGAGATCTCACGGTCTAGGACCAAGATTATAAAACGTCACAGGGACTGGAACAAATAGGACAGAATATTGCCTAATACATACAATAGCTTGGTTTAAATGTGTGTCTATCTAGTGCTCCAGAAATAGAGGCTGTTCTGGTAAATAAAATCACAGCTAACCCATTCATTTGTTTCCTGTGGCAGAGGAGCAGAGGATGGTGTTTTTTTTTTTTAACCTAATAATGCATTTCATTACAGCAAAACTGCACAGCTCGCATTTAGCCAACCTGCGTCCAATACACTGACATGTAGTCCTGCGATCTGCAGACAGACACCTGTGAAGATCTTTCCAGAGAACGCCACGATGACGAAGGACTTCCTCTAAGTGATCCTGACACAAATATTTATTTCCTGCAGTGACCGTCGCTGAAATGGCATGTCTTTGTCTCTCTTGTCGCAATTCAATTTGCGGCACGTGTTTACACGACAGGCTCTGTAATGTGATTGTCGCATTTAATAAGAGAACGTCATCGGATCCCGGGCTGCAGAAATGAGCACGGCTGACGCCACGCTCCTTTGGGCCGTTTTTGCGCAGATTAAAAGCTTATTGATGGTTGTTTTTCCATCGGTACCGCTGTTATAAACAGCGACACTCATTCATTCAGACGGAGAGGAACTGAATGCATCGACTAGCGAGAATCCTCTGGGAGCTCATGGTGCACAGCAGAGAGAATATTTTAATACAAGAAAAAAATTAAAACATGAAAAGGGTTGATAAAAGAAAAATGTAAATGGATAAAATTAGTCACTTGGCAGAGATTTAACTTGGACTGGTTTATTCTGGTCTGCTGTCCAAAATCATGCAGTTAGGTGTTTCTAAACTTGCCATCGTGTGTGTGTGTGTGTGTGTGTGTCCTTCCTCCAATGAACTGGCATCCCATCCCACAGGACACGTGTTTACTGGAATGGATTCCAGTAACTCCCAGGCTCCCAGTGATACAGGATGCAGTCGCTTCTCATTTTACGAGTTTCAATAACGCCATGCATCCTGGAGTATGTTTTCTTGCCGGGCAGGTCATGGTTTAAAAAAAAAAAAAACACATGCAGCTTCAAATTAACAAAGCCAAAGTAGATATTTCACCACATTAACATTCAAAACATTTTTTAAAATGCTAAGTGTCTGCAGAATGAGAATTTTGCTGTGTACCATCTAGGCCGAGAATTTGTTGGTAATCGCTGTTAGATGGAAACTTTGGAGGCACGTGTGGCCTGGGTGGCGTGTAAATGCAAGCAGAGCAGCTCGGGAAAATCAGGAGCACTCCGCAAACGGATCAGCGGGATCCAGAGATGTCTATAAGGGCTGGGTTTTTGGAGATGTTTACGTTTCAGGGTGGCAACGGGCCAAAAGAAGACCTTCAATGTAAACAAATGCAGGATTCCTGCTTTGCTGGGGAGCAAACACCCACTTTTCACAGATTCTGGGCTAATATACAGGAAGCTCTGTACCCGGAAACTGATAAAATAAAGTGCACCGATATATAACCAATCACTGGCCGTTATGGAGAGCTAGAACCAATCAACACAAATAATTAGGGGAACCCGCCTCTCCGTCCCGAGATGCCCCTCCCTAAGATAGTTAAGTAGACAAACATCTTTTCTTGTTGTGCTTCTTCTTTTATCTGCCTAATAATGGGACAGGATGCAAATGTTGCCGTCCTCAAGCTACATGCAGACACGCATTATTTTAATGACTTTGCGCTACTGGGACGGTGCTTTCTGAAAGCATTTACAAGTATGATCTTCCGAAAGCCACCGGACTGGTCTGGAATTCTGCACACGTCTGTTGTAGGCAGAGGGGGTGGGCTGACAAATTTGACTTGATGGCAGCATGCTGTGGGATCATGGCAACCCCCCCCCCCCCCCACCGTCCCCACGCAGTCCCCCAGGTTTTGTGCTGCCGGCCAAAAATCCAGGACTGCTTACATCATCCCGGGATCAGTCTCCACCTCCAGACTTAACATGGTGAAGTCAGAGTTTTCGTGTAATTTAAGGTCAGCTGGCAGGCGTGCGGGGGGAGGGCTGTGCTGTGGCCTGGGGGGGGGGGCAAGACTTCCCTCATACCTTCAGGGCTTGATTCCTCAGGTTCTGCGCGTATGCAGTTTGCATGTCCCTGTTGTGCATTTTGAGTGCGCTGGTTTCCTTTCATGATATAAAAACATACAGTTTGATGATTCAGCATCTTGTTACCTGTGTGAGTGAGTGTCCTCTGATGGACTGGAACCCCATCCAGGGTGTCCCCTACCTTGTGTCCTGTGCATTCTGGGATAGGCTCCAGGCTCTCCATGACCCTGTACTGGGTATCTGGGTTACAGAGATTGGATTGATGGCTTTGCTGTTGAGTCACCATGTCCTTGCATTACCTCTCTTTACACACCTATACATGTTTTTAAAGGAGCAATAAAAATACTCTGTCTGTACAGGGATACACTGCATCTTCTATCAGGGATTTCAGTTAGGCGTGATGTCACTGTCAGCACTGGGGATGACCTGCTGGGTCTCCTCTCACTCTGGCAGGGGCCTCCCCTCAATTAACAGTCATTAAGTTCAGTGTGCTGGTGCTGACCTTTCACTGCCACCCCCCCCACTCCCAGTGCAAGTGAAACGAGGTATCAGGAAAATCACCACTGGTGTGCTTTTACTGCTGTGGCCCTCTCTGTGTCAGGGAATACTTGTGATGAGGATGCTTCAGCAAACACATGGCTTCGCCTGGCCCAATCACAGTGAACACACGGCATTGCCTGGCCCAATCACAATGAACACACGGCATTGCCTGGCCCAATCACAATGAACATATGGCTTCACCTGGCCCAATCACAGCGAACATATGGCTTTGCCAGGCCCAATCACTGCAAAAACATGGCTTCGCCTGGCCCAATCACGGCAAACATGCTGCTTCACTTGGCTCAGTCACAGCAAACACAAGGCTTCGCCTGGCCCAATCATAGCAATCATATAGCTTCATCTGACCCAATCACAGCGCCGCAAAAACTTAATGCCCGCAGTTTGGTGAATGAACGCCCTGATGCCTGACTCACATCTAGCTGCACATCTGTACTGACTTCATACATACAAAATACCCCCGTTGCACTGGGAGGGAGGTTATCCACACATATAAAGATTCCGTTGTTATTTCAAATTCAAAATTATTATTTATTGCTTCTCCAACCCTGGGTGTTCTACTGGAGGGACATTAATGTAAGGCACCTGCAATAAACATTGCGTCACACACGCAGGAAAGAGCAGGCAGGCCGTACCATGCAGTATACTGTGCTTTCATTTGCAGCATCATTTAAAATAATTCAAATGTCAATTTTAAACCCACACAGAAAAAAAAAACATCAGAAAAACGATCAGCAATAATAATGGATAAATACTAATATTACAATACGACTCCAGTGACATTGCCGGCTGTACTTCGAGAATCGAGCGAGAAGGCGGCTTTCTCCGGGAGCAGGAATGACCACGGAGATTGTGGGGGCTGGTATCCCGTGGCGACCATGTGTGGGGGGCTGATGCCTGCTAACGAGGGGGGGGGGGGGGGGGGGGATGCGTTGGGCAGCTGCGGAGAGCCATCATGCTTTATTTTCACGCAGAAAACCTCGTTGCATGCATTGCTTACCGAGGCTGCACGGGTGGCTTGTGTTTGAGGAGCAAATGGGCTGCAATTTTCGTGCTGAAATGAAATTATTGCAATGAAACAGGAGTGCAGGTGTCGAGCACTGGCCCGTGTAAATAGGCCAGTGAGCGGAGAGATCCCTGCGCTGAGTTTATCTAACGGGTCGCTGAGGCTGCATGGGGGAGCGGCATTGCTGCTGACCTCACTAATCTCCCCATGCGGACTGTCCGCTTCCTGACAGATGAGCGGAGGCCAGGCTACCCGCCATGCAGGGGCGACGAATAATCTCCAGCGGTTGTGTAGCTAGAAAACATTCTGTGCAGGGTTGGGGCTGCTTGTTTCGGGCCGGTGGACCCTCATCGGGAGCCCAACCCTTTTCAGGCTCGTAAGCGAAATTTGATTAACCTAGATATCATTGGTCGTTTTCCTTCCCATCCTGCCAGATTGATTCTTTGGAGTGCGCCCTCTGATGGCTGCTTAGTCCTAAGCAGCCGCTTCGTTCGCTTATGTCTGTGAGGTGTAGCTATAGTAAACTAGCCCAAGATGCAGATCCCTGATCAGCAGCAACACAACCCTATCCTCAACTCCATGATTTAATCACCTAGAGTTTAATCACCTGGGCTATGATGGCAGCGGTGGCAGCGCAGGGGCAGCGCAGGGGCATGGATACCCAGGCAGATTTAGGGGGCCAGCATTGCACAGGGCCCCTTGAGCAATGGGGACCCAAGATGACATTTTCCCAGGGGCTTCCTAATTTCTATCTATGCCCCTGGATGGTGGTTACCCTCGACAAGGACCATTACCACAGGTTTCAGAACTTAGTGGACCAGCTGTCCTGCCTGCATTGGTCATGACATCTGTCACACTGACTCTATTGAGTCAGAGCCAGACTCCATTGACTTTGACTCTGAGTCTTAATACTGTTTGAAGATATTACTGGTGGGCGGCACTGCTGTATCTGAGAGCAGAGTCTCTGCCCTGGTTCCATGTGTGTGGAGTTGGCATGTTCTCCCCATGTCGTTGTGGGTCATCTGTCCCGGATCAATGCAGATATTATAGGCACCAATATGAAAATCAGATTATTTAAATTTAATTTTGATTCCTTTGGATAGCCAGGGAACTTTTGTGGATTTTGAGTAAAAGAGTTTCGGATCTGAGGGCAGAGCTGGACTCTGGGGCTCTCTCCCTAATTAGCTTACCGCCGTCTGACATAGAGAGACATGCTTAATATTAATCAATCCCAGTCTGTGCTAAATTCTTTTTTTGGTCTGCAAATTAGTTCTGGGCATAGAGGGCTGTCAGCAAGATGGCATACTTTCATTTGGGAATGTTTTCCCACTGAAATCGAAATTCCGGAAGATAATAAATCATGCATCCCCCGGAAAGCCGTGACTTTTCCTTTCACGGGATATTTTTAACCTGAGATTAGTGATTGAATGTGTTACGGGGGCGGGGGGATACATTTTGTAAAAGGTTAGGGTGACTAAAGGGTTATGCAGAATTCACTGTCAGTTCACTGCAAGGGTCAAGGGCTTACATCCACATTTACATTTATTTAATAGATGCTTTTGTCCGAAGTGTCATACAAGTGCACCATTAAGAACATTCAGGGAGCATGGAGTCTTATCAGACTATTAGAGGAATTCCTGGAACAGGTGGATTTCTTGAAGGTGGAGTGGGAATCTGATCAAATATGGTTTGGCAGGTCACTCCATAATCGGGGAACCACACAGTCTGCCGCACGGATTCTGGGGTGGGGGGCTCCAGGGCTGGTGCTGTGTGATGAGAATGGGCTATTATCTCACACGCCCTGTGTCATTTTCACAGCCCTCACGCCGCCGCGGGACAGACTTTCCCCTTGAGCCAAGCAGCATTTGACCTTTTCCTCTGTTTAGAGGAAATTATTGCTAATGCCTTGCTACAAAACTGCAGGTAGAGCCTGCATCTGTACCTATAATGGTGAACCGAACACAGTGATGTGCCATCACTGTCCTGACACTGAACACAGTCACCTGCCATCCTGTGAGCCTCTGTCACTCTGACACTGAACACAGTCACCTGCCATCCTGTGAGTCTCTGTCACTCTGACACTGAACACAGTCACCTGCCATCCTGTGAGCCTCTGTCACTCTGACACTGAACACAGTCACCTGCCATCCTGTGAGCCCGTCACTCTGACACTGAACACAGTCACCTGCCATCCTGTGAGCCCGTCACTCTGACACTGAACACAGTCACCTGCCATCCTGTGAGCCTCTGTCACTCTGACACTGAACACAGTCACCTGCCATCCTGTGAGTCTCTGTCACTCTGACACTGAACACAGTCACCTGCCATCCTGTGAGCCTCTGTCACTCTGACACTGAACACAGTCACCTGCCATCCTGTGAGCCTCTGTCACTCTGACACTGAACACAGTCACCTGCCATCCTGTGAGCCCCTGTCACTCTGACACTGAACACAGTCACCTGCCATCCTGTGAGCCCCTGTCACTCTGACACTGAACACAGTCACCTGCCATCCTGTGAGCCTCTGTCACTCTGACACTGAACACAGTCACCTGCCATCCTGTGAGCCCCTGTCACTCTGACACTGAACACAATCACCTGCCATCCTGTGAGTCTCTGTCACTCTGACACTGAACACAGTCACCTGCCATCCTGTGAGCCTCTGTCACTCTGACACTGAACACAGTGATCCTGTGTACAATGACCTGTTACTGCATGCATCTCTGCATATTTGAGATTCACAATCAGGGACCTTTTAGTATTTGAAGGACGAAAATGTTCTTATACTTTAACGATCTCAGGCTATTGCATTTTTTAACATTATACAACAAGCAAAAAAACTCTGGGGAAATACTGTCCTACAAAATATACCCATAAGCTATAGTTTATTTCTTAACCAGACACATTAATAACTACATTATTGCATGTTGATTTATTAAGTATGGGACTAATTCAGAGATATCACACAATCTTCATGAATGTGTGACTTCCAGGGCAAAATTTCTATTGCCTCAACAAACCATAAAAGTGAATAATTACACTTTGAACAGGGCGTTCATGACTAATATGGTAAAATAAATGGAAGTAATCACTTTTTATGACATTGCATTTAATGGAGTTATCATTTATATATACAGATGATTGCCAAGAAAAACCTACATGGAAATAATTGATAGTGATACGTATTGAAATTTATGTCGCTGTTGCATCATAAATTGTCCTGTGGAGTCGCACAGGAAGCAGGAAGAGTTAAGCAGCATTTCCGTGCAACGCCAGTGCACTTCCTGACCATGATGATTCGTATCCGACGGCGAACGGGGACCAGCCGCTGACTCAAGTCCCTGCGGTGGGTAATGTCTCTTGACGCCCCCTTAAATTTAGCTGTTGGGTGAAGGTTAATGGAGACTTAATGGCAATCAAACTGGAAGCAGAATGAGTGTACAGATCAGCGTTCCTGAATGCTGCAGTAAAATAAAAACCTTTTTAATTAACTTCTGTAAAATATTCATTCAAGATAAAGACACGTTAGCAAATGGTAAGGTTATTTCGCCCCTTAGTCAATGAGGTCCCATTGCAGTGTGGCTAACATTATTATGCCATGAAGACAATATGCAATTTGTACACAATTATATAAAGCGATTTACATTACAAATGAAAACCATAAAAGTATCATTACAAATACTATGCATGTATACACAGTATGCCCACAGAGGTCCAAGATATGTCCATTACAGACACAGTTATGTAACCACTCAGTACATCTGTTACAGATACAGTGATGTAATTACCCACTGCGTCCATTGCAGACAAAGTGATGTAACCACTCAGTACATCTGTTATAGATACAGTGATGTAATTACCCACTACGTCCATTACAGACACGGTGATGCTCCAATCAATACGTCTGTTACAATACAGTGAAGCAAGCACTCACTATGCCCATTACAGATGCAGTGACATATCCGCTCACTACGTCTGTTACAGATGCAGTGATATAACCTCTCACTATGGCCATTACAAATAGAGTTATGTAACACTCACTACACCCGTTTCAGATACAGTGACATAATCATTCACTACGACTGTCACAGATGCAGTGACGTAACCATTCATTATTTCTGTTACAGAAACATTGATGTAACCACTCACTATGTTTGTTACAGATGCAGTGCTCTAACCACTCACTGTGCCTGTGACAGATACAGTGACATAACCACTCACTGTGCTTGTTACTGATGCAATAACATAACCACTCATTATATCCATTACAGATGCAGTGACATAACCTCTGACTATTTCTGTTACAGATGCAGTGACATAACCACTCACTGCGCCTGTTACAGATACAGTGACATAACACTCACTGTGCCTGTTACAGATACAGTGATGTAACCACTCACTGTGCCTGTTACAGATACCGTGATGTAACCACTCACTGTGCCTGTTACAGATACAGTGACATAACCACTCACTGCGCCTGTTACAGATATAGTGATGTAACAACTCACTGTGCCTGTTACAGATACAGTGACATAACCACTCACTGTCCCATGTTACAGATATAGTGACATAATCATTCAGTACGTCTGTTACAGATACAGTGATGTAACCACTCACTGTGCCTGTTACAGATACAGTGATGTAACCACTCACTGTGCCTGTTACAGATACTGTGACAGAGTCATGTAATCACACGCTATGTCTGTGTTCAGTCTGCATTGGTGTGACTGGCTGCATCACTCAGCCAGTCACTGCTTGGAGGAAGGTATGCGTCTTTGGCCTCTGGGAGCAGTGAGGTATAGTACACTCAGCCAGAGTCAAGAGTCATGGAGAAGCTAGCCAAGCCAGAGCCCATGGGATGTCACACCCGGAGGAGGCTGGGTAACCCCCGTGGACCAATGGTGCAGTCCCGCTGAAGCAGAGAGAAGCGAGTTATCCTGCTTTCCACTGAGGGGTTCGTGCTGCTTCAGAGCACTGTGTGGAGGTGTTTGTGTGGCCAGCCATAAATGTCAAGCACACCCTAGTGGGGGGGCGACAGCGATTGGGGAACCTTGGGCTTCCTTGGCCTGCTTTCAGCACCAGTGGCCAATGTGTGGTGCCATGATGAGAATCGGACCATACCACATATCCTGCCAGGAGGGGGGCAGAGGCTTAGACGACCTTTTCTTGACCAACCGCTAAACAGTGTGGTTTATCTTCAAAAAATAAAAACTGAAAAGAAGGCAGACAAATTACTGTGTAATAATACACAAATATAGCTGGTGTGTGTTCCTGAGCTTTAAAGTTGAGCTTTGATTAATCAGTTCCTCCTCAATACCTCCATCGCATATTTCTAAGTCAAATGGTGCAGAACAGTTCAATTAGCACGTTAAGCTAAAGCCAATTTAGGTTATCTTTTAAAAGTAAACTGCAGTTATTATAAACAGAGCATAAGCCAGAGGAGGCGAGGGCGGCCCACGAAATGTAGGATGAAATATTAATTTTTCTTTTTTCCTGTTTGAATTCGCCGCACAGGGGAGGAGATCCTGAACGTGGCACCGCTGACAGTGAAAGTCGGCCATCCCAAGGTGTGCGATTAATGCTGCACAACACGCCAGGTTGGAAGCGAGTTCATCTAGTGTAATCATTATTAGTATATGATATCTCATTAATTAAGCCATTAAAATGCACTGATCTACTTTTTCAGTTAACAGCTGCTGTATTAAGATTTCATTGATACAAGGAGCGATTTATCTTTGTGTATTTGATTTTGTAAAGAGAAGATTATCTAGTATATTCTTCTGGGGCAGTAATTTATGGTGCCAGTCCCAGAGCCATTCAGATATAGTTGTCTCAGATTTCCGATATAGATACATTTCTGAGCCGCGCAATAGGAGCCTAAAAGGATTTGAGGCAACTATGATATTTATATGGAAAATGTATATATTAATATTCTACATTTTACGTTTAAACAGGCAAAATGCGTGTATTATATTATTTTTCATCAACAGAGAATTTCTTTTTGACAAAATAAAGATATGGTGTGCAATATAAAAGCACATGTGTGTGTGTGTGTGTGTTTGTGGCGGGAGAGTTGGGGGGGTGGGGCAGTGAGATTATGATGGACACCCCCCAGCCTTCTGGACCTGAGGTAGATGTGAGCGTCGTCTCTTTATAATGCTGGAACACAGAGCTTATGTGCTGCTCTGGAATAATATGTTAATTAAAACAGCGACGGGCTTTAAGTGCAATAATCTCCAATTTATTCCACCCAGTCCTGGGCTCATATCATTACGTCATTAACTCCCTTGTCAACCAATGGAGGCCTGTAACATTTTTAAGGGGCTCTTTTTTGCCCTTAATTGTATTTTCCCTGCATTAACAAAGTTAACATCACCTACACCTTAGCTGTGTTCACCCGTGACCCTCTTCATGGACCAGAAGGTAACACTGCTAGAAGAAAACTCTGCTAAGAGCAGCCGTAAAAATCATAAAGGAGTAAACACATCCACTAAGTTTATAAGGAACACTTCAGCTTTTAAATTGCCTAAACAATAATAAACATACATACATACATCAACAAATATGTAGCTGTATTTATGTAAATAGTGCACCTGTACAGTGAATGGATATAATGTTTTTAACCTTTTCGAAACTGTCTCCCGTCAGCCGCTCTCCATTGACACGTGAAAAAAAGTCTTTCCTAGCATCAGAAACTCATTTGCAAGTTGAGCTGAGAAGACATTAGATCCGGAGCTGCCCGAGACCGCCCATCTGCTGACGAGAGTGTGAGCGAGAGGGCCAGCCATCTGTGCACGCTCCGTCTCCACGAGGAAAATAACAGGAATAACACATCCTCGTTTGTTTCACAAAAGGAGGCCGTTAGGAATGTTCCAGAACAGTGATATTCCAAAGTATCAGGGCCACCCAGGACTGATTTATTTCTCCTGACACTCCGGACCCCTGGCTTCCTCACGCACAGACCCCAAATAAACATTACCTTGCAGCTTAATGGGCAGCATCTTCCTGCACGCAGTTTATCGCAGGGAGATTTTGAAAGTCTCTCTGTTTTTTGTATCTGTAAAGGTTGCAGTTTTCAAATAAGTCTCCCCCCACATCACCCTCCCTCCCACAGTTTTAAGTTTTTTTTAAATTTTTTTACCTGTGCCTCTTTTGCAATTGTGTCACGCCCCAGTGTGTGTGTGTGTGTGTGTGTGGGGGGCAAATCTCTGTTCTAGAATACCAGTACCTCTGTTGTAGAATATGAATTTGACAAGAACTGGGAATTGAAAAGGACAAAGCAGCGAATAACCGAAGAGGATGTGGGAGATTCCTGCGCACCTGGTGACCTGGGCTACTTCCCATCATCCTTTAGCCTTCCTGCATTGACTTCCACAATGAAAGATGATGTCATCACATGATGCATTCTCCTTGGGATACTGGGGAGCCATATGATGCAAACAGTGCAGTGCTCAGAAGGTCCAGCTTCCCACCTGCCTTAATGATGGTTTAGTACATGGATCCATCCCGCTGTCATCCATAACTGCTCATCCAGTACAGCGTCCAGGTGAGCTTGGAGTCTATCCCAGAATGCACAGGGCACAGAGCAGCAGACACCCAGGATGGGATGCCAGTCCACTGCAGGGACATAGACATGATGGAAACATATTCACTTAGACTTCAGTACCAGTGTGAAATGCAGGAAGAACGTGATCTGCTTGCCTTTGGGCTGTGGACGACAAGCAGAACATTCATGGGAACACAGGAAGAACATTCCAGACTCACAGCCCAGGAAGTGAGAGGTTACAGAGCTAACCATTGCACCACAGCTCGACTTTAGGTAAAAATGCGGTTTCCTGAAATGCATTTATGTCCTTGTGGTAATTTCTCTACTTGGACACATTCCCTTAGTAATGGCTTAAAAGCTGGATCATATCACGCTAAACGCAGCTACGCAGCTTCCTTCATTTGGTTAGGTGCATTCCCAAATCACATCGACAGCTTTTGCAGACCTAAAATCTGATGGGAGAGATTGGGGCATTTGTATAAAAATGTAATGTACGGACAAACGCTTACAGGCAAGGGCACTTAATGCATGGGGTCACCCGGGCTGAAGCCCAGGGGCTTCCGCTAAAAAGGGGCCTCAACTAACCCTGTTAAAATTACTACCCCCCCTCACCAATCAACAACTTTTACAGTTGTCACCCCTGCCCAAACTCCCCGGGGTCAACATCTACACTGCTGAAGAACGTAGTAAGTAGGGCACAGGCAACTCAAAGCCCAGGGGTCACTTGCCATGTTGATGTGCCTTTGCTCAAAGGGGGGAAAGGTCAAACATGACCCCCCCTCCCCAAGGATACACAAAGATCACCCTCCCTTTCGCCCCAATGAAAACTACAACCTCAGATTACAGACACTCCAGACTTCACAACCTATCTGCTTCACAAATGCCCGGACTTACGACCAGCTCGACCGACAAGTTGGTATTGTACTCTGTACGAGAACTTTGGTCGTGGAAACGGCAGCGTGGTGTCTCACCCTCAAGCACCTTATCCCGCATCATTTATAAATACACAAAATGATATATATGGTGCAGAAGTGACCTTAAAGCATTATCTAAAGATGGATGACACAAACCCACTAACAGTACAGTTTGCTTGAAATATCGGTAAGGGGCGGCCCCTTGCTTATCGACAAATCCGCTTAACGACCTTGTCTGTATTCCTCTCATATAAGGTAATTACTTCTTTGAACATTTAACTTTAATCAGGTTACCAGCAACTAGCTCTTCAAAAAAAATTTTGTAGGAATGGTCGTTTCTAGTAAAATAAATAAATAAATAAGAATCTTTGTGGTCTTTAAAAAGAGGAAACAACCTTTTGGATAATTAGCTAATCTTGACGAGGAAGCAGATCATGCCTTCAAAGCAGTCAATACTGTACAACAGGACAGCAACGTAGCTGAAATACCCAAGGCCAAGCAGAAATCATTAGTTCCTAAGGGAACAAATGACTGTAGTAATTGGCATGTCACAGAGTTTAATTAACAGGCCGCTTTCCCTAGAGCCGCTATTGCTGAAGACGGCGGATACTGTATAACAGGTGTAAAGCTCAACGCGGGATCAGCCTGTACGCTGTAGGGCTTCTTTCTCCTTGAAATCGGTTTCCTTTTTTGCCAGGCAGACATAAGAAATGAAAAAAGAATAAAAGATCAGACTACGATAAGCTATCTGTGTACCTTTATATACTTACTGTATGACGAGATTGGATCTATATTCACTTTATGTATTGAGGAGTAAAATTATTGCAACGTAAAAGAGAAAATTGGCAAAATAACTTAAGATAGATTTTAAGGGGATGGCGTATTTAATGTTGTGCCGCCCCTTTAACAATGTGCGAGATTCCAGTGGGTGGGGCATCCTGTAAAGGTCACATGATCAGCTTGTTAAATGACACTCCCACATGCAGACCCCCCAGCGCAGCTGTAACGCCTACAGTGACCCCAATGTCAAGCTGAAATGGCTGGCTATTGTTTTAATTCCTCCACCCCCAACCACCAATAATCCCCCCCCTCATGTGTACCCCCATCCTGGTGTCACATGGCCCTGTTTGGCTGTCCCTCCTGGAGCAAGTGTGACACACACATCACAGGCGTCACACAGGGGGTGAGCCTGGGGCAGGGGGGCGTGGTTGTCATACCCAGCCGCAGAAAAATGACAGAATGCCATTATCTCTAGCGGTTGGCGGGTGATTTTGGATGCATCTTTAATGATCCCCCATTTAATGTGACGGGGGTGGCATGGTTGGGGTTTCGTGATGTCATCGACCTTGTCGCCCCTCACATGGACAGTCGGCAACGGTGCCTCTCTTGTACCTTCACACAACCACTGATGTGGCCTTCCCTCCCACGGGGGCTGGGAGCCTTCAGGGAGGTGATCCTATGCTGCCCCCCCCTTCCACCCCCCACTCTCCACCACCGCCACCCCCGCCACCACAGGACCTGGCAGACACAACGAGACGATGTCAGATTAATCTGTATCGACCGCCTGATGAACATTAGAACAACTCCAGTATTCTCCTATAATTATGTTCATGCCCGTTCGCGCAGCTGAGGGTGCTGAGCGTGGCTAATGCTTAACTTGACCATACTTTAATCCGCATACATTACATTCATATCTGAATTCATATTTCTTTCCTTCTTTCACATTCCATAACCTTTTACTACATGATCAATGAATAATTTCCATCCCCGCCACCCCAAGCACCACCGGTCTGGCTGTTTTCCCATTTTTATTTCATTCTCGCACATTTAAAAGCACCAACTTCACAGGAACGCCTGCATTAAAGATCACACTTTTCCAGAATTCATTAAAGGGATTCCGGAATACCGTTCCATGTTCCCAGGGCAAGACTCTGACAGACATTTTGGTAAGAATGTACTGCTGATCCTCACAAATGAAAGTATCAAACGTTCAAACCAAAGGCATTGAGGTTTCCTCACAAAGCCCCCGGCGCTATCGTTTTGGGGGATAACTATGTATCTTTTGGTTCTGGTTCCGGAATCCCATTGTTTGGGATCCCACTAGTTTGCTTGGATGGTCTGTAAAACATTACATACCTAGATATCACATTTATCGATTGCTGTTAAGAGTATTTCCTAATGCATACTGTGCATTGTATGTTGTAAAGACCATGCATAGAAAACAAATATATATATATATACACATATATCAAAACAAGATGTTACAATAGTGTAAATGAGGAAAATGTAAACCTGTCATGAACAAAATCGCAACAATTTTAAAAATGGCTGACCATGCCAGTCACAGTCCAAATGGCATCCTCTGCCAAATCTTGTCTGATTTATTAAGAGCTCTGCTGCAGGTAAAAGCAGCTGACAGGATGGGTGCCGAGGACGGTTCGCTCTGTTGGGCGAACTGAATCAGCAATGGGGCTAAGCTACCTTAGTTGTTGCCTAGCAACCAAAGAGGCCACAGCAGCTAACGACAGAGGGCACTGGGGTGGGGGTGTGGAGGGGGGGTAAGCCAGCTGTTTGGCGTGTCATTGCGGCAGATGAATGGTGTTTGTGATAACACCAGCGTCACTCCTGGCATCAAAAGTCAGTCCGGGCTTGGAGATTCCCTCTCAGCCTTGGTAATACAGATCGAATCTGTAGGTGGAGGCAGTGTTCTGTGCTTCTACATGATTCCAGAGCCATGTGCCTTTAGGGAGAAACTCCCACAGACAGTCCTTTTGTTTTGCTCCATCCCAGCTCCTGGAAGCAAAACCGTGGACTGTCTGGCGGGGAGAGCTCAGAAGGAGCAAAAACGTGGACTGTCTGGCGGGGAGAGCTCAGAAGGAGCAAAAACGTGGACTGTCTGGCGGGGAGAGCTCAGAAGGAGCAAAAACGTGGACTGTCTGGCGGGGAGAACTCAGAAGGAGCAAAAACGTGGACTGTCTGGCGGGGAGAGCTCAGAAGGAGCAAAAACGTGGACTGTCTGGCGGGGAGAGCTCAGAAGGAGCCAAAACGTGGACTGTCTGGCGGGGAGAGCTCAGAAGGAGCAAAAGCGTGGACTGTCTGGCGGGGAGAGCTCAGAAGGAGCAAAAACGTGGACTGTCTGGCGGGGAGAGCTCAGAAGGAGCAAAAACGTGGACTGTCTGGCGGGGAGAGCTCAGAAGGAGCAAAAGCGTGGACTGTCTGGCGGGGAGAGCTCAGAAGGAGCAAAAGCGTGGACTGTCTGGCGGGGAGAGCTCAGAAGGAGCAAAAACGTGGACTGGCTGTGTGTCCCCAAGGACTGAAAGGGGAAACACTGCTTTAGGAGATTACGATATATATGTGCTATATGTTAAAAAAAAGCCCATAATGGGCAAGTGGCTGTATAATTCCCACCCTCTTGTCCCACAAACTGCTCCACGGGAACTCTAAGTGCGATATATGGCACCTCAGTGACCTTTGCTGATGCCGGTATTGTGACACCGATGTTACTCGGGGTACAGCTCACTAAACACCAGCCTATAATGCTGGGGTCGGCGTGAAGCCAATTTCTATAGAAATGCAGGCACACGCAATGGGATGTGACCACCGAGAGGAAACGTGCCACATGTCATGCATTTCAGACTCGTGACGCTCACATCTCTCCATTCATCTGCTCTCCAATTTTCCATCTTCCCCGGCAACGCCGTTGTGTTGCTGCATATCATCAGCTGGACCAAAAATGATCTATCCTGTATCTCAATTATTTCTGCACCCATCCAGTGTTTCAGGAGCCTACTGTACCTCGCCAATGAATCCTTCCATCTCCTATACAGAGCTGAACTGTCTAACAGATTTGGATCTTTTTCACGGCCCGTGAAAGCATTGCTATTAGTTCAGCCTGAGCTGGTTGAGTCTATTCACCTGTCTAGGTGATAAATTCCGGTGCCTCTTCAAATGTGGTTTAATTGTGTCAGCCAGCTCAAGTAAAGGCCAGGGAAGGTTGTCTTTTTTCTTGAGCGGAGATAAAAGAAAGTTAACATTTGCTGAAAAGTGTTTTTTTTTCTTGGAAATTGAAATGAATGACCGAACTGGGGCGGAATGCTGAGCCACGGTCCGGAAGCCAGGTGGAACCGACCTCTGGGAGCAGGCGTTCCTGGGGAGGACGTTATCACGCAACACCAGGAAGTGACTATAAATAGCCGGCAACTGGAGCTCATTGGTCAGTGGACTCCTGCTCTCTGGTGTACCTCTTGCTGTTTGGTTCTGATCTTCCCCATTTATAAGTTACTGTGCTGCTTGCATGTTACCCACTTACCTTACAACCTAGTCTCAAACTTCCTCCTTTGCATCTACCTTCTAAACCTGAGTGCTTCTCCTCGGAACTCGGGCTGAGGAACCCAGTCAATCAGCGACCTAAAATGGCATCAGTACCGAGTACCTACTGTAACACCTCCAGCAGAACAGCTGCCATTCCCAGCAGGTGCTGACCTGGCAGGGAGCCTTGTTTGTTTACTATTGTTTGTTTTTATTTCCTGCTTGTACTTCACCTCTGTCCACGTTTTGTTAATAACCTGCTCAGGGGTTTACAGTCAGCTTCGCCTAGCGGTTCTGGAACATTCTAAGCGATCTTAACAGATGTCTGAGAAAAGCTCCATGCTCTGTTGTATATCAGATCCAGGATTCCCAGCTTCCAGGTACTACCTCGCCATTCCAGGGAAAAGGAGGAAGGGAACACAGATGTCACACATACTATGAGAGGAAGAATTTGGCTGGATGATTTTCATCCCATCTCCGTGGTGCCCCTTCCAGTATTCTGTCGCTACTCCGGGTTCGAGCGTATCCACATTAGCTGCCAGCGAGATGCCCTTGGCCTCGCCTTTCCCCGCCACTGCACTCTGTCTGCACGGCTGCCGCGGTGCTGTGTCCCCCTCTTTACATTTACGGTTGATTATCCAAGCAGCAGTGGAAGGAACCATTTAAAACAGTGTGTTTTATCAGAGGGCATCAGTGTGATTCTTTGGAAAATCCAATTTCAGAAAAGGTACAGAATACAAAAAATTTACATTTCACAACCATTTCTTTAATGTAGCCTAAATCTGTTGCAAAAAGCATTGATAAGATAAAATGAAAATAAATGTAATTTTTAAGAAATATTTACAGTTCGAGTTCTGTTATGTACCATATGTGGAAATGGCTGTAATACTAAACAGACAGTAGCAGATATATATATTTTTTTCGTTCATGTTGCCCAGAATAATTGTGGTAAACATTTGTTGAATTTATAAATTGACTGAAAATTTGAGTCCGTGGGTTTCGATTACTGCTGGATCATGCAGATCCTCTTGGATTTCACCCCTAGTCCCTTGGCCTCTTCGTTGATTACTGGCGATTTCCATTCTGTTCTCTTGTTTTCTCTCACTGTGCCCCTGTTTCCAACGGCCAAAGTGAAAGCGAAACACCAGGTGATCAGTCCCACAGCTTGACCTATTATTTTGAATCCTGGAACCACCTGAAAACACATCAAGCTGAGGTGTGGATGCCTCATAATGGAAATCCTTTTGTATGCTTTTAAAATGTTTTTTTTGAAGGACACTTTGCCTTCGTTTGTTCCTGTCCCTCTTTTTTAAAGTGATTTATTGCAAATTGTGCTAATTATATAGCAAAGGGCAGCAGACTAACGATGCGCGGTAACCCCCAGGTGGCGACGTCCTGCCGGGTCTCCAAGGTTTGCTGGGCACTGATGACTCGCGTAGGGAACAATGAGGAAGGCGAGGTTTTGGAGGAATCTGGATGACACGGGTGACTGGTAGCTGGGGGGGGTCGGGGGGGGGAGGGGTAAGCGAGTCGTTCATGTTTGACGGCAAGCTGAGTGAAACACCCAGGAGAGCGATAGAGAAAATGTTCCGGAAGTGACAGGACCCATTTGGACCCAACGCCGATGCTAGCACTGGTGTCATAGTACACACCGCCCCGGATCGATATAACAGTCCCCTGCAGGCGTTTTGCGGGAGTTGGTGTGAGGGGGGGGGATGGTGGACCTCAGCACCTCTCAAATGATGTGCTGTAAGTCCTGGCTACTGATAGAGTTTTTAATTATCCAGCTACTTCAGGAGCTTATCTAGGACAGCTTATGCGTCCTATTAATTCTAAGTACAAGCACACTGCTGTGTGTAGTATTATTCTTTAATAAAAAAGGTTGTCCTGTGAGGTAATATTAATTAACATTGAACAATGATATACGCAGCTACATTATATAGGTAAGGCTACTGGGCTAGCACAACATATCCTAAGCTGCTCTGAACACGCTGCAACTGACATCCTCCACCCACAGCAACTGTCCTCTCCCACTGGTTGAGATTCAAGGTTCTGGAATGCAGACCAGGGGGGGCAGAGACACAGGGTGAATCTGAATATGCGGGACGTGTTCAGTTCTTGGTATAGAGACACACTCACAGATGGGGCATGCGATGCTGGGTTGCCGTGTGACGGTAACCAACGGTGATGCCAAAGGGTTGAACTGGGATGGGAAAAGGGCTGGAATATTCACCAGGATCAAAAGGGCAACAGAAAACAAGACCTAGGACTGACGAAACTAGGTAATAAAACTAGAAAAGCCAATGGAATCAAAATCCATCAAACGAAGGTGTGAAACTATGGAACAGCTGTGTCTCCTTTGTTTAAGATTCCATTTTTTAAAGTGAACAAAATTATTTTGTTCACCGCACTGAAGCTTTCACCGTTTAGATTATTCTTCGTTTAGTTTATTTGCTGGATGAATATTCGTTCAGCTCACTCAGAAATTCTTCCTTCCGATCTCCTTTCTAGATTGTGCCGTTCCCGGCCGAGGTTTCGTCTCTCACCGCCCACAGATGTAATGATGTACAGTCATCAGAAAGGGTCAGGATGTGAAATACAAAGGTGCGAAAAGTATTCAAAGGGTGCGTGTCAGAAGTGAACTAATGAATGAATGTTTCTGCACAAATCGATTCTTTGAAAAGAAGTGAAAAGAAGCATGGTGTCCATTTCTACTGAAGAACAACAAGTCTGAGGCCCCAGCTCTGCACCTAGAGTGTGTGTGTGTGTGTATATATATATATAGATGTGTGTGTGTGTGTTGGATGACAGAACGCGTCCTGATTGGGTCATAGGCCGCAGAGGGCCTCCATGACAACTGCAACTATGCAATTCTGCCCCCCCGCAGGAGTGGGGATGATATAGCAGTGGCTGCAGGATTGCCTGAACATTTTTTTGTCAGATAAATAGGTTATCAATCTGCCAAGCTGCCTTCCATCTGATTGGTCCAGCCTTTTCCTCCGCAGTTAAATATTTCAATGACATACAACATCATTTTAGATGTAAATCGGATAATTTATGTTTTTTTTTTTTGGAAGCTTTGTGTATTTACATCTAGGTTCTTGAAGTCTGACAGACTGACATAGTTTTGGGTGAAATTATCACTAATTTGGTATTATGGGAGATCAACAATCCTCTGCCCCTAATTAAGATTTGTCAGTTTTAGTGCCAGTGGATTATTACCATGATTAATCTTCAATTAAAAAAAAAAAAAAATTAAAGAAGCTTTATCTTGAAGGCTCGGATGGAATTTAGCCTGGAATAAGATCAGAGCATTGCAAAAGGTGCGTTTCAATTATAAGGATGCTATGAAAGTGGTGGCATATCTTCAAAGAGGGCAAGCAAATCAGCCATAGAACCCGGGAACCCAGTGCCGTCATTCTTAACGTTTCACTGTGATCAGTAGCCAACCAGTTCAGCAGGGGGCGCCGGTGAGTATAGCTGCTTCGGCGCACATAACAGCCCATCACCTTAACCTGAGGTCTGCCGTCTCTTGTGAATTTAAAATCACAGACCCTACAGCATCTCCCAAACCCTCCTGGCCATTATTTACCTGCCCTGGCTTTTGAGGCTGAAGGAAGAGAGTGAACATATCCATGCATTACTTTAAATTCAGTTTTTTTTTTTTGGGGGGGGGGGGGGGGATATGCATTTGTAAGTGAATTGAAAAAGAATCTTTTTTCGTAACTACTGTCAACAGTTTGCCAGCGCGTTAAATGCCCTCTGTATTGTGTTAACAGCAACGGTTACATTGCTACTGTTTCGAATGGAAGCATCTGTCATGGTAAACAGGAAGCCGCGGACGCATTACATGGTCTGACAGCACCCTTTTGCTGCCAGCCAGATCAACTGAAACGAAACAGTCCTTCGCCACATTTGCACATAAATTAATTGAAAATTTAAGCATGAAAATGATTTGTTATCCGAACGTGATTTGTCATTGTTTTCTTATATTTTCAGTGTAGCGCTATACAAATGTTTCTGTATTGATTTAAGTGTTGTTTTAAGTGGTAAACAGGAAGATGTATCAATAGAAAAGGCTATTAATCGATCATTTAAAATGGTATAACTAACAAGAGTTTGGGTAATTCAAGCATTCTGATCAATTAGCTTGTCTGTGCAGCTCACGGTTCTGGGCTCTACGAACCCAGCTGAGGTTCTGTCCATCATTCACCCAGGGCTGGTTTACAGGCTCCATCAAGTTCCTCTATGGCCTGGATTATAGGTACTCAGGACCAGGTTCTCTACATCAGTATTTCCCAGCGCGGTCTGCAGGGAACCCCAGACAATCCACATTTTTGCTCCTTCTGAGAGCTGGGAGGGAGCAAAAATGTGAACCGTCTTGGGGTCCCTGTAGACTGCGCTGGGAAATACTGATCTAGATGGACAACAGGTCATCTTCCCTATGCCAAACATTATTGTTACACAGACTGTGGATTTTCCACATCCACTGACACTTATCCTCTGGCTACGCATGTGTGTTACCACCCTTGTCTGAAAAAGATGCTTTGCTATTTAAAATGTGTGTTTTTTGTTTGAGGTAGCTTGTTTAGAACATATTTAGAACATATTTAAAGCTTACCAAAATACCGGCTATCTGGAGGAGACTTCATAATACTGAGCAAATTATAGCATTATTACTGTAAAATGTAATAAAAGCATTGCTGGAAAATACTGGGCAGTGGGAGGTTTTCGCTTTACCTGGATATGGCTGTACTGGGATGGTGTATGTCTGACTGCTTACTGGTTTTCACGTTTCTATACTGTCGTTTATCAGGAATCGACACAGCACCAGAGAGATCTGGAACATTCCAGCATAACGGAATGCCCTGACATTTTCTAGGAGCGCGGGTGATTTATGTACCCCTCCAGTCTCCCGCACCGTAACGTATTGCCCGTCCGCTTGCGACCGGCAGGCTGCCACCGTGAGGTACCCCCCCCCACCCCACCCCCGGCGTGTGTCATTCTAATGTCACCACGCTGTCATGAATTCCAAAAATGGAATCGATGATGCCGGGCGCTCAGGAGAGCCAGCCTGCGTTCCCAGCCTGGCAATCCAGAAAGCTCTACAGGCAGCAGAGCATCGATCGACTTGGAACGTTCGGGTACGACCGGACACCGTCTTTGCGGCCTCGTTCCCAAGGACGCGAACGGCATGGTCCCTGCTTTCACACTCCAGTTAATCCTGTTCATTCATCTAATCCCTTTGAAGCTTCCGATCGGTCGCTTTTCATAATGGGGGAAAATTCAAGGTCGTGGCATTCATTCTACTTAGTGCCGATTAATAGGGAAAAAAAAACAGAGGTTAAAGGATGTGCTCCCTCCTTTTCTGCTGAGATATTTCGGGCTATCTGACTTCCTTGCCTGGCATCCATTACCTTCCAGTCTGGAGCTTTTTCTCCCAGTTACTGCAGAGTCAACATTTCATGTCCCGTTTCATCACTTTTGGCAAATCTGAGAGCTGGAGCCTTGCAGACGGTACATTCCGGACTCCGCCTGCGGTTTCTCCGCGGCCTGGCTGTTATTGTTCACCGGTGATGTGATTCCTTGAGAAGTGCAACCAGAGAAAGAACAGTGCTCTAAATGATCTGCTGTTTTGTCAGTGTCACGGAGCATTTGTCCGCACTGTACAGTACATCCACAGCCCTTCTCAATCCTGAGCCCGCCCAAGCCAGTCCACGTTCTCGTTCTGTTCTCACTACCTGCACGCCTGATTTCACTCATTATAAAGCCCCCAATTACTTGGCTGAGGCAAGCAGACAGTAGACTAGAACAAAGATACGGTCTGGATTTTGGGATTGAGGCCTTGGATGAGGACCATCGACGTACAATGTGTCTATAGGGTGAGGTACTGAACTTCTGAACATTTCCCATAAGATGAAGTGAGTCAATGAGTATCTGCCCCGAACTGTGGAATCTGTAACTGCATATCTGATTTCCATCACAATGAAAAGAGGGCATAGGTTCTACAGCTCGGAGTGATGAGGGACGCCCAGGCAACAGTGTTCGATTCAGCTGTCGATTGATCCACCTTTTAATTGTTTTATTGACCTGCTGTCTGGTAGGAGTAGCAAAGCCCATGCTGGAAGTAGGGTTCTCTCCTTCAGTGGGTCCATTTTCGCCCTAAAAATATGTACTCTTTTCAGTTTACCTGGGTGACAGTCGTCTAATTCATTCATTGGACTCCTGGCTTCTTGAACTGACCGAGAAGTAATTAATTACTTTGAAGTTAAAGCAAAAAGAGACGGCATTAACGCCTACCCTCCAAGGAAAGCCAGAATACTATTCTTATTCCCAAGAATATTCTAATCGTTTAATTAGAGTGTGAAAGAGACAAGAATCTATGAGAAAACGGAATGTAATGTTGAGGTGAGAGTATTCGGTCTCCTCACATCTGCGCAGGGTTTTCACAACAAAGGATGAAGAAGCATTATAATTACTTATAGTGTTTATCTATAGAAACAGTTGTGAATGGAGGTTTGTTCTAAGTGGCTAATTTAAGCTCAGTAGACAGACTTTGTTGATGTGTTTGGTTTATATAAAGGCAATAAGTGAAAATGCAGGTCCAGTGATGTAATGCATTGTTGGTGAGTTGGCTGGTGTGAGATTTTTAATTTGAGGCAAGTCTGCATAGACATTTGCATGTATGTAAGAGTTCTGTTACCTTGTAAATAGTCTTTAGGGTTTGCAAACTACGTCAACGATTTTGATGTAGCTAATTTTAGGTTTATAATGGAGTAATATAGAAGAGCGTGACAGTCAGAAAAGAGTGTCATGCCAGATGACCCTGTTAATGCTGGGGTCATCTGGTTAGGGCAAGAATTTTGAATCCCCCCCCCAACTCCCAAATAAGGACGTCATAAGCTGAGAAATGAGGATGGGGGGAGAGGTGCAGGCAAGATGAACTGAACCATGGCGTGAGGCTAAAAAGGATTTGTGGACTGTTCTGATGGATATGGTTAGATAAATCTGCTAATGGATGCTGCGAAACTCCGCCCCCAAATCACACGAGGAGCTTGAGCAAATGCAAGATTCATCTTTTACTAACAACATGCAGAGATGAGTGGGGTTTTCTGGCTTAATCTCTCATTAATTTCACTACAGCCCATTTTTCCTCCGTAGCTAACAAACGGCAGCGCGTTAAGCGATGGGTCATACGCCCCGTTATTTCCCCCCTGATTTTATTAGGCTCCTACGAAACGGCATTTGGATAATTGTGCGAAGGCTTAGCGGAGTTTATGATAATTTCTTTAGTGTTATCGTCTCGTTGCGCAGCTGAATGCCTCTCACTTAAGTGCGAGGTGGCCTTAATTATGAAGCATCTGTGGGAGTGTCAAGGCGCTTGAGGCCGCCGGGAAGACGGAGGGATTAATGCCGTCAGCGTCTACAGGCAGATAATACCTTCCTTTTGCGCTGCTCATTCAGGGTTCGAGTGCAATTCGGTGCTGGTCAACAACCATGCTGTTCCATGTTAACAGTGCATTACCTATAACATACTAATTTTTCTGCATAACTCCTTAAAGCTGAAACTGTGAAACAGGTCCACTAAATTATATCATTCCTCTTGACTTTTATAGATGTTCTGGAACATAATTTTCTTCACTCACTATATATTCTCAGCCATATATTTAATACTTAGCTTCTGAAGTGGATCCATGATAATTTTCTGTTTGGTGCAGGGGGTATGCTGAGGGTTCGAATTTTGTCACCACTCTCCCTGTGTCTCCCCAGCTGCACCTGGGTACTCTGATTTCTCCCCGCAGTACAAATACCTGCAGTTAGGTTAATTGGTGTCTAGCAGTTTTGGGTACTGTATGATTGTGTGTATGCCCTCTGATGGACTGCCACTCTGTCCAGGGTGTCCCCCTGCCTTGTGCCCTCTGATGGACTGCCACTCTGTCCAGGGTGTCCCCCTGCCTTGTGCCCTCTGATGGACTGCCACTCTGTCCAGGGTGTCCCCCTGCCTTGTGCCCTCTGATGGACTGCCACTCTGTCCAGGGTGTCCCCCTGCCTTGTGCCCTCTGATGGACTGCCACTCTGTCCAGGGTGTCCCCCTGCCTTGTGCCCTCTGATGGACTGCCACTCTGTCCAGGGTGTCCCCCTGCCTTGTGCCCTCTGATGGACTGCCATTCTGTCCAGGGTGTCCCCCTGCCTTGCTGTTAAAATGGTTAATAGGCTGGGATGTGCTAGTCAAGGAATGCTTCTCAAAGGAAGCACATCCATCCATTTTTAAGCCGCTGTTGAGGGCCATGCTGGGGCTATTCCTGGATTTCTTTTAAGGTGGAGGACATTAGAGGCGCCATAATTCAAACAGAGAGGCCAACATTATTTTTAACCAATGATATGTTTTGAATTGGTGATTGACAGCGGAGGGGGCATATCAGTTGTGGCCCCACCCCTTTATTCCCCACAGAGTCATAAAAGGAGCATGTCTAATACATCAAGCTGAACTCTCTCTCCAAGGCCACCTGCTTGATTCCCACCAGATCCTTAAACTCCAAAGTCCAGTCATGAAAACGAATGAAAATGATGAGCTGCTTAAATGTGTGAGCAAGTAAATGCAGAGTCAGTCGGGCCGCTCACGTGTAAGTAAATGAAACTGGCGGCCTTAATCGGGGCGTTTATAATCCCACGTCGATGCGTGACTCGTCTGCAATGTTAATCGCAGTCATTAATGCAGCAGAGGGCAGTTTGTGTTGCTGGCGGGCGAGTGCTTTAATGTCTAACCCCTTCCTGCCTGCACGTTTCACCTCATCCTGATTTCTGATGGCTGAGTTACTAGGGGGGTTGTGGGGGGATCGGTGGGGGGGAACTTTCGCCCACAGAATGCACCTGGCAATTTTTCCTTTCGAGGAGACAAAAGGAGGCTTTTATGTTTTTTTGTTTGTTTGTTAGATTCTTAGTCTATTTTGTCGCCTGCTACACCTTGAATCAATGTGCCTCCCCCAATGAATCAGGAAATGTCCCCCATGAAATTATCACCGTGGGGAGTTCCCTCTGAAACGATGCCCCTCGATCAAACACGACGGTCTGCCAGATCCAGTTTCCGCGGGGTGTTTCTAACAGCCGCTGATGAATGAAGGTAGCCATGTAGCACGTTAACCTTACACCTTATTGGATATATTTAATCACCTGGACGCACTGATAGGGCGGGAGCAAATGGCCAATGAGCTTTCGGGGCCCATGAAGCCATCATCCTTCCTGCCCTCAGGCTCCACCCCTTTAAGGCCAGATGTCTCACTTGTCCCCCGAATCCATACAGCCGCATGCAAGCTGACCATTTGGAACAGCCGGAAATTGGATGCTTAATACCTTGACCCATGACAGCTGATTTTCAAATTCCCGTGTAAGAAATGACTCAGTGCCACAAATTCATAAGCAAGATCCGGAAATTGGCACAGGTGAGGAAACCAGCCGGTGCCAGGTGAGCTCTCTGTCTCCGCGTGGGACGTACAACTGCCTTCATGGGTCACGGTGCTTAGCAACAGGGCTGCAAGCAGAGAATAACCGGGACTGCTCTGATAAGCCTGCAGAGATTCGCTACCAAATACTTACACATTACCCAAGTCAAGCTTCTTCGCTCAAGTTTAGTGAAGCAAGTCAGCATGCAGCCTGTGACCTTTTTTCGGGCAGATGAGCGCTAGGACGGTCATGCCATGCATCGCTGAGGTTAAGTGATTTTTGCAGAGGATTGTGGGATGGCCTGGTCGTGCGGTGATTGTGACACAGGGATTTTGGTGATAGACGAGAGCTTTTTGTGCTTCTTGCTTTTTGGGGAAAAACCTGAGGGAGGGGGGCACGAGATTAGACAGGCAACACTGTCACAAGAAAGCTGCCCTTTCTGCTGGAACCAAAAATAAAACGAAACAGAAACGAAATTTTGTTCATCAGACAAAAAAATCATGTAGGCTATCTGTTGGACTCCATCCAGATAAGGTATAGCCAGATAACTAAGCGTGATCAAACGTTGCTGCCACGACAGTGTGCTTTGATTACACTGCACGTGGCTTGATGTGCATATATCTTTTAGCCTAGACCCTTCCTGCACAGCCAGAGCAGAGGAAGGGCGGAGTCATTTGCCGTAAAGAACGCATCCTGAGAAGGGGCGAGCAACAGCCCCAGCTGACTAATGGACTTACCTCCTTACGCTACACTGACCAGAGGAAATTTACTCGCCCGGCCGATTATTATCTTCCTCCAGCGGTGGACAAAAACCAGAGCATTAAAGCCTCGTCAACCGCTACGCCACCGATGAGACAAACCGTGGTGATACATGCAGTCGTTACGTGCAGAGATAGAGAGGACAAGTGCAAAAAAAAAAAAAAAGAAGCAGATATGACATCATAAACACATGATGCAAATGTAAAAAAAATGTTGGAATGTTTCAAATTTAGGCAATAGAATGTCGGCTTGTCGGGAGGGAGGTAACACTGAGGAAAATGCTGTCAAGCTAAGAGGTGGATGGCAATGAGATAGTAGGGCTTCCCAGGTTGACTGGAGAATGGGTGAGGCCCCCCAGCCGCAACACTGGGGGGGTCTGTATGTGATTAGAGATATGATGCCCCACTGCAATATACTGCTTAGATATATACATACAAACACAAGGTCACAGGTGGTGGATGAAAATCCAAACTCATCTGTGCTGCAAATTTCATTGCAAGTTTTATAGGTTTCCCACAGAAAAAAGGGCTACATTTTTTTCCAAGATGCAGAAATTTAATTTATAAGTTATTACGTTACAGGAAGCGCTGGCCACATAGACCTGTTATTGCACCTTTTATTACACCTATTTATCTGTGAAATCTTAAACTATGCAGAGGCTCTCTCTCAATCCCCCTCTCCCCTCCCGCCCCCTCAGCGAGGCCTGAACTGCGATTTTGGAGATTGTTGTGCATCCAGCTCGTGTCTTCGTCCGTTATTCGGTTTGCTTGCGACGTTACGTAATGCATCCTTAAAGCAGGCAGTAAACAGACATTTGTTCTTTCGGAGGCGTGTGTGAATGCACGCTACCGTGCGGATACGCAGTTTTATCACCCCTAGGCTTTTCACGTAAACAATACCGTTAACGACAACAATAACATGGAGGACGCCATGAACGACGTAACACAGCCTGCGTGTTGACCTTGCACACCCAAGGACGTGGCCTTCCGAATCATTATACGTGAGAGTTTACGGATCAGGAACTTCGCTTCTGTTCCTGCTGCGTCCAAAAGTTCTTCAAAAAAAAAAGAGCGGAGAGAAAAAATAGCCATGTGGTCTTATATGCCTTTATGAATCGGCCTGCCGCGAACTGGAAAGCCCCTTTGACCCTGTGCATTAACCATGGCGTCGTCCGTTGGATTTTTCACTTGGGGAAATGCTGACGGTTTAATGAAGCACCCCGGCTCCCTTCCTGGGCTGCCTGGCCCCCGCTGCAGCTGTCGGGTCACTCCGAGGATTGATCACACCGCTATATATAGACGCTACGACTCAGCAGCTCCCACCAATCCGACTCGGCGGAAAACAGCTTTTTCAGGGGTTTTCGTCACCGCGGGGGTCACGCGAAACTTTCCCCGGAAAGTCGGTACAAAAAAACCCCTGCGGAAAAAAAAAAACGGTATGATCGAAAGGTATTCGCCTCTATTCTGAACTCTTTATCGTTTAAAGGTGGGTCGGTTAAGCACGAAACACTGTCGGGGCTTTGACTTGGTGTTTCGTCTGCGCGGCCTTATAGAAATACCCCTGTCCACGGACGACAATGAGCCGGGCCGCCCACCAAATAGCCCAATACAAAATCTTTGTGTTCTGGATTACATCTGTATTATTTGAGCATCCATAATCACAGAGAAATAGATTGTGGTTATTCTCCAAGTGTTGGGCATGACCTAGGGCAGAGCGTTGGGAGATCTCTGAAAAATCTCAGGTTTGAGCCCTGCAGACTTTTCAGGTTCACGTCACGCCCTCATGACTGACCTCCCATGGTACTAAAACACGTACTTCGGTTGACATGATGACCGTGACTGTACGCTTTCTCTGAGGAACTCAAGTTCCCCACAACACAGGCCTCAACCAGTAGCACCTGGCTGTCCAGCCCATTGAAAAATGGACGTCGGTGTAACCGCCCCAATCCTAAACCCCCACTCCTGTAACTCTTGGATTGAGCACCAGGCCACACAGGCTTAAGCATTGTGATTCATGGCGGGGGGGCAAACCCATTTTGAGATGAGATCATCTGAAGGTGTCTGGATGACCCAGATTACGCTAACTGCTTTACACGTGACCGGGGCCGGGGGGGGGGGGGCCCTATGCAGTTGGGCCAATGAGCATTAAATGCACCATTTAGCATGTTACAAATGGGCTACATTTTTCCATTATGGGGTCAGACGTAAAATGGAACCGACAGAAATGAATGTGTAGACACCCCTGGGGGGTCCTGCTTGCGCTCTGCATGGCCTGGTAACTGTTGCCAGAGTAATGTCTGACTGATAGTAGCACTAAGCTCTCTCTCTCTCTCTCTCTCTCTCTCTCTCTCTCTATATATATATATATATATATATATATATATATATTACCAGACGTTTCCAGAGAGTGCACTTGTCTATAACACGAGTGTCTTGATGTTGATGCATTTAAAAAATGATGGAAAGATAGGATGAGTGTGTCGCACGACGTTTTGTTCACTCTCACTTTCTCTCTCAATCTCTTCTTTTGACACTTTGTCTATCTGAAAATTCTAAACTTTGGGTTTGGGCATAATGTGCAAACAGCTGACATTTCCGTCTCGTCTCCCCACAGACGTAAAAAACGTCTTTATTTAGATCAACTCTGTAATTCTGATCCTGCCCATGGACATATATTACAGGGTATGTTTATAATGCCATCACACCCAGACACACACGCCAAGCTAAAAATAAATGTAATAAATGTCAAAAATAAATGCAACCTAGCCTAATATAATAACCACTCTTTAAAACACTGAAATACTAATACTTACCAGTAAAGATTTTTCTAAAAGTGTTAAACTACCGCTAAGGAATATGACAGATGTAAAAATTTTCTCACACGAGGCCAAAGCTAAGCTCAGTCAAATCCCTGCGCTTTAGATTTACGAAATAAATTCATTTGCATGACTCAACATTTTTAACTTGCCAATTTACCTCTTTTATCTAAAGTAACTTGCAGTTCTCCCCATTCCCAGGGATAGATATTTGACTTCAGCGAGTTAGCAATTTGATTGAATAACTTGCACATGGGTACCTCCAGGTCCTCTTCTCACAAAAGCGACGTCTTTAATCACGACTCGCTTCCCTGCCCCTCTTAGCGTGAAGCTACACATGCGATACATTTCTCCATTTAATAGACTGACATCCCACGTCGTGTGGAATGTTTTGTTTAACCTCATATGGCCTCAGAGTGATGGAGAGCTGATCAGGTGTGTCTGTGACATACCACAGTCCTCGGAGATGTAGCATCCCAAAATGCCCCCCCCCCTCCCCCCAACTCCAAGCCATCACGCGACTCATAACCTGTCATACGCTATCTGATTTTTCAGAGGGCAGTTACGGTGCCCTTGGAAGGGAGAATAGGGGGGAAAACTGACATATATTAGCATAATTTTTGCCATCCCTCAAGACTGTGTGTCTTTAGTTATCTGTCATTGTAAGTCAGATGCCCTCCCCATAGGATGTGGTCACATGGTACTACTGCTTCAGGTGAGATATCATCCCTTCCTCTTCTGCCAACCTGTTCTGTGGGTCTCGCTATTATGATGTCATACAGTATGCCACCAACTGCTCCGGCCTTGTTAATTCCCATCTATTTTCTTCAGAGCAATCTGTGAACAGGGCCAGGGTTAGGAATGAGCGACAGTAATGATTGCGGTCTGTGTTTGCACAGTATTGTGTTCGCGTTGGCTCATTTCAAAAGAAGAGATAATTAAAATTCCATGCATATTTAAAGATGTTATTTATTTGTTAGGGTATATTTCATTGTTTCAGTTAATATGCGTCTATTAAAGTAGAGATTATTTACCCTTTCATAAGCATGCCATTTTTGCATGTCCATTAAACGTTAATTGGGTGTATTTCTGTAGCTTGGGGCTTATTGAAACTCACCAGGAGCCACACATGCAGAAGAACAGGATCACTTGAGAGTTTGGGGTGAGACGCACCCCATAACCAGGGTGACAAAAAAGAGAGAGAGAGAGAAAGGCTTTGGTCCCCCAGCGCGTCAATAATGCATTGCCAGGTTTCTACATTCCAAATTATCTGCACGAATGTATAAACCGCTCGAGTGCCAGCAAAGTACAGTAACACAGAGTGAAACAAACAAACCCCAGCAGGCACAGACGCTGCTTTCTAACCTTAAGGTTGCTGCGTTAAATCCCAGTAGGGTAACTGCAGTTGTATTTGCCCTAGGGCTGAGTGCACTAGCTTTCCTCCAGAGACCCTAACCGGCACCTTCCGGAATCTGGAAATGCTCAGATTCACCCTGACTTACCAGCTACGGTTGAGTACTAGTCTGAATGTAAACGCACCAAACCGCTTGAATAACCATGAGCAGAGATAATGCCATGACACTTAACGGAAGACGCGGTCGGAAAGCCCAACAGCTTGCCTGCTCTAGAAAGTAAGTTCACAGGTGCGGAAGGATTAGCGCTTCTTAATTGCGATATTAAACCTGAAAATGTCAGAGCTGCCGATTCACTCTGTCTTCCTGACGAAACTGTCTCTGGCACTGCCTGTTTGGTGAGGTCTCTAATTAAACTGCGCCCGTCCGCAGTCTGCAAACACTTCGGTCTGGACGTAATTGATGAAACACTCCTGCAGGCTAATCCAGTCCATTAGAAGCACTCCTTCCAATTTTAACCACCATTCCACTGTTTAAACACTTATCAGTGCATCTTCCTGTGTAATAATTGCAAAGTGCTAATTTGACATTTAATAGGAACTGCAAGCCAAACTGTGCCGTATGAAAGCCGTGAATTGGGCTACTGAGGTTTTACTTCCTGAAATGTTAGCACATGTTTGAGTTTTTCTCTTTATCTGCTGTTAATGAATGCCCTGTGTCTTCAACGTTTGTTACCCCTGAATGGAAGGAAATGTACAATGCACTTTTATACATATATGTCAATGAATATCCAACACTTTTAGCAAAGTTGTCACATTTTAAATGATGAACAAATCTCACATTTGTGCGATCATCTACTCAAAGGGCAATTGTATGATTTATCCCGACCATAATCGCATGAAATCATTAGATTTGGAAATGATCGTAAGCATTCATGCTTATCTGCGGAGTGACTGTACTTTAATGTAAATTTCATTCTTCAGAAGGATCAGCTGTAGGAGGCCAGGCTCAGTGACTCAGCAGGGAGTGCGCTTCCCTTTAGCTCCAGGGGTGGGGGCTCACCTCTGGCCCCCGCAGGGTTTGTGGTGTCTGTGTGTGCTTCCTCTGACATGTGGAGGCCTAGCAGCAGAAATCCTGTTGGATTTGATTTTTCAACAGCGTTGGCGACAGGCATCCTGTGAGACATTATGATCACATCTCCTGTTCGGTCTCTTTTCTCTAGGCAGATATTTTTTGTTATTATAAAAATTTGCCGTTTGAAGGAACCGATTACTGTAACTTGTGTGTAGGTGCATATGTGTATATCACGGATCTCCAACCAATTCTATCAGTGACACAAAAGCCAAGGTCCACGGTGCTTGAAAAACTTGGGGGGGGGGGAGGGTGGTGGTAAATTAATTTGGCTGACTGGGAGGGGGGTTCCAAAAAGTAAAATAGCAGGGGGGGTGGTCCAGATGCATTTCTATTCCTGGGTTTGACCCCCGATAAATTTCAAAATGTAATAGTCAGTGCTGGTTGAAGCCCATGTGAAATTGGTCAGCTTGGGGTAGGGGGCAGCGGCACTGGCAGATTGCCAAATCGACTTCCCCTCAGAAGATGCTGCCCTGGGAAATTACCCATCATGCCCTTGCCAGGATCCGCCCCACTGACTGATCACACTGCCTCATGCCCCTGGATTTCTCCGGCCTCCTTGCGGCTCTAATTGGATAACGAGCTGCAGCAGAATGGGGAATGACACACAGCCATCCCCGAGCTGTTAGCCCTGTGCCCCCGAGATAGGCAGGCATCCGGGCACCTGCTCAGGCCCGCCAGCATTATGCGCTGAAACTACATACCTCCAAAGTTCTGGGACAATGTTCCCCTCTCCAACACTCCACGTTACCTCATGGGAGACTTCTACTCCTTAAATTATTCAGCGGGTCTAATTTAATAATTCACGGCATCTCACTAGACACCACGTGGATGGGAGCTAAGTGTAACCACCATCACCGGCCGCTGTCTTCCCGGGCGCTGCCGACGGCAGAGGCGGGAATCCCGGAGCGATTCTTTACACCAAATTTAGATTCCGCTGCTCTCTGTGATTCACTAGGACATCAAAACCTCGGCCAACTGCATTTCACATTCCCCCTCTTTAACTGTACAGGAGTATCCCTGTTTTCTTAGACAGAGACAATATGGTAATGCACACGGGCTCAGGATCTGAGGCACCAGTGGGGACTGACCTCTGGGGGGCAGTATAGAGCTCCGGCAGTTTCACCTCTATGTTAGACCGCACAGTCGTTGGATGATTCAGGACCACAGACAGAGGACTGACCCAAGCACTTTGAAATCACAGGCAGAAGACGGCCATATACACTTCAGGATGATGGGGAGCATAGTGTATTGTATTTTTCAGGACCATGGACAGCAAAGGGTTTAATATCATTCAGGATTGCGGACATCATACAGTGTAAATATACTTCAGGACCTTGGACAGCATAGGGTCTAACTATACTTCAGGACAATAGACAGTGTATGTTTTTTGCATACTTCAGGACAATGGACAGTGTATGTTTTTTACATACTTCAGGACGATGGACAATGTATGTTTTTTGCATACTTCAGGAGGATGGACAGTGTATGTATTTGCATACTTCAGGACGATGGACAGTGTATGTTTTTTGCATACTTCAGGACGATGGACAGCGTGTAGTTTTTGCATACTTCAGGGGGATGGACAGTGTATGTTTTTTGCATACTTCAGGACGATGGACAGCGTTTTTTACATACTTCAGGAGGATGGACAGTGTATGTTTTTTGCATACTTCAGGGCGATGGACAGTGTATGTTTTTTGCATACTTCAGGAGGATGGACAGTGTATGTTTTTTGCATACTTCAGGAGGATGGACAGTGTATGTTTTTTGCATACTTCAGGATGATGGACAGCGTGTGGTTTTTGCATATTTCAGGACGATGGAGAGTGTATGTTTTTTGCATACTTCAGGAGGATGGAGAGTGTATGTTTTTTGCATACTTCAGGACGATGGACAGTGTATGTTTTTTGCATACTTCAGGAGGATGGACAGTGCATGTTTTTTGCATACTTCAGGACGATGGACAGTGCATGTTTTTTGCATATTTCAGGACGATGGACAGTGTATGTTTTTTGCATACTTCAGGACGATGGACAGTGTATGTTTTTTGCATACTTCAGGGGGATGGACAGTGTATGTTTTTTGCATACTTCAGGGGGATGGACAGTGTATGTTTTTTGCATACTTCAGGATGAAGGACAGTGTATGTTTTTTGCATACTTCGGGACGATGGACAGTGTATGTTTTTTGCATACTTCAGGACGATGGACAGTGTATGTTTTTTGCATACTTCAGGACGATGGACAGTGTATGTTTTTTGCATACGTCAGGACGATGGACAGTGTATGTTTTTTGCATACTTCAGGGGGATGGACAGTGTATGTTTTTTGCATACTTCAGGACGAAGGACAGTGTATGTTTTTTGCATACTTCAGGACGATGGACAGTGTATGTTTTTTGCATACTTCAGGAGGATGGACAGTGTATGTTTTTTGCATACTTCAGGGCGATGGACAGTGTATGTTTTTTGCATACTTCAGGAGGATGGACAGTGTATGTTTTTTGCATACTTCAGGAGGATGGACAGTGTATGTTTTTTGCATACTTCAGGATGATGGACAGCGTGTGGTTTTTGCATATTTCAGGACGATGGAGAGTGTATGTTTTTTGCATACTTCACGAGGATGGACAGTGTATGTTTTTTGCATACTTCAGGACGATGGACAGTGTATGTTTTTTGCATACTTCAGGAGGATGGACAGTGCATGTTTTTTGCATACTTCAGGACGATGGACAGTGCATGTTTTTTGCATATTTCAGGACGATGGACAGTGTATGTTTTTTGCATACTTCAGGACGATGGACAGTGTATGTTTTTTGCATACTTCAGGACGATGGACAGTGTATGTTTTTTGCATACTTCAGGGGGATGGACAGTGTATGTTTTTTGCATACTTCAGGACGAAGGACAGTGTATGTTTTTTGCATACTTCAGGACGATGGACAGTGTATGTTTTTTGCATACTTCAGGGGGATGGACAGTGTATGTTTTTTGCATACTTCAGGACGATGGACAGTGTATGTTTTTTGCATACTTCAGGACGATGGACAGTGTATGTTTTTTGCATACTTCAGGGGGATGGATAGAGGAGTGTCCTATGTGCTTCAAGACTATGGACAGCATAGTCTTGCATAATTCAGAATCATGGACATATGTTATATATACTTCATATATCCTTCAGGCCCTCATCCAGCAGGTGCCATATACCACAAAATGAGTGCACAGTATCTTAACTGCTTGAAGACCATGGAAAGCTGACTGCCTCACTTACAGTGACAGGCTTGCTGCTGCCCACTTACGGATAATCCCAAGGCCCTTCAGAGGCGATGTGGACGGGTGCGCTCTCCCCTCATCTGCTCTCCCCCTCAGGAGATGATCTCGCCTACCCGGGGACCGGGCAACGTGAGTGGCAGCCATTAGGACAGAGCCAATTAAACTCTCTTTTCTATTGGCCAAACATTTTTTTTTTTACTTGTTTCCTGATTGGTGCATGAGGAAGACGGGCTGCTGTAAACATGCCGTGACTGTGTGTGCCAGAGGACAGCAAATCCTGCTCATTTCACAGTGGACAATTCATGTAATCCAGTGCCTATTAAGCGTTTACCGTGAAAAACCAGGCTGCTCTGGCACCATTTAATTTTAAAACTGTTGGGGAAAATTTTTTTAAACGTTCATATAACAGTTCATTTTTATTTCCTTAATGTTATAATCATGCTTTTGACTGCAAGATAGTCTGAAATTAATTATCGTGCAATTAAACAGCAGAGGGATCCTGCCTCTAATACACCTGCGATGATACCAGAGAGAGATACTGAACATTAATCAGGTTTTTTCTCCACCATCTGAATTGTCTGCTCTGGAATTCTGGTTGCACATGCAGCTGTTTAACAACACATAATGATGTGGCAGTGGAACACCCATCTGTCACGCCAGCACACCATCTACATCCTTGCCTGCGCTCTTCTTATCGTACAATGAGATAATCAGCGGGGCCCCTTTTAGTGCCATTAAGCTGAGAACAGGCCGGATTGAATTTGCTTAAGTGGAGAGATCTGTTGAGCGCCGCTGTCCGAGAGAGGGTAAACACCGAGGTCTGATATCAGCGCTGGCGAGTGAGCGTGTGCATCACTGAAGCAGTGAAGTGTCGTGCGGCTGGGAAGGAGCCATTAGTGGAAACAGCTGATGGATTACAGATGTCAGTTCAAACCGGAGCTGGAGTTCCTTCCAACCTAGGTTACAGTGTCCCACATTCTTGCGAACAGAGCTAACGATCTGGCCCTCTCACCTAAAGAGGGTAGTGTTCAGGCCCCCTGAAAAGCTGGCATGCGTTCTGCATCTGACATGTGTTGGAGAAGCATAGCTGAAGCCTGAGGGCTTGCTCCGCCCACCTGACATCTGATTGGCCGTGAACAGCAGAGACATCCCCTGCTAGGGCTGGAGGTAGCCTATTACACGCAGGGATGATTATAATCATTAACCAGTGGTGATGGTGCCAGTCACCAGTCCCAAATGTGGTAGGACCTTCACATCACCTGGGCCTTCGTCATGGAGACAGGATTCACCTTTATCCTCTCTGGACACAAATTCTTGTTGCTAGTTACATCATTATTCACCAGATGATTAATTAAGAGCAATACTTGCAAGCCACAATAGTGGCATCAGCAAGATAATGTCAACTTTGTCTGAACAGTAAGTGGATTGAACAGTTTTACTCACATTAACACCGTTTCCTGTCTTCCCATGTGGGCTGTAATGACATTTAATTACCAATGCAGGAATTTATTATCTTAGTAAAGAATTTATCATCTCCTGAAAGCCAATAAAAATGGTCTTTTTCCTTTTTCATGCTGCTGCATATTTACCAGAACAAATGGTGTTAAATACTCCGATTGAGGCTAAAATGCTAAGATCCCTCCAGCCATCTGAATTGATGATCTTTCACTGTTACACAGCAGAACTGTTACTCACAGAGGAACACTAAAGGGAAAAAGCAATATTGCAGAAAAGCTATATTTTGGGCTATTAAAAATATTTCCAATTTACCAACTGGGTGTTTAAAAAAGATAGAGGCCATGTGTTTCATTCATAGAGGAAACATCTGAGCTCCATAATCACAATTTTTGTATCTAGACTGAAAATATGAAATATTAACATGGATAAAACTGCCCTGAGTCATTTTTGAGTATAAGTAACAAATGAATCAAATAAAAATGTCAAACTATTAAAATATCAGGTTGTGTTTTTTTTCCTTCTTTGAATTGGTGTCCCATCTCTAAAGGGCTGTAAATCTTCCAAGAAAAAGCCACTCGCGTGTCCCAGTATTCCTGTGTGACAGTGAGTGGATATTTCCAGCATCTTGTCCTCCCCCGCGTTCCCTGGCGGACTGAGGGGACAAGGGACTGATGAAACCACGGAAACAAACAGGAAGTGGAGGCAGCAGGAAGTGGAGGCGGCAGGAAACGGAGGCGTCAGGCAGTGGAGGCTGCAGGAAGTGGAGGAGGCAGGAAGTGGAGGAGGCAGGGAGTGGAGGCGGTAGGGAGTGGAGGAGGCAGGAAGTGGAGGCGGTAGGAAGTGGAGGAGGCTGGAAGTGGAGGAGCCCCTTAATGTGCAGGAGGGCCACTTTCATTCCATTTCCATCGTCCACCCCCCCTTCCTGCAGCATACCTGTGTTGGTGTTTGCTTTTATCTTCCCAGCACACGCTTTTAAGCAAAAGCGTGTTCCACAGCGTAAAACTTCTTCACACTGTCACACTCGCACAGCTGGGTGATCTACTGCAGCAGTCTTTGATTCAAAGAGACAAGAGCCCCCCCCGCCCCCCCTCCACCCCTCCCGACACAGAAACCCACTACCCACAAACCCTTTCTGCTCCAATCACTGCCTTCTTTTAGCACTTGTGAGGGAGAAAAGGGGCATTTCTCCTGAGTGAAATCCGATTGGTTGCCGGCACTTCACGGGCCAATCAAAGGCACTCTATTGTGAGCATACTAAAAATAAAAAGCCGGTACCCTTTGTCAGGATTTGTTTGAATAGCTCCGTCTCCGAAAGCACGGACTTCCCGGGCGTTTCAGACACAGGATGAGATGCCTGCTGACGGTTACCATGGTCACAAGACCGATGCCATGACACCAGCATCCCATCTATGTTATTAACGAGCCAGAGAAACTCTCCGGTTTTCTTATATGTCCCCATATGTCATTTAGAGCTGTGCTTCCCAAAAACGCACCAGCAGAAGTGTGTATAATTATACATAGGGACACTTTCTGCTTCACACATTTCAATGCATTTAACTATCAATTATCCTGAGCTAATGAAAAGATTATATTAAAGGATGATTACAACTAACTAAAAGTTGAGTACAATTATATAAAAAGAAAAGTCCACTACTTATGGTTCTAGTTAACAAAAGAAGTTTACAAATGCATGCAGTGACATGGATCTGTTACTTATAAATTGGAGTCACTACAGAATAAAACATTGCAGAAGATTCTCTTTTGTTGAATAGATTTGTAGAACTGATGCATTAACAGACTTCCTTGTAAATGCTTTATCTGTCGGCATTGCTGTAATCGCATACAAGGGCTACCTGTCTGGAGCCTCTCGGGATGTTTGCTAATGAGACGTGGCTGCGTTGGCCACATGTTTCCTGTGGATGCTGACGGGGGTCCCTAACCTCCGCGGGAGTGATTATAAAGCGGCACGCAGAGGCTGTGGGGTTTGTCACCCTCCGTGGGCATGAGGCCAGGACACCTGCAGCTTTTTGTTGTGAGGAAGGTTCTCCTGCCATAGTCACTTTCACTGCTTCTTCTCACATGTACATCCATCCATCCATCCATCCATCCATCCATTGTATACCTGAGAAAATGCCCCCACATGGACACACAGTCCGCATATTCATATCTTTATGGGGACTCCCCATTCATTTCTATGTACATGACCCTAATCCCAAAATTGACACCCCTAACCCTATGCAGCCCTAAACTTAACCATAACTATCCAAACCAAAATATACTACTTTTTTAGTTTCGTGATTGCAGTCACAGATTTTTCTAAAATTGAGGCTATCCTTGTTGGGACTGAAAGAATGTTCCCACAATGTAAGAATTACAGAAACAAGGATACAAGGGAGATTAGAACCCACACCCTGAAGGTTCACAGATAGAGAGCCACCCACTGAGCCTCTGAGCCACCATACAGTACCCATTCAGGCCTCTATAAATGGAACTGGTTCATCCGGAAAGGGGACATAATGAGCGGTAAGTTCTGGAACAGTGGGGGCTTTTTTTAGGGGGGGCGCAGGGGGTTAATGATCGCGTCACATTAAAGCTGGATCGGTGTGACACTGGACACCCACCTCACTCACACAGAAACACACACAAAATGGTACAGATGTATCCACCGTGCCACATATTCCCATAACAACAACCCCCCCCCCCACAAGGACACACATTGGTGGGGGGGAGGAGGGGGGGCTTAAAAGTCATTAGTTATGGCGAGTCAGACTAGAAACGAGCACATTTGCATACAGATTACACATAACTGGGCATTACCAGTAACAATAAATTACACTGAGGTACTAAGGATTACAATAAAAAGCATAACTGGCCGTGTGACTCTAATTATTCACAGTCATATCTATACAGGTCCAGATGTTGTAAGCGAACAGCCACAATGGCACTCGTTTATGACAGTAAAATGGATTCCGGGCCCGTCGATTTACAGGACCGCTACTTAGCGAATACTCAAGCTACCTTATTACAAAACAATAATTATAACTTAGACACGGACTGGCTGAGCTTCCAATTTACAGTCAGTGTCCGGGCTTTTTACCGGAGCCACTTTAAATACAAAATAAAGTCTGATATTTGCTCGCTATGCTACGGCACAATCCAGCGAGACAACGGGATCATTTACTCGGGCGTTTAAAACAAATAGAAGCTGCACACAGGAAGGCAGTACCTGTTCCTTTAACATATCCAGCAATCAATACTGTGCTCTCCTTTTTATAATTGCCTGAGAGTAGCTGTGAGCTTACAGCGATGGCATATTGGAGCTTATTCCCCAGGGACGCCGAACAGAGGAGAATGAGGCTCGTTTTTGAGGATGCAGGCTGGTTTGTGTCCTTGTCAGATTGACAGCTTAAAGACTGGGAGTGGAAACTCCTTCAAACGGCAATAGAAGCTTCATGTCATGGTGCCCCTGCCCTTGTGGAGAGCAGAGGAGGCCTCTGGGTAACCTGATGAAACAGCGCTCATGCCTTAATGTTGTTTGGAGCTTGCGGGCAGCTCTAAAGAGACCTTAGATACTCACTACTGCAATAACACTTTAAAAGGCAGGGGAATATCTGGAGAATATCCATACTTTTGTATTTTAGTTCATTTCGCGGAGTCAAAAGCAATAACCGGATGATATCATAAATGCTCCTGTGTAAATACTTTTAGTGGTTAACTGTACTCGAGCAAAATCCAGCCAAATTTAAATCTCGTCGCACTCCCCATCATTTTGATGCAGTATGACTTCAAACAACAACACAAGGTGATGAGTCGACTGAATAAATCTGTACGAACGTCACGCTGTCCTTGTCTTAAAAATGGCAACATCCCAAAACCTCCCTTTCTACTTCACGTGGCACAATGATGCAGCTGTTTGTCAGTCCACAGCAGTGGGACTTCAAACTGATTGGCCATAGGGTCCAGAGGGTGGAGCTCCATGTTTTGTGTGGCCAATAACATTTGAGGGGTGGAGCTCTGAGCAATGGGTGCTTAATGCGCGGTTGTATTCCTTCACGCCAGCACATCTATTACCACTGATCTTGCATATAAACACCTGAAAAGAGACAGCAACCCCCCCCCCACACACACACACATCCTGCACGCCTCCGTCCTTGAGAGAACAGACTTGTATATTTCTCCGGAGACACGTTAAATATAGGGTTGTCGCTGTTGGCTGGCCAACTGTATCACTTCACCTGTTCATCTGTCTCCTCTGACAAACAGAGTAAGAATTGAGCAGCCAACAGAACGAATGAATTTATGTTCTAACATGGAGAGCACTTCGAAAATAATTTGACCCACTGCTTTCCACTGCTGAGAAAGACCCAATTTGGCAGAACAAGTTGAGTTAACCCAACTGACAGTTGGAATAGTGTACAACTTACCTATCAGATCTCCTACTCCAGTGTTATGGTTTGATAACATTAACTTAGGAACTTAAGTATTTCTCTCTGCAGTGTATATGGCCTAAAATGGAACATCACTGCATTTGTATGGATACTTAAATGAAAGAATTATTTCTCAAGGGTATAAAAAACTGATCCTTACTTGATGGATTTTTAAACCTTGGTCACATGTCAAATTAGGCTATGATTTTATTTTATTTGGCTATTCCGTGAACATGAAAAAAAAAATTCATTCCTATCAAACACTAGGGGGAAATATTAATTCCCTCAATGCGATTTATGCAACCTTTTTAGCCTCGGGGATGATGTCATACAGTACAGTTATACCACCAGGTCATTAACTTTTATCTGAGCAGAAGAGGAACAGCGTGCTAAAGAAATGTTATTACATCTGTGCAGTCTTCACATATTCATGCCTGCAAAATAAATGTCCTAAAATAAATTAAAAAAAAACTACATACATGTACAAACACATATCTCTACACAGAGGACTATATAAAAAAATCTTCAGAACTTTATAAATATGTCGGGTAAAAGGTGGAAAATGTCCCCATTCGGTAGGATAATTTGAGTTCTTGACAGTCTAGGTCAAGGCTGTGCACCTTCCTTCCTGAGAATGATCACAATAATGCCCTAATTTGTCCAACATTGCCGTGCTCTCCCAGAATGCACTGCGCTCTATTGTCGAATAATTAGTGCTTGATAAGATGACAGACTGCAGTAAAGGCCGCGCCCCCCTTAACGTCCGTGACATCCCGCCACCCTCCTGTGCCCTGCCGTTACCCCCAGTCTCCTCGTTATCCTGGTAATTGCGATTATCAGGGGCAGCTGAATTGTGGGTGACGGTTAGAACACGAGCGGCGACCCGTAACTAGCTTTGGAGGTGAAACTGTGAGCGCTCCTCCAAGTCCCAGAGAGCAAGCTCTCTGCTTCATGGCAGCCTCAAAAGACGGGAGCAAACATTTAGTCCACGGCAAAGCCTTTGATCCTCAGTAATTAGCACATAAGCCAATTATCATCACCTGCATGCAGCGAGCTCAGGCCCTCTCAGATATACAGGTCTCAGATGGTCCTAATTATCCACATGCTCCATAACCCGTTAGTTTTGTGAGGGACAGGAGATGTGATCTTACAGCCTGTCCCTGGACATAAGCACGACATTGCACGTAAATAAGGCCACATCTTAAAGCCAATTTCATGTTGACCTCAGTTGTTTTTGGTTTGTCTGAAATGTGATCTGTAGAGCTACACAGTCTGATATTTATATCATTTGTCTTCCAGTCGTATGTCCAGGGACATAGAGCAGGGTTTGGAGACCATCCAAAGAAAGCATGGGAACACCATGGACAGGATGCCAGGCCATCAGAGAGCACAGGCACAGAACCAAGAGCCAACTTCTGGTGCTTTTCCACTGGGATACGGGAACCGAACTGCACCCACCTGTACTGCCATTAGTTATAGAACGTTTCCAGCTCGCTGTGATTTCCCGCTGCAGGAGGGTCGGCTCAGTAAAGGCGTTGCCGGGTTTGGAGAGCGACAGTGACGGAAAACTAATGAGACGCTTGTTTACTGTTCACATGGTGTGCATCATGGTTTACTATGTGCTTATTTCTGCATGATAATGCTAATTCCGTTAGCGTTTGATGCTAATACAACATGGCTATTCACCCACAAGAATTGGAAATTTGTAAGTTTAGAGTTATAATGCACAAATCATGAATAATACATAGAATACGGTATGTTCCTTTTCCCTTCACAGGGCTGTCTTACCGCAGGTACCGGTCAGCTTGCATACTTTACAATGTAAAGTTGGTGTAAAATGATTTCATGTCTGTCAAAGTGTGTTACATTAGCCGTTTCAAGACCACTTCTAGTCACCCCAGTATTTGCACCCATATATTTTTTGACTCTACCACTACCTGCCATGTTTGGCTAATCAATACCTCATCGAGTTACGTAATTAACTAAATAAGTTAATTAATTAAGAGAGCTGGTGTTAAAATGTAACAGGGGCTGGGGTGCCCCCCGAGGGGAGTTTTGGAACCTGAAGCGGTGCTCATCCAGCCATCCTACAAGATATCAGTAACCTTCTGGAGAACAGAAAAAAAATCTTTTTAGTTCTTATTGTGTTACTTTTAATTTGCATATATTCTGTTGCATAATTGTGTTTTTTTGAGCAAATACACATTTACTACCCAGATAAACAGCTTTAAACATTTTTTTGACTGCCAAAGACTTTCGCGTAATACTGTAGACAATATAGTAGTATATACTTATACCAACATCCTGAAATATGCTTAAATAAACATGCTTAAATATGTGAAAGGCTCTTACTGGTTGTAACTCACCGAAATGAAGGTTACTAAATGTTTGACCTAAGCCTGGAGCTGAACATGCTCAAAAGCGTGGAGATGACATCGAATTTCCAGAGGAAACCTCCCTCCTCCCCATCACTAGCTCCCCTGACGGTCCTCAGCGGCATTGTGGCAGCCGTGGAACCCTCTGAGATGTATGATCTCCCAGGACCTGAAGTGAGGGCCCAACACCGTCTCCACCAAAAAAGCCCAACAGAGGACATACTTTCTGCGACAGCTGAGGAAGTTCAACATGCCTCTGAAGATGCTGATCCAGCTCCACATAGCGACCATCGCGTCTGTCCTTTTGTGTCTCTCACGGTCTGGTTGGCATCTGCTACCCAACGAGACAAACATGTTACAAAGGACAATCAGGATTGCAGAAAATATCACTGGCTCCCCTCTGTCCAACTCCCCCGGGACCCGTACGCCTCCCAAGTCAGGAAAAATCATTGCTGAACCTTCTCATCCTGGCCACAATTTCTTTCAATTGTTCATGTCTGCTTGGGACTACAGATCTCTAGGTGCCAAAACAGGCTGGCAGGGGAATCGCTTCTCTCCACCCGCCATCATGCTCGTGTTCAACAGCTAACCAGCTATAACCTGTCACTTTAACTTGTTCATTTTTTGTATGACAATGGTCTTTATTGTGCAAATCTCTGCACGTAATTTATAGTCCTGTAAATGCATTGTCCTGAAAATGCCTGTCCTGTACTTTTTATATTCCAGTATGTATATATTGTGTAGTGTCTGTACAGTGTATTCTATGATATTTGTAATTTATTACCTCCTGCTTTATTGTCTTGTAAGTTATTGTCTCTAATTTCTCCGTGAGGGAGTTCAGCTACAGGAGTGAAATTCCTTGTTTGTTCAGCAAACTCAGCCAGCAAACTTGGTTCCGATCCTGAATGTGGCTGGCTCCCTTTAACTCTCCTTGTTTTAATTCAGCCATGGAAAAACATACAGAATATCTTTAGGTCCTGAATTCTGCGCATGGCAGGCGGCTAATGCGACCCATCAAGACGTGGCCTCAGCGAGGAGAAGCCGAGGGATTCGCCGCAAAGCACTCTGCTCGCATCTCACGGACGACTCCAAACTCCCAGCCTTCTGAGGCTGATTGGCACATGTCGGGAGGGATGTAGTGGGATTCCGGACAGGAGATCTGGCCGCCCGGCTTTAGCGGGTCGGAAGCAGTGACCTTGGTGAAAATCTTTCAAGCAGTTACTTGATTTCAGACAGGGGTGGGCGAGGCAGGGAAGGTGGGGTCAGGACTTTCGGCTTGGGGGCTGGGCTTTGTGTGGGGGCGGAGTTTTGTGGGTGGAGCAGGCGCAGCTGGATCACGAGGACCCTGTGTGAACATGCTTGAGACTTGGAGGTGAAAAAGAAGGGGGAGGTAAATGAGAGAAAGGGGAGGGTTTAAGGGTCCATGCTGGTCACGGATACACTGGTAGGGAGCGACTGTCCATGGAGACATGATGTGGGGGAGGGGTGGGGGCTGCTTCCAGCCCTCTGAGCACAGCGTGCCTGACAAGCCCCACCAACCTTTTATGAAAGCTATCTGTCTTCCAATTGGTTATCTGGGACGAGGTCATGGGGGGTCTGGAGCTTATCCCATTCGGCACAGGGCTCACAGCAGGGGATCTCCAGCCCAGGATGCCAGTCCATCACAGGACATAGGCATCCCATGCTGGCACATCAAGGGCAGTTTAGAGAAACTGCATCACCTGAATGCAGCTGAACTGTGGGAGGAAAAGCATGGAACACAAAGAGAACCTACAACATACCGGCTGGAGGTGTGAGGTGACCCTGCCGCTCCCTGCACCACCGCCGCATCACCCCACCTTTTTGGGAACATATAATAAAGTCTTTAAACGGCATTGCAGGGTCTTTGATGCAAGGAAGTAGAATGTACGGAGTCCCTTCGCCAAAGTGCTTTCCCAATTATCCTCAATCTGCGGCCTCTCCAGGGAACCAGAAAGTTCTTCCAACACCGACGAGATCCGTGACCGAGTCGGGATTGCGTGTTCCATGCACACCGGCTGCAGTTTCGGGATGGAGCCACTCGGGCGGTTTATAAAGCCGCCGTATCGATTAGTGGCCCTCGGAGGGCACTATGATTAAGATTAACCGCACCGTTTACCCGGCTGACTTGCGCTCAGGGCTACACGGCGGCCTGTTAATCTCGTCTCCCCGTGAGAACCCAGGCTCTTCCCGCTAGCTTAAATCAATCACGGGGGAGGGGCTCATTTAGCTGGAGATGGTGTCGTCCTCTAATTGTGCACTGATGTGAAAGAGGCGACGGGGAAAACATCACCTGGAGGGAAGAGGGGCACACCCCACCGTCAGCTTGAAGCGGTGTGGTCACCCACTGCTGTCGGAATCACACGGCAGCTGACCGAGGTCAGTCAGGCTGTTAGCCGCCATCCCGATGCACTCAGTGCGCCTTCCAGAACTAGCACTGTCATGTTTGTTTTGGAGTAATCTGAGAGCTGTCGCTCTCTTCCACCTGCCTACCGAGAAGGGGGAGGGGGTGCACTATTTATCTAAATGTAGCTGAGGAATGGTACCAGGAAGCGTGGCAGCATTTGGACTGAAGTAAAAAAAAAAAATTTTAAATACATCGATGTGTCGGACTTACTGCAGCACAAAGGAATCAGAAACCCCCCCCCCCAAGCATCAGCTCTGGGCCTAAATTAACAGGTTGCATTTCTCAGTTTTATAAATAATCAAAAATGCAGCTCATTTCATGTATAGTGGAGTGGCAGCGGGGGGTAGGTTTCTATCAACATTTAATCGGAGGAACAGGGAAAACTGAAATATGCGCTAAGGCCACCTTGTCTTGGGAAATATCATCTATAATTCATGCGGAGAGGTGGTGGCAGGAAACATTTTTTTTTTTTTTTTTTACGCGGGTATGAATAATACATTTAAAGGTAGCAGAAATGAGGCGTCCCTTTAAGGGGATTCAACGTTTTTACCGTCAGTGTGGCAGGATGACGAGGGCCACGCAACACGTACATAAACCATGTCCGAAAACATCTGCACCCTAGACAAGGGCTATAAATCGCGATGCTATACATGATTATATTTAAGTGCTCTTCTGGTGGGGGCTTCTGAGAAGATGCCTCTACATCAAGCATGTTATCTCCTCCCCTGCAGTGACAGCCATCATCATTTTCCGTCCGTCCTTTAGAGACTGGCGTTTGAGATATCGAGCAGACGGTTGAAAATATATGGCCAGGATTCTCTGTAAAACATGGATGAAAAGAGGGGTGTTTTTTCCGTTTTTTTGTGTTTGGACTGTAAACTGCGTGCGCGCGGTAAAATCCCAAACCTGATGCCCTCCGTTGTGGGATGGTTTTTATAGATGTTTTACGGACGTTAACCCTCATCCTTATAAAGAAACCACTCTCTCAGCAGCTGAGTTGATCATACCAGGTTGCCCTCACATCTTAGCATGGAGCAGAGACTCTGAACTGGTAACAAACCCCATCCTGTTAAATCCCGCAGGGCAGTAAGGCAATATTTTGATCTTCAGCCCTTAATGAGCTCAATTTACCCCATGGAAATGTAACGGATCACTCAACAGAAAAGGGAGACAGTCAAATTTTTTTAAATAGTTTTGAATATTATACTTTATTATGTGCAGAAATTTGAATGAGAGGATACAAAACAAATGCATGCCGTCCTACTGGAAATACAAAAAGCTCAACATCCTAAAGACTTTCATCTCTATATCATAGCAGGATGACTCAGATACACTCATTAAACAGTATTTATACAGAGGGATGTAATCTGCCGGTTCACAATAATTAACAGTACGGAGATGTATCACGTTTTCAAACACTTTCAGCTCACTCAGCTCATCTATTCTCACATGCAATTTCACTGTGTTACCTCTTGGCAACCTTTACGAATTCCCCACCATCTGCTTTGAAAAGTGATATGTCTTTCTTTTGTCCAGGATCCGCACCGCTCTGCAAGTGCGGAACGAACGTGTCAGTACCCAGGGAGCCCCCAGTCATGTGGAGACATGTCAGAGTCTGGCAGCGGGAGGAGAGAGAAGGTGCAGTTTCACAACGTCGCGATGAGGATGGATGTGTGATCTGTGAATAATGAACTCGTCTTGAGATAAAGGGAGATGGAGGATCAGTCCTAGAACTGACCCTTGGGGCACCGCTGAACAAAGACTACAGTTACATGGCTACCTATTCAGACCAGAGAGTAACACCAGTCACCACATTAAGTCTCACTGCTAAACTAGCATACATTCACGAAGCTGTACACAAGCTTTAACATTCAATGATTTAAAATGAACGTAATCACTGTACTACTGCATTTTGCCAGATTTCCCATCTAAAACATTGCAAAAGCTTAGCATTCATTTATATAATACCGTCATTATGTAAGGATAACTGCAATACAGTGTTATTTGACTCAAATGACTCTTCTAGGCACAGAAAAAAAATCATTATTAACAACATACATGCAGTGGCACAATAGAAACTGAAAAAAAAGCGTATGGTTAGGGACAGAGCAAGAATAAATTAATTAAATGACCACATATAATTACTTTATTTAATGTGCTATAGTATTATTCAGCTGCTGACTGACTTCAGTCCAAAAGTTGACAAAAACATCAGATGCTTATCAGCTGTGTGCAATTGACTAGAGTCAGCGCTACACTTTACATACAGCTACAAAATTTGCGGTTTGGCCGCTACCGTTAAACCACTTCATCTGGGGAGCTCTCAGTTGAAAAGTATTGTGTGTAGTCCCTCCCCCCCCAACCTGCACCCGCACTGTAGTCCGTTATGGAGCCAGTAGATAAACTGCCCACTCATTTCACCTAAAAATCTATCCAAGAAGAAAAAAAAAATCCACCCCCACAAGTTCCCTGCAAATGAAAGGGATTAGATTCTTAGACAAAACACGGGCCTAGGTAACAAACCCTGGGCTGATACGTCAGGAAACAATGCGGAATGGCAGCAGGGTAACAGCTCTGTGGCTGACATTTATAGATGGCTAATGTCGAATGCTAAATTGTGAATGCTAAGCTGCCATCACTGGAAAAAAACCCAAAGAATGAACAACAAATAAGACCTTTCTTCGAGTGGAGTAAGACACAAAATTGCCAGTTAATACCACATTTTTATTTCAGTAAATCCAGGGCTTTGCTGAACGTGGTGGTAATAGCAGATTAAAAATACCATTAGGCTAAGTAATAATGAAAGCCTTACTCCCGGCCAAGATGCTGGCAGAGAGTAGCTGTCCTTATCAGAGGACTCTCAGGTAAATACACACTCAGGGCTCCGAGGTTCTCTCCTCAGCGGACCTGATTACATTCAGGGAAATTAAGGTGGTCTTAAGTTTTTCCGCTTATTACCGTGGGAACTGCAAAAACTACCCAAGGTGCCCTTGACTTTTCTCCCAGAATTCCTCGGGGCAGCTTGACCCTCTGACCTGAAGCGTTGCTATAGCAGAGGTGGAGGAAGGCAACAGATACCACATAGTGGCTGCAGCTGGAATTGCACCATTCTGCCCCCTCAGTCCCATCCCATTGCTGTTTGGCATGGGGTCCTGTTCACCAGCATTGCTGGCTTCTCCCCATTCATTTCTATGGGGAAAACTCAAATCCCAGCAATGACGACCTTAACCCCTACCCAGCCCTAACCTTAACCATAACCCTAACCCTACCCAGCCCTAACCTTAACCATGAGTAACCAAACAAAATACAAGATTTTTAAAGTTTTTTTTGATTGCATTCACAGATCTTTGAGGGGATCAGAAAAATGGTCGTCACAACATCAAAATAACAGCTTTTTATTACATTGTAATAAAATGCCCACAATGTAATATAAACATAACACACACACACACACACACACACACACACACACACACACACACACACACACACACACACACACACAGGTAGGACAGGTGACTTCTCCAGCTTCCAAAATGCTATTCACCTCGCTTCCTATCCCGCGTTCGGACCAGGATGCCCGTCTGCACGCCGCAACTCCAAAGCCTGGCTCAATTTACGGGCTGTCAGCGCAGCTACGTGCTCATGAACAACTTCCCGTGTACCTGCTAATGCGTGGCGAAGATACGTGTGGAAAAAAATAGGTCGCAACAAAGGTTCCATCAGAGGCACTGTGCTTCTGTAGTACATATTTAGTGACCGGCTGTAACCCTGATATATAACGCCCTGAATGAGCCTCGCACATACCCAGAAAGACAGATATCACGTGGAGAAGAGACCACACAAACCCTGCAGGGAGAAGCTCCATATGTGCGTCTGCTCGCGCCAGATGTGCGGGCATCTTGGAGAACGCTGCCACAACTGTCTCCATCTTCATCACGTCCTTCCCAAGCACCTCACGCAGCCTTGTGACGCCTCATAACGTCGCTACGTACAGTATTACGGCCTTTCGGATTAAATACCGCATGCCTCGCTAAGGTTAATGGCCCTGCTGTGTGTGACCTTTAGCGGTGCTGATTTGTAACTGTTTGCCACTTAGTTGAAACGTCTGAGGCGCGTGCCACAGCCAAGCGCCTGGTAAAAGCGGCTCCTGCATATTTAATACGGCATTTCGCCGCGCTGTTTCCTCAACGCGGGCCAGTCGACGCCGTTAACAGGCAAGAGGGACTCATTACCTTGTATTTGCAATGACTCTCTTGGGGTAAATGTGTGTTTTTTTTCTGGCTTATACAGTTTTCAGGTGTGAGGAACATGATCTATCGTCTCACATGGGCTTGTTTTTTTTTATCACGTGTTATGCCGGGCGAAAAGATCGGAGCGTGAGGTGCACAAAGATCGTCCTCATCTGAAGAAGACATGCCACTTATCATCTAGGAGTCTGATAGTCTGATGTCCATTAGTGTGTTTGACTGCAGACGCTACAGGTTTGCACTTTATCTGTGCTTGGGGAGAAGGGAAGGAACTCGTTGCAGCCACGAAGTATGTAGCATGTCACTTTAATATGAGGTGGAGTGTGACGTGAGGACAAAGAGACAGCTCTCCTCACATCTTCAATCAGACGGTGCACCATTCAGGGCCTATTTAGAGAGGGAGAGGGGAAAAAAAATCAATATTCAAAATGCCAAATGAATATTATGGGAGAAGGAATATTTTATCAAATGAAGGAGGAAATGGGATATGAAGAATGACCCAGCGTGGGAGAGTCAATGGGCTGCCATGACAACGCGCGTTTAACGGCGGCCCGGTGCCGCAGAGATTTACGGCAGCTGCGCGATATGGAGCGGCCTCGCACTGCTGACTCGGCACATTATGCAACGCGTCCGGATCGGCGCCAGTGCCACATCAGGTGCATTTCCTGCGTGGAGACGATCGATCCCATCGAAGTCTGTGGCCGTGCGCAGGCTGTTGCGGGTGCGGGAAATGAGATCACGCAGGTAATCTGTCATCCTGTTCCCATCCGGCGTCTTCCACGAGACGTCTGTTCATAAATCACAAACATTTTAATTATTCTGTTTTTTTTCTCTCCCCTTTTCTTATGCCGATGTTGCTGAGTGAGTTGGTTTGGCGCAGAACCGTGCTTTGGCATCAGGCTCGCGGGGTGCGGGCATGCGGGTCGATAGAGGCGCATGACGGACGTGCATATCGTGACGTGCCCATAATTCTGCCCCCGGTCTCGCCGACTCACCGCTGCAAGACCGGGGTGTGAAATCACGCTAATTTTTTCATTCACTCTGACTGACTTAATACTGCTCAATGGCATGATGGACTTCATAACGTGAAATATGAGAATGAACAGAAATAAACAGTGCGTGGACTGCCCGTCCATGGCTTTATCTATTTCAATCGTAAAATAGTTTCTCCTCAGTACTGCAGCCACTATGACATGGGATAGAAGAGGAGGAAGCACTGTTTTCGGGGCGGGGGGGGGGGGGGGGGGGATATTGTGCTTCTACTCTGCACCATCCTTTTGAATTTTTCTAAAGGGGATCTGAGCATCTCCAGTGTTGTCTGCTGTTTAGATCTATTAAAAAGGCCTCGGGGAATATTCTCAGAAAAAATATGAGTATTTAAGGGCTACAAATATCCATCGGAAAAATCCGCCTGGGAAAATTCCAGGAGGGCTCGACCTGTAAAGGAGAGTTACGGCAAACCTGGATCCTATCCCAGGAATGTGAGAGGGTAAAGCTGAGTGGGATTCCGGTGCAACACACACACACACACACACACAGAAAACTGGGGCAGGAATTAAGCCCACAGGCCTGTTGGGGTGAGGACACAGCGTTACCACTGTGAGCTACACACAGCGGGTCTTGACATAGATAGGACTGACCAATGGCAGCACAGAGATAAGAAAACTGGTTAACCGTGAATGAAAGGTTATAAGTTTATGTGCCGGGAGTGACCCTAGCCTGGCACCAGTGTGTAAAGCGCTTAACCCACATTATTTAAGTCGAAATATCAGACTGCGTGAAGAGGTTCACAGTTAAAGGGCAAATTATGTGACACGGCGAGAGAGCCCGCAGAGAATATGTGTCCAGAACCTGGCCTTTACATTCCTGACCACTGGACGTTTGCTGTATCCAAATCACACTGTGACTCTGCTGTTCCTCTCCTTGGAGACCAGAGCTGGGTACCTTTAAAGGTCCTCATTAGAAGCCTACAGTTTCTGGGCCTTATGGACTAGGTGAAGCGACAGTGTGAACATTTGGTGGACACGGTCAACCCACAGCAATGCATTCTGGGAGTTGTACAGTGATGCAATCAGGGCTCTGTGACAGATCTGGCAATCAAGCCCACTCACTTTCCTTTAGAAAATCAGTAACTGAGTGACTAAACTTCGAACCCTTTCCCGGGTATATAACCCCCCACCCCTCCTGGACTGCCAGGGAAGAATACCTCTGGTTTAACGATTCTCTTGGAGATGAGATGCGTTTTTGATTGAATATTACTCACAATGCACTGACACTGCACTGACACTGCACTGACACTGCATTGACACTGCTTTCATATCCCTGCTGGCCATGAACCTGATGCAGCCTCATTATCTCAGAGCCAAAGAGTAAGAAGAAAAGTCACCCTTTAGGAGCCACCTTAATCCTAGATCACACCCCCAAGTGTGACCTTATCCAACCAGAATACCAGCTTGGTGCTATACTGAGCAATACTGAGGTATGTTCAACCACAGTCCCCTTTCTTCTAAGTTCCATAATTATTAGTCAAGTTACATTCTCCCAGGTCTATTAATGTTATCAGAGCTCTCTGGCAGGTGTAGCTGAGCTGAAGAGACTGTTGAATTTGTCTGGATAGGAGGGAAAATGAGGGTAAAATTAAAAATAGCAATGAATGAAAAACATAAGTGGGCAGCAAAGACTTATTTATAATTGTACAATGAGACGTATCAGCGGTCGCTGTTCTCAATTCACTTTTGTCATTTGAAGAGCCGCACGTGAGCAAGAGAACAGAAAACACTCTACAGATACCTTCTTGTTTTGGCCATTCATTGCTCTATTCTAGTTGCTTGCCATTTGAGAACATATGTCAGTCATCTAATGTTACCTGTCAAGTCTGAAGGCAGCTGGGACACCAGAATCCAGCCGTGGAGGGGATCTGATACCTTTGAGTTTACTGGACGAGCATGAACTTGTACGTCCGTTTGAGCACCTCCAAGAAGATCCTGCAGCTAGGTGAAGCCATCACTGTCAATGCAGGTAGGACATACCTGTCAAAAACAGGTAATGTACCCGCCAGTGCAAAGACAAAGTAATCGCTGATTCACAGACGACGTTGTGATCAATGCGCAGATTACGTGATCACCAGCTCCACCAAGACGACGCACGGATGATGTTGCTGACAGCAAAACTGTTAATTAACAGAACAGATGATGTAATCACTACTTCACAGACCACATAGCCACCAATATTCAGACTCTGATATAGCTAAGAGGCATCATAGCCATTGACGTCTGGATGATGTAATCAGTGATATACAGACGTAACTATCAAGGCACTGATTAAGTAGCTGGCGATTTACAAATGACATGCACAGATTACGTTATACTTAACTCAGTAGTATCATAGCGGAAGATGAGTGGATGATGTAATCATTGATTCACAGATGATGCAACCAACAAGGCATAAATTAAGTAACTGCCAATTCATAAATTACGTAGCTATCAAAGTACAGATTATGCTATTGCTAGGTCACAGGTGTCATGGCCGGCAATGTACAAATGGCATAATCACTGATTCTCGGATGATGAAGCCATCAATACACAGATCCTGATATAGCTACATCAGAGGCATCGCAGCTGTCGATTTATAGACAACGTCATCCCCCATTCACTAGTGACGTAGCTGTCAATGTGCAGATTATGCAATCACTGATATGTCACTATCAACATCAAGCTAACTCACAGCTGGCCTGCAGGACTGTCAAACCCTTGACTTTCACTGCAGAGCCGCAAGACAACTAGCCGTCAGGCATCTGCAAACTGCCTGACGTTTTATCCTGCACTCCATATGTAAAGTTAATAGCATTTTAACTAAATTGTCAATCCCAGGCAGCCGCGTGTGTCATATTACATAGCGCGCGGGCCTTGCCTTGTTTTTGGTGATGAAAGACATTATCCCTAACAGCGGCAAGGAAACAGCCCGCTTTCTTTGCCCATCAGATGGCGGCATTAAAAACTGATCCATTTCTTGCTGACAATTTCCATTTCAATCTACATTTATATAACCTCGGTCGAGGAAAACCCATTTAAAGGACCCTTTCCTCGCGGCCTGGCATGCACTTCTTTCACAATAAATCAGTAGCACAAGGTGAATGATGTCAGCGGTGACTTTATAAGGTACCCCCCTATTCAGATTGACTTCGCCCGTACATCAGCTGTCTAAAAGTGTTCTCTGAGCGATCAAAGAGCCATCAGTTTGGAGTCAGAGCCCGGGCATGAAATATTTCCTCCTATGGTTAATCTTGACACTATCTATCCATTCTAAAAAAAAAAGACTAAAGTGGTATTAGATATTGATTGAGCAGGGGAGCACTTGATATCATGCCGAAAATATCAGGGTCGACGGCGACTTTTCACATCAAAAACATCTGGAAACTTTTTCCGTGTACCAAAATGTTTGTTTATCGTTTCGAATTTAAAAAGCAAAACGAGAAAAATGTGATGCTGCCTGCATTTCTGAATTTTACACACAATAACAAAAGAAAGACAGGAAGATACCCCAGATCCCCAGGTTGAAAAAGATGCAATTCGAGCTTTTAAATCCAGCTGAGCAGGTTACGGCTTCGACAATTCGATAAGGCACCGTTGCCCCGCGACATTTCTTTTAATTCAGTCGACGCGGAACGTGCTACGAGCCCCAGTGAGCCTCATACTGAGCGACACCATAACATCGCTCCTCTATTAAACATTCATACTGTCCTCCTTGTTGTCGGTGAACATTTGTGAAATTTCTAAAGGTCGTATTGGGGTTTAAAACCGCTTTAATGGGGCGTGAAGAGTGTAGGGGTGCCAGCAGATCGCTTAGATAACGAACGGCACGTGTTGGGGTCGGAAATGATTCCGGAGCGGCATCATTATTTACTTTGTTCTGGAAGAAGCAGAATAGTAAAAAAAAACAATAAAGGAAAAATCTGACTAAATGAGGTTAGCGTGAGGACAGGCAGGAGTGCTAAGATGCTGTGGATGAGGGCCACCCTGATCATCTGGAATCTTCCAGTAATCACCCGGTCCTTCAGAAGAACATATTCACTTTATCAGATAGTGCTTAGTCACCTGTCAATCACAATCAGGCTGTAATCCTGGGGAAGTTATGGAGCTCTTCTTTCCTTCTGTGGAACGAGTTCAGATTCCACGAGCATAAAACAGGACTGGATTAACGAGGCACTAAATGGAGACAGTGCACGGGATGAGGGTATTATATGAAGGGCGTGAGAGAAGGCATGGCCTCTCCTGTGAGGCAGCCGCAGTGCTCTGACTCGGGAGGAATAACATAAACATCCTGGCAATTTGACGGCAGGCCTTCTCCAAGCAGCTCCCCTCGCAGCAGTGCCTTTCAGAAGATAAATTGTGATTGGTCGGAAGGTTCTTCGGGGAGGAATGAAGCTGCGGAGCGTGGCGAGATTAAATGCGGTGTGCTGATTTACGGCGTCCGGGGGAACGCGGTGGTGGCGGTGGCGGCACAGGCCGTGTGACAACTTTATCGGTACAGACAGCGTAACGGTTCCACTTCCTGTTGTCTTGCTATTTGCACTGTGTAAAAGCTGGGCAATGAATTACTTGAGGTTAAATACTTTTATATATAAGTACTTATATAAACTGTATATATAAGCTCTTTATCAAACAAAAAAAGGTTGCAAAATGCAGTCATATTTGTACCAAACATAAAAATGTAAGGAACATTAGTTGATCTGTATTAAACACGAATGTCACAGACATTATTCTGATCTGTATCAAATACAAACATGCCGCAAACATTATTCTGATCTTCATCAGTGTCCTCAGACAATATCCAGAACTCCTACAAACGCGAAGGTATCACAAGCAGAATCAAACAGAAAAGCATCAGGATAATCTGTTATTGTGCTGGAAAATAAAAACTGTATCCCTGGCTCAGCTCAGACCAATGAAACGTGCACCGATGGGTGTGTCAGGCAGCTCAGCAGTGAGGTTTGTGCAGCAGGATGTTCCAAAGAGTTAATGGAAAAGATAAGTCATTTCAGCCCGATTTACATGTGGCCGTCTGGCAGGACGATCCATCCAGAAACCACATCATTTCTCGTTGACTCTTCGAAAAGCTCCTCAAAACCCATGCGCCTGTCACCGCTGTGCTCTCACACACATATGGTGACATCCTGCCAGTTCGTACTGGCAACTGGCCAAAAAACGACACCTCATGAACCATTTGCAGTATTTTTTGACCCCACTAGATGGTGGTCTTTCTTTGCTTTGATGCATGCTTTGAGCCCTTTTTTGAACAGACAGCACCATTTTGTGGGGTCGAAAAATACTGCAAATGGTTCATGAAGCATCATTTTTGTCATCACTAGTGTGGAGGATGATGGATTTGGGAGGACACTCATCTCAGTGGTCCTTCACGGATATTGATGCCTGCACAGCCTAGAAAGAGACACAAGCCTAATATCAGCACTCTGCACATTGTTTCTGGAATGTGCCATTTTGTGGCAAGTCTGGGATATCCCTTAGGTTTTCTCAAATCAAGGGTGCAGATTTGGGTATATATACAGTAGGGACATGCACCTACTATCATTGTGAGAGTACCGTGTGTGTTTAGGGGGGCAGGGGATTCAGGGTTGCTTTGGTCTCTACTGGTGATGAAACCAAAGATACGACCTTGCCTCAAATGGTCCCTTCTGGGAGACAGTGCCTTGAACGCCTCTCATTAAGAATGGCCAGGTTCCTATTGACTGATGGTGAGGTACGCACTCAAACCATCCAATCAGCATTTAAATAAGAAAAAAAATCAGCAGAACAGAAAAAACAGAGACAAGGAAATCTCCCTGTAGCACACAGCTAGAGTCCGATAGGCACAGTTAGCCACAAGAAACCCCCCCCCCCATTCAAATCCATTTAGCAGATGCATCTCTGTGACCTCACACCATAGGAGGCGCCGATGGGAAGGTTACATCGCGGTGGAAAGGGGGAAATCATCACACCCCCCTCTGCGTCCAACAGGCAGGAACAAATGCAGGTTGCGGGGACTGGAGTGGGGTGGGAGATCAGTCACAAGGCGATTGAAATCCCCCCCCAACCATGAATCACCTACAGAAACTGAAGAGTCAGTTGGTCACATGACTGCATAGAGCAGGGGCATAATTCAACTATGGCTTCTCTGACAGCCATTTTATATGGTGTATTGTTGGTCTGGAGGTCATGCTTTCAGCTGTGTGTTCGGCTCTTTAGCCTGACGGTGCTAATATGTGAAAAGCTAAACACCATTATCAGTGGAAAAAAGGAGGAATCCACATGGTGTTTGTCAGCACTCGCTTAGAACATTCCGTCTGCTGCTTAAGATACTTTCCATTGGGAAAAAGCATGGCATCCAATAGGCTTTACCCAGTCCTCAGTCACCCCCAGACAGTCTATATTATTGCTACCACCCATCTCCCAGCCAATAGAAAACATCCAGGTGTGCTGGTAGGGAGCAAAAATGGGACGTGAGATAAGAAACTCTGACATAGACTATACACCAACTTTGTGTGGGGATACTTCCAAAGGTGGCTGACCTTTCCTCAGAGTAGCCCTACAAGTCGGTCGGTACTATAGGCTTCTATAGAGATCACATCGCATATCTCCCCACAGCACGCGGGAGGATTTGGGCTCTCTGTTGCGCAGATAACATGTATACTGTACATGGGCAAACAGGGAGGCAGAGACTTCGCACATGCTAAGCGCGTTAGCCTGTGACTTAACTCGGCTGCTGTGGGCGTGGCTATGTTGAGAGAAGCTGAGTGTGCCTCTGAGTTCATTGCTGATTGGGGGCAGCGTGCAGCTCAGCAGGTCGGGATGCTGTGCCTGTGATTGGAAGGTCGTTAAGCGCAGAACCCCCAGCTGCTCAAGGGACTGTCTGAACCTGTTTTCGCAAAAATATGTTGGCCAATTAAATGAATTGTAAATGAATGGTTCTCAATCTGTTGCCCGCTGTCCTGTTCTTCGGTATCTATCTATCTATCTATCTATCTATCTATCTATCTATCTATCTATCTATCTATCTATCTATCTATCTATCTATACTCTTTCTTTTTGGGTTCTGTAGGTACTCATGAGGCTGGTGTGCTGTGCCTTTTCTCTGCAGTACGAATGTGTCAGTAAAATGCACCCAAGCATACGGCTCGTGAGTACCGCATCAGGACAGCGCACCTCTGTATGAATCCGAAATCTGCAGAGAGCCTCCTCACTCACAGCACCCGAGACTTTTAGTTCTCGCATGGATCGGGAATTTTGAGTCGGCGTTCTCTGCCAGCAACCCCTCCCAGCCACCTTTTCTCACACACAAAACCAAGAATATACAGTCAAACAAAAATGATGCTTAAGTGATCTTCATATTGGTGTAATACTATGATATTATGTCTGTCACAGTGCGCCAGCGATTTCAAAACCTCCCCTAAAATCACCCCAGTATTTGCAATAGCTGTCCAATACACCCATACATTTTTTGACTTGACCAGTATTCTTCCTATTTTGGCTGATCAATACCTCATTTGGTTACTTAATTAACTAAGTTCATATATTAATAGAGCTGGTGCTAAAATTCAACAAATAAATGGAATGGCTGAGGTGCCCCTGAGAGGAGCTTTGGGACCTGAAGTGGTATTCTTTTTTGGAGAACAGGAGAAATTATTGTTTATTTTTTATTGTGTTATTGTTAAATTACATATGTTTTTTTTTTTTTTTGAGCAAACACACAATTACTCCCCAGATAAAAAGCTTTAAACATTTCCCTTGGTGGCCTAAGGCTTTCGCACAGTACTGTACATGTGCCTGGGCGCCTGCATACTTTGCATAGAAGTATCAGTGATGAGCCTTTTAATCACTGATCTCCAGAACGAGATGACCTCTGCTCTGTTTACTCTTAGAATGCACTGCCTGCATGCAGATTTCGGGGAATCCCAGTCGGATTAATTCTCCGGCTTGCTGCTAAGGGATGCATGTTGAAACGCGGTTCTTTTTCAATTTCTTTGCCACTGCCATTGACTTTATTCCAGATCGCGTTGCTCTGTTAAACACACTCTGTTAAATTTTCCATTTTGGACTTGTTAATAGTTCTTGAAGCGGTGCTTTGCGTCATGCTTACGCTCCGGATTACTGCATAAGAATCTGGCGGAAATTCTGCAGCCGACGCAGAAATGCAGCCACTTGGAACTGCAATCTGTCCGTCCATCCATTTTCTGTAACCAGTACAGGGTCACAACAAACTTGGAGTATGATCCAGGAAGCACAAAGCAGGGGACACCCTGGATGGGGTATCAACCCATACAGGACACAAGGCAGGGGACACCCTGGATGGGGTATCAACCCATGACAGGACACAAGGCAGGGGACACCCTGGATGGGGTGCCGGTCCATCACAGGACACAAGGCAGGGGACACCATGGACGGGGTGCTTAGCGTATCTCAGTGATTCTGTTTTCTATTAAAAGCTTTCCTTTTCTGCTGTTGGCAAACAGATCTTCCACCAAATGGGTTTCTATAAAAAGCCAAACTGAGGTCAAGAACAGGCAGGCGATTCCATTCCACTACCAGGGCAGAGAACTACCCCAGGCCAGTAAACATCCGGGGACCTCCTCAGAGCAGGTGGAGCAGACTTATCCTCAGTCCCATCACACACTCACACAGAGAACAGTCATTCACACACAGGACAGTATAGACCCAGAAAGACACCTGACCACTCGCTTTTGGACTGAGAGAGGCTAGAGGAATCTGAACCCTGAAGGCACGTCGGCGCGACCCGCAGCGATCAGCAACATCTTCTCTCTGTGCCATCACATGGTTAATAGCACAGCAACAGCTCTCCTTTCAACTGCCTCGTCACCAATCCGATCACTCAACACTCAGGCAGAATCCTCGACAAGCACGGCTCCGGCGAATCCCCACACATCTCAGAGGCTGTGGGCGCGGAGGAAAGGTGCGAAGGTGGGGGGCAGGAGGAGAACGGCTAGCGGATGCGAGTGGGCGCGTTTCCTGTCAGCGTGTCAGCGACCACGGGCGGAAACGGAGGGAGACCGCGGGAAAGGGCCACATTTTCACCTTCAACACCATAAATGACCAGAGAGCCCTCAGCACCTTCCAAGAGTAGCTAAGAAGAGAAGACTGCTATTCAGCTGCCAAAATTTTCACTATATTTTACACTTGGTACCACGCAACACCTGAATTCAGTAGCTGGTACAATAATCCCATTGCGTGAGCAGATATAAACTGTATATATATATATATATATATATATATATATATATATATATATATATATATATATATATATATATATATATATAATCATAATAAAAATGAAGAGAGATCTCCTTTGCATAGGTCAAAACACAGGAGGAGGCTACATTCGATTTGTACTGTCACGGTATCAAGTTGAAGGTTGTTTTTGCTTCCGCTGGTTAAACTGGCAGCTGGATATCAGTATTACTCACAATACCAACCCCCCCCCCCCCCCCGCCTAGAAACAGGACATCCTCCAACACATGTCACGTGAAACTGTGTGCTGGCCTGACTGGGATGGAGTGCTTCCTCTTTAATTCTGACTTTTGTTTTGTGAAATTCTCTAAAGTCCTACCGGGAATGACAGTCCTCCTTTCTGGTGACTGGTGTGACTGGTGGCCACCAGCACAGGAAGCTGACCCATCTCGGCTCCCTCGACACTGCCTTGCCACTGGGGCCAGGATGTGGGGGTGAGGCTCTTAGTTACAGCAAGAACCCCAACTAAGTGCATGGGCTCCATGGATGGGATTGACTCACTGCTGCTGTGTGGCATCACTGTGAGGCTGGCAGTGCGGAAGGAGCAAGCTGGCAGCTTGGCACTGATTCCTCTGACATACATAACCGCAAACTGCACTCTCAAGTGAAGGAGCATCTCTCCACTAAATCTTTCCTCTGTACCTTTAATTTTGTGCCTAATATATGTTTTTCTGACAGTTCCTTCTCTCTGTTCCCCTTCCCTCTCCATTCCTCCCCATGTCACCATTTCCTCTCCATTCTTCCCCTCTGTTACCCTTCTCTCTCATTCCTTCCCTATTTCCCTTCCTTCTCCATTCAATCTGTTCTGATTCCCTCACTCTGTTCCCCTTCCCTCTCCATTCCTCCCCTCTGTTCCCCTTTCCTCTCTGTTCCCTCTCATATGTGCCCCTTCCCTCTCTATACCTTCCCCCCGTACCCCTCTACACTCCATCTCTTCCATCTTTTTCATTCTTCCATGCTGGCCTCGCCGGCTGTCGTCCTGCTTCCTGTACACACAGGCACTAACGACGATCTGAGTGCTCCAAGGCCATGTGGCCATCGCGGGCTGATATACGATGCTGTCAGTGCTAATAAAGAGGATAAAGGAGGGGACCCGTGAGGTTTCATCCGTCAAGGAAGCAATGCCACAATGTTATCCGGACGTTTCCCTAAGCGGCGTCTGATTCAGACACGATGCGGTCTATCGGCCTAATGACCACCTCAGATTAAAAGCATCACAGTCAATATAGGAATGTGATTTCTACAGCTCCCAGCACTGTGCTGTAACTGACTTTCAGAGCAGCGATTGGGACCTAGATCGGTCTTGTTTCTTCATTAGAGTGACCAGACAACTGAAACTGCCAAAGTGAGGTGACCCTCAAAATGGGCCACACAGGGTTGAACCCTCAAACAGACTGAATTTCACCCTCTGAAGAAATTTGTTTACAATCAGTGACACAAAAATGGCCTTAATGTAATAATAAAACATGTAAAATGACTCATACAACAAATGCAGAACCGGCACAGTCCTCTCATTAATTTTGTCCAGCTGCCTTGGAAATACAACAGTTTACGTGACAGAAAGAAATCTCAAAAAACATCAGCTTTGTGCATCTTTTACAGATGAACTTCTCAGCTTGGGCTAGAAGAACACTGGCCCCAGCTGAAAGCTGATTGGTCCCCTGAGTGCCCCTCCTCTGTCACTCACCGATTCAAAACCTTATCAGTAATAATGCTGGCCCCTCTTTTGCCTCCCACCTTAAGACCTTCAGAATCACCCCTGGTCACTTAAATACAAGACGCAGTTTTTCGAAGGGAGTATTCATCAGTAGCACTGCTACGCTTTTTCCCTCGGAGCCGTGTGCCTGACAGGCTCAGTCAGCCACTTGGGTGACGTCATCCCCCCATGTTGCCCCCGGGTGTCACTCATGTTAGGGGAGACTGAGAGATGGCTTAAGGCACCAGGCACCAGTGCTTTGCGTCCGTCTCCCAGTTCCTGCCTTGTTCACACCGCAGCTTCTGACAGATAACGAGATGGATTGTTCCACACGACCCGAAGTCTCGTACAATTAGCAGGCTTTGGGACAAAATGGTGTGAGAGACGAAACGCCGCTCTTGCCCCCTGCTGGGCTTGTTGGCACTAATTAATCCAACTGAGACCCTTATGGCCACGCCCACCAATCTGACAGGCCGCTATAAAAAACAGCAAACATAACCCACAGCACCAGCAGGTTTTCTACCTACGCTGCCTTGGTTATGGTGCGGCCCCCACCGCCACCCCCACGCGTGGGAATGGAGTGCAGCATGGCATTCACAGTGGATCTGGAGGCCAGGCTAGGGGGTTACGTCTGTGTACCCATCCAAATTTCCTGTGCACGCAGCCAAATTTCTAATATGGTTCTGTCTGTCTGGCCTTCTCACAATCCCCTAATTCAGCACGACAATAAAACCCTTTCGTCTCCTCTGTAACTAATTGTCCTGACACTACTAAGCTGTTGTGAAAGAAGGAAACACGATGTAGATCCCTCATAGGCATGATTGGGCCATATGACCCCCCTCTCCTCAGAACCAGGCCATTCCCCCAGGCTGACTGAGGCTAAAGGAGGAGCAGGGGCTCTGTGTAGCCATCGCTAACATGCTAAAGGAAGAGCAGGAGCTCTGTACAACTATCACTAACATGCTAAAGGAGGAGCAGGGGCTCTGTGCAGCCATCGCTAACATGCTAAAGGAGGAGCAGGGGCCCTGTGCAGCCACCGCTAACATCCTAAAGGAAGAGCAGGAGCTCTGTACAACTATCGCTAACATGCTAAAGGAGGAGCAGGGGCCCTGTGCAGCCATCGCTAACATGCTAAAGGAGGAGCAGGGGCCCTGTGCAGCCATCGCTAACTTGCTAAAGGAGGAGCAGGGGCTCTGTGCAGCCATCGCTAACATGCTAAAGGAGGAGCAGGGGCTCTGTACAACTATCACTAACATGCTAAAGGAGGAGCAGGGGCCCTGTGCAGCCATCGCTAACTTGCTAAAGGAGGAGCAGGGGCTCTGTGCAGCCATCGCTAACATGCTAAAGGAGGAGCAGGGGCTCTGTACAACTATCACTAACATGCTAAAGGAGGAGCAGGGGCTCTGTGCAGCCATCGCTAACATGCTAAAGGAGGAGCAGGGGCCCTGTGCAGCCATCGCTAACATGCTAAAGGAGGAGCAGGGGCTCTGTGCAGCCATCGCTAACATCCTAAAGGAAGAGCAGGAGCTCTGTACAACTATCACTAACATGCTAAAGGAGGAGCAGGGGCTCTGTGCAGCCATCGCTAACATGCTAAAGGAGGAGCAGGGGCTCTGTGCAGCCATCGCTAACATGCTAAAGGAGGAGCAGGGGCTCTGTGCAGCCATCGCTAACATGCTAAAGGAGGAGCAGGGGCCCTGTGCAGCCATCGCTAACATGCTAAAGGAAGAGCAGGAGCTCTGTACAACTATCACTAACATGCTAAATGAGGAGCAGGGGCTCTGTGCAGCCATCGCTATCATGCTAAAGGAGGAGCAGGGGCTCTGTGCAGCCATCGCTAACATGCTAAAGGAGGAGCAGGAGCTCTGTACAACTATCACTAACATGCTAAAGGAGGAGCAGGGGCTCTGTGCAGCCATCGCTAACATGCTAAAGGAGGAGCAGGAGCTCTGTACAACTATCACTAACATGCTAAAGGAGGAGCAGGGGCTCTGTGCAGCCATCGCTAACATGCTAAAGGAGGAGCAGGGGCCCTGTGCAGCCATCGCTAACATGCTAAAGGAGGAGCAGGAGCTCTGTACAACTATCACTAACATGCTAAAGGAGGAGCAGGGGCTCTGTGCAGCCATCGCTAACATGCTAAAGGAGGAGCAGGGGCTCTGTGCAGCCATCGCTAACATGCTAAAGGAGGAGCAGGGGCTCTGTGCAGCCATCGCTAACATGCTAAAGGAGGAGCAGGGGCTCTGTGCAGCCACCGCTAACATCCTAAAGGAAGAGCAGGAGCTCTGTACAACTATCGCTAACATGCTAAAGGAGGAGCAGGGGCCCTGTGCAGCCATCGCTAACATGCTAAAGGAGGAGCAGGGGCCCTGTGCAGCCATCGCTAACTTGCTAAAGGAGGAGCAGGGGCTCTGTGCAGCCATCGCTAACATGCTAAAGGAGGAGCAGGGGCTCTGTACAACTATCACTAACATGCTAAAGGAGGAGCAGGGGCCCTGTGCAGCCATCGCTAACTTGCTAAAGGAGGAGCAGGGGCTCTGTGCAGCCATCGCTAACATGCTAAAGGAGGAGCAGGGGCTCTGTGCAGCCATCGCTAACATGCTAAAGGAGGAGCAGGGGCTCTGTGCAGCCATCGCTAACATGCTAAAGGAGGAGCAGGGGCTCTGTGCAGCCACCGCTAACATCCTAAAGGAAGAGCAGGAGCTCTGTACAACTATCACTAACATGCTAAAGGGGGAGCAGGGGCTCTGTGCAGCCATCGCTAACATGCTAAAGAAGGAGCAGGGGCCCTGTGCAGCCATCGCTAACATGCTAAAGGAGGAGGAGGGGTCCTGTGCAGCCATCGCTAACATGCTAAAGGAGGAGCAGGGGCTCTGTGCAGCCATCGCTAACATGCTAAAGGAGGAGCAGGGACCCTGTGCAGCCATCGCTAACATGCTAAAGGAGGAGGAGGGGTCCTGTGCAGCCATCGCTAACATGCTAAAGGAGGAGCAGGGGCCCTGTGCAGCCATCGCTAACATGCTAAAGGAGGAGCAGGGGCCCTGTGCAGCCATCGCTAACTTGCCAAAGGAGGAGCAGGGGCCCTGTGCAGCCATCGCTAACATGCTAAAGGAGGAGCAGGGGCCCTGTGCAGCCATCGCTAACTTGCCAAAGGAGGAGCAGGGGCCCTGTGCAGCCATCGTTAACATGCCAAAGGAGGAGCAGGGGCCCTGTGCAGCCATCACTAACATGCCAAAGAAGGAGCAGGGGCCCTGTGCAGCCATCGCTAACATGCTAAAGGAGGAGCAGGGGCTCTGTGCAGCCATCGTTAACATGCCAAAGGAGGAGCAGGGGCCCTGTGCAGCCATCGCTAACATGCTAAAGGAGGAGCAGGGGCCCTGTGCAGCCATCGTTAACATGCCAAAGGAGGAGCAGGGGCCCTGTGCAGCCATCGCTAACATGCTAAAGGAGGAGCAGGGGCCCTGTGCAGCCATCGCTAACTTGCTAAAGGAGGAGCAGGGGCCCTGTGCAGCCATCGCTAACTTGCTAAAGGAGGAGCAGGGGCTCTGTGCAGCCATCGCTAACATGCTAAAAGAGGAGCAGGGGTCTTTTATACTCTTAGCTGCTCTGCCCTTAGCCAGTCAGACCCAGTCACTGGATTATACCACAGTTTGAGTCCCTACCCTGACCCCTGCTCTGGAGTTGGAAGCTCCAGGCCTGTTCCAGATGGAATGCAGCCCAGCCTGAGTTTTCCCAGGAAGCCGCTGTCTGAGTCGCCGGCGGCCATGACTACTGCAGGTGATCGCGGCTACTGTTGCCAGCTGCAGCTCCGCTCCCCCGCAGCGCCTCTCCAGGGCCCCTGGCTGCGCTGATGAGGATAATGACGGGTGCTTGCTGCCCCTCCCCCCATACATGTGTCTCCTTCTTCCTGCCTTTTATAATCAAGGTTATCAATGGCCCAGTTATCGAGTGTAACTAATGGATAGCTGAATACATTCCACTGAATTACTCCTCCTGCAATGAATCCATCAATATATCATTAGTACTAGTGGTACTTAAGGGTGTAACGTTTTAAAAGATCCTCATGTCCCGTAGATTTTGAGGGACAGAGTTCTCTCTTAGCAAATGATGGGACACAGCAAACACAGCACAGGAAATTCACAGGTGATAAATAAAATATGCGTCCTTAACAAATTCCTTTTTAACTGATGGTTTGCTCCCTTCTTAAGCCAGAGATGTAGAGATTAATTAGCGTAATTGAGTTCTATTACCGAGGTCCTTTTAATTTTTTAGTACATCTTGACTCTTGGCTTGAGATTTTGTCTTTTTAATCCTGAAGCTGGGATTTTTTTCCCAGGATTTTATTTCCTTTATAAAAAAAGAGTACGGGCCTTATTTAGATGAAGTTCACACAGCTTCATGTATCACCTTGTTACTGCGTAAAAATACGTGTTTGCTTAGTTTTTATAAACATCCATCCATCCATTCCATGAGCAGTATGGGGTCACTGTGCGCCTGGAGCCTATTCCAGGAAGCTTGGGGCACAAGACAGGCGAGCTTTTGAATATCAAAGGGGTTTCTATAAAAAGCCCTGCTTTTCTTTATTGTTTTTCTTGTTGCCGCAAAAATCTTCCACCTAGAGAAGTTTCCCGATCCAGTCCTTGGGGCCCCAGACAGTCCATGTTTTTGCTCCCCCTTAGCTCCGCAGCAAAAATGTGGACTGAATTGGGAAATACTGGCCTTATAATAGCCAATCCCATGTCAAGAAGAGGCAGTGCATATGAACTAATCCCATCCCAGTAAAACCATGGGGGTGGCGGGGCGGGTGTCCTCAGAGCATGTGGGACACTCTTTTTTCCAGTCCCACAAAACCACACAGAGGCCAAGAACCAAGAACCAAGAACAATGGGAGAGGACCACGCTGTGAATGGGAATAACTCAGACCTGGTACTTCTCCTGTTTTTCCATAGGATAAAACACACAACCCGCGGGTTAAATCATGGAGGTAAATGTGCTGTGGTCGGCCAGTAGAGAAGGATACCCCCACGCAGCCACGTGACTGTACGGATTTACCACCCACGAGGACGAAGCACGCTAATTAAGGCTAAATGTGGGTAGCTGATTGGATGTGCCATAAATGGCCTTGGGCAATAGAACATTAATTAGAGTATTAGAGAATTAATTAGCTCTGCTATTAAAGAGCAGAGGGTCCCAGCGACTTGCTTCATTCTGTTGTTTTTACTCAGTTACCAAGTGGGCAGCAGTCTGGGTGAGTGGGTGTGTGGGGCATGTAACCGCAGCCCGCTTTCAGATGCGTGATTTCTGTGCCGGAATGTTCTGGCATGCCTGTGTGGGTCCGGCTTCCCCACTCGAGGGGCCACGAAGCTCATGGAGAGTCCCGTCTGTGCTCCGAATATGCCTGCTCGCCAGATCTCCCGAACTCTCCTCACGCCGATCTTCCAGCTCTAGTGTTTTGGGGCCGAGTAGCCTGGAGGCCTCGCTGAGGTCAAATCTCACCCACAAATCCCGGGAGCTTCACAAGCATTCCGTTCCGCTTCCCGTTTTCCAAAATGCCAGATTGACCCTGCATCTGCGCCTGCTGGTGTAAGAGAGCAGCCTGCCTGCACCCCACCCCCCCCCACCCACGTCTGTCAATAAATTTACTTTGCTCTGACTATGGAAAGGCAGACCTGTAGGCACCAGCCTGTGCTGAGCTGCACAGTGTCCCCTGCACTTAGAACAAATTGATTTCATGAATTCACTTCCCGCCAGGCAGGAATTCCACAGCGCGTCGTGCTTTCTTGACGTGAAACCGCTCACGTGCATAATCCCGACCCAGCAAACACCCAGTGCTCGTAAGCGCTGCTATAGCGGACCCGATCACTGTTTAATCAATTGCCGTATTTATTTAAAATCCTTTAAATATTGGCATCCGGGCGCCGGGAAAAGGGTCACATGAGCATGACGCACTCGCTTGCTCTAAACAGAAAGCAAACTCCGGAACAGAAGGCTAATTGCACATTATCTGAGCTTTCACTCTCGCTGCGGATCGGCCCTCGCTCTCATTCACACAACAGAGGTGACCGGGCGGAGTGTGGCTGTGAGACACCGCGAATGGACGGCCGCTCGGAAGCGTTGACTGGAGATACTGCAACGGGTGTTTATGGGAAGCTTCGGTGATGACGAATCCACCAGTCTATCGGTCAAAACCTATCAGTCAAACAACACCACTTTAAAGTGATGCTTTCTTTCACCACAAAAAGCTCTTTGGGAAACACCTGACAGAACCGAGCATTCGAGAAATCAGAAAAAAAAAAAAAACTCAACGCCAGTAATGGTTTCATGACCCTAGGATAGACAGCACAGCACTGTTTCAAGAAAAAAAGGAAGGAGGATATTTAATGCTGAGAAATTGAAAGACACGCCTCTTGCCAGCAGGTGATTGCAAGGCATCTGTGCCTTGCTGTAGAGTCAGCCTCAGGCGAGGCGGTCCATCCATTCTCCCAGCCCGCTGCCATTTAATTGGTGGACGTGCGCCTTTGAAAAAGGGCTAACTTCTCCCTGCGGCCGAGCTGTCAGTCACAAAGGCGGTCGCTGTAGAGTCACTAGGAGCTGAATCTGATCCACTTAACATCACAACTCCTCAATACTGTAGCTGCTCGATTTGCTTCGGGATGCACGATAAGGCCTCGGCTCGAGTAAAGTGACAGGTCTGACGTCGACCCCTGTCCCCTTCCTCGCCCATTTAGCCAGAAACACCGAACTACCCTTAGAAAGCGCTAATCTCGGTTAAGAAAATGACCGCTTAGTGACACGTAACGCTGTCATTATGGGGTTTAGTGTATGGTCGCTCTCGTGTCTACAGTGACAACCAGGAACGCCTGAGAGAGAGCAACCCAATCTGAGCACGTATGCTGAGGTGGAGCGTCTGTAGGGAGACGAGCTGAGTGGGGCCCTGCACCCGACTCTCCAAACGCAGCTGATTGGTATGCCTACTCAGAGAGTCCATTCCATGCCTCCGAACACTCACCAATATAATCATGACTGCTAACTGCTAACAGGTTACTGTTAACAGCAAAAGCCACCCTCCAGAATGACTACAAAGATTAATGGTTTTTCTGCTCCTATGGTAGATACTTTGGTAAGCCACCTGGTTAGGCTGAGTATACGGAAGCTGGAACGCAAAACACAACACATATTCAAGTCTGTCTTTCGCACATCTATAATGCAAGTGATAGTAATAAAATATTAATGTTCTTCAACTGTGTTTTGCACCTTAAATGAAGCTGAAAATGGAGGGAGAGCCGTGTTAATCTTCAAACGGCATCTGGAGTCTTCTTTCGGTACGGGATGGGTGGAAATTAGGTTTTAAAGTGTGTCCCACACTATAAAGTGTGTTGCTGTATCGCCTTAGGATGGCATAGCTAAACACGGTACCTCATTTACGCATATTCTGAGCAATCTTCTAATACAGGAAGTGAGGTTTGTATTGTCTTTGAAAAATAAGTCCAAAGCACATGTCCCATTCCCCTTCATGGGCAACAACCTTGAGTCGAGGTGGGAGGTCGCAAGAGCAGACAAATAGAGATAGCCTTTTTGCAAAACGACACAGAAGACCAGTTCATTAAGTATTTCGCAAATCTCATTAAATTACCACCGTTTTTCCCATAAGGCCATACTTAATATTTTAAAGTTTTTCAACCTCAGGCTATCAGAGAGGCATGCATAATGCATATCGTTAGTAAACAACAAGATTTTTTTAGTGGGTGCGTCAAGAGCAATAAACAAAAAGGTTCTTGCATTGCCCCATCTTGGTCTGCTTTGGACATCCAAGAAAAACACCCCTTTTAAGTTGTAAGGTTGTATTTTTGTCACGTGAGACCTCAAAAGCCACCTGGTGATGTCACCGAGCCAAAAGGTGATGTCACTGAAACAAACGGTGATGTCACTGAACCAAACGGTGATGTCACTGAGCCAAAAGGTGATGTCACTGAAGCAAACAGTGATGTCACTGATAGCCTAGTGCAGATGCAGTTGGCGACTCGATTTGAGCCTTTGATTCCTAGGGGAAGGAGCTGAACTGGACCTACAGATCAACTCAGTAAAACATGTCTGTATTAAGGGGTCAAATACTACGAAATGTGAAAATCGCTTCAGAGACAGTTTGTTTACCAAACACTTTAAATGGAAAACATTTGTTACGCCATCCGAGGGAAATACATCCATTAAACCTCCTCTTACATTTTGTATGTCACTCATACAACTGAGGGTCATGGTAGGAATGAAATGTGGATCTTTGTCAATATTTATCGTTGGTATAACAAATGACTTCTTGTCACTGGACCCCATTTTCTCATGTTAAGAATTAAACGTGATACTAGTAACAATTATAAAGATGGTACAGAAAACCATGGCGGGTGGTGTTTTTATCCAGTGCAGCTACACCTGTCAAGTTGAAGAAATTACATGATCAAACAGGCAAAATGTCCCTTTTTATGAAAAATACCCACAATGGATGATGAGAATGTCCTGTTTCTGGTGCTATTCCCCTTTACGCACTTCAGAGAAATCTTCCGGAAGGGTGGGACCGCCCACCCACGTAGGACGTCCCCTATGCGCTGGCGTTTTGGTCCTGGTCTGTCCAATGAGTGATGTTAGTAAGCAAGGGGGGGGGTGTATATACTTCGCATCTGCTCCTGAAGCCAACGCTTTCAGAAACCTTGAGCGATTCGGAAGCCATACCAGAAAAAAATGCTTCACTGTTAAGGGTCAGAAACACATTAACACCCACAGTAGTGGGATTAGCAGGGCCGAATGCAAGGAAATGACGCAATTACACCGCCGTGAAATAACTGCACTGGACGGGAAGAACTTAAGCCGTTAAAGCTGGGATATTTGGTAGATAGGCTCACTGGAGTAACTGGAAAGCACATCTAGAACAAGTGCTGGCCTTGTGAACTAGAAATTGTTGTGGATTTATAGCATTATTTAGGGGACAGTGAATGGGTATAGTGGGGGCACAGTAAATGGGTATTGCGATGGAGGGGCACTGGAGGTGCAGCGTGCATTCGCAGTGAGGTGGTGGACAGACCTGACGGAGGACAGAGACGGTGAAGCGGCTGTCCCTTGCCTGGGGATAAGTGCAGCCCTTGGGATGCCCTAGGGCTACAGCCACTGCTCCAGCTGCTTCGCTCTCTAGAAAACGCGAGTCTTCCTGGGATTCAGATCTCTGCACTGCAAATGCTGTCCCAGGACAGCAAGAAACACTGCATACTTCAGGGAGCTGGCGGAATGCAGAAGAGCTCATCCCCGTGCGGGTCCAGAGGGGGCCTCAATCCGAGCATCAGTCACAGAGCTCTCGCTGTGCTCCAGAATGATGGATACTGGGGCTCTCTGGGCAAAACAATTAAAGCACAACCCTGTACTGGGTAAGCTTAGTTTAAATTCAGATGGATAGTTAACAATTATGTATAATTATATGCAATTCCATAGATAGTAACAGTGCTTACATATTCACTGGTTTAAGGTTAGTTTTAAATGACAGAGGTTACTTAAACTTGACGTGCCTTTTTGGGAATTCGAGCAATAAAAATTTCTGTATGCCAGCTGTGCAGCTGTTTTCCCTCTAAGACCCATCTGAGGTTTTGCACAATGGAAATGTATGTCAAAACCGATTCCCATTTGTGTCGCTGTAAAGAGTGAGTTTCAGTAAAAAAAAATGGCTTTGGGTACCGCTAATGAGAGTGAAATGCACTGTGATCTGGGCCCCTGGGTAACAGGAGCCTGCACCTACCGCTGAAGATCTCCCAAAAGCTGCACCTCTGCTGCGTTTAAAAACTTTGCTGACACACGGACAGCGGGCCGAACTCGGAACATCTCCTTCCTGAAAAAGCACCAGCTGGGATTTAGGGGGGCATATTCTAGCATGTACAGTCATGTGAAAAAAAAGGACAGCCATTAAATATTTAGTGCTTTTATTAAGAAATATCAATATATATATACATATATATATAGTTCTGTCAAATTATATTTGTAGATAATGCATTATGTGGAAGCGGCATGGTGGTGCAATGGTTAGCACTGTTGCCTCACACCTCTGGGACCTGAGTTCGAGTCTCCGCCTGGGTCACATGTGCGTGGAGTTGGCATGTTCTCCCCATGTCGTCGTGGGGTTTCCTCTGGGTACTCCAATTTCCCCCCACAGTCCAAAAACATGCTGAGGCTAATCGGAGTTGCTAAGTTGCCCTTAGGTGTGAATGTGCCCGGGGATGGGCTGGCCCCCCATCCAGGGTTGTTCCCTGCCTCGTGCCCATTGCTTCCGGGACAGGCTCCGGAACCCCCGCGACCCAGTAGGATAAACGGTTTGGAAAATGGATGGATGGATAATGCATTATGTAGATTTTGCACCACCTATGCAAAAACAAGAAACAAAATTAACTTTTTTAACAATAGAAATTACTAAGATGCCAATTCCTACTAAGGAAAAAGTTAGGACACCTTATGCCCTAATATCTAGTATGTCCCCCCTTGACTGAAAAAAACCTCAATAAGATGTTTCCAAAACCATATATCAAATCTCTGAATTCTCTGGCAGAAAAAGGTTTCCTCCACCTTCCAATGCAGAATTCCTTAAGCTGTGATGTTTGAAAGGTGTCTTGCCTGCCCAGCCCGTTTCAAATCACCCCACAGCATCGCAATAAGATCTGGGCTTTGATTTAGCTATTCCAGAACTCTCCATTTCTTTCTTCTAAACCCTTTCTTGGTAGCTTTATTAGAACGTTTTGGGTCATTGTCAGGTTGCATGGTCCACCCCCCTCACTTCAGCTTCAACTTCCAGACAGATGATCTCACATTGTCCTCATGCGCCCTCTGATATGATGAAGAATTCATACTGGATTATATGATGGTGAGCTGGCCAGGTTCTGCTGCAGCAAAACAGCCCCAAACCATGACGTTTCCACCCCCATACTTCACAGCTGGTATGAGGTTCTTTTGCCCAAAATCTATCTTTGGTTTACACCAAACATGTCCTCTGTTACTGTATCCAAATAGTTCAGATATAGATTCATCTATCCAAAGCACAATGTTCTAAAAGTCCCGGTCTTTGTCTAGGTGGGTCTCTGGAAAACCTGCCCAGCTGTTTGTTGACAGCAAGAGTTTCCTCCTTGCATGCCTCCCATGTCAATCAAACTTGTGCTATGTCATTCTGATGGTAGATGCATGTACTTTGACATCAACTGTGCAAGAACTTCCTGTATGTACCGTGATGACATTGTAGGATTTTTGGAGACTTCTTTCAGCATCTTGCAGTCTGTTCTTGGGCTGAACTTGCCAGGACAGCCTGCCCTGGCCATGTTGGCCATTGTTTTAAAGGATCTGCACTTGTAAATTCTTTTCCGGACAGTGATATGGCCAGTTCCAAACTCTCTTGAGAGAGTTTTTATATCCTTCCCAGACTCATATGCATCTACAGTCTTCTTTCTGAAGACCTCGGAGAGCTCTTTGGATCTCACCATAGTGACAGCACTCACTTCAACAATCAAGAGCAAACCAAACTAAATGTCTGAGGTTTAAATAAGGCAGGCTCCGCCAAAAAGCTGTGTAACAATGTTCTAACCATTTTCACCTGAAATTCACCTGAACCTCATTCTAGGCATTTAAACAGTAATGAATATGAGGGTGTTCTATTGTTTTCCTCAGTGGAAATTAGCATCTTAGTTAATTTCTTTTGTTAAATAAGTGAATTTGTTTCCTGTTATATGTTAATATATATATATATATATATATATATATATATATAATAAAATCTATATTTAAATATATTTAATACTCATATATTTAATATGTAATTTATATTATATATATTTAATGGGGGGGGCGGCATGGTGGTGCAGTGGTTAGCACTGTTGCCTCACACCTCTGGGACCTGGGTTCGAGTCTCCGCCTGGGTCACATGTGTGTGGAGTTTGCATGTTCTCCCCATGTCGTCGTGGGGTTTCCTCCGGGTACTCCAGTTTCCCCCCACAGTCCAAAAAACATGCTGAGGCTAATTGGAGTCGCTAAATTGCCCATAGGTGTGCATGTGTGAGTGAATGGTGTGTGAGTGTGCCCTGCAATGGGCTGGCCCCCCATCCTGGGTTGTTCCCTGCCTCGTGCCCATTGCTTCCAGGATAGGCTCCGGACCCCCCGCAACCCAATGGGATAAGCGGTTTCGAAAATGGATGGATGGATATTTAATGGGGTGTTATAATTTTTTCACATGACTCTATACTGAACACTTCAAAAACAAAGGGAAGTCAATGACTGTTTTTCCGTTGTATTTTAGGGAAAAGACACATAAAGAGAAATAGATGTTACTTGAAGAATTAAAACTCCATTTTTCATAATTTCAGGTGATTGGTTTTAAAACTGAGGTCAATTTCTAACCAGGCTGGCCCTTCAATGCACTTCCGGATGGACAGCGAATGCTCCCTGCAATCGGCAGAGGCAGAGTCTGGAGACTCCTACTGTGCTTTGTCTCCATGTGGGATGGAGCCTCACATGGACGCGGGACGTCCACAGGCAGCGACCACAAGGACCGTATCCCCATGATCCTGACCGTACTGGATCAGGTAATATCCTGGCAATGTGAAAGACATCAAATTGTATAAGCCAACCCGCATGGGTTGCTACGGGTAACAAAGTCAGCTAAACAGAGATGCTGTTTTCGATTTGCGTTTCTGACAAACCATTTATAAATGTGAAATTCAGTTAATGAATTACACCAGAGCCTCGATCCCACCAAAAGGACCCTGTGAACCGTTACCCTCCCCTCTACTTTTTCTGAAAAGCTGAAGACTTTGCGCAAAAAGCACAACCTGATATTAAAATCACACAAATGGACTTCACCAGTAAAGGCACATCACCAGCATGCACGAGGACCTCACTGCTTCTGGCCCAGTGAGGGCATTACGGAGAATCGCCAGCTCGTTTTTGGAAGGCCGCTTGGGAGACCACAGGGGTGATTAGAGGTGACAGGGGTGAGGGGTCATGCAGGAACTCAGTCTCAAGGAATATTATCCGAGCAAAAACATCGTGCTCATGAACGGCCAAGATGTGAAGGGATAAATTATTCATGTTGCTTTGAACAAAAGGAGCAGCGATGGAGCCCGATGATCAGGATCAAAATGAAATAATAATCATTCAAACAATGCATTATGGATCAATAGAGCTGGGGAAATTCGTGTTTTTCACTTCCACTTAGACATCACCGTTAGATGCATTTAAAACGTTGATAGATGCGCTCAGATTAAACGTTAACCTCTGCTGAGGACATGCAGACCATTTACGTGTCATGTATCTCCTTATTCCGGCTGCATCGAACCCACGAGTGATGTTTCATGACAACATTCAGCGTTCAGCCACACAAGAGATGGAGCTTTCAAACTTTTTTTTTTCACAGCCCTCTCCAGCAAATGCATAAGGATTAGCAGAGCACAGATATCCATCCCCCGGTTCTTGCTTTCCCTTTATGCCTGAGGAATCCGGGGGGGGGGGGGGGGGGGGGGCGGAGCCTTGTGACAAACAAGCTGATGCGGCCAATCAAAAAGAGCCATCTGCAGACCCCCCTCCGCTCCCAGGAGCTCCGAGGCTATTGGCTGGTCTCTGGGGAGAGGTGGGGGTTGCTCAGTTATTAATGACCGCTGAGCGGGCAGCACCATGTCCGTGTGACAGCTGATCGGGTGAGCGATGCGCCACTAACCGCCGTGGAGGAAGGAAGGGAGGAGGAGGAGGGGGATAAAAAGCAGCTCGCCGCGGTCGCCTGCAGTGGAGCGCACGGCTCTGGCCAGGCAGAAACAGATCAGCAGCGCAGGAAGCGGGAGCAGCTCTGTGACCGGCACCAGCACCACCAGGAGGGACGTGTGTCGGCGAATACAGATGCTATGGAGAGCAGGAGGGGCACGGATAGCAGCGCACACGGCGGGGATTAAAGGAATACAGTCGGCTCCATGTGCCGGGAGGATCTGCAGAGCCGGTGAGCCCCGTCTGCCGCCGCAGCCGCTGCATTCAAAGAGGGTTTTTGGTCGAGGTGCGTTAATGACGCAGCTTTCCAGCAAGTTCCTCTAATCGGTCTTAGGGGATTGATGAGTGTGTGTGGGGGGGGGATGGAATTGATGGGGTGTGGGGGGGCGCAGAGCGTGGGGGCAGAGTGGCGGGATGGTCCGCCGTCGTCCGCGGTGAGCTGGCAGTGGCAGAATCCTCCGGTGGTTCACGGCGCGGACATGCACACGCATTCCAACCCGCTCACCCGCAGACCGGGTTCAGGCTTCCAGGAGAGCGCATTTATTTCTTGTTTTTTTTTTTTTTTTTGATTGCGACGACGGAGGTTTGGGGGCTGGGGGGCTGGGAGGTTTGGGGGGGAGGGGGGGGGGGTTCAGCATACCAGGCGCAGAACCGAGGGCTTGCTTGTTCCAGCGCCAGTGCTAACAACCGGGAGCGGATTAAGATCCGCTAAAGGGGGGAGCGGGGGGGGGTAACACCGGTCGCGGGGCCGAGTGCTGGGGGCACGTGCTTCATCCTTGGAGGTGAATTGGCCGCCCAGGCAATCGGAACTAGCCCCCCCCCGCTCACTTGAATCACCCTGTTGCAATCAGCAGAGCCCGCCTTGGCATACGGCTCACCAGGCTTTGCGCAGCACGTTAAATCTCGCCTGTTTACTCCCAGAGCTTGATGACAGGGGAGCCATCGCAGCGCCTTCGTAATTAACACTGTCAGTTCTGCGCGGTCTCTAGGATGCTCGGGGGCTTGCGTCCGATCCCTGGACCCGAACACCCCGCCACGGCTCTCTCCCAGGCTCTCTTACGCGCTCAGCTCACTCGCCTTCAGGGACCCGCTGGTGTCAGCCTCCACGGGGCCACAAAGGGTTAAGCGGCGTGACTGATGCTGTTCCTCTCCGGACTGCTGCGTTTATCAAGCCCGATGGACACGAGGGGCCCGGAAGGCAATGTTTCTCCATCCGGCGGAAACGGACCAACATACATTTCGGTGCAGGGTTCACCGACCTCATCTGTTGGACTCCGCAGCAAGGGACGGAATGCAATCCAACACATGGTACAGGTTCGAGACCCTGTTCCACCCCTACAACAACAAAAATCCCTGGTCACCATTGCTGCTGCGGATGCAGTACTGCAGAATTGCGGTCCTCATACTCCCTGTCGCTCCCGTCCGGCCTTGTCTCAACTCCGCCATTCCCACCGATCATGTAGCCAGAGGTAGGACTGAGTCGGCCCGCTGTCCCCAGAGTGCGGGAACAACAAAGTGGGTGTGCTTGAAAGGACGGCCTAGCTGTTCCCGCCGTGGAGCAGAGGCGTCGTTTGACAGGTCGGCGGCCATCATGGCAAACCACTGCCCTTTAAATCCGAGCCTCCCATGTCATGACGCATTTGTGGATTACACAGATTTCCTGTTTGAAAATATCAGGCAACAGATTATTGGAGGGAACTGAAGCACAGCCATCATGTGACAGCCAATGACATCCAATTAAAAAATCCAATGTTATGTAGGTCACAACAAAAGACACACAAGCCTTTCAGGGCTAAAGTGTGGTGGGGGGGTGGGGGGGTTGTTATTCCTTGGCTGGTGTTGAGGTTTATCTGATACCATCCAGCCAAACAAGGCAGTGGCCAGTAATCCCACCCGCCGTGGACCCTGAAGCGCCCTCCCCATCATCGGGGGCTTTGACGTCCTGTATTTATCCCATTCCTCTCTCTCACCAGAACGAATGGCTGCAGCGCTTTCGGGTTCATAGACGGCGAAATGGAACAGAAAAGCACAAACCCCCCACCCCCCACCCCCAGCCTTGCGTGCAGAGCTGCCTTGAAGGCGTCTGCGCAGGCGGGCGGCAGACGGACAGCCGGAGAGAGCTGCCAATCGGTATAATTTTAAATAAATAAAAAGGGCTGACAAGAGAAGCACAGGGTGTGTGTCCAGAACTTTACTCCCAGCGACACACACGATATAAATTACGATAGATATTCAGGGCCTTTAAGCACGAGGGAAGACAGAGTTTACAAGGCAGGGTGCACTCGGGAGCGATACTGTAAAATGTATATACGCCGCACACACAGAAGCGGGCTGACACACACAGCAGCCACGCTACAAAACAGCCTCAGATATGGATGCTTTCTGCTACACAGAGCTTTCAGCCGCTGCCAGCACGGTGACAGGTGACTCTGAGAAGTTCCCACACTCGTGCTCGAAGACGGGGGAGGGGAGCACCGCGTTCAGCCTGAAAATTTATAAGCGGAGCCGCCCTACCAATGGCGTTTAAAGATGCTGTCTCCTCACCTGCCTGCAACCTCCTGACCTTTTGGCAGGTGGCTGCAGGCCACGCTGTAAGGATATACATTCTATCTGCAGCCTGTATACTGGAGATGAGGGGTTTATAGAGATAGGAAGGCCACCACTAATAACCAGCTGACGATTCTGCATCACGGCCACCAAACAGGGTCTGCCAAACGTTCGATCGTGATGTGTGGAGCGACAAGTGGACCGTGTCCACCCCCCTCCACCAAAGCATGCTGTTTTTCTTTTCTTTTTTTTAAAATCTGGTCTCTCTTCGGGAGGGGCAGGGGGAGCTGAAAACCAAAAACCTGTGGGGTCTGACAGCTCAGCATCGATTCCTAATTAATTGCCGACTCTGCGCTTGTTTGTCAGCAAGCCAGAGCAGGTGTAAAGCAAGCGTCCCGCGCAAAATTTCATTATGCGCGCTCTGTGGGGGCCACGCTGTTTAACTCTGCCTCACCCCCCCACTGGGGGTGGGTGGGTGGATGGGGGGGGGATAAAGGGGGAAAGCTAAATGGTAAATCAATACTGTGGGGCTTGATGAGAGCGTGAGGGTGGGCTCATTTATGCTCCGCCCACCTGGAAATTCCACCAATGCCTCGGTGATTGGCAACTTGACAGACTTTTCATGGCCACCATTTAGCTAAAGAACGGCAGGGGAAGAAGTAGGCGGGGACTAATCGCTGGAGGACAGGGGTAGGAATCAGTCACATAGTGTAAGTGGGATAACGATATTCCATGTTTCAGGCTATTCCGACCACAATCTGTTTACTGATCAGGACATGGAGGGATTTAGCCTGAAGACACCGTCTTCAATACACTAGGGTCAACCTTCAGCAATACACTCCATAGAGACGCAGAGACTAAGACAGTCACGTTTTCTCAAGTCGAAAACATAAGAAAACAAAAAAACAAATCCAGCTCTATTTAGAATATTAAAAAAATAAAACATGTTTAAAGTGATTTTAACCAGTTACATATATTTCTTTAATAGATTTATACCCCTGGCTTTAATCCTAGTTGCAGGATAGCTACTAATGTTTTAAGAAAATGTATATAACGAATAATTAATAAAGCAGAGATAGCTACTAATCTATTACGAAAACCCACTAACAATTTACTATACCATTTGTGAAAAGTTAATAGGAAACACACACGCATGAGGCCTTTTCAAAATGCTTGCATTTATTTTTCACTTTATTAATCAGCTATTTCCTTACATTGCTAACACTGCAAATTAAATTTTAAATAAAAAGGTACGCTTGACTTTACGCAGAAGGTCCCGAATAATTGAAAGAGTCATGATATCAAAACATTGCATTTTTTGCTACACGGTTCCTGCTACAGTACTGCTAAGGACTAACACTGCATAAAGAATAAGCGCTTGCAAGTTAAAAAAAATACAATAACAATCTGGATTATTTATTGTGAGTGTGAATAATTTCTCCAGGTTAACTTTTTTGTAGATCTTTTTTAGATTTAATCATCGAACTATTAACACCTAGTTTTCTTCCTTTAATATAATAATATGTGTGTATGCGTGCGTGATTTACGATCATGTGGCTCCAATAATATACTCGCGCTTGTAGTTTCTAGGGGAAATTTGATTATGTTTCATTTTCAGGTCCGAATCCTCTTGCCATACAAGAAAAAAAACACCCTCTAAGGTTATTCTGAGGACTCCGATTGTAGCGGGAACAGGGGTTGGGGCAGCGGTACACCATGTGTCATGAAAGTTACCTATTATCCGTTGCACATTGTTGACTATCCGTCCACTATGGCGATTTTATTGAATGACAGCGACCGTTCGGCTTCCGAGGAGATGATTTCATCCCAAGATACTTGCAGTCTTTATGTATGGTATCGCAGGCTTGTACAAATCTCTTTAGCGTTTTGCTAAAGAGATTTAGCATAATTTATTTTGCCCAAGGGTACAAAAGCAGAGAGCCCCCTCTGGGGAGTCCGAGAGCATAATCACCGCTCTGCCATCTGCCCTGCTGCGTGCCCTAGCAGGAAGGATGGCGTGCTGCCTTACTGTGCCTAGACCACACTTCATTCCTCTTCACTCAGCCACACTATTGGCGTGATTAAGATCTGTCATTTTCCATCTTCAGACCATTCCTTGGGATGTAGACCTAAGACGAGCAGTCCTTGTTTGCATCCGTACGTTGAGTCCATTTTGCATGCTGGCTAAGTGACCTTCCTGGAATGAATCGGGAAGGACGATTCCCACGCAAGCAGGGAAAGCCAGTCAAACCACTTTTGCTTCACAGGGGCATGGAAAAAAATTAAATCCCCCACGACTTGTACCGATCTGCCATTAGGTGACCCCACCTCCTCACCACCTCCATCTCATAGCCATCTCAGCTGCAGATGGTTAAGATGAATCCCTCGAGGGAGGGGGGGGCGCAGGGTGCTATTCATTGCCTCCCCAGACTGCTGTCAGACTGCCTCCACACTCAGATTCAATCTGCTTGACAGTGCCATGCTATAGTCATATACATGCTGTGTGAAATCTTAACGAACGAAAATATTACGTTTTGCCCTCTCTATGAAATACTGAGACTGTAAACTCCATAGGTTATAATCTACCCGTTTGTCTTCCATAGCCTCTTAATACGGCTTTTAATCCATCCATCCATGCATCTCCCATAAGTGCTTATCCAGCAGTGGGTCACAGGAGACCTGGAACCCATCCCAGGAAACAGGGCAGGAAACAGGGGACGTCCTTGCCAGGATGCCCGCCCATCGCACATTCCACGCTGTGGCAAATTCAGAGATACAGGTTCACCTAAATGGCATTTGGGAAACCTGAGCAAATACGGGCAGAGCAGTTTGCACACAGAGATCTGGGGCAGGATTACATGCCTATCCCTGGGGGTGTGAGGCTGCAGGGCTCACCGCTTAGCCACCGCGCCTACGAATATATCATCATATATTAGCATGTTAGCAATCCACCGTGTCCAAGGCGAAGCTGTTAGCGGATTAGTGCAAAAGGCGCCAAGCGGGCGAAGCAAACTCTTGATTGATTTACCCTGAACTGCAAGGACCCATGTGCTAAGCAGCAACACATGCAAATTTTGCAGGTACATGACGCTCCCGTTTGCGATGCACCATAGGCAGAGCCCAGTTGCAGCAGTGACTGTTCCATCGCTGTCAAATACCACACTTCTGCCATAGTGGGGCTGCGATGAGGGTGTGATGCAGGTCATTCATCTCTGGGTCTCATTTGCTCTAGTGTTACCTACGTGTCTCTGCAAAAACACTCAAGGCTTATGTAAGATATCCCCTCTTCCATAAGCTGTTTTTCACATTTGCAACTCGTCTTTTTTTAAAACTTAGGTAAAGTTGCTCAGTAGCTAAAGTTAGCTAGGCAGGGTTACAGTGGGCAGCGCTGTTGCCTCACACCTCAGGGGGCTGGGGGATTTGAATCCCGCCCACATTAGTGTGTGTGGAGTTTGCATGGTCCCTATGCGTGGGTTATGTGTAGTTGCCATAAGATCAATTGAAGTCCTAAATCCCCAGGATAGGCTCCAGTCTAACCCAATGATGCTACAGCGCACAATGAGTTTGAAGATGGATGGATGAAGTTACTCAGTTGTCTTTTGCAAGAGTTCTAGAATTCCTACAATTACAGACAGTCATTTGAAGCAGATGATTTGCAATTGTTCACATCTACCAGACTATCTGCTTGGTTGACTGGTGATCAAATGTGCCCTCGCTGCGTGAACGACAGAATCATAATTTAGACATTTTTCTCTTGAATGGACACACAAGCTACTGGGCACATACACATAATTATTATGACATGTTTGCCTCTTGGGGCGCTTGGCATTTAATGGAGATTTAACTAATTTTGCAGGCTCATAAAACAGCAGAATTGATTTTGACATATTCCAGTCTGATTCGCAATTTCTGATCAGGCTGAAACAATTCATATGAGTTGTCTGTAATATGGAGCAAGTTGGGCAAGACGTGTGTTCTGCCAATCCACTAAGATGGGAGAGGCGAACATGTGCTTAGAAATGATGCAGAGAAGTTATTGGGTGAAAGTTTGGTTCTGTAATAGTTACCTGTCCCCACCAGACTGGCGGCCCATGCGGCCCATATTTTTCATATCATACTTTGCTGGACAGCGACGAACCCAGGACTTTGTTTGTGCCCCGCACTGCTAAAGTAGCAATACCTGGTACATCCATTCAGCCTGAATGGTGCTCCATTAGTGTTTTCAGCGTCACGTTAGGGCCACTTTTTTCCGGAGCCCTATATTCCAGGAGTGGGACGGCGGATGACGCCATCTGTCGTTACAGCGTGATGAGGAGCCCTTTGCACACTGGCCACCTCTCCTTACTTTGTAGGAAAATGCATAAAAATGCACTTTAATGGGACAGTCTGGAGTCAGGAGCACTCGGTCTTTAGAACCAGATTCCCTCTGAAAGGGTTTAAATTCTTAGCGGCTCAGATGAGTCGTCTGCAGCTTTTTCCCCATGTTATGAATACAGGCAATTCTTTCTGGATTTTACTGTTTTCCCAACTAGGGCCAACTGTCTCCACTTCAGAGCTTTCAAGGTGCCTTAAAGTTCACTCCATTCTTAGGTTACGAAATAGTTGACGGGATGGGTCTCAAGTAAAAGTTCAGGCATAACACGCTACGTTGTCATCGGAATGAATGTGCAACAAAATTCATCATATCCCAGATGCGTAACCTCTGTAAAATCGAAGGATCTACAAACCTTTGCCAGAAGCTCGGCTTGAAGATAGACAGTGTCTATGATCCATTCCAGGAAAACGAAAAGGTAATTCATTGTGTAATCAGCATTTCATTGCTTGCACAGCGATGATGGCATATAAGCGATGGAATTCCTGCATCACTGAAGCTAAAAGAGAATATATCACTTTTTAATTATATTTTTGCTCCCCTTGTTTTTTGCACGTTACAGAAAGTCAACATTTATTGCATCAGTGATGAGTGTCGAGGTTTTTGCATGCCCCCTCCCCTAGCTCATTTGTGTCAAAAAGAAGTACATTTTACAAATATGCGCTACAAGCTTCGGGATCGGATGCGAAAACAGTGTCAGCTACACCCCTACCAGGAAAATGGATGACGTGATAATTAGCGGATATGTACACATTACCATAATAGATGTGGAAGTGAAGAGTGTTATGTGAGGTGGGTTACAGAGAGTTCACTGCATTTTATTGAGAGGGCGGGGCTAGATATGGCATGTGGTGGTTTTTGTTTTTGCATTTTTAAACAGCTGGTGGATCACAATATAAAAAAAAAGTCACAAAAAAGCCGCATTTGCCAGCGACCTTCGAGGAAGTGCAGTGCAGTGCAGTGCAAGGTGGTGCAGTGTTGCATCTCAGGCCGCGTCCTTCCTGTTGTTGTCACGCCGACATCGGCTGCAGCATTAATGGCGCTACCATCGCCACAAATGTATCAGACCCCACGTCTGCGTGGGCAAAAAACAGTGATGCTCCTCCAGAGCCGGCAGCAGCTGCCTCCGTAGACCACAGTGCCCCCTGCAGACATGCACAGCCGCTCCCAGTTGGAGCCCGTTCGCGTGAATTGACCTCGAGTGATTTGATTAATCTTTACCCAGTGTCCTTCCTGACACAGCTGTCCCAAAGCGCTTAAAACGGAGATTTAGCAAAAAAGAACTTTCAGGTTGGTTGGACATCAATTAAAAAGAGACCCATGTGAAGCTATAATAATGGTTAACCAAAGTTATGCAACATATGTTATATACTTCATGTACACTGTAAGTATGTATATACTAATGTGTCCGGAAGGTTCAGGTTGGTTTTTTTGGGATTCACAATAAAAAGAGGAGTAAGGACGCTTAAGAACAGAACTTACAGCATATTTGCATTGCTCAGCTTGTTCAGAATATGAGATATGGGGATTTTTGCTGTGAAAAATAGCAGCTAAACTAATAGACCCACATATACAGTATCAGTACCAGGGAGAAACACAAATGTCTGGATATATAAATTTGCTTGATGACGCACCGTCCTAATGAAGCCAGAAGGTTAGGTTAAGCAGACAACTGGGACCAGGAAACCGAGACCGAGCCGAAGATGTAAGATGTTCATTTTGGAAGCCTGAGATATTCCCTGAAGCGAGAGCATGCTGCCTTTAATCCATCCATCCATCTCCAATAACTGCGAATCCAGCCCAGGGTCATGGGAAGATGGGAGGCTGTCCCAGGAAGCGCAGGGCACGAGGCAGGGGACAGCCGGGCAGGATGCCAGTCCATCCCAGGGCATGCATACAAACACACTCACATGGCTAAGGGTAATTTAGCGACATCATTTACTATAATGGCCACTAGAGGAAACGGGAGCACCGGGGTGAAATCCATGTAAACACAGGGAGAATTATCCAGCAACACACACAAGACCTTAACCCCTACACAGCCCTGGCCGTAACTGTAAGCAACCAAATAAAAATGCCAAAAGTATTGTATTTTAGGTCTTTGATTGCAGTCACAGATTTTAATAAAATTTAATTTTCCCTCGTGGGGACCGAAAAAATAGTCCCCACAATGTCAAAATAACAGGTTTTTATCACATTGTGGGGACCAAATGTCCCCACAATGTAATATATACATATCCCCCCCACACAAACACAGTGCTTCAGCCCTAACAGCCATCCTCTCCTTGTTCATCTGACTTCATCTTCACCTGCCCACAACGGCACGCAAACAAAGCTCTCCATCCATGAACGGCATATCCTGTTTGACTTAGTGCAGACAGGCACCCCCGCGTCTTGTAGGCAGGTGCGGCCCGGCACTGCCATAAGCTCCTCCACCCACCGTGACAGCCAGCTTGGCTTCCCCCACGGCCGAGTGCCCCGGCGTCCTTGTCCGAGCAGGGAGCGCTCTGGCTTTGCACTGTGAGGCAGCGAGCCGAGTGGGAGGGAGCGTGTCGCTATCCTCTGCTCCGGCCCTCATCTCAGCCACCCAAAGGCACTGTTTATATCTAAGGAATAGGGGTCACATCCCATCCCCATCCCCAACCCAGATATGCGGTGATGTACGAACATGTACTACTGACACGTCACTAGACCACATGTTTGCTAAGGGAAGCTACAAGTGCCATCTGCTAAGGGAAGCTACGTTAGCACGATTTGCTACGGGAAACTATGCTAGTACCATTTGCTAATGGAAGCTACGCTAGTATGGTTTGCTACGGAAAGCTATGATACTACCATTTGCTGATGGAAGCTGCGCTAAAACGGTTTGTTAGGAGAAGCTATGCTAGTAAATATTTCTTCATTTAACTGCTAATCTTTAGGGTTAAATTAGTCCCCGACTGCAGACACATTAAGGGAGCAAAGGTTTACAAAAATGATCTGATGAACAGCACAGAGGTCTGCGATTTTAAACATATATTTTAGTCCATCCATCCTCCATAATGGTTTTATCCATTATAGATTCTGCAGCCTATCCCAGGGGGCACAGGGTATAAAGGAACAAATGGAAAGGATACCATTGGGGTTCAGGACAAACTCACACACAGTCACACCCTCTGGGCTGTTTAGCTTCTCTAATCCACCTAAACCACAGCACTTTGGGTGGACTGTGGAGACTCGAGTACCCAGAGAAACATGACACAGACAGCAGGAGACCAAGGACAGGAAATGATGCTTCTCCGAATTTAGCTCGCCTGCCACACCCGTAATGCTAGAAGATTCCATCTAATGGGTTCGTCGGTGTTATCGGCCAAAAGCGAGGGGGCATTTTTGTACTCATAGTCAAGACATTAATCAGGGCGTCAACGGAGACTGCCGACTGAAGCGATTCCCGGGAGGTGTGGTGCTCGTGGTATGGCAGCGGACATGGTATGATTGCACCTGCGGTATAGCAATGCTCGTGGAACAACTGTATACCAATATGGCGCGCTACTCCTTGTCCTTCATCAATAATACAGGAGTCCTATTGGCTGCAACAACTGCCACATGGTTACTTTAGCACAACCAATGGGATTCTTGTGTGTTCAGTTGTTTGTTCATCTGTTGGTTTACTTTCTCCAAGCCTTTGGAGGGGCAACAGGTGGTTTTTCTTGTTGGGTACTGAATTTTATAACACTGGGGAAAATGATGGGGCAATAAAAATTCAATAAAACGAAGATCTTAAAGGGATGGGTTGCCTAATGGACTAAGTTGGCGTACCTTTAATAGAAATACCGGACATTACTATGACTTTCCAGAAATCTGGCATTTGAAGGATCATGAAATTTTAGACTATTTTCTATGAATGATAATCCCATAATCCTTTTAAAGTGGGTTAGCCACTTTACCAGACAGACTGTTCCATACACCAAAATAATATGTACCATCCCTACTATTGTACATGAATCATAATGTTAAAACAAACAGTTTTAATTAGCACAAAACCAAGAATCTCTTATGATAGCTGGCGAACGGGAGCCAAATAAAAAAAGCGATCGATCACAACCTTTGTACAGCCGGTCATGTAATCACCAGCAATTCTGCTTTTTTCCTAGCATACCCTGGTGTTGTTTTATGAAGCCTAAAATTAAGAAATTTTTTGGATAATTTATTTAAATTTCTCCCCAAACTACATTAAAGCAGTTCCCATATACCGCCGTGGCTGATTTTGGCTGAGGATCATGAAAGCCTCAGTCAGGGTCCCAGATCAAAATAGACCCCAGCTGGGCATCAAAGTAACCTTTTGCTAGTCCTGATCCTGGCGGGCCAACCCTCAGCATGCTGGTCTGCACGCAAGCTGTGCCCTGTACCAACCAGCCTTGACTGAGCCCTTCCTCTGATTTCTGTAAATTCACTTTGCTCAGTTTTTTCCCCTTCAGATGTGCTTCCCATTGCCGCATTTAACATTTATGTACAGATATAGACTTATGTTTCCGTGAAAAATGTAACTTAAATGTAAGTCAAACATTACCCAAGCTGGGTGTATGTTTCCAAATCATCCAACACACCTTACAAAAAAAAACACACACACACAAACACAAGCCAAAAATGCACTATTTACATGCACTAAAGAACATATATTAAATAAGTGAAAAGATAAAGGCAAAAATATTTTCAGTATGTTTTGCCCTTTTGCATGAAATGCTTCTGTAAACTCCATGTATCTCAAATATTTTTTTGCCTAAGGCCAGATTTATGTAAGTCGAGAGCTGCCTTTATTTGAAAACCTAATGTTTTATTAGCTATATTTACTGTTTATCAGTTGTGTACATTTAAAAATGTAAGGAAATATCTAATAAAACAATATTTTTTTTGGAAGGAGGACACAAATGCTTAATTTTTTAAGTGGGGGAAAAAAAATGTGAAGGACTTTTTTTCCACTTTTCATATCTGGTAAATAGACATATGACATCCAGATGATGGATTAGACAACTGCCCAATCAAGCCTAATGGACAAAGAAGCCAGATGGATCTAAACCACTGCACACGGGACTGGGACATCTTGTTCCAGGGCACTGGTTCACATCCCTGGTCCATGGGGGGGGGGGGGGGGGTAGTTCAGCCGGAACCCTCTGCTTGATCACTCAACTGTCCTGTGCTGCCAACTGAATCAATTTGGCCCGGTTTCTCAGGGCTGAGACTGCGAGCATCTTACCGAGAGCTGTAAAATTTGCAGAAGGTGCGAGCGGTTTTGGGTTTAGGGACTGGGAAAAGGCACTGTTCCAGAATTTTTCCTTTAGAAAGCAGTCATTCAAAGATCACTAACTCATGCTGAGTATAACAATAAATCTTTGTTACATATTTTAAAAATCTCCTTTTGATTATTCCAGGCTCATGTGAAATTATTCTATATGAGGCAGTCTTGACTGCTGCTACCTTTTGCATTCATGTACTTTGAAGTAAACTGTAAATGTACAAAAAAGTTCAAACGTTCAAAGTGTGACTGTCAGTAATCCTCCCATTCTGCAATGAAATGCATTCATATCTTTGTTTTCTTTGCCCCCCCCCCCAAAAATAGATGGACAAGTGATAGAAGATACTAATGACAGAAGCCTGAGCAATTAATCCTCTTCAGAGAAGCTCTCGCACTTGGCTCATCCATGGGCTCGCTGCCTCTGCTCCTTGAAGGACGAGACGACCTTCATGAATCCACCATGCATGACAACCTCATGTGAGACCGCTGAAAGGTTTCTCCGCTCAGCCGAGGAAAACGGCACCGCCAACTGGGACACTAATCAGGGGGAAATGTCTGTGGCATCGCCTCGGTAAAAAATGGCTCTCCTCTTCCTGAAGTTAACGGTAGCAACCGTTGATTCTCTAAGCACCAGTTACAAGCTAAGGAAAAACGGGGCCAAAATGAAGGACGTGGCATTTGTGTTCTGGCTCATTATGGGAGTCGCTATGACTACTGCACTTCCTGCAACAGAGGAAGAAGCCAGCTGTCCCCAGTCATGTGTTTGTGAAATCAGACCATGGTTCTCCCCAAGCTCTATTTATATGGAAGCCCCCACTGTTGACTGCAATGATTTAGGACTCTCTGTCCTACCAGAAAAATTACCAGCGGATACACAAGTATTACTGCTACAGACTAACAACATAGCTAAAATCGAGAGGTCCCTGGAATACCTAGCTAACCTCACAGAGATAGATGTGTCTCAGAACAATCTGTTCGCCATTGGGGATGTAAACTTGGGTCAACTTCACCAGCTTTTGTCACTGCACATGGAGGAGAACTGGATTCGTGTTCTTTCCGACAGCTGCTTCTCTGAGCTAACTGACCTCCAAGAGCTCTACATCAACCACAACAAGATTTCCATTATTGTGCCTGGGGCATTTCTGGGGCTGAAAAACCTATTGCGACTCCACCTAAACTCTAACTGGCTGGAGGCCATCAGCAGTGAATGGTTTGAAGCCACACCACGGCTGGAAATCCTCATGATTGGAGAAAACCCGGTTGCTAAGATCGCGGACATGAACTTCAGGCCACTCGCTAACCTCCGAAGCCTGGTCCTGGCCAGAATGAACCTATCAGACATACCTGACAATGCGCTGGTCGGCCTTGAGCAGCTTGAGAGCATCTCGTTTTATGATAACACCTTTGCCAGAGTTCCACGCACCGCCCTGAAGAAGGTTCAGAGTCTCAAGTTTCTGGACCTCAACAAGAATCCCATTCAGAGGATACAGAGAGGGGATTTCGTGGACATGCTGCACCTCAAGGAGCTGGGCATTAACAGCATGCCTGAGCTTGTGTCCATCGACAGCTTTGCCCTTAGCAATTTGCCAGAACTGACCAAAATTGAGGCAACAAACAACCCCAAGCTGTCCTACATCCATCCAAATGCTTTTCACAGGCTGCCCCAGCTGGAAACACTCATGGTGAACAGCAACGCCTTGAGTGCCTTGCATCGTGTTACTGTGGAGTCTCTACCCAACCTCCGGGAGGTGAGTTTGCACAGCAACCCCATCCGCTGTGACTGTGTTGTCCGCTGGATGAACGCCAACAGGACAGCCATTCGTTTTATGGAGCCAGAATCGTTGTTCTGTGTGGAGCCGCCTGAGCTGGAGGGTCGGCAAGTTCGGCAGGTGCACATCCGTGAGATGACAGAGGTATGCCTGCCGCTCATCTCTCCCGGGAGCCTCCCAGGGATAGTCCAAGCACGCAAGGGGAGTTCACTGTCTCTTCACTGCCGGGCATTTGCTGAGCCTGAGCCTGCTATCTACTGGGTCACGCCCTCAGGAAATCGGATCCTACCCAGCACCTTCTCCAAGAAGTACTACGTGCATCCGGAGGGCACGTTTGACATCTATGACATCACGGAACGTGAAGCTGGATTATACACATGTGTTGCGCATAACTTCGTTGGTGCGGACCTCAAATCAGTCTCTGTGGAGGTCGATGGTTACTTTCCACAGCCAAAAAATGGGTCCTTGATCTTAAAGGTTGAATCTGTGATGCCAAACTCCATTCTAGTATCTTGGAAGGCGTCTCTCGGCACCCTGGCTGCAAACGTTAAGTGGTCCACGACTGCAACGCAAAGCAAGCCCACGCTGGTCTTCACAGTGAGGGTCCCATCCAACGTGAAGGCGTACAATCTAACACACCTAGAGTCCTCCACACAGTATAAGGTGTGTGTGGACATTCCCAGCATCCGCTACAGGAGACACGGAAAATGTGTTGACATCACCACAAAGGGAATAGAACTTGCAGCGATGAACTCGGAGTGGCAGGATGCCGCTGCCATCATGTCCCCCACTGCTCTTTTGGCCATGGTATCCCTTGCCTGTTTGCTCATCTGCGTGATGATGAAGAACCGTCTCGTGTCTGGAGAGTCGAGGAAATCGGAGTCTAAGACCTTGCTGAATCCCCTGGCTGAATCGCCCTCCCTACAGAGGAGATTTTGGGACTCTACTAAGGGGCCGGCCAGCGTGGTCCAAGTGAAGGCCACAGTTTTAGAGGTGTCCAACAACTCCATATAAAGAAACATACCTTTCAGTTATAAGTGTGTGGATTTCTTGCAAAAAAATGACCTGAGATTGGACAAAAGCAAATAGGGAAAGCACAAAGCACGCAAGTCCCTAAATATGCATTTCTTGCCCCGACATTGATGTTCTGGAACACTGCAAGATTCTGTTTTGGAGGGGGGTTCCTAATGGCAAGAGGCAGACGTTCCATAAGCCAACGTTAATGGAGAAGTGGTCTACAGCAACTGTATTAACAAGCATCACAGGGATTATCACTCAGCACGTGGCTCCAGTTGCTGGGTATTGGCTGTTATCCAATGAACAAACAGAACCAAGGGCAGGTGAAAGTGTTGTCCCTTACTGGTTGTTATATATGTAAAGAATAGTGGAAATATCCTTGTGGTCCCAAGCAATACCTTGTGTGCTGTATTAAATAAATAGGCAAAATTAGACATGCCACACGTGATGTTTATAATGGAAAAAACCTAGTAGAATAGATCATAATGGTGACTATGATGTAAGACTTTTATGAAATATACATTTTTTATTAAAAAGGGGGCTTTGTCTTTTTTTATGTTGGTAAACGTTTTATTACAACGGCCCGGAGAACCAGCTGAATACATGGTCCTAACTGCACGTTGTTGATGAAGCAGCGTGTTTGTATTATCAGGGGTCCGGGCACTAAATTAAATGTCATGCCGTCACTGGGTGAAAATGACGTGCATATTCCATGGACGGCTGCAAATGGATACGGGGTCTCCCCTAAGGGATGGGGTGGGGTACGTTTAACAGTAAAGAAACGTATGTTGATTCCTTGTCACTATTAATGAATTCGGTGTCTCTGAAAGTACCAGATGAGGCCGGTTTTTCAAATGTCAGTGAGCGGCTGTAACGAAAGTGGAACACGGACCTAAGATTTCTAGAGACTGTGAACAAGGGAACACGAGCAAAGCCCCCTGAACAACAATTATGAGCTCTAGTTTAATGTTCCAACAGCAAGATAACTATCTTGGGTTATAAAAACGCTGGAAGACAGCTTGAAGTTTCAACTATTGTACTGCTTGTGAATAAAATTCTACCCACAAATAAGGAGGTCGGCCTCTCCGGTGTATCACTGACGTGGTGGATGGTGACAGAATCTCATGAAGAACGTAAAGTCAGCTTTTAGCTGCATCATAAACATGGGAAGGGTAGTAATGAGTTCCCTTACTGATTTTAGGGTTCACAGGCCATTGTGAGTGGTGTCTCTCTGTTTAGGAACTGGAGTCTGCTCTGGCCAAAGACAAAGCAGCTCAGGTAAGCTGAAGGCACTTTCCGGGTGTGATAATGTGTGTGAGTCTGACTCACTTTTGATGGACTGGCCTCAATGTATCCAGCCTCATACCCTGATCTTCTGTATCTCAAGTACTCAGACCCGATAAGCTTTTATCGAAAACGGATGGGCTGACATATATTATGGATCAGACAAACTTGCTCTCAACGAATCTCTTACGAATGCTCTCAGTCCTGTGCACAGTGGAAGCATTTTCTTTCTGCATTGGCTGTTCCTCAATTGTTTCACTTGCCAATACAAATATTAAAACAATTTTTACTTGCCATGGAGACAGAAAGATCAACATCTTGACGTGTGTAGACTGACAGGATAATCCGTCTAATAGACAGAACCACATATCATGGCGTCCGCATCACAGATGAGCCTAAATATGGGGGGTGGATCAGACACACACTCTCGTACCGCAGATTCAGGCCCCGGTTTCTTCATTTCATCTCCATTTATATAGAAACCCTTGACCTTTGACCCCAGTCTAGGTAAGATATGAACAGGCCATTTTAGCTAATAAGAGACGCCACACGAGGTGGATAATGAAACGTAACAAAACTACGGTCTTTGACCGCGCCAGAGATGATTCCAGAATGTATGCAATCTGATGGCCTTTTTATAGAATTTTCCTTTGGGTCCTAAACTCCTCAAGACTCAACAGTCCAACAGGAGAAACCACGGGAAATTCTAGGATTTGTTTTATGGTGGGAGGCATAAGAGGGGCCAATTAATGGTATATTTTGAACTGGTGAGTGATAGAGGAGGGGACACAGTAGGGCCAATTAGCTTTCAGCTGGGGTCAGTGCCCCCAAGCCCCATGCTGTACTGTATTTGCCCCTGCTGGAACCTGTGGACCTTCGAGCTGTCACAAGAGCAGATACCTATCTCCTAGGCTGCCCACCTTCCCAATCTGATCTTCTCGGTCCTCACCGCTCCATACCTGATCCGGGATGGTGTCGACCGAACATCAGCACCAAAAGCCAGCCCATGTTACACTTCCCTTAATTATACACACACGGCTGCAGAACAGATGTTGACTCATCCAGCCGCTGGCGGACTGGCACACTCCCTGACAGTCGCTGACGCGCACTCCATGACAGATAATCTACCTCGATGGCGTATCCCAAAAAGCCGCTCTGACAGCTGGTTATGCTACATCTCTTCCCACGCTGTGTGCCTTAAACTTAATGTATCTCTTGTTACCAAGCTAATTTCCATTTGTGCTGTGATGCATTTCGGCTCCTGCACATTTTCGGCCGAAGACGGCGGTAATCCCCCAATGTAACGAACTGTCCTTTCAAAGACGGTAAGTATCTGACTAGTGTGGCGCACGCGGTTAAGTGTTTTCTGTACAACACGTTACTATGACAACTATCTATAGCTCGGGTTTGCTAGCAATCAGAAAGAAAAGGTAGCGAGGAATACTAATCAAAACAGAGGTCCTTCACAGCGCACGGCTGTGGTTATGAAAGACAGGAACGAGAATATAAAACCGTTCCCCTTTATGGGATGTGCTGAAAATGATGCAATATAAAATATAACCCTTTAAAGCCACATCCAACAGATTTCTCATCCTGTAGTGAAGCGTCTCTTTTTGTGACATCCCAAATGTGTTGCACAGTGCTAGCTCCTAATTACTAGCTTCGAGCGCGCGCACACACACACACACAAACACACACACACACATACACACATACACACACACACAAAATGACAGGTATTTAGTTCAGGGGAAAAAAAAGAAAACATTAGTGTTGGATTTTTGGGAAATTACAATTCGGTATGGAGTCAGAGTGGCTTTTCTATCTGGGCTAGTGTTATATGACTCTAAAACCAAAACCGCTTCTTTCTTTTTGCCTCTTCCCTTGCATGAGAATACGTCACATGGATACCTGCATTTCAACTGGGAACAAATAAAAAGTGAGGAGATTATTTTGCCTGCTAACAGCTCAGGAATCAAGGGCCTTCGCATATCTGTCTCATCATCACATACAAAGAGCTCAGGCAGGCTGAACTGCTGCACCATCTCCTCCCTTTGCCATATATATATATACAGTCCTGTGGATTAAGCTCCAATAAATCAAACATGAAACGAACTAGTGAACTGTCAGTGTTTAACGCGCAGAGAAAAATGAAATGAGAGGTTATCCAATGAATATTTCCCAAATCACTAAAGTTCAAAATCCATTTCAATGCAGCACCAGGTTACAATGTACATCTCTGTGAATATTAAGCTTGTTCTAGACAAAGTGACATGATAAATTGCCTCTAGCAAGGTGGGAAGAAGGAAAGAATTTTAAACCCATTTACCTGCAGCCTTTCTGGATCTATTTTGGTGAAACTCCCCAAAACTGAAAAGAACATGCTTTGAAAGAAAAAAACACACAATTGTACTGTGTTATATTAGCATGTAAACGACTCCTGTGAATTACAAAAGGAAGAGCATCCGCATCATGTGACTGTACAGACACTCCTCATAGCGCAGGGGCTGACTCCCTTACATCTGATTGGTATGCGTACACATCCACACAACATAAGTGGCATGTCCCCTTGAATTTGAACCCAACTGAATTTCAAAGTGAGGTGGCTTAGCGGGAGCACTGTGGCCTTCTGTCTCAGGGATTGTGGGTCTGATCCCTCCCTTGACTCTGTGTGTGTGTATGTGTATGGGTTATGTATATATTAATGTGTTAAAAATTTGTTATGTTGATGTTGTGGGGAGAATTTTTTTTCAGTTCCCACAAGGGGAAACTCAATCTTATAACAATCTGTGACTGCAATCATAAATCTAAAAATGTTTGGGTGCTTATGGTTAAGGCTAGGGCTGGGTAAGGGTTAAGGCAGGGGTAGACTTCCCATAATGCACGGGTAGGCAGCCGCCTAGGGCCCCCGACAACTAGGAGCCCCATGACGATAGAATTTCCAGAAGTTACATTTATGGATAATAGAAGTGATTGTTTAAATTATAGCAAGTTGTCTGTTATTTTGATTCTTAGTGACACTTTTTAAAACAAAGTCCCCCCTTCCCAGCTGTGATGGACTATTCCCACTCGTAATACTACCCAGCTTCCTTTTAAACACTGGAGTCTAGTGGTAGGTTGTTTCACTGCCAAGTGAACTGACAAAGTAGCAGAAGGAAACGCTGCAAAAATACGAGCCTCACATTACATCTCCCATGTTTTTGGTACTCTCCCGCAAGAGTCATAGATTTTTAATTCCTTTTTGTTTCTTTATTGGCCTGCAAAACTAGCTCAAACGGTCCACTAAGCCCCCAACCCCACCCCCACCCCAGCCTATAGCCCCCAGGCAAGTTAAGTTGTTGATCCTGGGATTAGGGTTTTTCCCATAGAGATGAATGGACAGTCCCCACAAAGACACGAATGTGTGTGTGTGTGTTTGTTGAAATGTCACATACAGGCAGCTATCGACTAACGTGAGTAATCCGTGTCACAAAGTATGATCTAAGTCAAATTTTATATAAATTTAATTTACCTTTCCATATCATTCAAGACACCACATAACAAAAAACACGTACCAAAGAATACATATTAAACAAATGAGAAGATAAAGTATATATATATATATATATATATATGTATATATAATCTGCTTACGGGTACATGTCGCCTTTTTGCATTAGCACTTCCACAAACTCCAGTATCATTCATTTTATTTATTCTACATTTATTTATTAAGTTGGTCTTACGTATGTCGAGAGCTGCCTGTCTTCCGGATTTTGTCCTCGGTCAAAACGGGCTGTCATCCCATCCGTGGCTGCCTGTGAATCTGCAATATAAAAGAGATTGGTGGATGGATGGATGGATGGATGGATAGGAGAGTGTCGGGGTTTAGCAATGAGAAGAATATTTTAAGGGGACATATCACTCTTGTGACATTTAATTTTTCCAGCACAGATATCGAATAAAAACAATCTCTTCATGTTCTGAAACAGATAAGATTTTTAATAGCAAAAGCTCCAAAATACAACATGAATATGTCACGGCACGCCTCGCTTATTTTTATTTATTCCAGCTTGTCAACTTCTGTACATGTGAGGTGAGATACATACATAAGGACAACGGCAGACTTCTCTTAACGTGAATCTTAACTTGATATCCATCCCAGACATTTCCCGCCATTTAGCACATACCGTGTCATAGAATAATTATGGGCAATCTGTCCCCAGCTGGAGTTTTTGAAACCCGAAAGTGACCCCTGTCTTTATAATAGCATTAGAGAGCAAACAATCACCTTCATGTCATAATCAGTCTGAGGTCATTAGCGGCCTGATTTGTGCAGCTGTGTTTGCTCCGAATTTAACGTTTAAGGCCAAGCTGAGCACGGCTAAATTATGATTGTCACTAGTGGTAAAAATGACCACAGATTTGACACCAAATTCCTTCCTAAGGTTACGGTTAGGAATTAGTGTTATCAGGTATTAAATGTGTGAATTCGTGTATCGTACTGATTAAGACTGATGTCTACGTGTGTAAAATATAAGCAAATTATGTCTGAACTGACCTGCTCACTTTTCTCATATTCAGAAATGGTTCGTGCTTCACATTTCATTCATTTAGCGGAGCTTTTATCCAAATCGACATACGTCTTGGGGTCAGACAGTCCCTGGAGTGACTGGGGGTTAAGGGCCTCGCTCAGGGGCCCGATGGTGACATCATACTGCCAGCCCTGGGCTGGTGACCTTCTGATCGCAGGCACAGCCTCCAAACCTGCTGAGTCACACGCTGGCCCCATTGTTCGCAAAGCACGGTTACTTTCCTGATTTATATATTACTGATTTTAAATGATTACAGATGTGATTATTTTTACCGGAGCATATAAATCTCCTCATGGGAGGAACCAGCAGTACGGTACTCCAGGAGCAAACAGGAATGGTGGGAAATTCTCTGTGACAAGGACCCCTGATATTGCCAGCCATCTGAATGCAAAGCCCTTGATATCAGTCCTAAGCATACTCCCCTCCTCCCTTCATATCACCCCCCCCAAAGCCCTGAAATACCACCGCCACAGTGCAAGCGTGCTTGGGAGTGGAGAAGCCCTGGCTGAACCTATTCCATCCCCTTGATCAATCTGGGTTAGGGGCAGGGGTGTATTCAGGGGCTTGGCCAAAGGGGCGATGACCTGGATTGAAAGCTGATTGGCCGTCAGAGACCCCTCCCCTTTGTCACTCACTCATTCAAAACATATCATTCGCTAATGACAAAGTTGGCTCTTCTGTATGAATTATGGGCCTTCTTATGGTCCTGGTCATGGTGGATCCAAAGCAATGTCAGAATTGCTCTCCAGCATGCAAGCCAGCCTCTGCGGCTCCGAGGTCTTTATCCATCTCAGATCAGGCAACAACGGAAAAAAAATTAAATAATGAAAACAGTGCTCATTCCTGCTGCATTTGCATGTTGATTCTCCCGATAATTAAGCAGCACTGGAGTTGCAGATCGCCCCCAGCAGGAAATAATGTGCTGGCATATCACAGTTTTTGTCCCATTGTCTATATGCAACAAAAGGTGAGGGGAAAGGGCAGTACGGAGACAGGATTATTTTTTAAAATGAATAATTCATTAATCAAAAGGGGGAACTATTACTGAAAACCTAAGGGATTTAGCATTTACATGATCATATTTGGGAAATACCTAACAGATGTTCAAGTACTTGATGCTGGTTTTCAGAGCAATTAATGGACCCGCACCCATCTCCATAAAGAGGCTCTTTGTGACCTTTTTGTGAAGTCTTTGGTCAGGAAACCAGTCCTGCATGGTGGAGAAGTTTCATTCCAGATGGTTCTCTTGTATGGTTCCCCAATGGTGGAATGAGCTGCCAAACCACATCCAGCCGTCAGATTCCCTCTTCACCTTCAAGAAATGTCTCAAGACCCATCTGTTCCAGGAATTCCTTTACAAGCCTGATTACATTTCATGTTCCCTGAATGTTTCTGAATGTGCAGCTTATGCCAATTGAATATTCATCTTAATACGTTCTTGCTTAGTTTGGAAGATGTTGTGTAGTTCAGGCTCCAGTACTGCTTACACTTGTACTTGGGCAATCATTGGCAGACGGATGAAAGTTCACAGACCATAAGCTTTCACCTCAGCCTGGGGCTTTTGGTAGTTTATGGTTAAGTGGGCGTGATCGTTTGAATCCAGCAGGTTCTCTGGAGAGCGTGAGATTCTGAGGCACATTAATGATGTGATAATTAATCATTGGAAAGGATTACGAGTCTGTTGAAATCAGTTACTCACACTGAGTAATCTCTCCCCTGGACTTGAGCAGAGATCAGAAGAGCAGAGCATTGGTACCAGCCTCACCTCTCGAGGTAAACAGCTCTTGATCCTAAACCCAACACCTCTATCTGAGACAGGGAGAGCATTGCAGGCCAGCACGACATTCGGTGAGTCACTGAGTAATTCTGAAAGCACTGTAGTGTCACAGTGCTCAGCGTACCTTCTGATAGAAACTGTCCTATACAAACTCAATTAACCTATTAGACATCAATAATGGCTCCTTAAGAGGGAAAAATAGCCATGAAATGAGAACAGTGCTCTTTGAAGAATGAGTAGGCTTCGCGAGTCGTGATGGGTTTCTTACCGCTTGATTCCTACCGACTGAGGCTTAAAAGGGGTCTCTTGTTCCTTAGTTTAGCGGGTTGATACATGAAATTTCAGGTCATAGGTGCTTTAGGAAGCAGAGATTAAATCAGGTTAAGGCTCCTTTCGGCTTCCGCATCCCCCAGTGCGGCCGTCCCCTCCTTGTCAGGCTTGTGTGCTGCTGTAGCTTGTTCTGTGGCCTTCCAGTCTGAAAGGAAGCCAATATGCCCTCACCTTTACCCCGGAGGCCCACACACCCTTTATCCACATGTAACCCTGCAGAAGTGATTCGTCCCAGAATCCCCTGCCTGGCGCACTGCCTCCCCGCGGTGTTTTCTGGCAGCCCTGTGTCGTTAGATTACACCTGGGGCACATCCTGGCCTCGTCAGCCGCACGGCACCGCCCCGAGAAGCTCCGTTTGATGTCTGTTATCCTCTTGCCTGATTCCAGTGCTCTCTGCAGCCTCCCCCACTCAGCCCCGATAAGACGGATCCACCAAATTAGAGTGGATTACCGCCGAGATGCGCAGCGCCCCACTCTGTACCGACGATAGCTGAACTTAATGCTAATTAGCTATTTAAAATATTTGAAATTCAAATGAGCAAGCCAGCTAGTTATAACACCGTAGCGTGAAACGAGCTCATAGAGACGTAGGGGGGACCATCCGTCACATGTTACGATGCAAGCTGAGGTCAGGATACTCATTGGCCTGGTGGTGTTACCGAGGCTACGCGTCACCGACGCAGCCCACGTCACGGAGCGGACACCGTGACGGAACGTTCCAGAGGGTTAGCGGACGTGATTGTCAGCCTGCGGCTTTAAAATCCCGAGCATGCTACAGAAGAGTCTGGATATGAAGCGAAACTTCAAAGTGGCTGATTACATTAGCAGGGCCGCCTCGCTCGGATTTAATTTCGCTTTTAGCGCGCGGAGGCGCGTCAGGGAACGCGGGGTGATAATCGTAATCGCCTCGGCGTACGGTTCAGCCACGGCCCGATTAGACGCGTGAACCAGGACCTCCCTCCATCACAGAGGACCGCGACCGCGAGCCCCTGCGGAAACTTCGCCGAATGCGCCGCTGCATTTGACCGCTCCAGCTTTGAACTGATGAAATTCTGAGCAATAAACACAAACTGTTTCCTCTGTGACAACAGGTGACACAGGGAAGGAGCGTCTGTTCCACTGGCAAGGCAGGAGTGGGGCCCTGCTGTAGAAGCGATGTCATCCCTCAGCCCCCCACCCGGATAAAAAGCTTGGGTGACAGAAGGAGTTAACAATCACCTGCGTTTTATTGTCCATCAGTGTTGTTCACTCGCACCTTCAGGTCTGGTGCTTTGATTCCCGCCCCCTGACATTGTGTGTGTGTTCAGAGTGTGTGTGTGTCTTTAGAGTGGATTTTATAAGTGTGGTGAAGATTAGGAGATCCTATCCTTCTGAAGACTGTGGCCTGGTGTACGTCGTGCAAAAATTTCACAGACTGGTAAAACTCATCAACCTAGGGGGGAGGTGTTGGTGGTGAAATGACAATAAAATTTGCGGAGTGGGGGTATTTTTCAATATGGGACAATCCCGCCATATACAGAATAGGTGGCAACTCCAGAACTAGAGATTTAAAAATCAATAAGTTTAATAAGTTTAACTGTTTAAAAACAAAAAAACTAACAAAAATAAAAAAACTAATGAAACAAAAAATAAAGCACGGTTTGAAAACATATTGATTATTTCTGGAAATTCACCAAACACTTTCCCTTAATCCCAGCGTTCTGCAGCCTGATTCGGGTAGGGACCCCCCCCCCCCCCCCCCCCCTTTTAGGTTATTCAGTGCCTCTAAACAGCAGCGTGTTTAGTAGTGTGCGATCAGAGTGTTTAAGTGTGTGTAGCCTGTGACAAGCTGGTATGCTACCCGGGGTGTCCCCTTTGTCCTGCTCCTCCAGACGCTGGCTACCGAAAAAGCATGCCGTAGATTTGGGATGGTAGGGGCATGTTCCCACCCATGTTGTAGGAGTGTGTGTCTAGTGGGGAGGGGGATTCAGGGCTGCTTTGGTTCCTGTCGATGTTGAAACACTAGTGCCCTCGTGATTTTGTTATATAAATACTCCTAATTGCTTGGTTTTTCATTTCCCGAACAATGTATTATTGCATCTTTAGCCTAATTCCTTTCATTCTTGCACTTTGATTTTGATATTTTTGTCATCCTTTTTTTTATAATATATTTTTATTTTAGAAACCTTTTGAATATACAAATTCTTGGCTGGTCTGTTGTCTGGTTATTTTAATAGGGTTGCAGTTCTGGTGTAATTCTTAATTAATCTATTTATCCAGTTAAATTTATGAAGCGGGTGTATTTCTGTGTGTGCACATGTACATCCGTATGGAGGGGCTGATTTGGTCCCTACTGTACGGATGCTGCAACCAAAGCTACACGCTTGCTAAAATGGGAGACTTCCTTAACCTTCCATCCTGTAATTCTGCAGCAATACGAAGCTCCGCCCTACCCCGCCATCCGGATAAATACTGTTAAAAGACTCAGGCAAAACGTCTGAGGCTATTACTCTGGCTAGTAAGTGCATCTTTGCTCACAGGAAAGGCACCATTTGACACTGAATATATATGAATATATGCAAATTATCAGTAACAATAAAAACTTACAAGAATTTCTTCTCCTCTCCAAAAAGATACTGATATCTTGTTGGATACCACTGCTTTGGTTCTCAAACCTCTCCTCAGAGACAACTCAGTCCTTTCACGCTTTTGTTAATTTTCACCACCAGCGGAATTAGTTGGTTAGTTAGTTAAATAGTTCAATGAGGTATTGATTAGCCAGATTTGTGTGCTAGTAATCATGTCAAAAAAGACAGAGGAACTGCAAATACTGGAGTGACCTTAGCAAACCCCATAGTTTTGAAATGGCTAAGCTGACACATTTTTACAAACATAATATCATAGTTTTACACCAACATTAAGATCATTTAAGCATCATTTTCTTTGGCTGTCTTAGACTTTTGCACAGTACTGCATACTATATACCAGAGATGTCTAACTACATGGTGAATACGATCACATATGATGTGAGCCGTCTCTGCGATGTACGCAAGTATGCGAGCTGAACATTGCACCTGGATTCCTGGAATCTGGTGATGAGTTGGAAAGGCAGCACCATGAAAATTCCGCCACGCTCCCTGGCGCAGTGTCACGTGCAAGCGGGGGCAGGCACAAGCATTAGGAATCCAGAACCATGCTGACACCCTGAGCTCAGACTCCGTCGTCTTCTCCGGCTTCTCTTCCGGAAAAATCGCTTCTGTAGAGGGCCTGGCGGTTCGCCACTTATGCAGTATACTAATCAGTTCAACTGACTGTTTCCAAATGTGGATGCTCCCTCACATAAAATATCTGGCCTCTCGGACTTATAGATTCTCTCATAAACATGCTGCAAATTATATCCAATTTTATGCCATTCTGAACAAAAAAAAAAGCTGCCGTTTTGAACCCCGATTCTGTTATGTTCAATAATTAATAGTCTCTTAGCTTATCTGCTGAAATCGGGCCTTGATAAGGGTCAGTCTGGTGGAAAAGAGCCAATCAGATTAGCCCATGATATTTGTACAATCTCTGTAAAAGGGATATGACCACATTTCTCAGTAGAGGGCTGTATGGGGTATATTTGCTGCAATGGATAGCAAATCGGAAGCTTCCCGTTCATGCTGCGTCCCAGATGCTGCTGCTATTGTCGGCTGACGATGTCCTCTAACAAATCACAGGCTCACGGTTCATCTAAAAGCCAAAAAGCATTTTCCAGTTTTTCCCCGGCGTTTACCATCGTGATCCGTAAGCACCCCAGGTTCGGGAGGACATGCACGCTTCCCGAACACGTCCAGCTGCCTTCTCTCCCAGCGCTTGCAGTCGCACACACAGAGTTTCTGGCACGAACAAGGGGATTCTGTAAACATGAGGCGTATTTTGCCACTATTTAACGCTACCTGGCCATATTGCATGTTGTCCTCTCTCGGATGGGCCGCAGGAGAGATGAATTCCTGAGACAAGTGGAGATGTATTTCTACGGTGATACAGTTTTTTCTTAGGGTTCTTGTTTTTAGGGTGGTTGCTATCAAGTCTGGCTGATTATAGATGGGGTGAGGTGTCCCCTTCTCTTCACACAAACCCTGTGGTTCCTAGTGAGCCTGATCCCCTTACAGTAGTGATGCAGTGTGATCATCGTAAGGATGCACTGAGAGTCCCTGTCAGATAATCGGCCGTTTCTGGTCACGTGAGGTTACTGAACAGAAGCTGACCCCCCCCCCTCCCTGCCGCCTTGGAGCTGATGAATGCACCCCCCATCCCCCAGCCGCGTAGGGCTCCGTGTGTTCAGGGCAGGGCTGTAGAGGGAGACAAGGGGTGCATTTGCCAGCTTCGAGTGGACTTCCCCAGCCGACAGATGGATGGACGAGCCGGTGATGCGATGGTCTCTCCGGTGTGACTCATGAAGGCGGTGACAATTTTGGCTGCTTGACGGCCACCTTGCACAGATGGTAACCCACTAGGATTTTTTGGGGGCTTCCCCCCGGCCTCCGACTGCAGATGTACCCTAGTGCACCCCAGGGAACTTTAAACTTCTCATTCATTGTGGGCCAGCAACTGCTGAACTCTTCTGGTGACTGACCACCTTCTGTGAATTCACCAAAAAAAATTTATATTAACTAATATGACTAATATAATAACAAACGCTACCTTCTGTTCAAGCTTAGGAGCAAATTTCTTGAAAATATCAGACTCTCCCAGCGGGCCAACTTTGGTCAGCTGGCCGAAGTGAGACTTTCAATTCAAGGCGAGTCTGAACACACATGCACACACATTTACATGCATGTTACAATTTTATTACCTTGTAAATCTGTAGGGTTTGCAAACTATCCCAGTGCTTTTGATGTGGCTAATTTTTGGTTTACACTGGAATAATATAGATTTGCTGTAAGATCTCTTGCATGAGCGTGACAGTCTGAAAGTACCTCACGGCAGATGCGTGACAGTTGGCAGCCCTGTCCCAGTGTCTGATAGGTTGACATGTTGTGTCATGTGACTTCCTTGTACGCATGACATCATCCCACTTTGCTTCCAAAAAAAACCTGCCCTCCAATGCATATAAAAGCAGGAGAGATGGGTGAGACACACAGTAAATATCGAGTTTCTCTGTCTGTTTCCTCCTGCGTCTTTCAGGTGACAGCCCCATCAGAGTTTCCCGACAGTATTCATGCAGGCTTTATGCTGCTCTGTTTATACAGAACAGTGCTCAGCTCAGCAGAATATTAAACATGCTGAAACACTGTAAAAGCGACATGTTCTGTGATCAGAACTGTGTTCACCCTACTGTGCTGCTATTAAAACTGTGCGCACTTTACTGTGCTGTAATCAGACCTGGGGCCTGTCACCCTGGAGCCTCTGTCAGAAAGCACAGGGCCCGCGGCAGGGGACACCCTGGATGGGATGCCAGTCAATTTCACAATTTCCACCCCAGTACACAGTCTGTTATGCTCTATATACACCCTGCATTCCCTCACACTGTATCACGCCCCCAAAAACTGAAAAGAAATACATACACTATTTTGATCTCAAATCAAATAAAAAGTAATAATAAAAATGATAAATTAATAAATTAAATGCACGGGTTATTTCAGACATTAAGCTCCTCACAGGTTGGAACAAATAAATAATGATAATAATAAAAAGACAGCAGAGGAAATAAATGAATTCCACTAACTAAAGTGAGCAGAGGGGAACCTTCTCGAGCTGAGGGGTTACGCCCCAAAATGGCCGCCGCTGTCGGGGTGATGGCACTGTGAGTCTCTGCATATCACGAGCATGACTGCGAACAGAAGGACAGAACGCCGCAATGAAGCGAGGCAAAGAGCCCCTGTCTGTAAATGGAGGAAAACGGAAGGGGTGGGGGAGGGGTTGGATTGCCACCCTCCACCCAATAAAAGGGCAAAGACAAGAAAGCAACTGAGCTGCCTATAGCCCACCCCCCCCAAGAAACACATCAAGAACCAGGCACAAAAAAAGAGAAAAGGAGGGGATTCTGCTGAGGATGTGTGTGTTTATTTGAGCGGGCATGAGTGCGAGGGCACCTGCTCTGCCAGGGCAATACTGGCACGAAGCCCTTCAAGTTTAAATCCCTCCACGGGACCAGACAGAAGGCCAGGCCTGGTTTGGGGCCCGATAACGCTTAGCCCTCGTTAAAAAAGCCAGAGCTTAACACGCTCTGAACCCGGTGAGCTAATTACGCTCTGTGGCCGATCTGAGCGCCCGTTTCAATATCCAGCGACAGGGAAAGAGGCCCCCCCCCTCCCCGAAGAAAAGACAAAACGAGAAAACGAAAGAAGGACAGAAAGAGACTTTTAAAAAACCCTTTCTATTAACAGTTCGCGAAAGTAGTTCCGCTATCTGATAAAACAGCCTGCGTATTGCGTACAGTTCGATACAATTCATCACCTTTTCTAACTACAACCGTAGAAATCAATGGGGTTTGGGATGCCGAGGTGTCCGCTAATGGGTACACACTCCGGGAATCGATAACGTAATAACCTCCCTGGAAAATGCCTGCTGTGACTCCGTGTTTTCAGAGCGCCGCCCCCCCGGACATCGAGCAGCCCTCACCCATATCGAACCGAAAACATCAATTAGGCCAAGAGCCGCACCTTCCGGGCCGCAGCCGGAGTGCGTGACACAGCCGCCTGGTGCAGGTGTCTCGTTTGCTGGGAAAATCATCACGTTTCGGGGAAACGAGAGGCCAGGAACCAAGCAGCAACACGTCCCAGTGATGGAGGAAAGCGAAAATGGTGAAAAGCAGATTTACAGGCCGTATTTGCTTCTCATGGGCAAAACATTGCAATTTACGTGGTCATGATATTCAAAGAGGGGGCGGGACTTAAGCCGAGGGGCTCTGCTATTGGCTTGTCAGTGTGTCCATCACTGTACTTGCATCACATGATGCAGAGCAATGCATGACCCCGAAGTTCTACAGTGAGAAAGAAATGAAGAAATATTCCTGAAAAATAGGTGAGGACACTTTGCAAAATGAGGTCCTGTTTTAAGTCATGTTAATTCCTGGATTTTTTTCTTCTAAAAGGATTAACGGGAAATAACATTACTCACTGCTCTTTACAAATAACAGGAACACAGCCTTGTCTGAAATATTTTTCAGCATCTGCAGATTTCTCTCTTGACCTTGAATCTCAGGTGATGTGGGACTGTCCTCACATACCTGCCGAGGAAATGACCTGAGTGTGCAGCAGAAGCTCATTCTAGCAGAATGGATCTGGCAGAGGATGAAAAACTGTCGAGAAGATTGAAAACACTGTCAGAGCCGTTTGTGCGGCAGTCTTTAACACTCACTGCAGTTTTATAATACTAATCGGGCTGCATAGGCTAGAGTAGTGGTGTGTTGCTTGGTGTGTTAGGATGCAGTGCCTATGAGCAGAAGGTTGCTGGTTCAAATCCCAGGGTCCGCAGAATGATTTTGGCTTTAGGCCCTTGAGCAAGGGCTGCTGCAGGGACTGTCTGACCCTGCCTTCTGTTAAAAATGTAGCTGTATCTAATAATAAATAAAATGCGATTGAGAGGACTGGTCACAACACCTTCAGCGCCCCCTCCCAGTGTCCCATGGTACTACCATTTTTCCCCTCACCATGCAGAGGGGCTCTGTTCCCCTGAAGAACCTGCAGAGAACCTGAAGAACTGTTTCTCCTGTGAAATGGTGAATCAGAAATCGTGCATGTAGCATGTCATTTAAACTAAATGACTCACACTTCAATGTCCTGCTGTCTTTTACCAGCTGTTTCTGTGACAGAGACCCTCCCAGCCAGGATGTGGTTCAGATGCCTCTGCCCCCCCATTACTGCATGAGGCGGCCAGAGCTGCCATCCCCCCTTGCTGGACATAACCTTCTGACTGAGCTCCTTTGTTCCCTCGGAGGAGCCCCAAGAAATCCAACGCAGCTTTTCTCCCAGTTCCCTGCACTAAAGAATGCAGAGGCAGCTGGAATGTGTGACAGTGTGAATCCTTAGATAACGCCTCAGTCGGAGCACTCACCGGCCACACGTGAGGCGTTGAACGGTTCCAGGAGTCAAACTGCCCCATGCTCAGCTAGCCTGGGAGTCTGTGGGATTCCTGCTACAGAACAACTTTTTGAAAGAGGCAGCCGAACACAAAACACGATGGCCGTCCTTCTAAAGTCCCTCTATCTTTTTAGACCGGAAATGTTTGACGCCCCTTTTTGTAGCAGGTGCCCTCCAGCAGGGGGTGCTCTATCGGGACTTGGCAGATGATCAGCACACTAGGCTTGTCCTCTCCACTGCTGCCACCTGCGGTGATGGTGCCGGAGACGCAGGGATGGGGGTTAGGGCAGGTATGATGGCGGGGGAGTGGGGCGGGGGGGGGGGGTTGGGGAGACCCCCTGCCTGTTATTATCACCCCCCGCACAGGAGGGATGGATCTTCACTTGAACCCAAATATCACGGCTCCAATGAACAGTGGGCATTGCCCAGAACACATGTAGGGACCCATACTACTGACAGGTAATATACCCTCAAATCTGAAAATGATACATAAAATGTGATTAAAATGCTTGTCTCTCCCTGCGTCCCCATCCCTAACAGGCACTGGTACTGTGGGGCATCCCTAGAAGGTCTGAGGATAACAGCAGGAAAGGCAGACACCTCCCAGGCGTAAGGGTTCGACACGCTCCCTGGCCATATGGTGAGGCAGCTGTCTGCACGGCCTGGGGACCGGCTCTGGGTCTCTGCAGGACGTGATACCCGCCCGTGTATCACACACATGGCACCGGGAAAACAAATAGCAAATCAGGTAGGTATCAGGGTATCAGAGTGTTCATAGAGCCAGTGCACAATGTCACTCAAATACAGTGGCAGCACATCACATCTTTATAGAGCACCATACATCACATCATTGTAGATTGCACAGCACAGTGCACAGCACATCTCAGATTTAAAAATACACAGTGTATAATACATCACCTCTTCCTAGAGTACAGTGGCAACACATCATATCTTTCTAGAGCATATGCACAATACTTTACATTTTTCTACAGCACACTGTACAGTGACAGCACATGACATATTTCTAGAGCAGTGGCAGCACATCACATCTTTCTAGAGCATATGCACAGTACCTTACATTTTTCTGCAGCACACTGTACAGTGACAGCACATGACATATTTCTAGAGCAGTGGCAGCACATCACATCTTTCTAGAGCATATGCACAGTACCTTACATTTTTCTACAGCACACTGTACAGTGACAACAAATGACATATTTCTAGAACACAAATTTTGGGGGTGAGTGCAGCGCCTCTCCTGATACACACGTAATCAGCAGGCCTAACGCCGGTTGCAGCGCATTCACTGAAGAAGGCCAGAGGTGAGCCTGCAGTCCTATAGCCAACAAAAGAGCTGCACAACAGCTTCTGTTATAATTCACCTTTTGCTCCTTCATTCAAGGAGTGAACACTGAGAAAATTACCACAGTCACTTTTATACTCACTCACTCACTCACTCACTCACTCACTCATTCACTCTATATTTCTTTCTTGTGAATGGTGCTTCTGAAAATGATGGAATCACTCTGAAAATCATCCTTTGGGCACCAGGGACCATATATATGGGCTCAAGGTTTTGAATCTCCATGGATTATGAATGAATGGATGGATGGATGGACAAATGCATAAATGAATGAATGCACACCAATTAAATAGCCTGGTTACAATATTTTAGACCTTCAGGACAAGGTTCTCCATCATGGCTGCTTCATTAAAGCGTGGTGCTGGGACATAAGGAAAGCCATGCAACGTTTCTCACTGTCGCGAGACCTGGCAGCAGACCACGCGTATCAAGGCAGAGCGGACATCACGCACTCCAGAGCAGCGTGACTTAAGCCTTTTGCTGAGGGACGAGGACACCTGTACGGTGCCCAATGAGCCGTGATGCCTGGCCGCCCAGAACGATCCACCGAGATCTCCATCCATCCATCCATCCATCCATCCATTTTCCAAACCGCTTATCCTACTGGGTCTCGGGGGTTCCGGAGCCTATCCCGGAAGCAATGGGCACGAGGCAGGAAACAACCCAGGATGGGGGGCCAGCCCATCGCAGGGCACACTCACACACCATTCACTCACACAGGCACACCTATGGACAATTTAGCAACTCCAATTAGCCTCAGCATGTTTTTGGACTGTGGTGGACCGGAGTACCCGGAGGAAACCCCATGATGACATGGGGAGAACATGCAAACTCCATACACATGTAACCCAGGCGGAGACTCGAACCCGGGTCCCAGAAGTGTGAGGCAACAGTGCTAACCACTGCACCACCATGCCGCCCCCCACCAAGATCTCGTGCAGCGTAAACTCCAAGCAGCACGTAGCTGGAAAAGATAGTATGAGGCCCACACGGGACTGGGAGAGGAACATGAAACATGTGGAAAGGTGACATTTCAAACTTCAGGTTCAAAGTTATCATTGCTGTTGTGCTGCATGCGACGTTACGTTAGTGACTTGCAAAGCTAATGTAATATGTAGCAAAAAAAAAAAACTACATACAAAAGAAGTAAACTGTATATAAAAATAAACATATATTGTAGTAGTCAAACTATAAAAGAGATAAATTATAAAGAGAGACTATGTAACAATATTGAAGTGCAAGAGTGTCGAGTGACCATTATCATAGGTAATTGCATGATGAATACTAGGTTCTAAAATTTCCCATTCTTGATGATGGCTGGTGTAGTGAACCAGGGTAACTGCTAGCGGCCTTGTGAGATACAGTCTGTGTTTGGGTATTTCAGCTTAAGCAACAGCCCTTCCGTTACTGCTCCTGGGAAGGTGTGCTGGCGCTATGAATGGTGGACTAATACAAAGTTACCCGCTAGGATAAGACCCCAGCACTTTCATTCAATGCAACATACATTGTTGAGGGAGCAGAGTCAGCATGTCTCTAGAGCAGTTGGGGGTTAAGGGCCTCACTCAAGGGCCTAGCAGAAATCACTCTGCTGAACCTGGGATTTGAACTGGTGACCTCCCGATTGTGGGCAGAGCGACCTAACCCATGGAGCCGCACCGTCTCTTACACTGAGGAATACCAGAAAGCTACATCCTGCTGAGTTTGTGGCAGACAAACGGAAAATTCTTCGACTCTGGCTGTGCGGGTCCATTTCCATGATTCAGCTGCCTACCAAAGTCGCACAGCGCGTAACTTTGCATTCAAACAATTTCTATACCTGGTTACTTTATCCCAACAGTTGAGGTCAGGTACCAATGACAGCACAGCGCTGACTAACACTCACACTTTCAGCCTTATAGGGTGATACACTCCGTGTCACTTCCTGTTAGAATCAGCAACTCCGGTCTGTACCAGCTGTCTCTGGGTCAGCGGGCAGGTGTTGGATCCACTCCATCCACCAGCACATGGAAGAAAGCGATGGTCTTCATGACTCGCCCAACTATGGGACTGACCTGAACTTCAACCAACCAATTCTAGCTGACATCATATTGCATCAAAGCTCCATAATAAACTCGCACAGACCCGAAAAGTGGAAATCGGATTTTTATAATCGAATGATTTGGAGAATCGTTTCGTGCTATTCTTGCTGTCCAGGATATACCCCAGCCTTGTGTTATATGCCGCCTGGGAATGGCTCCAGGCCCACCATGACGCTGACCACCATAAAGAAGATTGATGAATGGATGGATTTTTGCCGACTGTTGTTCTTGTTTTTATTATTGTCATTGTTGTTACGATGTTGCCCTTGTATAGCTGTGTTTATGCATCTTAGTCCCCTTCATATAATTGGCACTTCTCAGCCATAATGGACCCCACTAGTAGGATGTATAAGCAGAGTCAAATGGGTAAATCATCAATGCGTTCGACTGACCCACTCTGCCCCTTCACAGCATTTACTGGTTTTTGTTTTTGGAATATTTTTAGCGGAAGTGTTGATCCAGTAGGCTAATTTTAGTAATGGGTGGGGGGTTCTCCATCAGTAAATAGATTCTTCACTGATTAGGTGCCTAATGGACTTTGTTCCATCAGAGTGCTTTTGAAATATTGACCTTATCTCTGTTTGCTGTGTTTTTAAGCGAGTGTGTTTGTGCCTTTTCACAGCTGTGCTGTCCTCTAATGAGAGGATACCTGTTTCCTCTTGTCTGACATCTACAGGATTGTGCTATTTTGGAATCTATACTTGTCACAGAAAGGTTGCCGGTTCAAAAATGCCAGCAGGGGGTGGAATTCGTCCTTAAGGACAGTTACTTAACTCAAACCACTTTATCAGCATGGGAGCTTTAAGAACAACAGTCGCAGTTCTGCAAATTGCTTTGGTCATGATTGTGCAGCGAGCGGAGGAAGAGTGATTCTGAAAGCGATGCATAACAAAGAACCGTAACATGAAGAGGAAGTGGAGTGCCACATCGGCAGTACCTGAAGAACCGTAACAGGAAGAGGAAGTGGAGTGCCACATCGGCAGGACCTGAAGAACCGTAACAGGAAGAGGAAGTGGAGTGCCACATCGGCAGGACCTGAAGAACTGTAACAGGAAGAGGAAGTGGAGTGCCACATCGGCAGGACCTGAAGAACCGTAACAGGAAGAGGAAGTGGAGTGCCACATCGGCAGGACCTGAAGAACCGTAACAGGAAGAGGAAGTGGAGTGCCACATCGGCAGGACCTGAAGGCGCCTGATTCCACGTTTCAAGAAAACCACCCCGTATTCCCAGTGGCTGGGAACACAGGCAGCCGCACACACAACCCCCACACCGTGTGCGGTTTAGAGGTGCCGGTCTACCCAACAGAATGCTTTTGGTCCACAGATGGTTGAATGTCAGGTAGACATGCAAACACATTCAGAGCCAGGACAAGGAATCCAACCCGTAGCCCCAAACTTTGATAAACACAGCATCATTTTGTAATTCATGTTTTTCTATCAAGTGCAACGTCTAGCTGATCTCCTGCGAATGTAAAATCTGGGGCAGGACTGCCTGTCCTCCGAGTGAAGTTTGGTGCCAACTTCACTGGGTCAGTGGATGCTCTGGTTCTTATGGGTGATGTGGGGGTGTAGGCTGTAGAACAGGGACAGAACATCTGGATAGGTTTTCACCGAAACATCAAAGGTACTGCAGAGAGAAAGACTTCGTCTTCTGGACAAAGCCACTCAGAGGTTGCTGAAGCTTCCTCCCTCATCCATGCATTCGAGATGATCTTCCCCCAAAGAGCAGTCACTGATCAAAGAGTTCATCCATAGGACAAGTCGGCAAATTAAAAGTGAAAGCAAAGCAACATCTCCCACAAAAAAAGCCAAACGCTGTCAGATGTGAGTGCTGATTGGTTGCCTTTTTGTGCCTTTCAATGGGTGAGTGGTAAGTCAGGAGAGACAGCTTGAACAGAAGTCCCGCCCACGTGAGGCTGTACATCGTGACATCACGGAGAATTACACGGACTGACGAACCACATATACAAAGGCAAAACAAATATGGGATTTACACATCACTGCAAAGGTCCGCGAATCATACTGGAATCCTTACTAAATCAAGAGACTATTCATCCTATTCAATTTAGTTGTATAAATACGGAGCCAAAACAGGCAGAATCTTATCACTGAAACACCAACATTCCCAGGCACGATTAAATGCGACAGAGCCAAAGCACGCAGAGAAATCACATATATGACACACGACTTTGAGAAAGAAAGAAAAAACCGTAACACAAGTCCAAACACAGTTGTTTCTGGTTTAACTTCAGACATATTTATACTTAAGCCCACACCAACAATTCCATCTTGAACAGGATTCATGCTGCAGCTTAATCCGCTAGAGCGATTCGGAGAGCTTTTAACGGCATGCGAAATCAACCGGGGGCGGGTTGCGAGGGGGATGAGGTGTACAGATGGCGGGGGGTGGGAGAGGGGCAGGACGTTTCAGTTAGGGGTATTAGACACGGCGAATTGGGAGGTGAATCACACATGGAACAGCACCTGGGCAACGGTGCTGAGGGGGCGGCATAGAGTCCCACCCCCTGCAACCCGGCCCGGCGTAAAGCCTGCCATGATGGCCTCATCACGCTTTAAAATCCGTCCTCGGAGCTCAGAGCTGCCGGTGACACCCAACAGGGCTTGTTGCCAAGCGTGGTGGATTCATCACAGGCTAATGTTTATTTGGCAGGGCCCTGGACCACTCCGGCAGCCTTTAATACAGAGGCACTTGACGAGCTCCATCTCAATTATATTTCTGAGAGCGACGCACGCGGTCGTCCCATAGAGCCTTCCATCCGGCCTGGGTCGGGCTTTTACGGCGCTCTTTGAGGCTCGGTGTCATGGGGCTAAGGAAGATACTTTTGTGTTTATGTAAAAAAGGGGTCCATCTTTCCCCATACTCCACTCTTCTGACTCAGAGCCCAAATAATTATAATGACCGAGGTAAAGTCACATCAGTGAACTTGAAATGAACCGCATCCTCCGAAAACCACGACGCGATCACGCTACGGAGAGACCAGGGAGTAACCGGTAACCTCAGGCGGCATTGCAATATATCAAATTAGGTTTAATGGCCGGGACTTGAAAGGCATCCAAACGATAACGCGGCGTTCTGAAGGGCAGCGAGAATCAAGCTGCAGACTATCGGGGAGCAGGTGTCAGACACGCTGCTCTCCTAGTCGGATCGGGTTCCTGGGGTAATCAGGAAGGGCAGAGAATATGAGGCTAATCAGGGCCCCAGGGGGAAACAGCAAAACAACAGCACCCTCTGTCTTTTGGGTTCATAAACACAGGTCCCAGTGTCACGCCCCCCCCTTAGTGGAGACACTTCATCCACTTCTTATTTAATCCTGCTCCACCTCACATGCAGTGTGAAGTATTGTTGATTTCCTATGAGATTCACCAAGCATTCTCCTCTTTCTACTCCGTTCAGCCCTGATCTCTCCTGCCTGCCCTCCCTGCTCCGATCCCATCCCAATCCCGTTCCCCCTCAGACCGACCCCAAGCACCTGCCCCCTATCTCGTGTGTTATGTGCAGGACTGACCCCCCCCCCCCCCCCAGCTTCTGGCTACTTTTGCACCTTGACCCCTACTCCAGATCTGTTTGCCTATGCCCTAAAATAATGCCCTGTATATCGTGTTCTGGGTTCCCAATTTTCTGTTTACGACACCCACTTTGATGTATAAGAGCAAAACACACAACCAATGGGAACGCGAGGACAGAATAAAAGTGCACACGGTGATGGTCCTGTGACTGCAGTGCCATTTTCTTCCCCTAGGACTCCAAGGAAATTCAGCTTTTATATTGCTAAGAAAAAATGGAAACTAAACAGTTGCTACTTGTTTTTTTCCCATGTTGTTTTGCTGTTTCTATACTTAACAGCTGTCAATGACTATCCAGGAAGACGGCAAGAACATTTGCTCAATAATTTGTGTGGGGGAGGGGCACCCTTTACTGATGCTTGGCTCAGATTCCAGGAAAGTCACTTTCAGCAAACCAAAGATGCACCTTGAATTATTGTGGAGTCGTTAATGTAATAGAAAACAGGTCAATATATCGCATCGACAGAGTGATCGCTGCCCTCCCCCCCCACTCGTGTTAAAACCGGGCTTCTCCTCACGTTGCCTTGCAAACTGCAACACTAGCATCCCCATTCTGCACAGCACTGGGAATGTGGGAAAGCTGACATCATCCATCATACCTTTCATTGTTATCTCCAGGTGAGGGATCAGCCAGCTCAAGAATTAGCTCTGATCTGACGCTTCGTCGCCCGCAGAATAAAATTTAAGTCTCTGAAGGGTCTGGTTTTCACTTCTTGTCACACAGGACTCCGCTTAAATACTGCAGCTCTAACGTGATTCTGCTTCACCACAGGACCTCAGTAGGTCACGTCTGAGCTATAGGAACTGGAAGGAGAAAGCCGGTCTTTAGTCGATCCTCATTCCCCTTAATGGGTACAAATATTCACATGATCTGTTTTGCCCCATCAGGTGGTGTTTCGCCCAAATCCCGTGTCTGATACCCTTCCCTCCCACTGCGTTTCGAGGCGTGATTAGCCTGAGCACATGACCTCCCGGAAAGGTCATAATGCAAGAAAGGCTTCTGGTTTAAACACAAAATTCCTCTGTTTTGTGATCAGTTTTGCTCATCAATTCATGGAGATCGGTCCACTTTTCCAGCTTCTAACAGTAGATGCAGAAATAACCATGACTTTAGTCTGTCTTCCCACAAAATACTGTGTTCAGTGTGATACAGCGATAGCGTTATAACCTCACTGGGTAATTCTGCATCCCATTTCCTCCCATCTCCTTCTCCCAAGGGTGACAATTACTTTTCATTTTAGGAGGCAGGGAAAAGGACAAGCAGACTGCAGAAGGTCAGGTGCATGAGCTTGAGAAATCGCTATGCTAGAGCAGGCCCATTAACAACCAGCCACATCCCAATGCTACGTAACCACAAGCTGAACCGCAATGAATTCAATTACACTCACCGGTGCTGAGGTTAAACACATTTGAAGGGGGAGAACCCTGTGCCTGTCCTGCCCATCCCAGCCCCTATCCTGATCATGACCACACCCCTTCCCAGTCTAGGCCCACCCACATCACACCCAGCCAGTGCCTCAAGCCACACTGACCACTTCCTGGCATCCCAGCCACACCCACACCCATCCTTTGGCACGCAGTGTGTTTCCTATCAACTCGCCTTCTGCAACAACGCCATAATTTAGGAGGAGATTGACCATTACGAAATCTGCATTATTAACTTTAAATACCCTAAATAACTTAACAATTCATAGAGCAGCTGGTGGGTTGACGAACGTGGACTTCGTAATCATAAGTAGCAGAAACAGAAGCCTGAAAAGGTCCAATCAGAGTCCTCCGTGCAGAGAAGGTGACTGTGAGAATGGCCCCGCCCACTTCTGTGCACACAGAGGTCAGGCAGAGTGCTCAGAACCAAGCTGTCCAGATGGATGAGGACAGCTGTGACAGTAAACTCCAGGAGCAGGGGAATCAATCACCTTTGCCCATTGGATAATCTATTTGCAAGGCCTGTGGCTATAGGTTATGAATACACAGGGGGCGGAGCAGCACAGTTCAGCCCATCTCAGCCTGTGACTGTGGCAGATAAGCATGCGAAATGGATCAGCTGTCTGGAGTGGGAGCCTTCCGCGGATATTGGCTTATCACTCACAGCAACGCAGTTCACCGTAGGTGACCCCAGACATCCAGGCTCCCGAAGGGGATCTGTTGCTCCGTTATTAACCGAGAGGTCGGCAGTCATGCTTCGAGCTGCCTGTCGCTCCTCCAGATACAGTAGCTGAAAGGTGCATCTCTGCGGATCTTTGAAAACCGAAGCACTGGTGAACCACTGCATCCATGGAAAAGCCACACTGGTGAGGCTGCATATGAAGCGCTACAGTCCCCATGCATTTAGTGTGCAAGGCCAAGGTCCAGCCAGAGGTCAGCAACAAATTGTAGGAAGACAGGGTTCCTGGACCGGGCACATGACTCTCAAAAGAATCTGACACCACGTCCCAGCAGGGATCAGGATACTTGGCCGAATGTCACTTTAGCAAACAGCCAGTTATTTAAATCCAACTATCCAGACAGAAAGATATGCAAATTGGTTCAACCAAAGGCAAAAAGACTTCATGTTCATATTTGCAATAAAATCCTGTGTTTGGAAATGAGGCAAAAACACAAAAGTGAGAAATGCAGCTGATCTTCTGGGAGGACAAACACAGTTGATCTTCAGGGAGGACTAACGCAGCTGATCTTCTGGGAGGACAAAGGTGGCCGATCTTCCGGGAGGACAAATGTAGCTGATCTTCCGGGAGGACAAATGTGGCTGATCTTCCGGGAGGACAAATGCGGCTGATCTTCCGGGAGAACAAACGCGGCTGATCTTCCGGGAGAACAAACGCGGCTGATCTTCTGGGAGGACAAATGCAGCTGATCTTCTGGGAGGACAAATGCGGCTGATCTTCCGGGAGGACAAATGCGGCTGATCTTCCGGGAGGACAAATGCGACTGATCTTCCGGGAGGACAAACGCGGCTGATCTTCTGGGAGGACAAATGCAGCTGATCTTCCGGGAGGACAAACATGGCTGATCTTCCGGGAGGACAAACATGGCTTATCTTCTGGGAGGACACACGCGGCTGATCTTCTGGGAGAACAAACGCGGCTGATCTTCCAGGAGGACAAACATGGCTGATCTTCTGGGAGGACACACGCGGCTGGTGTTTTGTAGCTTGGGAGGCGCCCCGCCTGTGTAGATCAGCACTGACACCGACGCTTATCAGATATCGACGGGTGTCCGCGTCTGGTGACAACAACTACTTATCAGCCTCCGGGATCGGTCAGACGCTGGATGGATGGTCCTGGAGAATGGCGAGATTGATCAATCTCCCAGATCGGGGTGATGGATCAGGGCGACCAGCACCTCTCACGTAAACACAGAAATGGAAAGTAAGTCAAGGTCAGCCTTCTCCGAAGGGATGAGATCAGAAAAATGAGATCGGCTGAGGGATTTAGTGTCCCTCACAAAGTGATGAGAGAGTAAAAAGATGAAGGAAATGAAATAGGAACATGATGGACCTGTATTTGTGTTTATCTATTTTGCAGATGCTTTTATCCAAAGTGACATATTTCTGAGAAAGCAGGGTCAGAGCACCTGGGGTTAAAGGCCTCGCTCAGGGCGCCAACAGTAAAATTGCTCCACTGACTCTAGGATTGGAACTAACGACCTTCTGACCACGGGGGAGGGGGGGGGGCGCATCCCAACCAACACACAGCACCCCCAAAAACATATACAAGAAAAAAAACTATGTGTATAGATATACACAACGTATTTACCATTACCAGTACTTAGATCACGCAGTATTGAATACATTTACATTACATTTACATTTTTTTACCACATCTTGCCAGACACACACACACACACACATACGCACACTAGGCTATTCACTGATGATGAATCACCTAAATATCTGTAGGAGGAGACCAGCTCAGCGATGGGAAAACCACAGAAATGCTGGGAGATCCAAACTCCACACAAACAGAAGCCAGATCTCAAACCCACATCCTGTCCGTCACTCTTTCACATTCGCCCAAAGAAAATGTATGCACCTCAGAAACCCAAAATTCCAATCACTGCAGAGATGGGAAACAGACAGTTGAAACACTGGAAGGGAAGGGCAGGAATCTCTATGGCGATAGGTGAGGTTCAGCAGTTTGGGTGACTCCGACCCGGGGAATTAAAAGCGGTGATGTTGCAGAATGAGAATTCTGCTTGTGCTGTTTTACTTGGCTGCCTGCTGTCCTGCCCAGGCGCCCACTCAGCTCTGCGGTAGCTTGAGAAAACATTTACACAGAAAAACAAAGTCAATCCACACGGAAACACAGTCCCTCGGCCTGACCTCAGAGCATTCGCGGTGCTGCCTATTAAGCCTGGTCAAGAAAATGCAGTCACGGCTCCTAATTTGACCACAACACATCCCTTTTGCTCACCAGTCCCCCAATTGTGTCAGCCACTCCCAGTAGGCATAAATTTAATCACTAACTCCAGTTTGTGAATAGGTACATCGTTCAAGGTGAAGACGTACTCAGAATTCACAAGGTCGCTCGATACATTTTTTCAGCCGGACACCACTGTGTACTTTCCAGAAGCTTCCCTCCATCTGACTGAAAGAAGCCGGCAGCAGTGGCCCAGCTCCCGCGCTTTGCCCTTGTGTTGACCTTCACAGACCCCTGAGCAGACCTCTAGGGCTCATTCCAGTGATTCATCTCAGAATTTCCTGGATCATTGCTGCATGTCCATTAGCTATCTGACATCTCGAGCAATATTTAAAAACTAAAACTGTTGCCATGGTTTCCGAACATCAAAGCCTGTCCGCCATGCCCAGCTCAGGGCCGTTTTGACAGTGCCTCCTACAGTCACAAAGAGCGTCCCCAAAAACGTCATGTTCATCACATCCCCCTGTGTAGACATGTGGCTGCAGGAAGGGTTTCTGAAATTACGGTGCATGTCTGTAAAAGGTCCGTCCATGTCAGTGACTGGGCTGGAACACCACTGTACCTAAAGCCCCTAGAAGGTTGGTTCATGTTGGTGAACAGGTTGGAACACCAAAGTACCCAGAGCTTCTAGAAGGTCCATCCAAGTTGGTGACCATGTTTGTAACCAGGCCGAACACCACCACACAGAGCTTTTAGAACATCTCTCCATGTTGGTGTCGAGCCCGGAACCCCACTATACTGAGAGCTTCTAGAAGGTCGTCCATCCATATTGGTGACCAGGGCAGAACATCACCGCACTGAGAGCTTATAGAAAAACCGTCCATGTCAGTGACTGGGCTGGAACACCACTGTACTCCGAGCTTCTGGAAGGTCCTTCCATATTGGTGACCAGGCCGAAAACCACCATACCGAGGGCCTCTAGATGGTCCATCCATATCAGTGACCGATTGAAATACCACTATACCATGTGCCTCTGGAAGGTCTATCCATATCAGTGAGCAGGTGGAAATACCACTGCACCATGTCCCTCTAGAACAGGGGTAGGGAACCTGATCCATGGAGAGCCGGTGTGGGTGCGGGTTTTTGGGATGACCTCTCAATCAGCCAATAACAGTGGATTCCAAGGACTGGAGTTGAGAATCGCTGCTTTATTATTGGTTGACTGAGAGGTCATCCCAAAAACCCACACCGGCTCTCCATGGATCAGGTTCACTACCCCTGCTCTAGAAGATCTGTCCATGTTGTTGACCAGGTCAAAATACCACCGTACCAAATGCCTCTAGAAGGACTGTCCATATCAGTGACCAGGCCGGAATACCATCGTATCAAATGCCTCTAGAAGGACTGTCTATGTAATTGATTGAGCTGAAATACCATTATACCGGGTCCTTCTCGGAGGTCTGTCCATGTCAGTGACTGGGCCAAAATGCGACCATAGGGATTACTTGTACAGAGCCCAGAGGATCCATGGGAAAAGAATTTGAACACCAAATAGCCCCCAATAGCTGTGAGCTTCACCAGAGTCTACAAAACTGCAGTTAATTCACAGCAAGGTAAGGTCGGGGGGCACACACCCTGAATGTACTGCACCGCTGTCTGACAGGACCGGAATCCCTGGAAACCTGCTGTTTGGTATGGTGCTAAACCTGAACAGCTCCTGTAAACATCTGAGCCTATATAAAGCGTGAATCTCCAAATCATATAGCCTATAAGCTGCAACGGCTATCATCAGGGCCGCTGAGAGATTTACTGTATATATAAAATGGTAAACAGATGACAGACCCAGCTGTCTCAGAGTGGGGGGGGCACTTTGAGGGAAGCACATAAGCGTGGGTGTGACTCTGGATGTGGCTCATGCTGCACATTGTCATCTCTACCAATGAGCGGGTGAAGGACACAGCAGAAAGGAGGACCACCCCCACCCAGAATGCCTTCCCGGGGGAGGGGGCAGGCATTTGTCGGGAACAACAAGGTCACGGGAAAAAACAGTGGCTAAGGCTTCCGGGCACGGCCCCGTTTAGCTGACCGGCGACCTCAGCATGGCCCGTGGGGGCGGGATCACTCACGACACTGCCAGGCCCAGGAACAGCGCTGTTCCCAGAAAGAGTCCTGCAGGGAAATGTTAGGCAAAGGCCACTGACATCATCTTATGCAGAAAACCTCCTAGGACGGGATGTTTGGGAATGTTTATACTATGTGCCGACATGTTACATAACATATTCCTTGGTTAGATACTGTCCCTAAAAAAACACTTTATATTTATATCAAGCTTTCATTGCATAAAAATATGCTACAATTGATAAATCTTCCCATGTTATTCTAGCAACTGAGGAGCACCTTCCTTGCACCCCACGGAAAGACCCTCTATTTTTTCTTTTGAACATTTTCTCCTCCTAAACACGACGCCCTCTCCTGAGTCAGGATGGCTCCTGTCAGCCCAGCCGCCTGCTTCCTGCCAGCCCGTGGACTGCAGGCTTCGTGAGCCATGTAACGCACTGTGAGGAGCACCGCTCCCCCGCCCATCTGCCTGCTCTCTTGGCCCCACCCACGGCCCCGCAGGTGCCCCTGTGACAGGCTGAGGAGCAGAGCTGTGTCAATGTGTCATGATCTCTGGCACCTCACCTTTCTGTGGACAGATAACACAGCGGACCAGGGGTCAAATCCACAATCAAAGACTAAATTCAAACTGGATGAAAACACAAAATAATGTGAATGTTCCACTACACAGTTCAAACAGTTGTGCAGGCAGCCTCCAGGTAAAGACTCGCGCCTCGCGGACAACTCATACTTACGAACGGTCTGCCATAAAGCCTAATTAAAAATTCCGGTTCAATTTGTGACGCTCATGAAAACATCGTACAGCTTCAGCTGTTTGTCGGCTTGATGTACAGTACAGTCCTGCTTTTATTGGTACTATATTACTGTTATTTTGTACTGTATTATTATTTTTCCGACGTACCCACAAATTCTACTTAAAGGCAGACGTATGAAACGGATCTCATTCGTAACCGGGGGACTCCCTGTAATCAGTACCAGGCAAAGTAAGATTCTCATTTAACCACATGTCTTCCATAATCTAAAAGCTTAGTCAATTAAGTTCCTGGATATGGGGATGGTTTAGCCCTTGATCAGGACTCACGGAAAAAATAAAAATCCCGTAAGGGTCCTTTTTCATCCACTGCTCCATAAAAATCTTGTTAACAGGATCGCTACGGACCTTTCATGAGCTCTAGGTTTATTGAGTCGTACATTTATTACTGTCGTTTGTAACTGTTCATGTCTGGCCATCGCGGCTCTGTGGCAGCCCTCAGTCTGCGTGTGCGTTTGGAACGGCACTTGTTTCTCAGCAGTTTGCGTGTGTTTAAATGCCTGCAGGTCGTGCTGAGTTTGGGAGAGAATGACCTACTATTGCTATCTGGTCCCGACACAGCTTTCGGTAGATTTGTCATCGAGGGGGTGGAGCTTCTGTTAACGAGGGGGCAGGGCCTTGTGTGCCAACAAGTGAGGGGATGGGAATGCAGGGCTAATCCCAAAGCCTGGTTACACCCTTGGAGGAAAAGTTCAGCTCCTGGGAAAAAGACGACACACACCGAGACAACCCCCCGCCCCCCATCCCCACCCAGTTCCATTTCCGCCCATAGCCACTGCCCCCATTAGCCTGCCGTAACCACACTCATCGATATTCCCCCGAAACCATTCTGCCGGAGCCCAGTTCCAATGTCAGAAGAAATTATGGGATGTGGAAGGAAGAACAAGGGAAATATAATGGCAGGATGAGCCAGGGACACGCCTGCTGATTGGCAACGGGCAGTACGGGGGGGCCGCGCGGGGGGTGGTCTCCGTATCTCCACATGCCTCTGCTCATGCCGAGACAGACGCTCACATAACTCCGCGTGGGGAGACAGACCGCCGTTAGTTACCCCCGTGCGACCCGGGAGGCAATGGGGGGGGGCATCAGTCACACATTTAACATGTAACAGGTGGGCTGGCCGGCAGGGGGGTATCCATAACTGACAATCACGGAGAAGCTGAAACAGAAGCGTGTGCTTGTTCGGGGTGGGGGTGCCATCATCTGCTGATGATGGTTGGGGTTGGTGGGTTGAAGGAAGGAGGAGACCTCACCAGTTCAGGTGAGTGGACCCGGGCAGGAGAGTGTCGATGTCGGCCCTCTGATTCGGGTCCAGCTTCAGAAGCGCCGGTGTGCGCGCGAGTCTCTAACAGGACAACGCAGCAGACCAATTACACTTCCCATCTTTCAAAGCCTAGGAGAGTCCGACGAGGTCAGCGACAAGGCCTGTGAACAGTTTCCGTGGTAACGGGGGGACCTGGCGAGCGCGGTTCCAGAGACATTTGGGCCAAGAGGTGGCCTGTCATAGTCACAACAGAGAACGTTAACACTGCCAGCTTCTGGGTTAAATCAGAGGCCCAGCATAACTGCACTGAGAACGAATTTAGCTTCAGCTTTACCTATTTAATGAGTAACGCAAAAAACATGACTAGCCCTTTAAAAATTAAACATAATAATTAGTAACTGCAATTAACTCTGCCCTGCATAATTAGCATTAAAACACAGAGCTAGGTCTTATTCATAACCACCTTTTAACATACTTTGATGTTCTGATCATTTTGAGGGCTGATTAAAACTCCGTCCTCTGAAATGAAAGACAAATCTTACATTGGGTATTCGCTGTCGTGCACCATTCTAACAATGCAAAAGTCATGAGTCCAAATCCCAAAATGCATGCATGTAAAAATAATAAGTCACTTTGGCATCAAATATATAAGGTAAATCCATGAAACACATCTCTCACATCCAGCAGTGTGCTTCTTCTTGCAGAACTGGAGTGTTTATTTTTTACTGCTTGTCAGTTACCCTTTGAGAGATCGGGGGGGTTACATTAGAGATGAGGCAGCTGTACCGCCCCACTTGTCGGAGTGATCAGGGCACCCTCCCCCCCACCTGGCATGGAGATGCCCCCCCCCCCAGCTGTCGTACGAATCGACCCGGGGGTGCTGCATCCTGAAGGTGGCACCCGGCAAACGACACCTCAGCCGTCGCAGGTTAATTTGATACTGCCGCCACCGCTGCTAATTTGCGTTAAATTAGATCCTTCATCACTTCCAAGCACGTCCAATTAGTGCCGCGCCATTTCCAGACGGCCCGCATCCCATCACATTTGCGGCAGGTGAGAGCTGAAGCTTACTTAGAAACTGCCAATTAAAAGTTCCCTTTTCTCCCCTTTCTGCTTTTTTAAGCTCTATTGAAACTGCAGATTCACCCCAGGTGAGAAACTAAACCTTAGGTGTATTACAAGCAACACCTGTGATCTGAAAAGAGCAAGAAACAGATGGACTTAGCACCAAGGAACAGCGTCCTACCCTGGGAAAAGGCGCACGACTGTCTGAGTATTATGATTCTAGCCACCCCTTTTGATTGGAGGATCAATCGTGTGCTCCTCCACCAATCACGATTCGCCGCATGGCTCTCCATTCCAGGCCCGGATTATGGCTGCCCACACGTGCAGCCTGCAGCGAGGAGAACACACGCAGACACTTTGCTCTTTCTGCCTCTGCACTTCAGGATTCATCCTGCCCCCGTTTCCCCGTGGGCTACATCTGACCTGTATCCTTCGCTACCTCGCGACGCCGCGGTCCGTCTCACATTTTAATGCTTCGCGCAAGGCGGCGGTGACTGACAGGCAGCATACGGGGATAGACCGGCGGTGGGTGCAGATAATGAGACTGGCTCGTCCAGGTGATATGCGGATTAGTGGAGAACGCGATTTCGAACCGGCGGTATCTTCCCCTTCAAACAGGAACGACGGGAAATGTCATGCTTTACTTGGTTTTTAACAAACGACCTATTTTAAAGGATGTAATCCCTGGCAATCTGAAATAACGACATACCGGCCGAGAGTGCAGCTTGCGAAATGTCTGAACTTAAAGCAATGCACATGTACCTGCATGGCCACAGAAAACTCAACAAGGAAAAATAAATATCAACACGACTGCAACAAATTCAAGATCATATCAGCAGGAAGCCAAGGCAGATAAAGGTTTCAGATTTATGTTTTCCTTTGCAGATAAAATTACACCAAACCCATGTATTTATGTGAAGAAAATCTCGTAAATGAAAAAATTAGGATATCATGCTGCTATCAGTTTACCTGTATATGCAACAGAAAAGTAAATCTGTTAAGAAGCGACCCACCAGTGATCCTTCCTGTGGCTGTCTCTCTGGATGTCTGATCGCACCATGCAATGTGTAGCACGTTCCGCAAATTTTATGACAAAACAGAGGGTTTGTTTGGATAGTGTACTTTCCTGTTCCCTGCTTTAATAAACTAGACATTTCCTGTGAATGAGTCAGTTTATGATAGGAAGAATAATTATGGAAAAAATAATGACAAACAAGCGATGGGCTGGTGTCCCCTAGATTACACTCCAGATTCACCAGGGCACAATGTTACATGAACAGCAGAGGGTAACGAAAAGCATTAACCTTGTGGGGACGTCTGCTGGAGGGCTGCCTGCCCACTGCCCGCACAGGCAAAGTTAGGGGACAAAAGAGTCACACACTAAACTAGGAAGGAGGAAGCGGGGATAAAGCCTTGAGGAGGGGCTAGCAGACAGGGGGTGTTTAAAAACCGCGCAGCAAACACAAATGTTTGATCGCGCAGCGTGCCGCCACCAAACATCTGCGATCGGGGCATGACGCGGCAGGAGATGGGCGCCTTGATTCTGATGACTCTAAGTAAAAAGCTAATTAGCGGAGCTTATGATTTACGGACGACGTCTCAGAACCCCTCTCACGGGCAGCCCGAAGAGCCACCATCAGCTGTGTGACGGGCCGCGTAAGGAAGACGGCTAATGTACCCATCTCATCGCCGGAGATTCGCGGTGAGGTGCTTCTAAATCATCTGCGGTGGAGCAAATGAGATACACGGTGTGGAACATTCACAGCGAATTCATCTCGGAACACGCAGAGGCGCCGGGCGCCCAGGCATGGGGCGAGCCCATGTGTTACGGCGACCTTCAGGGGGCGAGATGCTAGCATGGGGGATTGGGAGTTGCTAGGACTTCACCTCAAGCAACAGCGGGGCTCAGCCAGGATCTGGTTTGCAGGAGTTCATGCAAATATTTTCACTTGAACCTACTTTTTCTTAAACTTCATAAAATTTTACATTTCAAATTTAAAGCATTAAAATGCTAAACATAGTGCTTGAAGATTCTGAAGCTCTCTGGATCTTGAATGAATGAATGAATAAATCATGAATGAATGCGTGAATCAATGTACAAACAGACAAACGAAAGCACATGCCAAATGCGACTGGATACAGTATTGTAGACCACTGTTTTTCAACCGGGGGGTCGGGACCCAGAATAGAAGATGTAGTATGCAGAAAAAATAAATATTTAGCATCTTTTGCTAATGTTAGATTTCTTTTTCCTAAAGGCAATGTGCTACTGTTATTGCCTGATGTTATGTTAATATTACTACAGTACTGTTTGTCAAACAAATTTGGTTAAAAAATTTGGGTTGTGACTTAGGAAATATGTGGGTCCTGAGGCTAAACCAGTTGAGAACCTCTACCCCAGTGCCTCAGGGCTACCTCAGCACCATCTGGCCAGGCCTTAACATCTCGGGTACGGTACGTATCTTTCTAGTCCCACTGCTGCATCCGTTCCCTACACCACACATGCGGCCCCTCACAGCCAGGACACGGAACACCGCCTCGACCGCTCTTCACATCAAAGCCACATCAAAGCAGTTTTATATAAAAAAAAACACCTAGTGTAACTTTGCCTCTAATGAAGTGAGAAGAAAGAAACAAATGTATCTGATGAGCTGCCGTTTTATACCTGAGGGACAACTTTCATTTATTTATTATTATTATTCTGAAAAACAGGACAAGGACGGTTATTACAAAGACACAATAATCATAAGCTGCCAGTCGCTTGTCGTTTGTGAGGAAGAGCCCCCGATTCTGTTCTGGGGTTTCTGTTGGAGGTACCCACAATGCACCTGTGACATTTTAATGTCTGCCCCTCCCACACCCAAGGGCTTGCATTGGCTTTAATGAACACTTGCTTTTGGCCTAATTATAAGTGGCCCCTGCGATAACCCCACCACTCCTGTCTGTCTGGCCATATATGTAATAGCAGCAAAGGTGTAGCACTCAATGTGACTCCGGTTCTCTCATTGCCATAGTAACCATCGAAAGTCCATTCCTCAGCCACTGCCGATTTCCCTAGCGATTCAGCCAAACCAAAGCCCCTGGTGAAAATCGAGAAATCGACTCTGAAATTGGAGGAAGTCCGGTCGCCCCTTTGAATTTATCTGCGGTGCTGGGGGTGATCCCTGGTCAACCGCAATGATGCTGCCTTCCTGATCGGTCAGCTTAGGTCAATCACGGGGCTCAAAACGATGACTCAATTAAATGGAAAAAAGTCCCCCCATCAGAGAATCCAACTTACAGCTGTGGCTTCAAGACCTAATTCTTACTCGAGATTGGGATGAAAGTATGTGGAAAAAGAGGGGGGGGGGCTATGTTTATCTCCTGATACAGCTGTTAGCAGAGTGCTGTTGTTGACGACTCAGCGATCCCACAAATAACTGCCCCTTGTAGGACCTCATTAGGTATAAACAAGTAGTAAACTCTCTCTAGAGAGCAAGCATTCCATCTTTGTTTAAGGGGAACACAAATTTAACAGTGGGGGGTGTACTCATTCACAGGGGGGTTGGATGTCAAAATAATGAATCACAGAACGATTCACTCTGCCCATGTAATGAACAGCACTTCCGTGTGTGTCAGTGAAGAGTGTTCGGGCGTCTCATTAAGTCTCATTTATCTCAAGAGATGGACCTGACTCCCACATATGGGACGTGGCATGCCCCAAATTGTGTACCAGACGGGCTGCTAGCTGATAATCGGCTCCAGGGAATGAGGATGCATTTGTTTGTGCTAACCTCTCCTCAGACTGCTGCCCACGTTCACCACCATGCTCAGCTTCCTGCCTGAACAGGAAGTCCCGCCTCCCTGACCTTCCTCAAAGCTCATAGTCACCTGCACTGCTACAGTACTTTTTCTTTTTTTTTTAATCAAAGTTACATTTTTCTTATAATTAGTGTAAGATCTCGGCTTGCCCCTGAGGCTTCCTGAGAGTGCAGCGACTAGCGCCTGAGCCTCCCACGCTCCGCCGAGCCGTGTTCCCGCTACGTCGGAGACACCGAAGGTGATGCTTTTTACACACCATGGCGGTGCATTAACAATACAGTCATAACAACTATGTTTTTTTTTAAAAAGACCATATGGCGCGTCGTGGAGAAGAAACATAATAATTAACCACTCAAGCCTCGGTGCCGACTATCACGGCTTCTTTTGTGGGAATGGAGAAATATGTGCACCTGCTGGAGGGAGAGACATTAACTCCAGGGGAACTACCTGCAGCTCAGAGTAAACAGAGCTGCTGTTCTATCCAGTTTTGGCATGGGATTGTGTCATCTTTCTTTTCTTTAGGTTAGGTCATTCCTTTACACCGGGTTTATGTACAAAGTTTATATAAGGTGCTGTGCTGAAACACTGCAGGTTAACAGCATTACTTAATGGTTCGACAGCATTTTCTCCCTGAGACTTTAACCAGGAGCTTTCAGGTTCTCCGAACGGCTTGCGACTCTCTCCGCAGCTGGATTTGTGGGCAGTAAGTGTCTCCTGTTTGGGTTTAGGGGTGCAGCTAGGGCTGGGTGATATGTTCTAAAAATGATATAACGATATTTTCAGAGATTTTCGTGAGTTTCTGTACTTATCACGGTATTCTAAAATTCATATTTAGAAAACAGTAAAATACGACCGGCGGTTTTCAGTTTCTCTAATTATGATGACCAAATTGTTTTACTAATAGTTGTGCAGCATGTGAAAAGCATAATGATAAATTATACCAACGACAGACTTATTCTTCGATGAAATTTGTTTAAAAATAGTGCATTATGGCTGTTAATTATGCAAGAAAACGTGTTTTGGTTATACCACAATACGATATTCAAATCGATGACACGATGCGATATTTTATTGATATGTCACCCAGTCCTGGGTGCAGCTGCAACTCTTCATCACTTCCGGCGTTTTGCTTCATACACACAAAGCTTCTAAGCAAGATGGTAGGTGTTATGGATCGGCATCCGAGGAAGCAGCACAGAACGCCGTAAAGTCGGGGAAAACGGGATTCATTCGGGGGGAAACAGTGAACGCAGGACAAAACGTAAGACCAAACATCAATGACCAGTCAGGGCTGAGATGGACGCGAAGCACTAAATACAGGAACCAATTAAGAATGACTAGAAACAGCTGAGAACACTGGGATTCCACATGAGGAAGGGGGCATGACACACAGGAGGACTGGACGAGCAGGTCATGACAGTAGGACTATGTGGCAAGAGATACAGTAAAGGAAGTCGGGGTGGTTTGACTTTACCATGTGGTGGCTGTGGGGATTTATTTCTAGGTCGTATGACCGGTAATAGCTGAAGAGTAGTAGGTGAGATGTGGGATCGGGTCTCCTTGACATGTGACCTGGCTTATCTGCACTTTTACTCAGCTTAACCTTGGCAACGGAGTGGAAAAGTCAGATTGCTGCTCCCGAGCTTGATAACGAAAAATTCCATGAAGGCCAAGAGTTCAGTGAAATTGGGATGGGGCTGACTTTTTGCTTTGAACCGTCAGTGAGAATGAGTGGTCATTAAATGCTCGATGCGCAAAAATGTACTCACTCACTGGGCTGAAAGCAGGTCAGTGCCTTCCAGAGCCATAACCACCCATCTGAGCCATGATCAGCTAACTGATGTACTTCAGCTTATAACGGGGAGGTGCTGGTCATTAACTCAAGGATGACTTGCGGCTTCACCCACTTCACGTCGTCACAAAGCCCACTGTGTATCACAGGACCATTCGGCTTTTAAGGATGGGCATCGAGTCTGACTTCCTGCCTGTTAGCGCTGTGTTCACGCGCACAGGGGCATTATTGTTAATTAAAGGAATCCAGCAGCTGAAGTCTCTCTGTTTGGCCCCTTAAATAGCAGCTAAACAACAAGTGCAGGAACAGAAACAGGAGCTTGCAAATCAGCGCCGTCATGGACTCTTCTGGAAGGTGCTGAGTAACAGAAGAGTTACTAACTAGATTTAGACTCATTAGAGGTCAAGGCAGCACTTATGTTGAGACAGACAGCATGGTCTGCAGGCAGGTTTCTGGGGTTAATATTCCCGCAAACCATGGCGAGTCTGACAAGAGTCTATCATGCCCTCAACGAGCCAATTAGAGGGGCTTAATTTAACAGTGACATTTCAAAATCTACCTATTTAGGCAAATGAAGCTGAAGTGAAATATGAAAATCACGTCTGCAAAGCACATGGCCCTTGGACGCATCTGCCAGAACGATGGGAAAATCCTCATAAACAAGGCAGGGATTGTAACGGAAGCAAGTTCCCGGAAAACGCAAACATTAATGATGCGGCGTTGTAAATGAGAGAGCAACCCTTAGTCCAGGCCCGAGAGTGGCCGTGTCATAATTCTGCCTCAGTGTATTTAAAGGTAAATAGCAGACTGATTAAAACATATCCATAATGCATAGATTCTTATGCTTCCATTTATTTAGCATATTTATTTGGAGTTCGGGCCATTTGCATTTACTTAGCTGGTAGATCATTTGTTTACTGCCAGAACCTACGGCTGAGCAAGCCGGCTTTTGGGAAAACGCTAATCCGTCCCGTCTCCAGAGCCAGAGATTGGGCTCCCTCCACCTCATTTCCACAAAGGAGGAACAGACTCATTTTTATCATTATCTATAAAGACTGGACTAAAATGCCTCAAAGTCTGGCCCATGCAGGGATGTTTTTTAAGGAGGGGGCATAACATAAGAAGGACCATCGTTCATACAAGCCTTTTCATTGGCTAATGATATGTTTTGAATCGGTGGGTGACAGGGGAAGGGGCACACCGGGGACCAATCAGATTTCAGCTGGGGCCAGTGCCCCTATGGCCCCGCCCCTGTATGTGCCCCTAGAAGCTCTGAAGAACTACCCAGCAACTGTCTCCTGGGGGCATGAGCGACAGGTACTGCTGAGAGCCGAAGCACAGGAAAGACGTAACTAATCAAGAGTCCAGCCAGCAGAAAGCCATGCTGGTGGGGGTCTGAAATCCATGGCATGCACCGTGAAAAGGGGCAGACTGTCACCTTTTTCATAGGTTCCAAGACCGTACTCCTAGTGGTTGTTAGGGTGGGAAATTTAGCCCAAATCAGACTTAGCCCAGCACCTTCGAGGTGCCTCTTATCCCCAACATTTGTAGGGATTTTTTGCAATGAGCTGTACGTCAGCTCCATCCACTTCTATCACTCCCCCTACAGGCCACTTTGGAAATGACCATTCCACACGCCCTATAATGCAATTTAAAATCTGCCCTCCAAACGTCTCCCCCGACAATCAGATAGAACTGGATCAAACCAGATGGAACTGGATCAAGCCAGATAAGGCTTTCGAACCAGGGATCAGTACTAAGTAACACTTTTGAGACAGTGCTTTTAGAAAGACAATTATGTGCAGGACAGACGAACATGACATTTACCTGCAATTTAAGCATTTAGCATGACTTGCTAAAAACCGAGTAGCTCCATTCTAAAATAAAACAATCTCTCCCCCAGATGCATGTTATTTGACATAAAGCTGACATTGGCAGGCTTTTATTTTAATACCTCAGAAACATCCCTAAAAAAACGATGCCTCGGTCTTGATCTAATTGAGGTCTGTCTTGAAATGAGTGGATTTCCATTTTGAGTGGTTGCACTTTGCTTTTAATGTGAATTACTCCTCATCCACCCACATGGATCAGGCAAAGCAATTTACATGAAACCAGACAGTAACACAAACAGTAATTAGAAGCCTGGTTAGATTCTTCCTCCTAATTACATAAAACTTGCCCCCAAATCGAATCTCTGTCAAACTTGAGTGGATTTTGGGTCGCTGTTCCTGTCGTAGGTATGCTAGGGGAAAAGGTTGGTCTTAAAAAGTGTAGGGGGGGGGGAGCGCACTTCACAATGTAACAGTCAATTGAACAGCATAATGAAAGTATTAATCGCTCCCTGTTATAGCCTGGGAATATTATTGCCGGTTCCATCCATGACTTAATTTGACAGAGGTCCCCCCTGCGGGACACCGTCAGTTCAGGGATGGTTCGAAGCCTACAGAGCAGTTTGGGTGTATGGGCATCCCCGGTCCGCTCCCCCTACAAGTCACGCTGCAGATGTCTCCATGGGCGACACGGTTTCAGTCAACACCGATCACCTGCTTCTGAGGTCTGGGGGGTGGGGGGGGGGGGGGGGGGGGGTTGTTATTGTGTAAGTGCTACATTTTTTTAATACAAGAAGTTGATCATCCATCTTAAAACTGCAGATCAGGGTCACTGAGGCACCTGAAGTTTATCCCTGGCAGTATAGGAACAAGGCAGGGGTACAGCCTGGATGGGATACCAGTCCATTGCAGGGCACATACGCCCACAATCACTATGGGTGATTTAGATAGACCAATTAGCCTAACTGCATGTCATTGGACCGTGGGTGGAAACTGGAGCTCCTGCAGGAAACCCACACAACACAGAGAGGCCTCCACGCACACTCACGCTGAGCGGAGTGGGATTTAAATCTCCGACCCACCAAGCCACCCTGCTGCTCATTAAAATAGAAACCTTACAAAAAAATAAAATGAGACATCTCCCTCTGGTCCTCTCTGGGATTTCATATGGCTGTTTAGTGATTGTAGTTTAAAGGAAGCACACGGCGGGTGAGCATCAAATGCCCGAGCCCACTTTCCGAATACGGGCTAGTGCTGCGTACACAACACTGGCGCCGCCATCCGGCTCCGTCAAGATCGGCTCTGAGAAGTCGGAACGCCAGCACGGATTAGCAGTCGGAGTCGCCAGCTTCCTGCCGTGTCGGCTGGCTTCCCAGGGCCTCAGTGGGGGGACATACTCAGGGTCTCGGCGAGTCCCTGTTAAGTCGCCGCCAAGTTCCAGCCAATCACGGCACAAGGGAGGCAACGGAGCTACAGATTATAGCCCCCTCAATCTCCGTCATCGCCAGGGCAAGCTTCCTGCGATGGGAATCCTCACTGATGGGACAATGTTCTCTTTTCCACATTCCGCATAGCCCCCCCGCCCCCCTCTCTTCAGAATAAGCCCTTTAATCTCCTCGGAACTAGTGGTATTACACTTGCAAAGTAGCGAAGGCTCTCATTTGTGCTGGGATGTCACATTGTTTTCTCAGCAGTCCCTGGCGGTGCTAACACGTAAGGGTGCTGTTAGTTTTGGTGGGATGAATGTCTACCACACCTACAGCTCAAACGTGAAATCCTCTGCCGGCTGATTCGGGCCGCTATAGCCACACTGTCTGGAACTCGCTCTGTCCCTTTAATTAGCAATGCGACAGCAGGCTTACGTGCGATCGATCGGGAAAGGTGAGTCGGGGGATGGGGTAGTTTGAGAAAGCCGCTGATCAGCATTACGATGCACCAAGGAAAGGATTCGACTCTGCAGTGCCGCCGGCAGGGGTAGCGAGTGTAGTGTAGCGAGCTGCGGGCGAAAACATCAGGCCTGCAACTCTTGTGTGTGTGCTGTTGGGAACATGTGGGCATCTAATGGGCTTTACTGTACAGCAGGGCGCTGACCTGAAGGCGGGGGGGCAAAGTAGGAGGACACACACACACACATACCGGAACAGAAATCAGTTTGCCTCCACTGACACACAGAGGCTTAGCCCACGAGCCGCCAATACCCACGGACAGGGAAAAGACAAGCTAACACAGCGGCTGTGTGTGGCTATATTTAGCAACCTCACGTTGGGCGCCAATCAGAAGGCATTTGAGTTGAGACCCACTGCAGAGACTTGGCGAGGCTAATTCAGCCTACGCAGAGAAAACACAAGCAAAATACACCCTATGATTCTGAGCTCACCATACAAGAGAAGCAAACCATCATTATCATCCTGTTTGCCGAAGCAGATGTGCTTCCCATTTCGGTTTTGCATTTGACATACACATTGCACCTTTTATTTATTTAAACCGATTTAGAATTTCTCATGTTTATGGAGCAAAATATTTAGTGGGGCAGCCTTTGTACTACAGCTGCTCCTGTGTGGGTTGAAGCACCCATCAGGTAGCAAATCGCTTCCCCCAAGTGTTACACCCCCTGCTGTCCAGTGACCTCGTCATACGTCATAATTGGCTTGGATGATCAATGAGTCACCACATTTGAAAAATATGTCTCAGTCTCACTTTTATGTTTTTTTTATGTTATAAACAGAGGTGGAGAAAGTACGAATCCAAACCAAGGTTTTGTTTCAACCAATCAGTTGAGTATAAAGAGTCACAGTCACAGAGGACTCAGTTGGTTGGTTGAAACAAAACCTTGGTTTGGATTTGTACTTTCCACCTCTGGTTATAAAGTTCACACATTCAGTGAAAGTGCCTTCCCCCCCCCCATCACAAACTCAGCTAGTGTCTCAGGCCCCTTCACGGGGCCTCCAACACAAAGTCGATAAGGAAACTCTCCACTTAGGATGCAAATGCTACCCAGAAGCTAGCATCAGTAACAAGCTACCAGACAGTGACCTCCCACATTAAAGCGGTAATGTTAAAGGGGGAGCGGGTGGCATACTGCCCTAGCGTTACGTGGCAGGGATATTACTGCACACTAAAGCATGCCATTAATTAGGAGTGAGGAATTTTTGGTAACACTTAAGGCCATGTTTTTAGTAATTTATAAACACATCCATAACAAATAATAATGTGTTCATAAAGCATTATAAACAAGCAGAGGTAGAAATTTCAGGTCCAGAGAGTACAAATCCAGACCAGGATTTGGTTTCAAGCAATCGGTTGAGTAATCTGTGGCTGTGACTCTTTATATTCAACTGGTTGGTTGAACGAAACTCTTGGTTTGGATTTGTACTTTCTGAACCTGAATTTTCAACCTCTGTAAACATGCCTATAAATATTCATCAAAAGGCATAATATATTATAGCCATGTGTATTATGCATTATGAATTCTTTATGAAACTCTCATCTATAATGGCACTATAATGGCCGGCATGGAGAACTGACTCATTGAGGAACTTTTGCTTGACCTTAATCACAGTTTACGCCTTGCTTTTTGCAAGCAGGCCCACTCTTTTCTTTTTCCTATAATGTTAGCAAGCCCAGGGCGGGTTGGGCAGCCAGTTGAGCTTGGACTTGGGCGTTTTTGGTTCCTCTCCTCCATTGTCATCTGGCTTTCTTTATTTAATTTCTTTGTCTTTCCTTTTCCCCGTTTTGTATTATTCTCTCTAATGATGTTGTAATGTATCACAACACATCCATGTAAAGCACCTGGGGAGACTCTGTTGTGAAATATATAAAAATATATTGAACTGAATTATAGATGAGAGCTTCATAAGGCAACCATAATGCATTGTTAACATGGCTATAATGTGTCATGTATTTTTATACATACATATAAATATAGCTATGCTTATAATGCTTTATGAATACATGCAATTTATAAATTACTAAAAACAAGGCCTTAAGTAACGAATTTAAGAGATAAGGAATAGGTATGACCAAAATGTTGCTGGTTTGAACCCCAGGAGGGCTGCTTGTTTGGACGCCCTTTACAGGGCTGCATCCGTGAACCAACCAGCCATACCAAGGGGTAAAAATAATGAGCAACATAACCTGATAGCACAGAAAGCAGACTGATGTGACGCTGCCTAACAGCTGGGCGGCAACATAGTCCCCAGAGTAATAGGGATTGGAGCACACCCACTTACTCCACAGAGCTCAAAATTTCAGGAGCATCCGCAGGATGCAGAACGAGGCGGTCATCACACCAGAGCCGAGAACCACAAGTTTAGAAGCTACCCGAAGACAGAAATATGACGCAAACAAAATATGAACATGGCATTTATTGAGGCTGCTGATTTCATTTTAAAGACAGGCTAATAAAAATTTTATACGCTGCCGTATCTGTCGGCGGAAGTCGATTTAATAACGTCTTTTGTACATGTTACACGGAGCCCATGTTTTCGCCGTACAAGGTTAGCACAGTCTGCTTCGAAATGCTGGCACTTTGCTGCGAGACCTTGCAAGAGAAATAAATCACAATGCATCTGCTAGAACAAATCTACAGAGCGAAGTCCTCACATCGGCACTGCGCTGCGGAGGCTCTCTATACAGGAGAGCAGCCCTGCTGTAAATTTATTTCCCAAAGAGGGAGGGGAAAAAACAGTGTTTAGCATTCAGGAGAGAAAATGATTTCATTGTGTGGAAAAGAGACCCTTTCTTCCTCGTTAAAAAATAATAAATAATAAAACTTTTTATTCCTTCCATTCTCCGCTGATTTGTCGCTACTTGATAGTTGCACTGGATTCAAAGACCTCAGGACACAATAAGATCCACCTCTAGGGAGGTCACATGCTGTATTGGGATCCAATCACACCTCGCCCAGCCTGGCTGTTGGATCAGTATTAACAAATCAAAAACAGTCGATGATACGCAGGTGTAGGCAGACAGACGGGGCCTCTGGCTTCGTTCAGAGCTGGGCCACCTCCGCCAGCAACAGCTGCAGGTATACCCTGAGGTCAACCCGCCTCAAGGTTAGTATCCGAAGGGGGTGTTTTTAGTACGACTGCTCGCCAGCACTTTACAGCCATCTATAAGGCACCTTACTAAACCTAAATCCCTAAAGCAGAGGCTTAAGCCAATCATCACCCTACGGGACGTTGACAGGAGCGTGACCTGCGACGAGGGGTTTGTTTACACGAGGCTGTAAGTGGGAGGCATAAGCTGGATTTTCATCTTACAGCATGCGGAGATGCCTAAGGAGGGGCAGGATGAAGGGCCCAGGGAATGTCACTCGTATCATTGACACTGATACGACCCAATACAGACGGATGTGTCATGTAGTGGAAAAGATCGTAACGTTTGCAAGAGCTGTAAAGGGTGAAGTGGAAAAGGACGATCAGCATAAGGTGGGTGGATTAATCATCACAGTCCTGAACATGTCTTTGAGTATCCTGAAGACCCAGACAATAGTCTGGACAACCTATAAACGGGGACGCTAGGATGTTAAGACTCTCTGTTGAGTAAGTTTTGGGCTCCAAAACTTGGGCTTTTTCTGGCCATTAATATTGACCTTGTCAAATGAAGAGAAAATCTTCATTCCAGGGCTCATGAAACAGCACAGAATAGCAGGGATCCTCCAAGTAAGGAGGGAAAATGTGCCACCATAACCATGCAACAACAGGCCTTTCACGCTAATGCTAGCAACGCTAACTCATCTGATATTGTTTAGAAGCCGCTGTCAGGCTGCAGAAATAAAGTATATTCCTCTCAATTCACACATAGGGCAGACTCATAAATCATAGGAAAAGCTCTTGACGGCAGCTGTATCATAACACAAGTGAGGTTTGTTCAGTTCTTTCTCCGCATCCTTTAAGACCAGATACCCTGTAACCAAACACACAGACTTACCTTCTGCAGGCATAAACAGGCGAGGGAGGATCTTCAGGAGGCCACCTCTGTCCTTCATCGTATCCTGATCTCCCTGAGGTCTGTTCTGGTGAGGCTCCCAGCCCAAGCACGGATCGGAGGGTGGTGCCAAGGTCTAAACAGCATGGACCGTCAGGGCAAAGGGGTGATCAGCTCTGGGGCTGGGCTGACGGTCAGTCCAGAGGTCTGCTCTGGGGCCTTCTGTCTGATTGGGCAGGGTGGTTGGAGCAGACAGCACATGCTTTTAAGAGCAATGTGGCAGGGGATTCACCTTTATCTGAAGAGAAGGAAGAAAACTGAGTAAAAATATGAACAAAGTGCTTTTGAGGGGCAGAATTTGTGACAGGAAAGATTTTACTTGTTGTCTTTCTGGGTAACTGGGGGCTTGTGCCTTCAAGAGGTCAAACATAAAATTATACGAGTGAGACTGACTGGTTTTTTTCCTTTAGTTTGTAGTATTGGCATTATGCAGCCTAATAGCCATATATCAGCGCATGGCAGTGCCTGTTTAACAACATTTCCATGTCCAGCCAATTACAGCTTGCCTAGTTCACAATTGCATGCCTCAGTCAAGGGCTTCATAATTAGCTGACCAGGAAAATCTGGAATAGAACTGAAAGCTGGACTGGATTAGGAGGGACTAGGGATAGGACTGACATTATCAGCGCTAACCCTGTGCAACAGTGTTAGCCTGGGAAACCCCATTTTCAGCAATGATAAATGCGGCATGTACCCAGACAAGCACCTTTGGACGCTGCACGTTTTCACATTAATCATTGGTACGAGCCAAGATTCTGGATGCAATTAAGCAAACAAAGACCGGATAGCATTTACGCTGACGATGTGGCAGCTATAGTCAGGCTTCATTATGAGAAACGGGCCTTTAACGATTTAGTCTGATAGCGCCCCTGACGAACTCCACTCTGCCACACCACGCAGGGAATGGGAATAACGAGGGAGGAAGGCATGCGAGGGGAACCTCGCTGAAGGGCAGTTGGAGCAGCCTCACTGTCCCCTGGTGTGCGGTGTACGTGCGGTGTTGGGTTATTACTGCCGTGCCAATAAAGTGTGTGCTCTGCTGAGCTGACAGGGGAGTGATATGCAGCATGCTGTTGAACAAAATCACTCACAAAAGGCATAGTCAGGTGTTCCTTAAAAGAGAGAAAATGAAAAGACAAAGTCCTCTTTATATCAAAATAACAAATGCTAAACAACTTATTACACGTTACTCATAATTTTCTGCGGGTCATGGGGGTGTTAAGCAGGAGGGGGCAGCAACCCATCGCAGGGGATACACACCACTTGGCAATGTCAATTCACCTTACCATGTTTTGGGACCGTGGGGGGAAATCGGACAACCCAGAGGAAACCCCACGACGATACGGGAGAACTTGCAAACTCTACACAAGTAATGACAGGGCAGAGACTAAGTGTGAGCTGAGCATGCTGTCCACCGCGCTACATATTGCTGTTGTTGTTGCTCTTCTTCTTCTTCTTCTTCTTCTTCTTCTTCTTCTTCTTCTTCTTCCAGGGATCCTGCCCAGGCTATGAATGGACAGATGTGTGGATTTATAAATATTGTTTCAAAAGAGAAGAAATTACTTTAGGCTTAAAGATCGGGGGTTGTTTTACGAAGCAGGACTTTTTCAGCTAGCTGGGTTAGCATAAGCTAAAAGTCATGACTGTCCAATAGGAATGCTCCTTACCTAAACTCTTATTGGACAATCATGACTTCTCGCTTGAATTAAGCCAGCTAACTGAGAAATCCTGCTTCATGGAGCGCCTGTGGTTAAATAATACTTACATTTTTTTTAAACGTAACATGTAAATGAAACTTAAAAATGTATCAAAATGGCTTATGACTACAAATAATACTCTTGCTTATTCATTCATAATGTTCCCGTAAAAATGCATTAAAATATCAAGTTATTCATGGATTGTTTTTTACACATGTCTTACCTCTAGGAGAGTCTAGCTAGTGAAGTTTTGGCAGCAAAATTAGTCAACATAAAACAATGCAGGTAAGAAATCAAGGTGTCGTTTAGGAATATCTCACCCAGTGGAAAATTCATGTCTGGTAAGAGCTACTAATGAAAATTAAAGCTGATGGGAAAAAAAATTGTGACTTTTAGCGCAAAATTACCTTTCATTAACTTGTTCACTTAGAATTTTTTTTCTAAATTTTGGTGTACTTAAAAAAGGGCAATGTTGAAGGAGGCAGAGCTGTGCTTTGGTAAGAAGCGATTTGGACATAAGGAGGCAGAGCTGCACTCTGGTAAGAAGCGATTTGGACATAAGGAGGCAGAGCTGCACTCTGGTAAGAAGCGATTTGGACATAAGGACATAAGGAGGCAGAGCTGCACTCTGGTAAGAAGCGATTTGGACATAAGGAGGCAGAGCTGCACTCTGGTAAGAAGCGATTTGGACATAAGTTGGCAGAGCTGCACTCTGGTAAGAAGCGATTTGGACATAAGTTGGCAGAGCTGCACTCCGGTAAGAAGCGATTTGGACATAAGGAGGCAGAGCTGCACTCTGGTAAGAAGCGATTTGGACATAAGTTGGCAGAGCTGCACTCCGGTAAGTAGCGATTTGGACATAAGTTGGCAGAGCTGCACTCCGGTAAGAAGCGATTTGGACATAAGGAGGCAGAGCTTGGCTCTGTTAGGCTCCATTGACCTTTACACCCAGGTTATGGGCCTTGCTTAAGGTCTCAGTGTAGATGTGGCAACTATGCTGCAACACCCTCAAAGGCCCTTAAAACAGATGAAGTAGCATCATTGAATGGACAGAATATTTAATCTTGGGGGAGAACAAGTGTATTACGGTGGCAAGTATGAATTTCAGAGACGCTGTGTCCGCCCAGTCCGGCTGGTGTCACACTGCACTCGCACACCCATAAGATTTCCCGCCGTGTGACACGGAGACTTTAAAAATGAGACAGTTTCTCCTCCCAAAACTTTTCCAATTATAAATCCAATCCGCCAGACCACTTTCTGCATCTGTCCTGGGCGACGATACTGAGATCGGACAAAGGGGAGTGATACAAACCATGAAGAGTCTGTGCGCGGGAGGGGGCAGAGTCTCAAGAGGATGCACCGTGAGAGTGGCAGGCGGGGGTGTAACGAATCGCCACGCCTTTTCTATACAGCCATGGGAAGTGACTGCTGAGGAAAGGCATGGTCTCAGCACTGGCATACCTTTAATGCAATAGGATTTATATTCTGAGCTATCCAATCTCCATTGTTCCCCATGTCCTTTTTTAAAAAATGGATAAATGGCATGGGGGGTGGTTATCAGTACCACATCAGGGCTATTGGAACCAGCCACACCTGGGGTTTCCTGTGTTCACAGGGGCAGGGATGAAAAGGCACAATGAAGGGGGAAACACAAGCATGAAACAGCAGAGGAAGGAAAATATGAGACAAACATGTGTGTGTGTGTGTGGGGGGGGGGTAGATTCCATGTGGAGGGGGATCCTGGATACCATGAAACCGAAAACACGCTAATGAACGAGGCATAGGTGGAACGAATCGACATGACTGAAGACATTCCTTTGATAGAAAAAGCAGCCCCCCCCGACTCACCATGACATTTTGTAAAAAAAAAAAAAAAGAAAAAGATAAGAGCTTTATATACCCTCCACTGGTTGCCTAGTTGTGCTGATAAATGTAAAAGTCAATGGTGGATTGGGCAATCGACTCTCTCGCCGCATCCTGGAGCAGCGCACGCTGCAGCCATGCGACGGACGCAAGACACTTACGAATTAACCCATCCAACACAAACAGAGGGTGCATAAGTCATCATTTCCAGCATATCGAAAATCTTTAGGCTAAATCACTGCGCTGCATCATCCCTCTGGATAATGGTGCAGCGCTTAAGCCACTGGCACATTGGCATGGGTATACAGAATGTAGGTGTATAGAACATGGGTATATAGAACAGTGTGGAATCCATGTCACTGCACGGGGGGCGGGGTGGGGGGCGGGAAATCAATGCTGTGTTTTCATTGTTATTTTTACATTGTTGTGCCACAGTTGCAGGGAAGGGAACAGGTGCATGGAGGGGTGGGCAGGTGGGACAAATGGTAGTGTGACACCCATATGAAGTGGAATGGGCCACTCCGAGAGTGAGCGAGAGCCCTTTCCCTCCGAGGGGTAAACCAAACCACTCCAAGAGTGAGCGAGAGCCCTTTCCCTCCGAGGGGTAAAACAAACCACTCCGAGAGTGAGCGAGAGCCCTTTCCCTCCGAGGGGTAAAACAAACCACTCCGAGAGTGAGCGAGAGTCCTTTCCCTCCGAGGGGTAAAACAAACCACTCCAAGAGTGAGCGAGAGCCCTTTTCCTCCGAGGGGTAAAACAAACCACTCCGAGAGTGAGCGAGGGTGTTTTTTACCGAGGGGTGACATGAACCACTCTGTGAGTGAGAGAGTAACTAAGGGGCTCCCCTGACCGCTGTCTGCAGGCAGGTTACAGATGGAAGAGGTAGCCTTCCTGCCCAGGCTAAATGTTCCTGCAGATAGCAGCTCAAAAAACCCTCATCTACCAGAACCTATTTTCCCGGGGAGGAGTGTGCTGGTTGGGGGGGGGCAATTCTCCTGGTACGAATGCATTTTCATTTACACCTGCTTGGCTCAGACACAAATGCACGATGGACGCCCGCGAGGCTGCCTCTGTGGCCCCTGCACCATCTTTCTCTGCTCACGCGGGACGGCTGTCTCGTTATTTCCGAAGTGGAAACCGTCCCGGGGGGTCAGAGCCGCATCGAGGCGCAGCCAAGGTCGGTGAGCTGCTGGGAGAGACCAGGGAGCCAGGAGAGCCAGGGCCGGGAACCCTTTGGTAATTTGAGCCACGCCGATCCGCTCGGACCTCCTCGCCTCGGTGCACGTGAAGCGAGAGAGCAAGTGGGGGCATTCTTTATGGGGGGGAGGGCAGACATAAACCGTCTGTCTTCGTTATACCCAGTGAAGTCTCATTTGCAGGTGTGTGTGTGTGTCTCGTACGGTCTAGCAAACCCGAAGGACAATAATCCTACTCTGCAGGCTCTTTCTTTTGCAGCAATAATTGTCTATACATCATTCCATCATCCCATTCATACTTGAAATGAAATGGTTTGTTATCGTGCATTGTTTATGCAATTTCACACCTCAGAAAAGGCGTAATGTCATCTCAAACAGCAGGAAGATTTTGTTTAAAACATGTTGAATGGTACCATTGCATTACCTGGAACAACGCAGGAATTTTAAAAATGCTCCGCAAAATCCGAGTCCTTTTCACCCAGCGTGAGTAAAGTGTGAGGATTTAATGTAGGATAAAGGGGTGTTTTCTTTATAATAAGTGTACATGGCTGGAATATTTACCTCCAAGGCATTCTGGGAAACAGGGCCCTGATGCTTGAAGATAAATGATACCTATGCTGTTCGCTGAGAATTCCTGGCTGCTGTTACAGGAAGTGAGGCAGGGAAAGTGACTTCAGGGGCAGTATACTAGCATTATTGCATATTAATAAATACATGGTGGTACACATTAATACATGACAAAGATGTAGTATTATCATTTAAAGACTTTATCCAGAATATACCTTGCTAGACAACAAAAGATCATCACTACACTTTTTTGTTTTCCTTAGTGTGATAAAAAGTAGTGCATTTGTCGGTCAATACCAGGCAGAAAGTCTGCGGTTTTTAAATCTTTTGTTCAAACATTTCAGACAAATGTTCACACTATAAAACAAAAATCCACTGTATCTCTAAAGTTAAAACAAGCATTCAGTGCATTCAGTTCAGAACAGGAACCTACTGCATCAAAATAGTTCGAACATGCATTCACTGGACTCGAGTATATTTCCAAGTCGAGTATATTTCCACTGGATCGGAACATTTCATACTCAAGTGCACTGTTGATTAGGGACGGTGACACTGTCCGAGACATGGTGTTCCTGTGACATTTCACAGTGACACTGTGGCAGCGGGTGGTGTAGTGGTTAAGCGGTTAAAAGTGTAAACGGTTAAGGCTTCTGATCATCAGGCAGCCAGAATGTCACACAAAGGAAAGTGCTTCTGTCCCCTAGAGCAAGCACAAACACATAACCCAGCCTATTTCCATAATTACCCTGCTGTATGAACCATTAACAGTGTATGCATTACAAGTATGCTTTGGAAGGAAAATAATGTAATGCAGTGTAATTCTGGGCCTTGCATAATGCGTTTGTTATCACAGGAAAAGTCTGCCTTGTCTTCTGGGTGTTTGATGGCCTCACTTTTATCTGAACCATCGTCCCTTAAGAGAAGATCCTTCTGCTGTTACTAGGAGTGATCAGGAATTGACGAGCCGAGAGCCAAAATATGCAATGTCACACCAGGAGGTGGAGGCAATCCGGGGAGCGCCATGCCACACAGTCACCTGCTCCGAGGCACATATGTGCAGCCAATAATAAGAAGATGGCACACACAACGCAAATCACCATTCTATCGCCATGACAACAGAGCCACTAATTGTGGCATTATTAAGCTGAGCTGGAGAAGCGTCACGCTCCACAGCTTGGGGAAAGTATAAGGTTACTTTTTGGCCCATTGATAACCATATTCTTCCGCTCTGTGCAATAATTATAAGAGGAGAAAAGGGGAATCACGAGTCGCTCTACTGGGTATGTCACTTTGACAAAGTCAGCAGTTCTTTTATGAATTTGTGCGAATGTGGGGGGCTGGCTGGGGGGGGTTCAGTACCACTGGGAGAGCTCCTTTAACAAAACGGCACCCTGACAGAAAACATATACAGGACATTTGTGGAATGTTTTGATCCTGACTGGAATGAAGAGTCTTTTTGGCATTAGCTTTTGCTGACTGGCTGTTTTCCCTCCGATAGACTAAGTGCCTGATTATCCAAAGCTTTAATACAACCCTTCCATCTCCTACTAACTTCACTGCTGGCTTTCAATACCGGCTCAGAGCCTCTTCAGTGGAGAACCTCAGAGGTTAATGAGTACCGGTTTGACTGTGGGATCAGCAAGTGAATCTGACAGCTTTTATTGTAGATTCATATTCAAACCAACATGTAAATCTTGAATTTTTCCCGCCACAGCTTGATGCACAGCAACCATAATGTCACAGGCTGCACACATCTGTGCATATGTTTGCAAGTGCAAGTCGGCACTTACATGCAAAGTGCAGCCACTGCACAAGGTGCTGCTCCAGTGCAGCTGGGATTATAACCAAGTTCTTTAAAGCCACATCTCATGTAAAAAAAAGTCACATTTATAAGATGCACCACTGCAATGCTAATATTGCCCTGCATCGGACAGCTAGAACCTATGTATTAGGGCTGTCAAAGTTAAGGCATTAATGTGCGTGATTAATTTGAAAACCATACCTCGTTATTATCCTTTAATAGTATTAATGCACACTCACACAGCCTACCATAGAATCCTACCATAGAATCCTATTTATCCTAATCCTATGTATTTATTTAGCTTTTTGTAAAGCATTATTCATCTGCTTCCATATTTTTTTTTTTCTGGGGGGGCTTTTGAGGCTACCGTAGTCACTTCCATATATTTCTGACCAGAAACCCAATATGGACAACACATGTGTGAGAACACTAATTTTAGTATGAAAACAATAAGAAAACAAGAAATCCCTTCCTGACAATAAAGTCCTTTGCTTTTAATCACTGATTGCATGACACATAACAAAATTACCTTTTAAATGGTGAATTTGAGTCCACCGTTGGGAATAGCGAGCACATAAAACTCACACTGGAGTCTTCGGATATCATCTTTAAAGGTATTCATGTCACACCCTGTCCACCTGACCCTCCTGTTTCCACCCAAGAGTGGCCCAAACAAGCCACGCCTTTTGTACTTTGATTTCTATTATTGAACAATATCAAGTTGCTGCCTTATTTGTTCAATAACATATCAATGTATCTATCCAGTGATATATTTTTTTCTGTAGGTGAACATAATCGCGATGTATTTTCAACAAATTATAACATGATTGAATATGTGATTAATCACTCGATTAATCGACCAGTTTATACGATAAACTGCGATTAAGAATATTAGTTGACTGACAGGCCTAAGATGGATGGATGGATGGATGGATGACAGCTTCACCTGAACTCCTTGCCATTAGGAAGATGGATGCCAGTGAGCGATTTCTACATCCCTGGTTGAGAGACCCCCGTCCATCATAGCCAGATTCAGCCACTGATTTACTCCACCAAGCCTCTCTTAGCATGTCAGCACCACCACAGGGAGCCACTCAGAACCCCTGATCTCCTCTCCTTTAAAAGGGTCCTGATTCTGGGGGCTGCTGTCTCGTTTCCTGATAATTAGACACCGCACAGGCAGGGTCCCGGAGTGGCAGCTGGTGACAGACAGCTGATGGCATCCAACCACTGTGATTTGTGGCGGGGAGCCGGTCATGTTCACCCGCCCCTCACTACCGTCTCCTGGCGTGTCCCGCCATGTGGCAGAAAATTACTGCTTTTAAAGATGTTTTTTTAAAAAAGGCCTCTCAACTACAAAGCAGCACGCAAAAGCCTGGCACTATTTTCAGACCGTGAAAAAAATAACAAAACAAAAAAGTTCACAAAAAACCGTGATGCTACATTTCAGAAAAAAACTCAATGCTGGAGTGAGCTTCTGGTCAGAGCAGCACGATGGTGGAAGCACAGGGTCACTGCAGCACTGCGATTCAAGAGGAAAAAGGAGGAAAATAAAAGGTATCAAGCCAAGGTAGATACACAAAGATATTATTTCACAAGTGTACTTACACAGCTGTGCAGAGAAAACAACTGCAAATTAGCAAGCTACTAAAAAGGGAAATTTGAACTCACACTCGGTTTTAACCAGGAAATACAATTTGACACTTGCTATTCCTATGAGAAATTAAGCCACTTCTGTGAAAGAATGCAGTGACACTACATGGCGGGTGGCACTGGATTTATTACTCACACCTTTCTAAGCCATCCATCCACCCAACCACCCGCTTGTCCTAAGCGGTTTAAATTTTACTATTAAAGTCTACAAGTGAATTCAGATCAACTGTTGGAGGCTCCGCCCACTTTTTGAACCTTAAACTGTAATCACCCATTTTCACCATCTGTTTGGGGATCCTGCCATTTGAAGTGTGAGAATGGCAGCAGTTGAACTGTTTCTAGAATGGCAGAGGACATAATTGACTAGTAAATGATGACATAGTTAATAGATTTTCTGTATACCTGTTTTCTGGTTGGTTGAAATTTGATTGGGAGGAGGAGAGGACCCAGGATCATGGGTATCCACCATATTTTGTCATTTGTGTTAATGTGACCCCATGACTATGTGATTCAAGTTTGGCGGGTTTAGCGTAAAAGCTGTAAGAGGGGCAGCAGTTTCAACATCCTGCCAGTATAAGTTGATGGGAAAAATGAGATGTTCAGTGGGATCTCCTAAAATGATTGAGGGGTGTGAGAGCTTAAAAAAACACACCGGCAACTATGGCACAAAGAAGTGTGGAAAGTTTGATGGCTGTACTCCTAACACTGCAGGAGGAGAAGAAAGAAATGGGGGTGGAGATTATTAAGAATAATAATAATAATAATAAGCTGAAAATAGAAGAACAATATGTTGGCTTTTCGAAGCCAACATAATACATTTAAATAAAAAGAGGAGGCTGGCCTGAAGCCAGCCTTAAACCCAGGACTAGTATATTAGTACCTTCCAAGTGACATACACAACCCACAGAGCGGGAATACACAATCCAGAGAGCAGGAAAGACACACTAGGGACCAAGACAGAGGAACGGGACGGCCAGCAACACCTGCTGGCCAAACGGGGATTGAACACAAGGAGAGAGATGGACTGTATGGCAGAGAGGGGGAAAGGTGAAATGACCAGCAATGACTGCTAGTCAAATGGGGAAAGGTCACAGGGGGCGGGGTCAGACAGGCGCTGACCCCAACAGTTGGATGCAATCATAGACATAATTTTCTCCATATCTCAGGCTAATTTATATTGCTACAGCAAAGCTAACGATTTCATATAAATCTGACCTAACATTAATTATTTATAATTAGTAATTATGTGTATTAGAATAAAGCAGTAAATCTATGAACGCATCCTCATATAATATGTAACATTGCAGTATACTGGGGTTGAGTACACAAACCTGCAGCACATTGTAGAGAAGGTTGTCTGCTGTTTAGGCTGTTGTCCATTTGTAGCTTACTGGTAAATCCACGCCAGACAAGAAAGAAACAGTGTGTGTATGTCGGCCAGTGTCAATCAAAATGTTTAGTGTGTCAGACCGTTAGCCCAAATCACGAATGCCTCATCAAGCACGGCTGGGAAAGTTTAAAAGTTGAGACCTTTTGCTCCCTGTTTGCTCCCCCCTTCCCCACTTCAAAAATCTCTCCTGCACCCCTGGAAACAAACATCTGGTGTCTAATTTAGCTCTCCTCTGCCTGGTACAGATCTGCCTCTGGTTGCACACCGATACTCTCCTATGGGTGACAGCAAACCCCTTATACAAGATCCAGCTGAATACAGTGGCCTTTCCTCTCCTTCTTTATCATCCCCCTCTTTTTTACACCCCTCCCTGGTGCCTGTGTACTGTGCAGCTCCTCCTACACAGTGCCTGTTGAACACACTGCAGGTCACCGCACACCTCAGAGGAGCTCCTGACAGGGCTCCGTGAAACAGCTAAACCGGCGAGAGAAAAAAACACACAACCACAGCCCTACAGAGGTGTTTATGTCCACGGATGAACTGTAACACGGCGCAGTGCAAAAGGGCCGTCCACATTTGGGCAATCCCAGACGCCTGCACACTGACCCAGGGCTGTCCTTGCCAATCGACGCAGGAGAGCCTTTGACCAGGATCTGAATCGGTGGATCACAGGTGACATGCGAGCGGAGCCTCTGCCATGTTCCTTTGGCACTCAACCACACACGAGCAGAAACACACATGGCCTCTTTTTCTCACATGCATCCTCTCTGTGCTTGCGTTTTACCACCCACGATCACCAGTAATGTTCACGGGCGCCAGTAAGTGAGAACGGTGGGGGGGCAGGAAGCTGTTGCGTGCACCCCTCCATCCCAGTGCAAATTAAATTACTCTGGCGAGTCAGTTAAAATGCAGTAAGGAGACGCAAGGATGTAAAACAAGTATGACAGGGAGGGACGTCTGCGTTTCAGTGGAGGCGCACTCCCCTCTCAGCGTTCATTATCTTGCCAAATCGAGCACTTTCCTGCCGCAATGACTGTAGCATATACATCCCTCTCCTGAGACCATGATATTTGTGTATGTTAATTTGTTTTACATGCGCTACGCTAGCTTGCCACAGCTATGGCAGTAATATTCACAAACGCTGTTTCCGGTCCCCAGAGGTTTCTGTCAAAGTTTAAAGAAATAAACAGTTTTCCAAGAAAGAAACTGCACTGGATGGGGGCGGGGGGGGATAGAGAAGTTATTCCAGTGCTCTGTGTTGGGACGTTTGGTGGTCCACTGGGCCAGGGCAGACAGCCCCAGTTTAAAAATGGAAAGGCGTCTCCGGAATGGAGCAAATCCTCTGCGAGCCAAGGGGCCTGCTCAGAACGCCGGATTGATGCGGGCGGTCCGGAAAGCACAGCACGGCTGTCTAGATCACTTTGAGTCAGCCTCGCTGAGGACTGGGCTTAGCACAACTCACAACAACACAGCGCGTCATCAGTGTGTGATGTTACCAAGGATCGGGGACAAGGCTTCCACAATACGGCATCTCCTCGGTAACCACATCGTCTAGGTTACCGCATCCACGTATACAACCATGAGGCTGCCCGGATGGATCGGTAGGGAAGGTAAAATGGCAGCAGTCCTGTAGCAAATTACATTTAAAGGCACTGGAGTTTAAACGACTAGCTAGCATGTCGTCCTCATCCGTCACAGTGCCAGACATTAGTATCCAAGCATCCCACCCCTGTGTCAAAAGTACACACTGGTACAAAATAAAAACCGAGATTAAGCCAAATTGACCTCACACTGAATCCTTTTCAACCTCAAAGACGAGTGTCAGAAGAAAAACAAATACAGAGAACGCCCCCCTCTGCCGAACCAAACCGTGAAGGCCACACAAAAACAACCGGATGCAAGTCTCAGCAGCTTCATCTGATCCTTAAGCTCTTTCTTTCTTCCTATTATTTTCCTTGTAACGATCGAAAGGGCAGAAAAGCAGCTCGCTAAAACTAAAGACGCTATTAACGTGGCAGGCCGGGCCAATAGCGGCCGGCTGTCACGGCAACAGAGGAAGGTCGCGGTTGAAACAGCTACCTGTCAGACTGCCAGAGTACAAGAGGTTGGGCAAGAATTTAATCAGCGCTAAATGACACAAAACAGGAAAAGAGATTAAAGTTTGCTGAGTGACGGCCAGTTTTTTAAGCCCTTCAAAAAACCAAACAGTATTACACACGCTAGCGCTATCAGCCAATGTGTGAAGCCAAACCTTCCAGGTTGACATGCGTTGCAAATAATTATGAAATATTCTTCATAGCACGCTCCGTAAACTGCTCCTGATTGATGGTACAAACTTACCAATTAAGATTTATTTAAGTGTATAATTGGATTCGACTTTTACGATCGTAGTTTACAGTCCGTAAAACACAGGTGACAGTCTGACACTGGAGTTTTCGTTCTGGGGACAAAAGAGGATCGGGATTCAGAGGACAGTTCATGGGCCTCACGACTGGCACCACAATGGGGAAATAACACAAGGCTATGATGCTCTGCTTGGGATGCTCTCTGGTCTGGATCTTAGCGTCAAAAATAAGCAGCACAGTTATATAAATAGAGATGTAATAAAAAGCGACGTGGTGTGAATCAGGGATCAGGGTCACCTGAATCAGCCCCCCGACGCAAACGGCACCACGACCCCGGTGAACATCTGAATCTCCTAGAGAAAGAAGCACACCCGAACCAGGTCACGACAACATTATAGAGGTGTGTGTTGAAACACATCAGTGCACTTTTTTATTCTCTGTTTGGCTAAAGATAAGCCACTATAATCTATGGTGGCTGTTTTCATCTAAAGGCTTGTTGTTTCTAAGTGAAATACCACTGGACGGTGCACTGGCAGGGTGCTACAGTAGGTGCAAAATCCTGACGAGCATCTGCAAGTTCATTATGGAGGGCAGCTATTCAATTAAAGCCAGTTTACTTTTATATATTGTCCTTCCAAACACAGCTACCCTAATGCACTTAACAAAGAATCAAATATCATTGTCACCAACTGATATACAAAGCACAGGCACGCTCAGTTATTTTTCTACATTCCGAGAGCGACACAAAGCCAAGGTCCCCTGACTGATGAATTTTTTTGCAGACTGGGGTGGTGGTGCTGGGGGGCGGGGGGGCTTACGGTAGATTTTGAGTAGCCCCAGGTTAAGGTGACAATCCTCAAATGAATAGGAAATAAAAGCCACAGGACAAGAGTGGAGAGGAAACAAGAATGAAAAGGGAGAATAAAAACTGGGGGGTCCAAAATCAACTGGCAGCCTGGCCCTACCCCCTTGTCACCCCCCCCCCCCAAAGAAAGCAAACAATGCAGGTTGACAATTCAAAATTCTACAAACTAAACAGAATGTACATATAAGTCTGTCTCTGTATCTGTATCTCTCTCTACCGCTGCATTGGACTTGGCATTCGGACTGGAGGAATAGTAAAGAATTTTCAATGACCATTAATACATTCCCAAATTCTCCGATGCGTCTCGATGCCTCCGATCTCAATTTTAAAATCACAGCAATGGCGCGCATTCTAGGTCTTTGCTGCATTTTCACATCCAGACAAGTACGTACAGCTACTGAATAAACCGCATTCACACCCTGGACTGGCTTTTTTTTTTTATGATCACCACAGTTAGTCAATCTAAAATTACAACGAGGAAGGAGAAGAATGAAAAGGTTCAGTTTAAAGGATCCCTCGATGGCATTTTAAAATAGTCACGCCTCCTCCTGCTACATTTGGAGAGCGGGCGGTAATTGCCTGCACCGCCGTTTTAAATACAGTATCTAACATATGCCAGGCCGCCCGCGCCTTTGTCAGTCGATTCGCCGTCTACTCAGCCACTTGCTTGCACGTGGCGGCCCCAGGCGAACACGATCGATTACACACCGCCGGTCCAGTATCCATCAGCGGAAAAAAAAAAATTCGCATGTGAAAATCGATAGCGCGTCAACAGGAAGTCATTAGACTCCCGATTACACAATGCCCCGGGGCAAAGAGCAGGCCCCGTTTGGCGGGACGGGTCACGTGCCGATGCCACCCAGGTCCGGTGGCGTATCCCACCTTGGGTCTTCCTCAAGGTGCAGCATTAGAGTGAGTGAAAAAAAATACACACACCATTAAAATCAGCTCAGAATGTTTTACGCCCAGAATGCAGCAACGTGTCAATGGTATGAGTGTCTCAGTGACACATCACGCCTTGTATTTAGAAAAAGAGCCTGGCACTGTTTGAGTCCCAGACAGAGTTGGCCCTACGTTTTCAGGTGCCCCAGGCAAAGTTTTCCATGTGAGGCCCTCCCAAACATGAAAAGTGATGATCGCTGCCATTCCTCCACGACGCAGGTAATTCTGAGGCCCCAGGCAACTGTCAATTCTGCCTATAGTCAGCGCTGGACTTGGTTCTGGTGTTCAGTTAAATCACCTGGAGCTCCGCCCTCCTACGTCTTTCGTGTGGAGACACTCACAGCCCTAGACCTTAACCCGTCACCCAGGCTAACTACCTGCGAGTTTCCATCCAGGCCACGACGCCCCACTCCTTCTTATATCTGCTAGACTCCCATGAATCACCCATCCTACAGGGTAACCCAAAGAAAACACGGCGGCAGTCGCAGCGCCGGCCACCAGCACTTCACCGTGAGACGCCACAAACTACGCCAGCGCTGTGTGACCTGGCACACTGATTCTTCGTCTGTCAATTATTAAATAAATTCACCTAATATTTCACTCCTGCAATCCCCGTACTCTCATCAAAGACTCCAAGAATTCTTTTAAATGCAAAAAAAAAAATTAAAAATGAACATGCAATCCCCATCATATAATGACAGAATTAAAATCAGGTTCTCCGATGATAATGGAGTGTTTGGCTTGGGAACGTTGTGGGGAGTTTTTATGTGTGTGTGTGTGTGTGTGTGTGTGTGTGTGTGTGTGCGCGCGTGTGTATGAAGCAGCTTTCAGACCTGACAACATCAGACCTTTATTTTCAGACACCGGCAGGGCTCATATGACCAGTTTGCTATGAAAGATTCAGGAGCACAGACATAAAATATGCACAATAGCAGTGAACAGCGGGTGATGGAAAACACGGGCCGAGGTTTTCAAGAGCGTTCAAGGCCGGCTGTCCTTACACCATCAGCCAGCTGGAGACGTGGATGAATGAACACCGCCTCCCCCTCCCCACCCGCCTGCATCTCCAATCAACTTGTTGCCTTGGCAACCATATTTAAAAATACCCGCCTGAAGCTGCATGGCCGAGAAGCTGGGGAGCGCCTGTTACAGGCAGGCCCAGGTACCGTGCGTCCATGTACCTGCCAGGTCCGGGGTGGCCTGAGCCAAAAAACAAGAGAGGCCATTGGCGATAGACCACCTGTCACTCTCAAATTTAGCTGTTCACAGAAGAGGATAAAGCACCTAATCTACACTAATCTACCTCAAGGAATATCAAGAATGTTTTATTTAAAAATCAAGCATGATGTGAATCAATCACGCTACAACTCGCTTTCGTCCCCATTAAAAAGATTTTAAAATGCATTACTAAAAGCATGTCGTCTGACTACAGGTTACTGAACCCTTCTCAGTGTTAGAAAAAGGCAAGTAATCCAGTAAGCTACCCTTCAGGCTTACAAATATAAGCAATTAGCAAATAATACTTTGAACAAAGGACTAATTGAAACTTTTGTACCTGCATATTATATGCATGTTAGAACCCATGGAGGGAAAATATGTTTTGCAAAAGAAGACTGAAGATGTGCCAGTACTTAGTTCCTTTACAGACTGATGTCATCTATAATAGCTTTTAATGGGCAACCATGAGGTCTATGTATGTGGAGTTTGCATGTTCACCCTGTGTCCCCCTGGGTTTCATCGCACAGTCCACAGACACACTGCCATAGTAACCGGCATCACTAAACTGTGCATAATGTATGATCTGTGTGTGTGTGTAATGCATTGGGCCAGCATGCTATCTAGGGTGTACCTAGGTGGTTTCTGGGATAGAGTGCAGAGCCTGATCAGGATCAGTGGTTGGATGGATGGATAGATGGGTGGATGGACTAATGGAATGTGCTCTGATGGACTAGCATCCCTGCCCTGTACCCTGTGCTTCTTGAGGCTCTAAGGTTACCATAGCCATGTACTGGATAAGCAGTTATGGAAGATGGATCAGATACTTTCATAGCCTAGAGGCTCATGCGTTACACATTTATACAGCATTATCTGGTTTAATCCTAGGTTGCTATGCTACCTGTTGCTATGTGATGGCAACAGGATAACTATAGGATATTCCTTAGGACTCCCCTAAGACTGCTTGCACCTGAAAGCCCCTCACCCCCACAGCATGGCCAGAGAGAGTAGAGAGAGTCCCATTTACACAATCAGGAGAACAGAGCTGCTTCTAATTCTAGTCGTCATTGTGCTGTGAGTAATATGGCCACCCACAGGCAACAGTCGCTGCTCATTAACCCCATAGCGGACCCCCCCCCCCCCCACCCCCACGAGAAAACTGTCTCAGCTTCATTCACATTCATGAATTCGGGTCACAAATGTCTGTCGGGGGAAAAAAAAGAGCAGGAGGGGAAAACGGGCAATGCACCTGTAAGTGGTTAATTGGTGACTGGCGGTTAATTAGTTCATGGTTAATTATCAGTGACCTGTGATCGTTAAGGATACGTGAATGGTTTACAGCAGGAGCTTTGGAGGTGTGTTTGGTCATCTTCCTTCCTGTCAAGGCTGAGCTTTTCATAAAAATCCTCATCACCCCCATTCAACCCTAGTGTCACGTGGATTTGCTCGCTGCCCCAGATCTTACACTGGTGTTTATTTGTGGGCTAAGGTACGGGCTGCGGTCACTCAAAAGAGAACTGTTCGGGCCAGGTGCGGTCTGTTCACATCAGGAATTCCGGAAATACAAATTGGTTATTATATAAAGGGAAAACTTTACAGTAGGCGTCTGTGTCCTGCTCCAGTTCAGCTTATTGGGATTACGCTTTGGCATGTCTGCTAAAATGCGGGGTGTCGGTGCGTGGGACCTTCCGGAGTGTATCAGGAAGATGAAAAGTAGCCGTGGACAGGTCTGTAGAGTAGGGACCACTGAATAAGAGATCCTGGAGTTTGATGGCGAGTGGGAGGAGTCATGGCGGGGGTGGGGCTTTGCAGGTAGTGCAGAGTCACAGAAATGACGACAGGACATCTGGCGAGGTGTCACCGATCACCTGCCGGTCTCTCGTCATCTCGTCCATTTGCAGTGGAAATACCTGGGAACATACTTACGTGGGAAGCAAAAAGGTGGCTCATGTGTAGAATGTGAAGTGAAAGGATTTCAGGAGCACAAAAAAAATCCCATTTTAACCTGTTAAACTACATGGCGACACGATATGTGTGGGTACTACACACAAACACATATACGGTATGGACCAACGATAGAATGGACCAAGGATATTGTACTAATATTTAAATTATATATATATATATATATTATAAAAACTTGATCAAAGTTGCCCCGCGACCCAGTAGGATAAGCGGTTTGGAAAATGGATGGATGGATGATCAAAGTTGATCGATTTGTGTGTGTTTAGACAGTAAACGAATGCAGTACATGAAATTGCTTCTTGTTTTATTTGTCCATCCATCCATCCATTTTCTATAACCGATTATGCAGCGCAGGTGGCACAGTGAACCTTAAATATATGTCAGGAAGCATCGAAGTTATTCAATTTAACCCTATTAAATAAGATGCCTGAATAATTAATATACGGTAAGTCATTAACGCCCAAACGCAGTCTGAGCGTCAGCAGAGCGAGGAGGATTAGTAGCTTAACATCACTGGAATATTTCGCCCAGCGAGTTTATTTTACCCGCCTCCCCCAAAGACTAATTATACGATATGAATTATTATTATTATTTTTTTACGCGACAATGACGGATGATGCAGCTCCCGACTGAAAACAAAAATCATTCCCGGTGCCGCGCAAAGACTTTTCAATGGGCGGACGTTCAGCCGGGAGGGTCTCTCGGTACGTTGTGCACTCAAAACCTCAAAAGTGGGACACCTTTAATCGTTAAGGGAAAAAGGGCAGGTGCTCAGCCCCATCCCCCCCGCACGTGCCTGATCATTTGAGTTTCCCTAGACAGCGAGCCGGCTTTGATGGTACACAGAGAAAAAAAATGACAGCACTTTAAAGAAAACGTTTTCTTATTGCCCCCAATTCACAGAGACTTTTCAACGTGCATAGGTGTAATTCACAAGGGGCTAAACGGTTCAGAATTCATTTTAAGCATGCATATGATATTATTTTTCAGTCTGGTGCAGCTTTGAAGACGTTTTCCCTTTTATATCTCTTTCCATTGATACGTTTCAGTTTTAAATGGTATACTTTAAGGCATTTTGCCAGACAGAGGGGATGCACACGAACGAAACACCTTGTGTGCCGTGGAGACCTTAAAAACGATGCATCTCAGCAAACCATTAAACGTATACATTATTGCAAATCATCTCCATTTATCTGCAAGACAATGAGGCAAGTAAAAAGAACCCAGAGAGAGCTCAGAGGAACAGCACGTTCGGCCCCAGCCTTGAAAGTTTCCATTTCCTTTGTCTTCAGATTGTGTTTGACGCGTAAAACCGGCAGCCATCCTCTCAATTCAGTACAATTTTTCGGCGGATTTCTCTCTATATATAGCGGAAACTCAGATAAACAGTTGACATTCTCTGTTTCCCCGAACACAATAATATTCAACACTTAAAACCAAACAAAGGATTGGGCCTATTTATGAATCATCCTCATTAGGTTTGCCAAAACATCGCATTTTCACATGTTTTTAATAATTGTTTCCAAATATTTGTCTAGATTTAAATATAGACTTAATGAGAATGACTGTCCTCAAAGAAACTCCATGTTGCAAAAAAAGTTAATTTGGAAAATGAACGTTTCGTTAATTAATATCACTATTCATATTAATATTTTCATTACATGAGCCCAGCAGGTCATCCTACATGAGGTCATCCTAGACACATGGTTTGTTTTTGGAGTCCTATGATGCAGTATATCGGGTTTTACATAAGACACTTTATTCTATATTTATTTTAGATAAATATTACTTAAGTCATAACTTTCAGTATCACAGATCCAAGGGTATTGCATCATCCCTGTGAGTAGTTTAAATAAACCTTTATCCCCGTGAAGTCCAGGAAGCTTAATAAAGCTTCTTGTAAAATGGTGCAGGGCTGTCGAAGGGGAATTACCTGTAAATGAGAATAAACGTATACAGGGGAACATAAAGTTGTGCGACACGACACACATCATTCCATACTTTACCACCGAGACTCAGCACTCCGTAGTACCTATCCCGATATCGGTCTCCCGGTTTCCAATTTAGGGACCGAGGAGCATCGGATGTTTTCGGTGCCGCGCCTCGGTTATACGGCTCCGATTTTTACGGTGGCGCGCCTCGGATACGCAGCTCCACCTGTACCGGGAAATAAGGGGCTCCAGGGGGGGCATAAAGCGCGCGTCCGCACGTGCGCGTATTTGCATCCGTCCCGGCTCAGCCGCGGTCACCCGCATACGTCCTCGGGGATTCAGACGGACCGTGTCGCATTAATATGGAAAGTGACGGGCGACGGAAAAATCTTCCGCAGCTGTAACCCCTGTGAGGTAGAGCACAAATCACTCAACCTGCATGAGGGGATCTCGCCTGCAGCAGCTGCGAGTCTATGCAATTCTGGGTAATAACTCAGTATAACTGAATAATACGTCTCCGCAGCTGGATGAACAGCCATCAGTCACCGTCAGTGTGGCTTCACGAATACCTGGGATTAGACTGAAACGAAGTTGTTTTCTGACCACCATAGAATGCATTTTTCCTCGATTATTTCATTAATAACGTCAACTGCTGGCATGGGATTCTTAAATGTTTGTAGAATAAGATAAAAGGCTGAATGTAGCGAACAAGACTATAAAGAAAAGATATTAAATGCAGAAAATGAACCAAACGGTCTTGCATTTGATCTTTTTCATACATTTTTACATTCAATATTTTGTTTGAAAATAAGTGCAGGATGCCTCCCTGAGACATTACCCGGTACCCTGAGGGACAACACACGAGTGTAACACACCTGGGGTATATTTCCAGTCCGGACGCTGAAGACCAGCCGTTCACATGGATTACAAGTTCTGGTGGCAGGTTTAGTTTGACCCGTATAAACGAGCCAGTAGGTAAACACGCTGCATATTTCTTTTCATTTCGAAAGACCCCATTTACGTTATAAGCCGCCACTATTTGCGATATCGGGGGCAATTTTCGAGCGCCGCTCTCCGCCTTCACGCGGCGCAGCTCCAGCGCGAGAATGTGACGTTGCCTAGGTTACCAGATGCCTCGTGCAGCTTGCAGACGCTCGTTCCGCTCCTCTGCTGGTAACAGGTGTGAAATGGCGACAGTAAGGAACAGCAGCGAGCCTCTCCCAATCCTGTCTCTGCGGGTCTGCCGTCGGAGCTCTGTCTACGAGCCCTAAATGTTCCCAAAATAATCCCTCCTCAGCCCGCTGGGGTGTTTTAATTGGCCTTCCTCATGCGATGAGCATGGGGAGACGTACTGTAGTACGCACCCCAGACAGTTCGGTGTACCTGTATAAAAACCGAGGCTTTGGGAGTATGATGGTGAATACTCTCTTTTACCTTATCATTATTTCACTAAAATCAGTGGAAAAGGCAAGACTAGCAGTTCTGATGGCAGCAGAAACAGAGAAAAAAAGCTGTATTCCAGGTGATTATCAATCTGTAAATACTCAGCTGGATGGTTAAGGCAAAAAAACATACAGATTGTTGGATTTCGTTACACCACTTAAATAAATTTCCATCCATCCATCTTCCTTAACTGCTGATCCAGTGCAGGGTCATGGTGAGCCTGGAGCATATCCCAGAATGCACAGGGCACGAGGCAGGGGACACCCTGTGTTGTGCAGAACTAGCCTACTATTACTGATTGGTGAGATAGGTGTGGCCGCTGTGGTACATCCAATGAAGATGCCAAGAGTATATTCTCCAGAACTTTAATAAAGGCTTGGAACAAGGGCTCTGTACTAGTATGTGTATGTGTGTGTGGTCCTGAAAGTAGAAATAACAAAAATAGAATAAAGAATATAAATCCGTTATACATACAGAGTCCAGTATCAAATAAACAGTTCACAATATTACCTTCGACGTTGTATTACGGTAACTTTAAGCGGCCATCCCGCAAGTTTAACAGGATAAACAATCATAATACACAAAGTAATATAAATAAGATTTGTTGAGATAAATAAATATGTAAATATAAACCGTTTAAAATAAACATAGGCATTGCATGACATCCGAGGTAAATGCAACATAAATCTACGCAGCAAGTTAGAAATAAAACGTTCGCCGCACTTAAGGGGCTCATTTCCGATTAACTGTATATAATATCCCAACATAAACACTCTTGTACAATGCACATGTAGAAACTTACGGGTATCTGAACGCACACAATCAAAGATTCCCAGCGCGGTATATCGCTCCCTTCCCGATATGACTAAACCCGCGTTCTAAAAGAAGAAAAGGAAAAACATGGCGGGGATAACGTCCAGTTTACGCTTGCCTCAGTCAGAGTCCCTATTGGTCACGTGTCTCTGGCGAAGTCGTCCAATGAGAGCAGGAACTGGGCGGGACTCGCAGGGTGCGAGCTGAGCATAACAGGCAGACTAAACCCGCAGCCCTTTAGCACAGCCGCCCCCAAATTTGCATTGTCAAATTTGTATAATTCAGAAGGGGCTGTCCGGGTCTGAAGTTGTGTCTGGAATAGCAGGGAGAGGGATAAGTCGAGCAACAGGCCTGGTGTAATTGTGATCCTTCACTTGAACATCCGCTGTTCGGACTCGTCCGTCCACTCCTGGGATGACCTTGGTAACACGGCCTACTGGCCAGAGTGCTCTTGGCAGGTGCGGGTCCATTATCAAAACTACTGTACCCAGCTGCAGTGGGGGGGCATCCCTTTGCCACTTAGAACGAGTCTGGAGTGCGGGGAGATAATATTTAATGAAATGAACCCAGAACTGATCTGCAAGAACCTGTGAGTGCTTCCAGCGACGGCGGCTTAGTAGCTCTGCTTCAGTGTACACTGCCTGAGGCAATGACGGGTCAAGCCGCCCCATCAACAGAAGGTTTGGGGTAACTGGATCAGGATCAGCAATATCGGTTGATACATAGCCTAGTGGCTTGGAATTTAGAATCCCTTCCACTTCAACTAAAACCGTTCTTAGGACCTCTTCTGTAACTGTTTGGGCTTGCACTGTGGTATATAATGCGGCCTTGACCGACCTGATCTCTCGTTCCCAGACCCCTCCAAAGTGAGGTGCGCCAGGGGGATTGAATCGGAATTTGATCTGGTGCTTAGCTAATTGCTGTTGTAGTATGGGGTGCAATGACTGAAATGTCTGATGGAGCTCTCTCTCACCTCCTTTAAAGTTCGTGCCCTGATCCGATAAGAGTTCTGCTGGTTTTCCTCTTCGGGCAATAAATCGGCGAAGGCCCATTAAAAATGAGTCGGTGTCCAAGTTGGATAAAATATCTACGTGGACAGCTCTAGTGGTCAGACATTTGAACAATATCCCCCAACGTTTCTCGTTGCGCCTCCCAATCCGTACCATGAAGGGCCCAAAGCAGTCCACGCCTGTTGAAAAAAAGGGGGGCTTTAACAACCGCAGTCGTGCAGGGGGTAGGTCTGCCATCTTAGGTACAGTTGGGCTCGCTCGCCATCTCTGACAGTCGGGGCAAGAACGTTGATGCCGCTTAACAGCTTCTCGTCCGTGTAAGATCCAGTATTTCCGCCGAAGCTCTGCAAAGAGACGTTCTGCACCTGGATGTTTAAGGCTTTTGTCTGTGTCCTGGATTATCAACTTAGTGATTTTGTGGGCTGGATCCAAGACTATTGGGTGAATGGCATCATGTTCGAGCTGATCACTGTGGCGGAGCCTACCTCCTACACGGATCAACCGCACTGCTGCATCATATTCTGGTGCTAGTGTGACCAGCCGACTAGTAGAGGATACCAGTTTCCCTGCTGCCAGGTAGGTGTAATCATCAATGAAGCTGTCCAACTGAGCTTGCCTAAGAATTTCTCTCTCTGCTGCTTGATAGTCTTCAGCGGAAGGACCAGGATGATTACCTGCCGCCCCGTGGTGGGATAAGGCGACTGCCTCGACCAGACTCCTGAAGGAGGAAAACTGCTCATAATCTGGCAATGGGGGGTTAGTAATTACCTTGGTTAGACCAATGCAGGTGGGTTTCCGTAGTTCAGTGGAATCTCCCTGACCACCCTGAGCTGGTTTGGTGGGCCACAATTCTGAAGAATGCAACAGAAATGATGGTCCATCTCGCCAACGGTTTCTTCCTGCCAGGTCCCTCAAGGTCTTCCCTCTGGTTATGTCGTCTGCTGGGTTACTGGCCGAATCAACATAACGCCAGGCTCCAGCATCTGTCAGCTCCTGGATTTCTGCCACTCTGGTGCCGACAAACACTTTAAACTGGCACGAATCAGACTGGAGCCAGGTGAGCACGGTCGTGGAATCAGTCCAGAGAATCACATCGTGTATAGTTATGGTAAGTTCCTTCAACAGAAGTGCTGCTAGTTGACTGCCCGTCAATGCAGCGCACAGCTCTAATCGTGGCATTGATAGCTGACGCTTGGGGGCCACCCTTGATCGTGCAGTCAGGAATGCCACTTCCACTTGTCCCTTGGTACCTTCACTCCGTAGGTAAGCAACAGAGCCGTATGCTCGCTCCGAAGCGTCACAGAAGATGTGTATAGTTTGGTGACTACTGGAACGGTCGATTGCAGGGCTTACATAACAGCGAGGCAGGGTTACCTGTGGGAGATGCTGAAGCTCTTCTACCCATGCCGACCATGCCTGGAGGGCATCATCTGGCAGGGATGGGTCATCCCATTCTCTCTGCTTACTCCACAGGTGCTGCACCAAAGTCTTGGCCCTAGTGGTAAAGGGGATAAGGAAGCCTAAAGGGTCATACAGACTGGCTAGCACTCGGTATATATTTCTCATAGTAGGGATGGGATATTCCACCAGGCGACATTTGTATCCTAGGGTGTCAGAATGACATGACCAGCGAAGTCCCAAGGCTTGCTCTTGAGGGTCTGCCCCTGACCCATTAAGCCACAGCACACTGTTGTCTGACCTTAATTCCTTTGGCAAATGATTAATGACCTCAGGAGTGTTACTAGCCCACTGACGAAGTTCAAACCCGCCTGCAGCTAGCACTGCTTGCAACTGGTCGACTAAGTGTTTGGCTATATCTTTGGAGGGCAGGCTCTTCAGGCAGTTGTCCACATAGAAGCAGCGCTCCACTGCTATCTGAAGGTCTTCCCCTGGCTGACTATGGTCAAACACGTGCTTCTGGAGAGCAAAGGTAGCACAGCATGGGCTACATGTGGTACCGAAAGGGAGAACCTGCCACTCATATATATTGGGTGGTAGTTCTTTCTGTAGGTCCCTCCATAGAAAACGAAGAAGAGGCTTGTCTTCAGGGAGCAATCTCACTTGGTGGAACATGCCTTTGATATCACTGCTGAAGGCTACAGAATGTTCCCTGAATCTCAGCAGGACACCTAACAAACTGGATGTTAAGGTCGGTCCAGGCAGAAGCAGGTCATTAAGATTATTACCCTGGTAGGTGAATGAACAATTATAAACTATCCGATTCTTCTCATTATGACTCACAATGTGGTGGGGTATGTACCAGGATTCACTGGTTTGGTTCAGCTCCTGCTCCGAGACCTTAACAGTATATCCTGCTTGTTCCAACTTTCGCATTTCAGCGCAATAGGAGGCTGCTTTCTCTGGCTCTTTGAGCAGGCGTCTTTCTGTGCTACGGAGATGTGCTAGCACAGCTTCCTTTGGTGCATTAAGTTTGGGCATGTTCCTTACCCGTAGCAATGGCGTGGCATAACGCTGGACTCCTTCTACGTCTACCCGTGATGTTTTTTCCTCCAGCAGCCTCATAGCTTCCTGATCCTGTTTGGATCTGGTAACAAGCTTCTCATTCCTATAAGGCAACACATCCAGTTGCCAGAGCCTTTCAACTTGTTGAAATAACTCCGCAGCTGGTGAGGAGGTGGACACATGCAAGCACTGCGTGGGTTGGAGCTGCTGCTGAATGAGCTTGGTAGGTCCCTGGAGAGTCCAACCTAACCTGGTCTTTACTGCTGCGGGCCCCCCAGGTGGTCCTAAATGCACAGGCTCCACTGGTGTAATTAAGTGGGGGTAGTCGGACCCAATCAACACTAGAGGGTGGGCATTATCAAATGCTTGAAGTGGCAAACCCCTTAAGTGCTTGTATCTCCTTTGCAGTGATTTCACGGCGTAAGTGTGTTCCGCTAGGCCCAATTGGTCAGCAGTGAAAGCTCCCTGGATTCTGAAAGTCTTCTGTGGTTGACTGGCAGGGGATATAGTGAATGTGACTGATGTACCATGAATAACTCTAATGTCCTGACGTACGGTTCTCAGAGCAAGGTCCTCGGGATTCCCTTGAAGTTTAAGGGAATGGGCAGCAGCAGGAAGTAGGATTGTGCGCTCCGAGCCATCGTCTAGGATAGCATAAGTCTCCAGACTGTGTTCTCCATTGCGCAGTATCACTTTGCTGACCTTCAACAGCACTTGGCTACAACCTGCTCGCCTATCTAAATAGAGGACCTCGTTAGCGGAGCTGACAAGACATGTGCTGTTCCCTTTTTCTGGCCTTGTGTTGAGCTCATGGAGAGCATCGAGATGTTTCCCATTACATTTCTTACAGGTCATCTTTAGACGACACTGTGCAGCTTGATGGGAGCGACCACAACGCCAACATCTCCTGTTGCTCTTCACCCAGGTGGTCTTCTGATCTACTGTGAGTTGACTGAAGTTTCCACACTGGTTCAGGTAATGTAGCGAATTAACACAGTAGGGACAATATGCCGTGCTCTTATCTTGTTGCTTACTGCTGCTAGCCGAAGGGGGCTCAGCTGAAGAGATGCTCACCACTTGGTCTGCCCCATGTAGAATAGTTGCCGTCCGATTAGGTTTAAATAGCCTATGTTTATCCCTTTTCACGTCTCCATCACCCTTTCCATCAGCTTGGGCAAAATCATATCCACTCTCTTGGATCCTTATCTCGTACTCTAGCCAATCTGCAAAGTTCAGGAGGGTAGGAATACGGACATGTTGCGGATATAGATATCTCTTGAATTCAGCCCGCATGTCTTGTGGAAGCTTGGACAACAGCCGAGTGACATGTGAGCCGCACTGGAGCTCGATGTGCCCACTCTCCCCCAGCTGATCAAGCATGCCTACCAAGGCCCTCACTCTCAAGGCAAACTTCTTAAATCCACTAGCATCACTACTGCGGATATTGGGAGCGTCCATCAGTTCAGCAATTCTCCTCAAGGCCAGTTGATGAGGTTGCCCATAATGCTCTGTGAGGGAGGCCATAGTGTTTGAATAGGGTTGCTTGGAGTTCATATACGAGTCAGCTATGAGGAGTGCTTCCTCAAACTTGATATGATCTACTAGAATTTGGTACTTAAACCTCTCCGTTGCATCTTCAGGCAGGATGTTGTCAAGGGCTATTTTCAGTCTTGCAAACTCTCTCGGGTCCCCCTTAGTGAAATATGGGATCGTGGGCTTAGGGCCCCGATAAGCTATTTCTCGTTGGTGCTCTGGGCTAATAGGCACATGTTTAGGTGCTACTGCATCATAACTGCATTGTGACTCTGATTCAGAGCAACCTTCTGGTTCACAATAGACTGGAGTTAGATGCTGCCTCTCATATGACATTGGCTGCGGTGCCCTCCCCAATCGTCTGAGGCAGTCAGTCAGCTCCTCCACCAAACCCTGTGGCACTTCAGTGGTTGGTGATGGTTGAAGTGCTTCATGTACTACTGGAGGGGGCGGCAGCGGCCATTCTGCATCCTCTTCTGCCCACTTGCCTTGCCTTTTAGTGGACTCATGTGTCACCGGTAGATGGCGATCCAGTTCCTGGTGTGGTGGCTGCGCAAAGGGGGTGTGTGGCACAGAAGGTACTGGCTGTTGACTGATATGGGTGGGCTGTGGGGTATGGACACTGAGCTGTCTCTGCATCTGCATCATAGTTAGCTGGAGTCTATGGTTATCCTGCCGTAGTTGATTAATTGCTTCTAATATCTCTGGGGATGCCTCTGTTCCTTGTTTGTGCTGTGGAGAAGGAGTGCTATCCTGCATCAGTCCTCCATATGGTGTTTGGCTGACTGACCGTGGGCAAACCCTAGGTATGGGACTGCTCTGTTCATACTGCTGCTGATACTCGAGCGGGGTCATCTTGGCTGCCCTCTCCATATCATGGTATTCTTCTGGCATTCTAGCAATATGGCCCATCATGTGCATCGGGGAGTGAGGTCTGTCATGAGCTGGGAGATAGACATCATAATCATCAAATCTAGCTGGCAGACGTGTGTGCCGCCTGGGCCTGGTATTAGTAGGCTGAGCTTCCCCAAGAGGCTGATCGGAGAACATTATTCTAAACTTCCACAGTAGCCACCGTATCCGGCTCGAAGGACCAAAAATTGTTGTGCAGAACTAGCCTACTATTACTGATTGGTGAGATAGGTGTGGCCGCTGTGGTACATCCAATGAAGATGCCAAGAGTATATTCTCCAGAACTTTAATAAAGGCTTGGAACAAGGGCTCTGTACTAGTATGTGTATGTGTGTGTGGTCCTGAAAGTAGAAATAACAAAAATAGAATAAAGAATATAAATCCGTTATACATACAGAGTCCAGTATCAAATAAACAGTTCACAATATTACCTTCGACGTTGTATTACGGTAACTTTAAGCGGCCATCCCGCAAGTTTAACAGGATAAACAATCATAATACACAAAGTAATATAAATAAGATTTGTTGAGATAAATAAATATGTAAATATAAACCGTTTAAAATAAACATAGGCATTGCATGACATCCGAGGTAAATGCAACATAAATCTACGCAGCAAGTTAGAAATAAAACGTTCGCCGCACTTAAGGGGCTCATTTCCGATTAACTGTATATAATATCCCAACATAAACACTCTTGTACAATGCACATGTAGAAACTTACGGGTATCTGAACGCACACAATCAAAGATTCCCAGCGCGGTATATCGCTCCCTTCCCGATATGACTAAACCCGCGTTCTAAAAGAAGAAAAGGAAAAACATGGCGGGGATAACGTCCAGTTTACGCTTGCCTCAGTCAGAGTCCCTATTGGTCACGTGTCTCTGGCGAAGTCGTCCAATGAGAGCAGGAACTGGGCGGGACTCGCAGGGTGCGAGCTGAGCATAACAGGCAGACTAAACCCGCAGCCCTTTAGCACACCCTGGATGGGACGCCAGCTCAATGCGGGACACGCACGCACACACATGCTATCGGCAATTTAGAGACAGCGTTTCATCAAAACCACATGTTTTCCAAGCGTGGGAGGAAACTTGAGAAAATCCATGCGATCTCGTGGAGAGTATGCTCCCATGAAGTCACACTACACGCAGAGAGATGGGGGCAGGAATCAATCCAACAGCATTGGGGCTGTGCAGCTCTGACACCAAGTACCGAGTCGCAGTGCCAGGCTATTTATCTGTATATTAAATAACCTTTTTTTAATATATAGAAGTCTGCTCTGATTACTTCCTCCGTCCCAAAGGAACACTTGTTGTCGCATTTCAATTAGCGAGATGAGTGACGGATAGCCCTGCTTTGGAAATTCCTGTGCTATAACTCGTACGTCCCGTCCCCCCCCCCCCCCCCCCCCCCCCAACACCCCGTTCATAAATTTGTACTTTCATCATGCCCTCAATGTGTCAACCTAATATCTCGGCTGTTAAATCTAGGAGCGTGAGCTTCTGTTATATTAAGAAACAGAAAAGAATGGACGTTAAGGTCATCCCTGTTTCAGGCTGAGTGTCCTCGCGGTCTCTAAAGCCAAATACTATCTTTGATGCTTCTGAAAAGCTGCTACTGGAGCAAAGGGCCGTATCCTGTACTCCCCGGGGCTCCAGCCTCCTTTCGTGGCTTTTGAGACACCCTGTATGACCTGTGTTTATTTTGGGAATGATGTTTTATTTCTTTTTTTGTTCTGAACATGCGAATCCTCCGCGTAACAGTCTGCAGCGTTAAGTGAACGCACACGGTGTTCCCGTGGACACTGGCGGTGTTAAATTAACAGTGCTGATTTTGCAGTGTATATAAACAGACTGCATGAATCTGATGATTAACCAAGGCTATTTTTCATAACTGCAAAGTGGAATATATGAGACAATACTCTGGACATAATTATATAAAAATACAGCAGTAAATATCTTACGTTGCTGATTTAGAAGAATGGGTGACTAAACTGAAGAACTGCTTTTGGCTTATTTGGCAATAACACAAAGTCACTCTTTATTTTAATTAGTCTGTTTTGTCCATACCAAACATTTTATGTTCTCATACTTCAAAGACAGAGTCCCCTCCAGCCTGAATGAAGATATTTTTTTCCGCATAAAAATGACGGGTCAGGAAAAAAATGTGCACCTTGCAAGCCTATATGCTAACTGCTTTGAAGTCTTTTTTTCGTTTGGAAAAAAAACTAGGATTAGACATTGCCAACCAATATTTGCACGTTGAGCTGTTTATAAAGTCATGGCTGTAAAAAAAAAAAAAACTAGTCTTGCTTCTGGCTCTTGAACATTTTCCTCGTCCCTTTAGCGCACTTTGCGCTGAACGTGGCAGTTTAAATTGACGGGAACGGTCACATTTGAATGAGCCCCGTGGAAATTTGCCAGTGTGCAGCTCGCCTGTGTAAGATCATGGAGCAATTCTGAGGAACGGGAGGGGTTCCTGTGAGATTCAAAAACAATAAAAACAAGAGCTGGAAATTTCAAATGCTGCCCCCAGGCTGTGGCGGGAGACTCTATTTTTTCTCTTTTAACTGCCATCGTTCGTAATCCAAGGAAAATGTGACACTCTAAAGCTCAGAATTGATCCTCTGCCTTACCTCGCTTGACTGTTGGGTTTGTTTTCCAGTTTCCCCACAACAGCGATGCCCGTCCTCCAACACTCATTGCTCATGCTGACACGTACAACCAATAAAGAAGTGAAACAAACCTGCCGTCATTTTTCTTTGTTGACGTCGCCTCACGGTTGAGCGATGAAATTTTTTTTTACCCCAACCAGCTCTCGAGCTGAGCGCCGAACTTCAAGGGGGAACTCTTTAAACTCGAAATTTAGCTGGCCCGAAACGTTCATTTATCACGGCTGATAACAGAAGCCAAACGGGGACACGGAGAGGTAAGTATCCCACTACGGAAATACACTCGACAGCCGGACAAAGCAGGGAAAAAAAACAGCTCTTCCGTTGTTTTGTTACGTGGTCTCAGTGTTCAAACTGGACAGCCTGCAGGTCCTTGAGCAGAAACCTAAGTGGGGGCATTTAAAGATGCTGTACTGTATGCAAAGTCATCCCATTCACACTGCTTAATCACTCCTAAAAACATTAAAACCAGGACTGTGAAATCTGCCTCTCTTTCCATGGTGGTGTGACGGGCAAAGGAGTGAAACGCTGTAAGTCATAACCTCTAATTTCTCCTCCATCTTCTGTCTGCTAGTAATCTGTGAAGCAGAGCAGAACAGCCCCCGTCTCATGAATAAAATATCCGGCAACAAGCAGGATAAATTTGCCCAGACAACATATTAATGACACATCAACATTCACCCGCGGCCTGGCCCTCATTTCTCCACCTGGGGCACTTAAAGCACAAATTAATTCTTTTGAAGAATCAACATATTTCACTCTGCGGGGTTTTTAAGGTAGAGATTTGACATCCTCAGAGGTGTGGGGGTTTGGGTGTCAAAACCAGCCGCTTATTCAATTTCCGTCATTAAATATAAAACCAAAGCAAGAATTACAGATGATTTATCAATCATTTTTAAATATTAAAATCCGCATGCTGATTTCACAGTGATCTTCCTCCTCCTAGAATAGATTAATTTATTTGTGGTGGTTCTGAAATGTATTTAAAGAAGAAAAAAGAAAAAGATTGAAGCAAGTAGGCAATTTGGGTAATGATGAATATTGTATAAACCCTTTGCTGTGACAAACTAGAATTAAATCACGTGCATAAAATTACCCTAATGACTAACACAATTAGCTCAGGGACCGATATCTGTCTGTGGCAATTTCTTGGGGTTTTAGAACAACAGAGCTCAGTGTTTCACTGTAAGACCAAGGAATGTAGACTGAGGAGCTCTTGAAACAGGTTGGGGAAACAGTCACAGAAAGAAGTGAATCTGAAATGATGCTTTATTTGCCATTTGCGCAAGCACATTGGAATGCGTCTTTTCGAATATCCCATCATGCTCTCCTATGAGACACACACAAATATATACACACAATTGAAGCTGGAGGTCAGAGCATAGGGTCAGGGCATATATCTGATACTCTTTGAGTATTTTAGGGAATTCAGGCCCTAAAAGTCAAGGGCCCAACAGAAATGTTTTGCCAAGGATGGGAGTCAAACCAGCACCACGCTGTTCACAGGCATGGAGGTCCGACTTCACTATCAGAAACCTGATAAACCCTCAGTAAATGGGAGATGCATCAAGGCCCCCAGATGGAGATTAAATCAGGTAGACAGGTCCTAAAAAAAAAAAACGGCATCAGGACAAGCAAGGAAAGGGGGACTGTGAAAGTGTTAGACGGCAGTGTGTAGCAAGCGGCACTGCGGAGTTCAGTGGCCGAGCTGGGACACCAGAAGGAGGATCTGCTGAAGTGAGCTGTCTGAAAGCCTCCTGCGACCCCGGTCCGGGCAGCGGCCGCAGGCAAAGAGGGCCATAAATGTCAACCGTTATGTTTGGGCCAGGCTGAATAGAGAGCGTGTCCGTGTCAGCGCCCCCCCCACCATCACAGACAGGAGTATCCCACTGTTAGGGCACCTCTGTTTGGACTGGAGGAAATGGGACAGCAGGGAATGTGCGCAGACAGTAGAGGAGAGCCTGTCTCTCTCCACCAAGCTGGGGAATTGACTTGCGGCCGGACTATGATCCAAAGTCATGATGTTAAACATGCAAGTCTTACATAAGCGGTAAAACCGGGATTGAGCAGAATCATCAGCCAGTGTCAACTTAAACACTGCAATGCAGTTATATATGCAGTTATTACAAGCTTTATTATGGCCACTGGACATATCGACAAGCAGTGGTCGAATTGTCTAAGAGGTTGGTAAAAGTCATCGACCGGGATTCTTGTACAATGGTCATTTTAATGCACATTATTTCTCCCTTATGGAGGGGGGGTGGGGAGGACCGCCGCAAAACCACGCCCACCCTCCTTGCAAGTTTTCTACCTGATCATATTTCCTGTTCAACAGGTGAGCCCCAGAGTCCTCAGTGCTGACAGAACTGGGGCTTCTGCCTGCAAGGGAGAAGGACTCGGGTACCGGCTGAAATGGATCAGACAGAAGGCGAGACTGTAGGAAAAAGGTCAGGTGATCGACAAACAGGAAGCAAGACGCAAAGCGACGTCAGAATGAGAAGCAGACATTAGGACCGGAACAAAACAAACGATGCCAAATCAAATGAAAATCGAAGGAAACCTGAGAACCAGGAGATCAGAATGGGGTTAAAAATCCCAGCCCACCGAAGAAATACTCAGATGGTAGAAGAATACAATATGTGGACCAGAATGAGCATAAATTAACTGATTCATGTGTGTGTGATTATAAGTTAAACTCACCTGGAGGTGGGCGTGGCCATAGAGAACAACTGAACTGCATTCTGGACTGGATGACAAGTACCTTCTTAATTTTTAAGATGAATTACCAGCATAGGGTAAAAACAGATAAATTCACCTAAGCCTGGAACTTCTTTGTTCTGTTTTATCTATAAAGTAACCACAGATACAGTACTTCAAATGTAATAAAATATTTCTCTCTTGTCTTTAGTTTCCATTTAACTGTTTTTTTTTTGTTTATCTCTTGCTCAGGCAATAAACAAAGAAAACAGCCAACAGGAGCCATTTTGCAAAGTGGGCTACAGTTGTTTTCTGGTACACAAGTTCAATGTGATGTTCTGACAATCAGCGGAGAGCAAACAGACAGTAACACATACCAGTAAGCAGTTACCGGGAGGTAAATCTACTGGAAGACTTGCTCAGAAATTCAGAGACATGCATTCGATGGGGCAAGGAGCTTTTATTCTGAATATCAATCCTCACAAAACATACAGTTCTGGAGCATTTCCAGGCACAGCCCAGCCTTGACGACATTTTCAATGGAGGTTTCAAAGGACTATTTGAAGTCCTGGATCTTGTTTCACCACGTGTGGCCCTTCTCCTACACAAATCAAAGAGCTCACATAACTGGAAAGTGTTTCTTTTTTACCCTTTTTGCAGCAGAGGGTCACTGCCTCGCTACGGTGTTTACTGTGAACCCTCGAAATCGGTCAGAATTAGGTGACAGTGACACTGATGGAGGGTCACTTGAGCAGGAAGAAGTCTGATGACATTCACGGTATTGGCTGGGAGACCGAGGATCAAGAGACCTCATCCAGCGTTTTAAAAATCTAGTGTTTCCTTTTAATTCAATTCACTTAATTTTATTTTTATACAATGCCTTTAACAACAGTGTCGCCTCAAGGCGCTTGACGAAAGTGTGCAGCATTTCATTATCATCTGTACAAAAAAATGATTATAGCACAGTTTTTAAAAAGTGAAACTTTGTACCAAAACCATGCTTCGATTTTGAGTTTATTTAACATTATCTTCAAGCGGTGCTGATGGAAGCACATGTGGCATCCTAGGCAAACTTCAGAACCAGCGCCCCCCTCTAGGTGGCACCCTAAGTGGCTGGCTGGGTTGGCCGACGCTGTTTTCAAGTGATTTTCCTGTCTATTATGTGAAATTACAAGATGCAGTTTTTCTAGAGCAGCACACACTGATTGTGAATGACCAGTAGGCTCTGTTTTGTCACACGCAGTGAAAAAGCAAGAAATATCGATGGTCAGTGTCGCCCTAAAACTTCCAAGCAGGCCCTCTGGGCTGCACCGGCAGTGAGTTGCAGGCGCACATGCGACCTGGTGAACACGTGATGCGAAGGCCCAGGTATGGCGGTGAAAGGCAGGCCAAGGAGCTGCGGGCAGTTGATGCGACAGCACAGACGCTGCATCACTGCAACGTCCGGCGAGCACCCTGACCAGATCTGACAGCTCACGCAGCCCTTAAGTCAATAACACGAGGGGGGGGGTGCTAGAGGCATTCGACCCTAACCCTGTAGCATCCTGGGGGGGGGGGGGGGGTTAGCGAGCTGTAGAGCTAGCTCAGGTGAAATCTGAGGCAGAGAAACATTCAGGCCCCCCCCAGGGTGTTTAATCTTATACGTTATAATAAAAAATTTGAAATGGGCCCTGGAGATGTGCTCCCAGGAAACGTGGGGGCCTGGCCAATGGGTTTATCATCTGGGCATGCTCAAAGACTTGGCACGATGGCGAGTGATACGCACTGAGGACGGTAATCAGGGTGGTCAGTGTGATGGGGCTAGTGGGCACGCCTGAGCTGCCCTCGTCATACCAGAGGACCCGCGACACGCCGTCTTCATCCCGCCACCCTTACATGTTACACGCTTCTGTTCCACATTTACGTAACGGGTTCCTCATGTTCCGTGACAATGACCCATATGTAGGTGTTAGAGAAGCAGAGGTCGCTGGGAGAAGTTTGATAACCGATGCCCTGGATCACAGCTGTGTGTGGGCCACGGTTTCTGCTCTGGGCTACGCACCGCTCTGATCAGAATGTTCCGGAAAGTGACATGTGAAAGGTTGAGGGTCACGGGGTCGTAGTTCCAGTTCCGAGCCGAAAATGCTTCACGACACAAACTAAACATCTGCAGGAAAAAGTAAGGCTTCACAACGCGTTAGAATCGTCAAACTGGGTTTTCGACATCAGAGACTCGTTTCCAGAATGTTCCACCTGAAACCCAACCTTTAAATGAAACATGCATATTAATACAAATTGTGTGCTCAGTAATATTATGTTACTGCACAGTACACACGGCGATGTGGAGCTTAGCGGCGGCGTGAATGTAATAATTATAACTGTAGTAATTACGTGGGTAAAAAGCCAGCCTAAATCATTACCATAAATCATTCAGCAGACAAGGCATGAATGTTTAATCTGTTCCTGATGGAAATAAATAAATATGTAAATAAACATTGAGATTTAACTGAACAGTTAGGTCTGTTCGGGGGGGGGAGGGGGGGGGCTGTCCGGACTCATTAAGAAGTACGACGAATCAACTTCTGGATTCCGAGGCACGAAGGAATGCATATTAAAAGTGCTAATTATGATCGGGCAAAGGCACGCTCACTAATTAATTCTTTGTGTAAAATCAAAGGTTTGCATGCTGAGTGAACTCCAGTGAGAGGGGGCAATTTTGCTGGAAGGAGATTTTGACGGGGTCATCTTGGGCCATCGCATTTGCCTTGCCCCACCCAGCTGATCACGGGGGGGGGGAGCGGAGTCAGATCACAGAGAGCACCCCTGACAGGAATATGCACTAAGTCATTCTCAATCACTGCGCCTGCATCCTAAGCTACCTCAGAAACCATAATAATTCCCTGCATTTGATCTCTCCCTCTTTGTGCAGACCTGCGTTCCAGGCAACCCAATGAGGCCACAACCCAGAGTGTTGTGTCTGTTAGCTTAGTGAACAAATCGGTTCTCTTAGCGAGAGTGGTGCATTTCGGGACTGACAGTGTCATGGTGTCAATTCTCGAGCGGTTCAAACTTATCAGAAAATCACCAGAGCTGAAATGTTCGGTCCCTGTTTGGAATAACAAAAAAGGAGTCTACACCAGCCTCTTTTAGTGAACGCTCATCTCCATGAAAAGAGTTTGCAGATCTGCAAAATGATTCAGGGAGCCTCAGCCAGACGGACCTGAAAAGCTGGCTTTATTGCCAGTGATTTACCACCTCTGTGCCCTGTTGTGAGAATCCCGCTCAGAAACAGGCAGCATCGATGGTCCTGAACACCAAGATAGCACGACAGACACTGACAACCCAAGGACTACAATCACACCCATATCCGTCTTCGTCAAACAGTCTATCCACCTTATTTTTGGAGAATCACTGTACAGTAAGTCCATCTATCCATCTGCACATAAACAAAACTGCTCATTTAGCCACTGAGTTCCGTTCCAACAACCAGGAGTGCGTTTCCCAAAAATATAGTTGCTAACTACATTAGCAACTTATATAGGTGGAACCATGTAACTGAATGGATCCAACTATGTAAACTGCTAACGGAAGAAACACATCCCAGACTGTTAAGCAAAATGGTCTTTAAAGAAAAATCCTGGTAGCTTAGGGGAGACCATGACTGAGCTTACGACTTCAGCCTCCCTTCAAGATGTACTTTTAGCGAAACTTTTTTAAAATTCTACTTCAAGATCTCTCTCACGCCGGCATGCGATATTGATTGAATATTTGGCCATAAAACGGTGCATTGGTTGGAAAATATATTTTTTTATTACCTTCCAAATTATGGCTAACCGTGGTAGCTGCCAAATGAGGAACGGTTGTACAAAACTGAAACTGAAGGAGATGTGTTCGTCCAGGAATCAGCTTTCAGCCGTTCCAAAATAAGCAGCGAAGTTGAAGCAACGTGGAGAAGAGCTCAACTATAAGCCTGAAACAGACCGCATGTCACCAGCGATGCTGGGCCCATTCTCCCTATCGAGTGGCACCCCAAAGCGCCTGAAATCCCGCAAATGAGATGTTATTTGTGGACTGAAACATCCCCTTGAACTATTTGCCTTCAAAGTGAATATCAATTATATTTGAGAATTAGATTCTCCAGCGGAAGATAAACACGAGATCTGAAATGTAAATAATGGATAGGGCTCTTTCCTAGGGAATCAAATACATTCGGGCCTTTCAGTTTAATGAAATCCCCCCACGACTTGGGTGTCAATATGGCCGCTCTTTACATGTTGCTATAACGATTTATCCATAATGTTAAATATTAATTTCCCACTAACAAGAAGTATACTGTATATATTTAAGTCTGACATGTAACAGATATAAAACATACTTTTCCGTGGTTGGGTCGAAGAGTATGATGTGTTTAGCTGTTGGCCATGGAAATGAGAAAAGTTCTGCTGTTTCTATTCTTGGGGACGGTTTTTTCCTTAAAAGTGCAAGTAATGGTAGGAATTGCATTTGAAAAGTCTTCTTGGAGGAGGGTGATAATATACGATATGAATATGAGATTATGCCACATGGACTCTACAGCGCCGGGAGACTTTGGCATCTTCTGGGACATGCCGGGACATGCCGACTTCAGCAGGCAGGAGCTAAAATAGTAAATAACGCTTCCAAATATACCAGGCGCCGATCTTCAGTGGGGTCCACGCACCGCATGGTGTCACTGTGCACGGCGGGGTTCTGCCACAACGTGAATTAGCATTTTCAGAAAGCCCAGGCAGCGATCTGTTAAGGATAACGGTTCACAGCGGGAAGTCCGTGTGACCTGCGCAGGGTATCTCTCCCGAAGGGAGACAGTATAATCTTTGGGCAGTAGCAGAGTAACGCTGCTATCACTGAGAAGGAGGGGAGTATCTGGGGAACGGCACACCGACTGAACGACCAAAGATCAGAGACTCACTGACGGGAGAATCGAGCAGCGGCAAAATGAAACATCTAAACACCACGGAATATCCCGCAACAATTCAAGGTGAAATCTGCTCACGTGTCGACTGCAGGCCACACATGTGATGAGGGAACCTGCTCCTTATCATCAGCTCTTCCACCAAACGGATCCCTCAGGATTGAGCCGTATGATCCTCTAACAGGCCTCCATTTCTTTATTGCTTCATAAGCCTTTCAGCGATACGCCATGCCTCAGTAATAACAAAAACTCTTCAGGAGTCTTTAGCAAAACAGCGCAGAGTATTTGCAGACTAAATAATAAAATACCACATAAATAGGTTTTCAGCAGTAAGATAAAACAAAACAAACAAAAAAAAGCTAAACGCTGAGATGACAAAGAAAAGTGAGATCTCTGATGGAAACATCAGAAAAAGAAGAGATGGGAAACAAACGTGACCCCCTCAGCCCCAATCCCCACCCCCCGTTGCTTGACTCCTCTCTCCGCCAGAGAGGAGGAAGGGTACTCAAGCTGAAGCATGGTGCTTAAAGCCTGGTTGTCATCACAGTGCTGCTCAAAAGTACAACAAGAACAGGGAACGCTGGTCCGATAAGCCCCGGGCAACACATGCTCCTTGGCGAAGATGCAGAGGAGAGGCAGGGAGGAGAAGTAGGGAGGAGAGGCAGAGAGGAGAAGCAGGGAGGAGAGGCAGAGAGGAGAGGTAGGGAGGAGAGGCAGGGAGGAGAAGTTGGGAGGAGAGGCAGGAGAGGGGCTCATTTACCCCTGAGGGGTCATACCTTCGAATGACGACCAGCTGCGGGGGCCCACTGCGATCTTACAGCTCGACACATAAAGGATGAGATTTGCATGGCAGCAGCTAGTCAAGTCTTCAGCCAGCTGAGGTGTGGGTCATATACTGTAATGAAAGTCTGATCTCGTTTATCGTAGAGCAAGAAACAACAAAATGACAGAGCATCTTTAATTTTCTGTAAATCTATTGCTTTCTATTTAAACCCTGCAGTGCGAAAGATTGTGAGCTTCTAGAACCATCTTTGGAGGAAAATCAACAGCCCAGTCGAGCCTGGCATGTATCCGCCGGAGGCTTCCACGTCAGTCGTTCGTTATCATCACGATTGATGCGGCGCCCCCATGTGGTTCCCGACTCTCCACCACGCCTGAGCGTGATGTCAGTGTACTGGTGGGGGGGGGGACTCCCCTAGGGCTTCTGAAGGAAGTCATGTAAATTAAAACTTATATGCACAAACATTTTCGCTGGAAACAAAACACAAGTTTCTTTCATTATCAGTCATTCCAGGGTAAAAAAAAAAAAACGTCAGGGGGATGCGGTGATGTGAAGCCGCGGGGAAGAAAGTAAGGAAGCAGCACCTGAAATCCTTGCGGGCGGCCACAGCGTGGCAGTGATAGAGGGGCGGAGCCAGCGCCATGGGGGAGGGGGGGGGGGGCAAACACATCTGCCTCGTTCAGGTTATGTGATTTCGGTGCAGACGCGAGAGACGGGCGCTTCTTCCAGTGTGTGCTGTAACTCCCAAAGAGGACACCGTGCGCGTGACATCTGTGCACATATTTTATTACACTATCTTGGTTTATAATGGAGAAGCCGCTGAAATCGCTAATTAGTTTTGGTCTTTATATAGTCAGAGTCCCTTCTTCAAACCAGGAGGGTTGGCAGGTCACATATGGGTTAAAGGATTGATTTGATGGAAGGTTCACACCTACACGAGTATAAGGTCAGCAAGATTTAAATTTAACATACGATTATCCCATTGATCCGTTTAATTAGTTCAGTAGTGCTTCTCAGCTGCGGCGCGGACCCCTTTAAATCGCACTCCTAAGCTGAAATTAAGTGGGTACATTATGTTAATACCTGCTAATATTTAACGTTGGGGCTTCCTTTGTAACCAGCTCTGAATTTTGTTTTGTACTCTTGAGGAAATTAAGAGTCACGCCACGGCGTATAAAGTGGGTAATGGCAAAATTGCTTGGTGGCATGTGACAACGAACGCAATCAATTTGTCCCGTGAAGATTTATTTGTGTTGTTATGGGCAAAACAGCAGTGGTGCATCAAGACAGATTTTCATAATAGCTCTGACAGCCCCAATGAATCAAACGTCAGTCATTATGGGAGGCTTTTAAAGGTGTGTCACGGGGAGGCTGCGAATTCCACTCCAAGCTAAATGCCAATGAAACACTGCTTGAGTGGAATATCTTTGGCTGCTTTGTAATGTACAGCCCGCTCTGGACTTATGTAAAACCAACTTACGTAAATCCGGACTTAAGCAAACGTACCCAAAACACTAATGTAAAAAGGCAACATTTGCCAGAAAGTAAATGTATACATTTTACTTTCATTTATTTAATATGCATTGTTTAGTACATATTACTAATATGCTTTCTATTAATTATTTTTTTTTTTTTGCTATAAGGTGTCACATTGTGGGGGCAGGGGCGCCGCTAGCAATTTTGGGCCCTATGACAAAATATGAGGTTGGGCCCCCCTACCACACCCATTCAGATCTCTGGGGGCCCCTAAAGGGCGTGGGCCCTTAGAATTGTCCCAACTTTCCCCCCCTTAGCGGCGCCCCTGTGTGGGGGACCAGATGCCCCCCCCCCCCAATGTGATAAAAACCTGTTATCTTGATGTTTAATCAAAAAACTAAAAATGCCAAAAGTTTAGAATTTTGTTTGGTTACTTATGGTTAAGGTTAGGACTGGATAGGGGTTAAGTTTATCATATAGTTGGGATTAGAGTTTTCCCCATAGAAATCAATGGACGGTCCCCACAAAAATATGAATATAAATGCATGTGTGTGTTCGTCGGTTCGTTAGTGCGTGCGTATGTGCGGTTGGAGTTTGCATGTTCTCTCCCTGACTGGGTGGGATTCCTCTCACAGTCCGGCGACAGGTGCGTGCCCTGCATCCCATACAGGGCGTCCCTCCTCATTCCCTGTGGTTCCTGGAATAGGCTCCAGGCTGGCTCTCCTCCAGCTCTCATACCAAATGCATGGATATTCTTGCCTCAGTGACTGAGGAACTGAGCACCAGGGGGAAGCGTGCTAATGCAGGACTGAGGCTCTCCAGTATCTGTTTCTTGCCAGCTACATATTTTGGCCTTTTCCTAGGCTACAGGATTTGACGTGTTCTTGCGCACGTGTGCCTTCATGGACGTGGGAGTTTTTCGGCAAAGGGAATCCAATCCACAGCATCATACCCATACATCTGCAAGACTCAGAGACTGGCAGGACTAGTGAGACACAAAACCATTTAGGGTTCTGTTCTGTGGCTTTATGACAAAGGAGACACCAGCAGTTCGACAAAGTTCATGTTTTAACTTCAGGTGCGGTTTGACTTTAAACAAAAAGGGGGCAGTATAACCTGCACACAAATTCCAGCAGATGCACGAATTTAAATCTGACAGCCCTAAACCGGGATTATGGGATACCTAGTTCACCAAGAGGCACGCTACATTGATGTAGCCACATTTAATTAAAGCAACAAAGACCACAAATCCCACCCCAAAATCCTCTCTGCCAAATTCTTAGTCCATGTGACAGAGAGTAAACCAGCTGCCAGGGGTATAATCTTACCTTAACGATATCATAAGAAGGGAGCGTGTGCTGCATTAAATCAGCTGTCACTTTAAGTGTACTTCGAGAAATAAATCACTCTGGTCAAAGCTTGCCACTGATTAGATGATTTCCCTCGAGATCCTGGCTTCTATTTTCTCACACTGCACTGTGGGAACAGTAATGAACGAAACTGGTTCCGCTCCTCATATTTTAGTCTTTTTTTTTGCTCTTCTCCCGTCCGCTGCCGCTGCGGAAGGGAATCGCCCACCTGTCGCGAAGGCGGCTGGAGACGCGGAGCGCAGGACAAAACGGGCACCAGAGGCGCCCAGGGACAAGCAATGAAAATATGACAAAACGGGTCAGCGCGCCGCTTTTGCATTCAGCAAAAAAGAAAAATGCAACAAAGAGCATCTTCAGAGAGGCTTTTCCGCAGAAAGAATGCGCACTAAAACAATGTAATTAAGTTTCTGTAGAGAAAAATGCTGCAGAAATTAAACGAACCAGGTCAGATCTCGTGTTCCTCCAAGAGAAGCGCGGGGGTGTTATCACACGATTTGAAAACTGAACTGTTCTTAGACACATCATTTTCATTTAAAACTTTTAATTTCTAGGCGTCTGTTTGTGAGGGCATTGTCCATCTGATCCAGATTCATATGCGTTTATCTGCTGCTTTTATCCAAAGCGAAGTAACAGTACAGGGAACGGTAAAGGGTTATAATTTACATGTGCTTTCCGGGATTTAAACCCACATATTTTGCATCGTTCGCACAATACTCTACTTGTAGAGCTACGGGTGGTTATGTTAGACTCCAGATGGCATGAGTATCATGCAACAAAACAAAGAATTATATCTGAAACTCTCCCAACACCATATCTTTCTACGATCTACCAATGCATTGTTGTCGATCCTTTGAGGACCAAAGAATGAGATAATGACAGTGATGAAGGGCTGTAATACCGATGACGGCCGTGACTTTATTCAAAGCGATAAACGTGGTACTTAGTTACAGTCTGTGGAGCAGGACTCGCGGCTTGTTTCCGCATCAAACAGCTCTTGCGTGACCGGATCCCGTCTTGTCCATATTGACATAAATGTAGACATCAAATGAATCGTTAACCACCCCCACGATCACGAGAACCGTAGATTAAAAATAAAGTCCCGTGTCTGTCTCCACAAAATAAATATATTTGCAAGCATATTTCCGGATGAGCAATCTTCAACTTCGTGCTTTCTCATTTCCATCATACTATCTTTCATGCAGATAAAGTGTTCTCTAAAGCTGACAGCACGTTTCGGAAAACACAGATATGTTTAATGTTGTAAAATGAGAAAAAAACTTTTTTAAAATGACTCAGACATCCAAACAATAAACCAATAGAGAGAAATGTGGCATGAGAAAATTATTGCTCTATAAACAGTGTTGATTCATTAAAGAGAATATCAAGGACACCAAAGCTGACGGCCTGCGTTTCTGTGAGAGCGCTTCTCAGACGCCTATACACAGACGAGGTTTTACATGCTCTTAAAGGCACATTTTTAAAGTTTATGGAATTGCTAGCCCTCTTCAAATATTTTAAACCGAGTATGAATTCTTAAAAGAATGTCATACAGTAAATCTTGTGCGGGGAGATAAATGCCGGCCATATCTTCCGAAAACTTTTATTTTTCCTGAAAGATTGGATCCTTCAAAAGAGCCAGAATCTTGCTCTCGCGGTTTCTATAGCAACACCGCCGGAATAAAAACCCCTTATACCACGGGCTGTAATTTGTTCTTGAAAAACATATACACTCAAAAAAAATCCCATTAAAGGCTGTAAAGGTAGCTCCATGACCCAGATATGATTATAATTAGCCAACAACCTCTATGCAAATCACAACGCTTTTTCTCTCCCAGACAGCTGCTATTAAATGTATTGAACTGTCTTAATTTTCAGCATTTTCAGACTGACCTTGAGTGTGTGTGTTATTGTATCCTTCAGTCTTTCCCTTAAACTACACACGTCCGTTTCACACCATTCCCCAACACACTGTCAGCGCCGATGTCTGGACAACCGGCTGGAGGTGCCGCAAAGAAGTACCAGATGCCCCCTAATCACCCCCCCCCCCCCCCCCAGGACACATGCAGTCTGCTTCAAGCTGGGAAAATCCACTGGACCATTCATCCAGCAGTACTTTGGATCGCCGTGGCCTTGCTCTCTCTCGCATCAGACGCTCCTTGATTTCAGTTCATTTCCTGACCCCCTTAGTGATGGTTTCCTAAGCCTTAACGTGTCTCTTCTCCATTACCTCCGTTTACCGTTCAGCTCTTCACGTCAAATATATTTTTATACTTTTATCAAGCATCCCCATTACCCCTCTATTACTGGCATCCGCTAGCCAACAACCCATTTTCCTCTTTGTTCTTACCTTCAGAGAAAAATCCACTGCTCTTAAAAGCAGGCCTTTGTTTTATTTTTACCATTGTCTTCATTAATGAGTGTATGTGTGTGTGTGTGTGTGTGTGTGTTTTATGGAGGATTCATTAACTTCATAAAAACTGTTTTTTTTTTCTAACGTTAATAGGATAGCGATACACATTTAACGGAAAACTTCAAACGGTCCCTTATCAAACACCGCTATCTTTTTAATCATTTGCTGGAGCCTGGTACCACGTTAAACCGCCCTTCTCTGAGAGGACATGCTTTCTTCATAAGCATTTCAGACGGTCCCTAACTAATAGATCCAGGTGACACGGCAACAGTAAGCAGCACCCATGTGGTGCGGCAGGGCAAAGAGCGCAGACTGGCATGATCTAACGTCGGAGTGGATAATCCGGAGAATCGGGAAGATTCCCGGTGGGTCATCCTGGATGTCGGTTAGCAACAAGGGTCAATGCAAATAATAAGGAAACGCAATAATTGCAACAGTGTAGCAACGGTGTAGCTTACTTCGGGGTTCTTAAACTGTGTGGCATGCCTATGGGGCACATATAAAAATTACCGGGGAGCTTTTATGTTATGCAAATGAGTATCGTATCCTCGCACCCCGGCAAACTTTACAACCGGCAAACCCGGGGACCGGTTTAGCTGCCGTGATCCCTGACCAATCCTCAAGGTCTATGCATATCCTGAAAGCAGACACTTAGGTGGCACTATGACCTCACACCAGCAGGCCTGGGGGCCAATCAGCTTTCAGTCCCACCCCTGATTCATTGTCTGGGGGAATTTACAAGTTCCCTCCGAGAGACTCCAGTTCCTACCCACGCACCAAAACACATGCGGTACATTGAAGCGGCATCTCTAAATCTCTCGATGTGTGCATCCTGTGACAGACTGGCGCCCCCCCAGGGAGCCCTTGGCGTCCTGCTCCTGGTGCCTCCTGGGATATACTCCAGAATCTCCACGACTGAATCAGTGGTTACGGAAAACCGATGGAAATTTGATCACAGACATGCTGACACTGCTCATCTTGTCACTTCATGTTACACAAACAGCTCAATCTAGAGATGTTTGCTGCTTGCCCCCCTCCCCCTCATACACACACACACACACACACACACACACACACACACACACACACACACAGCAGTAACCACTAACTGGAGCTTCTACATGCATGCTGACACAATCATAATTAATTATGCAAATGACACCCTCAAATGATACCCCAAATGCACAAGAAAGTTCAATTGCTGCCCCACTTTCTTCATGACATTGCTTGGAAAAAAAATCCAAGATGACCGAGTGGCTACTGAAGTGGAGATAAGATTTAATTTTTTATCTGGGAGAACGCAAACACCTCCTTAATGATACCCAGCTCTCGATTTTCCCCCCAAACTCAAAAGCTAAAAGAAGTCAACACTACTTAGCGGGCAGACAGAAGTCATTAATTTTCTCTTTTATCACAGCTATCCTTTGGATATTTTATTAATATAATAAGACAGAACATCACAGAATATGAAATATGAACTCACATGCTGTAATAGATGTGTTTCAGTGTCATTAATTCCAAGCAGCAAGCTGAGCTGTGGAAATGTATCACATTTTTACAAAGGCTACATCAAAATGAGAGGCTTTGTTAGGGTTACTTTATGCCACTCATAATATGAGCTGAAATAAACTAAGAAATAAAGGTATAGATAGATAGATAGATAGATAGATAGATAGACAGACAGATATAGATATAGATAGATAGATAGATAGATAGATAGATAGATAGATAGATACTTTATTAATCATGAAAGAAATTGTAAGTAGCTGATTACACATACTTAAATGGTCAAAAGTGTAAAGTGAAAAACTGTCCTTATTAGTCGCCACAGCATTAAATCTTCAACCTAAACGCCAAACTAGACGTGAGCATTGAGTTGTGCCAGTGAATGGGCCGTGATGCACCCATAAGGGCGGGAGAACCACGCTTCCATCACGCAGCAGCTTTGGGAAGGAGAAAACCACGGGATAGCGGATCTTCTGGAGAGCCTCGTGTTACGGTACCTCTATGTGATTTCAAACTGGGCACAGAATGATTGAAGTCAACAACCCTTATTTACTAACGTTCCCTGTTCAAAATCACGGCTTCATATATAGGAGCAGATAAGCTTCCTTTCTGAATCTGGCGGGGTCTGTAAACAAGTAAACAATCACCCATGAGATTGTTCATTCATTATTCATGGAGATGGGAAGGATTCCAGGTGTTTAACATAACAAATATTTGGATGCTCACATTCTGATCTCTCTTTCACCAGGTCAATAACAAATCTTATGACAAAATGTCTGTTAGAAGTCAGTCCCGGAAGCCTCCCAGCCCCCCACTACCGTAAACGCCCCTATATGCCTTATAACTATATCTTTAAGGATGAAAACATAATTATACTTTAATCATTTTTTCTCAACCCCAAATCTCACGCCTTGTTCTTTCGCTTCTTCCCCCTCCCCCACCTTAGCACACGCCCCCCAGTGAGTGCCATGGATCCCTCAGGCACATCGGCACACTCCGGAGAGGAATTCAGTCAGCGCCGTGACCCACGGTAACACAGAGAGCCGGTAATCCTTTTAATCGAGACAGAATGATCAATGAGGACGTTCCTCCAAAAAGACAAATTAGAGTCAACACAACAGTGGGGGGGGGGGGCGTTTGTAAAATTAAGCTTTTGGGGCCAACATGATGAGATACATATGTATGTGTACTTACGTATTTGGTGGGGGGTTGCGCAGCTCAGCAGTTTTGGCTGCTGTACCCGAAGCCAGAAGGTCACTAGTTCAAATCCCAAAGCCAGTAGAGCAATTTCACCATTAGGCCCCCAAATCATAACCCCCAATTTCTCCAGGAGCGACTGACCCAGCTTTCTCGAAAAATGTACATCACTTTAAACAAAAGCATCTGCGAAGTGCAGCGTTTTAACCACACATATTTGGCGGCATGTGGACATCAGACCAGTGCAGCCGATTGTGGGTTTGAGTCCCCGAATATGCACCATGGTTTTGTGCTCCAGTGAAGGTGCACTTTACCCTCAATTGCTCAGAAAATACAGCTGCATGAATTTTACAAGCAAATAAATAATTCAGAGCAATTTGGTATTTGTCCAAAGCCATTATGGGAGCTCTTAATGAGAACACGCTTCGCTCCTTCCCGCGGCAGGGAAAGGCACGCCGAGAAAGCAGCTCAAATGAGAGACATGAGAGGTGAAGAACATGCTGGAAGCCAGTGCCCGCAAGGAAGCGTCGCCGGCAGCGTCCTGAGAACCACAGGCAGCCCCAATCATGTGGATCTGTATTCTAATGGTGTGCCACAGAACCAGGGGGCATTCTAGCATTAGCCAATTATATGTTTTGAACCAATGAGCGACAGGGGAGGGGGCACTCTGGGGGGCAATCAGCTTTCAGTCCCTCCCCCATATATAGCCCTGCATGGAATAGAATGGGAGGAAGGCCTCTCTGCCTGCCTCTCCTCTTCATCTCATCAGCCACGCCTTGGCCTGGTCCTGCTCCACAACATGGAGTGTGTGCAAAGCAAGGAAATTTGTTTGCTAAACCCAAAATTATGATTCACAATTAAAGATAAAATAGGCATCAACCACACCCCCAAGGAGCCCTGACCCTGAATAATCCCTGAATAAGCAGTTAGAAGATGGATGGATGGATGGATGTTTAAAATAAAATCTTACAAAACCTGCATAATTTCATAGCCCTTATGAATCTTGAACACATTAATGATGGGTTTACCTTCTGCGCAAACGAGCTAAGCCGTCTTCCAAAAGTCCTTATCCAGATCGGTGGTGAGCCAAATCCTGGAGGCACTGAGCATAAGTTGATGGACGCCCAGGATGGATGCCTGTCCCACATTTACACACTACGGGCTTCATTTACCTGCGTATTTCAGAATCTGGGAACTGGAATATCCAGAAAAAACCCACAGGAGCCAGCGGGAAAGTGCGCATTGCACACACACAGAGGCAGGGCGCGTCTCGAACCTCCAACCATTGAGGTCTGTCTCGTTTCATCCAATATGACTCTTGTACTGAGGCGTTAAATTGCCCTGTGTGTGTTTGCCCATCATACCATGAACCAGCGTCTCTCTACTGGTGTTCGGATGCTGCCACTCCACCAGTACTCCACCAGTACTCCACCAGTACTCCACCAGTACTCCACAGAATCAGTGCACAGGTAACAGGATAAGCAGTTTGACGGACAACATCCGTGGAGTCAGTACCATGAAGTACATGAGTACAGAGAATCGCAATCATCAGCAGTCGGGATGTATTTCAACTTTCCAAACTGATTTACTCAGGACAAATGGAGCACGATTCTGACAGGAGTGGACTAGGATCCCGCAGTGACCCACTTGCATTCATGCTCTTCCCACCCACAGGAGCAACATTAAAGAGTTCACATTGCTGTTGTCGCCGCACACAGAGCTTTAATATAACTCGGCTCAGAGCCGGCCGCACTTTCGGAGGATAATGGTCGAGAGACTGGCAAAGAAAGTCATTATTCGAAGATCTGTGTGTTCACTGTCACTGTCATTCACCGCCTGACAAAAAAAAAGAACGATGAATGCAATTCGCTCTTCCTCCGTCGGCTATCGAGGCCATCTGTCCGGGAGCGGAGAAGCGGGAACTCGGAGCGGGAGCTGTGGTACAGCAGGACCAGCCTCCAGACTGATCATTCCCGCCAATTACGAGAGCTGATGTACCACGTCGCACCAATCGACCTGATGAAATTAGACTAATTAAAAAGCTCTGGACCCACTGGCCAAGAGTAGAGCTGTTTGCAGGTAAGCCGGATCATGTGAGCCCCCATCGAAGAAACTGGGCTCCCCCCTGCCAGGACACATCATCGTCAAGCACGGCCGCGTGTCTCAGACACCAACCTCCCGTGAGCCACCGAGAGACGTCGATTACAGCCTGTCAGGGAGAAGAAACCTCGCTGGGCACACTGCAAAACACCCTCCGGCGTATCGTACTGGCGAGATGCCCACAGAATGGCCCACACACCTACATGAGGGGCAATTAAGGCTTGTTAGATGCCCCTACCTCTTGAGGCAACAATGCTGCCATTTGGGGGGGGGAGATTTCTGGCTTTTATTTCAGTCGCTTTTCCTGTTTGGAGATGATTACAGCTGTGGGACAAAAATAGTAGAAAGGGATCACTTGGGTGTTTGGAGAAATGCTGCACGAGGGGCCCGGTTTTTATCACCTGGTCCTGGGGGAGGACAGCAGGGAATGTCAGGCTCACAGCGACATACTCGGTCATAACAGTTCATACGAACATGCTCGACCGACGCTGGTTCGAAAAGAGAGTCTTGCACGGACGGGGTAGCCAGACAAGGATCAGGGGCAATCCTAGGATTTTTTAAGGTTGGCTGTATAAGAGAGGCCATAATCATACAACAGGCCCAACTTCATCGTTAACCAATGAAATGTTTTGAATAGGTGAGTGACAGGGGTGAGGCATGCTGGGAGCCAGTTAGCTTTTAGGGCCTATGTAGCCCCGCCCCTGTATTTGCCCTTGTGCAACAGAGGTGTAGGAGTGTGGGGAGGCGGGGGGGGGGGGGGGGGGGGGTGTAGTGGTATTCATGTGCTCGCCCAGCTATGGTGGTTTTTCATCCACATTATGCATGTTATACGTTTCACAGAAACATCCGGAATGTCCTCCCTGTTGGAAAATGTCACTGTCTTGTCAGGATCGATCATGCGTCACCTCTTCTGCAGCCACCTGGGGGCGCCGCTGCTGTCAAATGAAGCCCAGCGGCAGAACGCGCTCCAGACGCCATCTGGGATCATGGTGCCCCCTGTTCCCCATCCAAATATTACAGACAGAAGCGGTGGTAAATTATTTAGTCATTTTCAAGGGAACCAGTGTGTGTTGAGCGCGACGCTGTCATCACCGGCTAAGCGTCAAACGGTCACAGGAACATGAAAGGCAACGTGCCGTACGACACGCACATGCACGTATAGGAAGCGCGGGAATGCCACTAAATAACAGCGACAGCGACAAATCTGAAGCATGGCCCCCTGCCAAGCTTCCTGTCGTCGTCACTGTACTACACAGGTGGACCGGGTCTCCTGTGGCATCATGGGATAGATCACGGCTCCCCTCGCCCCCCCATCTCCGTGGTAACGTACACCTTGACCTTTGCCACCTCCCTAAACTGTACATTCATTCTTAGACTTGCAAAAAAATCCTAAAGAGGTAGCCAAAGGGGAAACGGACACCAGATCATCGCGATAAAGCCGAGGACGTCTTCCCCAAACATGCTGATGAACTTTAATCGTGCACGAGAAGCACCACTATCAGCGAGCAAAGCTCCTATCTCTAAGGTGGAGTCTCTTCAGCACTTACACTACATACAGCTATAACAGCCTGCCCCGAGGAGACAGGAAGTTGCCCATATATGGAGCAGGACAGGAGCTTGACAGATACGGGAATTACCTAAACAGCCCCCCACCCCTCCCCCGCTCAGACCCCCCCACCCCCGGCCATTAGGCTCCTTGTTCTCTGTCATAAGGGACCTTTCAAAAACCGATAATGTGGCTTCTTTCTCGGACAGTCTGGATGCACAGAGACAGAAGCGATTAGTGGCCCAATAAATAAACTGTTACCCGGGGGTAACGTCTGACAGGGAGCAATGAGACAATGACATGGCGCCCCTGAGACTAAAACAGAGGGATTGGTTTATTATCTGCCACATGACTGAGCGCCACACGCGAATCAATCGCCCCTGTCTGCTCACGCGGCAGGGAGGCCCGCAAATCATTCGTGACGTGCAGCAGGCATCAGTCAGAGAGCAAGCAGGATCTGATTGGACAGAATAACACAGTCTGGAGCTCATTGGCCAGCAGCATAATCTCACGGGGTGGAGTCCCGCCCTATCTCTGTGAGCAAAGAGTCTGCATGTCCCTCCTGTGTTTTCATACATCAATTCCAGCTACTCTAGCATTCTCCTGCAGTCCAAAAACACCCAGCTGTTTTGAATGGCGTCTAAATTACCCATAACACATGATGTTAGTCCTATAATGGATTGATGTCCCACTTAAAGTATCTCCCCTAACTGGGACATGCTCCAAGTTCGCCATAAAACCCGAAATGGATAAGCAGCTATGGGGAACGGATTAAAGAAACCATAGACATCTCGTCTTGTGCATTTCGAATGTTTGTTTATGTTTTTCGTGTCTCTGATTTGGATGCATCATTAGATCATATTATAAAAGCGTCAAATATTGAGGGAAACTCGACCACTAGGGGCGGCGCTGTCTATGCCGATGATTTCCTTATTTGTTACATACACACTGCACGCGCCGTCGGATAAGAGAGTCTTCTAAATGAAATGTAAATGTAACGCTAATGAATGGCAGTCTAGCTGCCCTCTCTGTACCAGCCTACGCAGTGGTTTGATTTGCATTCCGAAGAATTTGATCATTTTATATGCGAAAGCTAGTGATGTCTAAAGTGCAGCTCCTGACATGTTATAGCTGTGTTTTCGTGGGCATGAGCCACGGCAAACCACTGTAACTTTATCTCCGCAGATCAGATCAAATAGGATGGGGGACGTGGCCATCGTTTGAGCTCTGGAAGTGTGGAAACCCCACAGTCTGACAGGATACTCCAGAAGGAATAACACAAACACATAAGAAAATACCCCACGTGGACTTTTCGACGGGCAGAGGGGTCATGCGATTTCTGCAGCATTACCGCCAGGGACAGGCAGGTCTCCCATCCAGCAGTGAGAGCGGCTCATTGTCTGCAGCCATTCTGAGGGGCCGAGATTAGAAAACAAAGCAAAAGGAAAAAAAAAAAAATCAAATCAGACGTACGGCAGCGTGAAATGAGGAAATCGACAGCCGTCTTGGGCAAACTACGGTGAGACGGAACAAAGCAGGAGAGAGAAAAATGTGGCGATAGTGAGGAGAGAGGCACACGACCGCGACGGGTGTGTATATATGACACGCTTCACAGTGAAGCCGGGGGGATTATTCCGGAAGGCAGCGGACGCCTGGCGCTTGGCGCGACTGACCGCGGGAGCTCGCCGCATGCTCTCCAGACTATGGCAGATGGAACCACGGCGCCCAACACGTGAGGGGCCTCTGGATTAGCGGATGCCCGGAAGCTCCCGGAAGCTCCCGGAAGCTCCCGGAAGCCTAGCACGCAGCGGAGTTTTGAAGAAGCCGCTTTCTAAGCGGAGGAACATCATGAAATACACAGTGAGCTCATGCAGCTTACGGGCCATCCAGCCAAAATAGGGGTGCGCTTAATCTAACCCGCTCTGATAAACGCCTAGCAGTGTGTTAACAGTACAAACCTGTAAAACAGACAGCCACTGGGGGCATAATTAATCACTCAAATCTAGCAACGGAGGGCATAAGCAGCCCATTCTCAAAACAGTGCTACACCGGTATTAACGCATCGTTCCAAGAAAACAAAAACACTGCGAGAACATATTGATTGAAGAACAAAAAAGCAGAGTGTTGAGCTCCCCCCTGGCCGCCTGCGAGATTACACCCTGCTAGCTATGTTCATTCTGGCAGCAGCCAGAGGAACAACAGAAGGACTCAGTGGACACATGTCGGATTTTGAGGGGGGGGGGGGTGCTTGGACAACATACGGAGCACACGCGTGTGGTAGTCGGTCTGTGTTTGTTTGTGTGTGTGTGTATGCGGGGGGGCAGGGACTAGAGGGATATTTAACTTGCCTTCATTCATCCCCCTAATAAACAAACCTTTTTATTTAAATGATTAAGCTGTCCCCCCCCCCCCCCGCAACTCCTCATATCAAACTCTCTCCTACACCATTGTCTGTATGTACATGTACGTGTTTCACGCCACCTAGCGAACTTGCCGCCCCCCTTCTGCCACCAGGTGCCCCCCCCCTCCCTCCCATGTCCCTGTTTCCTCTGCAGCCTCCGTTTTTCACAGCGACGCGGCGCTGAAATGTCAGCAGACGCCGCAGAGGGCACGGTCATCGCGGTCCTGACGGGCCCATGAGCCAGTTCCGACCCTGGGAGGAAGCCTTCATCTGAGAAAAGCTATTTAACTTTGTTACTTTGGTAGAAAAAAAAACATATAATTTAACTCAAAATTTCGACTTGGTTATCCGAAATATCGACTTAGTGATCTCATTATTTTGAGATATTATCTAGAATTTTTGACAGTTACCTCAAAATTTCGACTTAATTATCTCAAAATAATGAGAAATTCGCAGTCACGTGCGCATGGGTTAAGCAGCTTTCCCGGAAAAGACCAGTACTGATTTAAGTTAGCTTAACAGTCTGATGAATAGTTGTGGTATACCACGCACTGCAGGACGTCGCTCTCGATAAGAGAGTCTGATAAATCCTGTAAATGTAAATTGTCTTGAGCACTTGCTGATCGAATGAATTGCTGAATAAAGCTGTGTCCATTTCCTGAGTGATTGGGTGGCGTCTATTTATCTATATATTCATCATTACAGTATTTACTAAGTATCTGAACAAAATGAATATGACTGAATATGATTGTATGTACAATAAAGACATCAGGTCATATTTGCTTAGAGACATAGTTTCCCCAGCATGTCCTCCTCCCAGGAGGCATCTGGTCAGCCTCATCTGGCTCCTCTCGATGCGGAGGAGCAGCAGCTCTACTCCCGAAAGGGTGAGGAGCTCGGTCAATCTCTAAGGGAGAGCCCAGCCACCCTGCGGAGAAAACCCATTTCGGCCGCTTGTACTCGCGATCTTGTCCTTTCGGTCACTACCCACAGCTCATGACCACAGGTGAGGGTAGGAACGTAGATCGACTGGCAAACAGAGTTTTGCCTTTCGGCTCAGCTCCTTCTGCACCATGACAGACCGATGCAGCGCAGATGACGCCACACTGATCCGCCCATCGATCTCAGTGTAATATAACCAAATCGAAATTTTGAGATAGTTCTCGTCATCTCAAGATAAGTCGAAATATCGAGATATTATCTCAAAATAACGAGAACTAAGTCGAAATTTCGAGATAATATCTAGAAAAGAACGAGATAAGTCAAAATTTTGACTTAAATTATATATATATATATATTGTTTTCCACTGTGGCAGAAACGGGCTTCCATATAGCAGATATGATGTCACAGTGTGACTTTTCCTTATAAATAAATCCAACATTCCACGAAAAACAGCTGGGAACCGCGTCAGGAAAGCGACAACCTGAGAAAGCTGCACCTGAGAAAGGCCTGCAGACTGGACCTCGCAATCGACACCTGGGCTGTGAACCCCCCCCCCCCCCCTCCTGTGGGCCCCTGGTGGTTTCACACGGTGCTCAGGAAACTGCTGTGAAACAAAGCACTTCTCACGCTGGGCACAGAGTCCCGCCTCCGACAGCGTCATAGCTCGCGCCAGTCACACCGGCCACACCTCGGGGGGGGGGTGGGGGGGGGGTGTTGGTGTGTCACTTTGAAGGAGCTCTGTAGACATAATTAGGAGCATCACTAGAAATTCTGACAGAGTTGTTCTGACAAAATGTTACTTAGGGCCCCCCAGGCAATATATAAATTTGTTTTAAGCGCTGAGCCCCCTAATTCTGCCAGGGTATGCCCGTACTGCACCCCCGATACTGTCTCAGACATTTAAGGATGAATTTAGATAACATCTAAAAATCCCGGAGAAGAGAGAGATTATGAGCGGATTTAGGGAATGAAACATTTCTTATTGTCCCAAGAATCATTCATAATCAAGATAGCAATAAGAATGTCAGAACAATAGTGCAGTTTTGAAAATAAAAGTCCCCTTCGAATAGGATTTTGAGCGTCATTAATACTAATTATTCCAACCAAACAAATGTTGAAGCACAGTGTTCAGAAACAGAAGAGATAAATGCCAGCCAGCTGAGTGGGATGTTTATGACAGGGGTCAGTTGCACTGTACCGAGCTGCCTCACCTACGAATCTCTGCGTGTTTCTTCACTGAATCCAGGACACGGCGCGGGTTACACGATCGCTCTCAGCTTTGCTTGAACCATGAGCCAGCAGTGTGACAGATCCACTAATGGAACGCCGGGCGGGGTCTAAGTGTCACTGTGCCGGAGACAATTATTCCAGTAAACAAATTCAGGACCTTAATGACTTCAGATGTTCTTTGGGCGAATGGGCAAAGAACATAATATCATCCCTTTAAGGACTTTTTTTTTGGGGGGGTGGGGGGGGGGTGGCGAGTGGGAGAGGAAGGTGGACGCTTTATCAGACTAAGTGATAAACGATTTAGGTTGCGAATAGAGGCATCCATAGAAGGATGCTAATGCTAACAGAAATACCACTTCAACCATTGCAATGCTACTACTGATATTTATTCCGTGGCGCTAATACTAAAAGAGGGATCCATAAAGGGATGCTAATGCTAATAGAGTTATCCATGCAGTGATGCTAATACTAAAGGACTTATCCATACTGTCATGCTAATGCTAATAGATTTATCCATGCAGTGATGGTAAAGCTTAATAAACTGAAGTTTGGCCTTATTGGTACTTCCCTCAGGTAAACAAGCGTATGCAGAACAATTAAAACATGTCTAACCTTGGTTATGAAGAGAAGATAGTAGGACTTTAAATTTGAAAGCCAACCCAAAACGTGAACAGCGACGAAAAACAGTCATGGGGCCAAACAGAATTCAGGGAAATACGGGTCTGTCATGAAAAGGAGAAAAAGCTGGAAGAGTGGGGGGGGGGGGGGGGGGGGAGAGGAGGGAAACTTACAAGTCCCCTTTGAAACACTAGGCTCCTCAGCCTCCCACTCCTGCGCACTAATTCCCTAAAGTGCCACGTCGTCTTTCGAATTCCACGGGGGCCCTGTGCAGAGAAAAACACCCCAGGCTTCTCCTAGGCTGTGCGTCCTCAAAAACAGAAGCAGAGAAACACACAAAATAGGTCCCAGGGAGTGAGAGCGAGCACACTGCAAAGCCCCTGGGCTGCAACCAGGCTGCACTCCAGCCATACCGCACGTGTGTTTTGGTTCAAAAACACCCTGTGCACTGCCAGACTCACCATACCCATTTTATCTGCCGTTTCCGTTCAAAACACAAAAGAGATTTGAGCTGTACTCTTTTGGTAAATGAAACAAGATGATAGTGTCATGCTGCATTTGCGTCTGGTGTCCGTAGGTCACATGCTCATCCGCGATGACGCACCAAACTCATCCTCTCATCTGCAGTCGGGTTGCTCATCAAAAGCAATTCGACTTTGTGCTGTGTCAGGGTTCGAACTCCGCATGCTTCCTTCAGTGTCTGGGTAGCTACTGTGACCAGTATGTCCCAGTGGTCCCCAGGTCGTAAAAATTCAGTGGGAACTGGGCCTTACCAAATTGGAACTGTCAATTAAAAGATAAGCATGAACAATCTCACCTCTTGAGCGCTCGGAGAAGGACGAGTCTCTCACGCTGAACTCGGCAGGCTACTTTCGGTAAGCCACATTTAACCGAATATGCGCCACTTTGCTGTAATGAACAGGATTTGACCTAATATCCAGGCGCCGTCTCGATCGGCCCTTGTCCTCTCTCGCGAGAAGGATTTGGATTGAGAGGGGATTATGCAGTGCCGATTAACACTGTCAAATTACACAGAAGGTAACAATTACTCCAGCCTACCCAGCGGGGTGTACGCCGTGCGCCGGAAGAAAGGTCACCCCTGCTCCTCCGTATGGCTCGGTCAGTTTGAAGGTTATTAACCAATCCACGGGAGTGTTGTTAAGGATCCTGCCTGTAAAGATGGGAGCCCATGCCGTGTGCGTCACTTGGGAACGGCACACGAGAAAACACACGGCATCGCGAATTCACACGCATGCTGCACATATGTACTACCCGAGCCTGCCACCATGTCTTGAACGTAAATCAACATGAATATACACAAAGACAAACAGTAAACGCAACAATTCTCACTCAAACAAAACTCAACAAAGCATGCGAAATGCAAAAGTGAGTCAAAGCAGGCGTGACAAGCCTACAAATATCACACAGCAGTGATGCTGCTTTTTAAATTCGCCCGATAAACAAAAAAAAACCAAAACAATCAAACCATTCAAGGCAGGACACAGATTTCCCCCTACTGTCCAAAAATATGCACTCCGGGTGGCTCTGAACTGCACTCAATGTGTGATCGCCTGTGCATGCAGGCCAGGTGATAGTCTGGCATCTTGTCCATGGTACCCCTGCTTTGAAACCCAGGATCATTGCAACGCCTCACTGTATAGATGGATGGACAGACTCTAGCCATTACCAGCAAGGAAGGCAGAAACCAGAGGGTGATAGATTGCACAAAAAGCAGACAACTTCAGGATTTTTTCTAAAGCCATAAAGTGATTTGTAGCAGAGGAATCAGGCCTGGTGCTCTGTATTGTGATATGACCTCTGTGCCACTTCTGCAGCAGTCAGGCCTGTGTTTTCTCTGAGATGCTGGGGTTCAGCTATACTGCTGTTTTCATTCATGGACTGGGGGCATCACTGTTTGCTGTCTTGCTGTCATTTTAGTGGCGGATATGTGGGGGGAGAAAAATCCAAACGATGGCTACTATAAGTGAGCACGCTTTTTAAAATAAAAAAATGATCATCTCCACATGCTCATGCACAGCTTTAGATATTCAGATTAAACTGCAGGAGTATGCACTCCACACTAGATTTGAGAGAGCTTTCCTCTTTGGTTTTATGTAGTGCTAGACAAAATGACGCTTCATGAACCATTTGCAGTATTTTTTTCGCCCCACTAGATGGTGCTCTTTGTTGGCTTTGATGCATGCTTTCTGCCCTTTTTTGAACAGAGATCGCCATCTAGTGGGGTCAAAAACTACAGCAAATGGTTCATGTAGCGTTGTATCGTCCATCACTAGATACATATAATAGCAGCCAGTAACTCTTGTCTATCTGTGTGAAGCTCTCTGCTGTCCCTGTACACCACCAGTTACATGTTCAATGTCAAAATATAAAATGGAGCACAGACCATTTAAGCTAGCTGATCATAGAGGGGAAAAAAACAAAAAAAACATGTGAACAGCTACCCCAAATAAAATCTTCTTCTAACAAGCAGACAAACACAGGATGCTTTATGCTTGGCCAACAACAAACAAACCTCTCTCTACAACTCATTAACACTCTTGAGGGAGAGGAGAGAGTCTAGGGATTAATTGTGGATTTCATCAGATCGGTTCCCGTCTCTTCATAAGTCCCACAAGCCAAGCAGAGCACTGAGGAGTCGTTTAGAATAGCTCACGATTTCTATGCTGCTGGTGAATCATCGGTCGAGTGCCACTGTCCCTCTCTGGTCAGTGTGAATGAAACAGATCTCTGAACAATGCAGCTGGGATTTTGCGGTCATCGCACACGCAAAATGGACCACAACGATCAGCTTTAGTTACGTCCGCTGTCTGAAACGTCTACGGCCGGGCTGGCAGACGGATAGGCGCATCCTGTGATTTTTTTCTATATCCTGAAGAGGAGTGATCTGTGCAGTCTGCACAAAAGAGAGAGGAACAAGGCCGCCGGTCTGTCCACCGAGGAAGAGGAGAATCAGAGATGAAGAGCTGTTAGAACAGAAAAATAGTTTGACGGTTATTTAACAGCAATGCAGTTTGAGCTTGACGGGTGGGGGTGGGGTCCTTCAAAGGTGACCACTTCAAAAGGAGATTTGCGATAAATATTTGATGCTGAGGCAGACAAAATGTCTATCGATTTCTGCTTCTTCTTGATGTATATTATTGCATGTTGCAATCAGGGTGAAAGGTCACAGCTTTAGCTGAGAGAGTGAGGAACAGGAAAGCGTATTATGCAATCAGACCTTTCGGATTTCAGCGCTGTGCTTCTCCTGTACAGCATCAGGCGGCTTCGCTCTCTAAGACAGGTTTTCCTTATTGTCTATAAATGACTTTGAAGGTTATGAACTGTTTCGGAGGTTCTGAAGCGTCGTTATTCAGAATCTGAAGCTGAAAATCGACTGCGGCACCTTCTCTGAGGAGGAACACGCTACATCTGCGGGTTACCGCACTTCTCGTCCCGCGACTTTGAGTGAGCACGTTTTCAGGGAGATTGCTCTCGAAAATATAATATTTGTTCATCCTGATATTAGGCCACACTTGACAGCTTAAAAAATGGGACTGGAGAAAAAATGACAAGGTAGCAGTAATTGGACGAGAGAGGGGGCTCTTAGAGATTTAGAGATGTCAGCTAAACCACTGGGGGATGGGGGGGGGAGGTGGGAATCATCAGCCGCCACATCTCATTCGCTCAGGCAACACCTGGGGTGCCAGGCTTGATCCGGCGACCCAAGGCTTTACGGTTCATACCCTGGATCGCGGTGTAGCTCCCAATATCGTATCCAGCTGAACGTTGTCAGGTCATTCTCAGGGTTACCAGCTCTCACGCTTTCAGACTCTCACGCAAGAAATCTTACAGCAAATCTATATTACTCCATTATAAACCTCAAATCAGGGCCATCAAAAGCAGGTGGGTAGTTTGTAAACCCTACGGACTATTTTCAGGGCAGTAAAACATGTTACATGTTACATGCATGTAATTGCGTGTGCAGACTTGTCTGGAATTGGAAAATCTCACTCCAGTCAGCAGACCAAAGTTAGCACCACTGCACTGTGAACAGAGTCCACTGCTTATCGAGGTCTTTAAGGCAAAATATCATCCTGTCCTTCAAGCAGGTGTAACCAGCATTTTTTTTCGTACAATCGTCTTACAAAAACAGATCCACCTTTACTAACTTTTCTTTTACCCCCTTCAATCCAATTACATAACACACAGCTTCAATTATATACTTTTTGATTAGAAGACGTCATTTTATTTGATCTGTAAAATCCATTTTATACCAAAACCAATCAATGTTCCAGACATTTAAATTAGATTAAATAGATGTCGTTCCTATTGTGATAAATAACCAGTTTAAAACCTGGCTTTTAATGGTAAGAGGACAGTGAGTCACACAAACTCTCTCGGTCTCAAAATACAAGTAAAAAACTGCATTAAACCAGTATCAAACAATTCAATACAACCTCAAGTAAATATTTTAGAATTTAAACACGCTTTTCTTAATGCAAAGAATAGAATGAAATTCTAATTTATACAAATTAGCCTTGTTCAAAATGTTTTATTAAACAATGTTATTTAAGCATGTGAATGTTAGATGCAATACCCATTGCTTCCATCGTCTACACTCACTAAGACATATAAATATTTGAGATTTATAATTCTGTCCTTGCAACATTCAATGCTGTAAATCCAATATGGCTACATTTTGTTAAAAACACATTATTTACAATAATTGCAATACACAAAGTATTTGGCATACTTACAACAATCTCATGTCATTTACAATTTCACACAAAAAAAAAAAAACTAAATTTATGCAGAGAAAAGCAAAACTGGGAGACCGAACCAAAACAGTCCCAAAAGTACTGCAGTTAATACTGAATTTTCACTGAGTTAAGCAGTCGATATTGTCCACTGACGTGTTACAAAACTATGTTTGTGCACAATGAAATACTTTCAAACAACAGGCCCGTGACCCGGAACAATCAGAGTACTGTTAAAAAAAAATCCGAACTAAAGTCTGTTCAGTCAGTATTTTTTTCGATTAAGTAAAACGTACAAGGGGAGGAGTGGGGGGAGAGGACACCCGTACAATCACGTAGCTAATCACCGTATTAGTGAAAAGGGCAATCGGAGTTCTGCAAGCTGCGTGTTCACTTTGCGTTAAAGGAATGTATGCGTGAGGAATTGGCAGTCTGACGACACGTGTGACCGGTGCCGCTTTTTATTGGCTGGGGGGAGAGCGGGGGGGGCGCGCCGTCAGAGGTGGTCCCAGTTTGTGCTTTTGTCCGACGCGGCTGCGTCCCGGCTATTGCTTTTGCGAAGGTCCTGCACGGCGGCTAGCCGACTGCTCGTATTCCGTGTCGCGCACAGATGGAGGGGGTTAGGGTCAGGGGGGGATTGTGCGTTATTAGAAGATCGGCTCAGGAGAGCGTGCCTGTCTGCTGGAAATCTGCGGGTCCCGTTACAGAAACGCAAAAATGTTCCTTTGGCACAATACTTGGTGAAAACCAGGCGGATCTGCAGTGCGGGACCACGGGGAAAGGGGGCTGGTAGATTCTAGGCTTTGATGAAAGACACAGAAGAAACCTCTAGCACCTTTTAGCCATTGAGGACAGTATAGTAGCTTTTCCGATGTGTTTCAGGGTTTACTGGAAACCTTCAAAAATAATGAGACTCTAATAAGGCAAAAACCTCTTATTTTTCCAACTCATATATACATGTATTTGAACATTTCATTGATCACCAATCCTGTACTACTGTGTAAGAGTGTGTTAATCCGAGATGCACTAAGAGGTGCAGTAAATATATTTACAGCCCTCTTAAAAAAAACACTTCTACTTCTATGTCTAAATCTGTCCTGTCCTAGAACCTTGGGATTACCCAACCAGAAAGTGCATAGCGTGCCGTTGGTTGCCACCACAAGGGCGGCGCTATAGCTGAGACACCTTCCTCGGTAGGGGCCTAGGCCGCTGGATGGGTTCTGGTCTCCGGGGCTCTGAGTCCAGTTTGGTGCCACGGAATTGGTGGGGCTTGGGAGGTAGGGCAGGCGGGGCGATGGGGGGAGGGATGGAGAGGTTCTGGGGGAGCGGTACTGGCCGGCGCGAGTTGGTGCGCTCGTACACGCTGTACGGCGGCGGAGTCTTGTTCCCAGGCCGCAAGAGCTCGTCGGACCCGCCGGACACGGAGGTGCTGAGCGTGCCGGTGGGGGCAGGCTCGCCGGGGGGTGGGGCCTCCAGGCCCGAGGTGTCGGACACGCTGCAGCGACTCAGCGAGGAGATCCCGCTGCTGTAGCTGCCCGACAGCACCGGCGAATTGGACACCAGCCCCCCTGAATGGCACTCGGTCGGAGAGGGAGTGTAAGGGGGCACTGAGCTCTGGAGGGGGGAGGACAAGAGAGTGGGCCATAAGGGCTGAACTACACAGCGGCAGCCAACTCTCACGCTGAGCACATCCCAATAACAGTGTCACCACGGACAGATGAACGGGTTCTGGACGAGACGAAGAGATGAGCAGTCTGCTACTGAGAATTCGTAAGAGAAGCATCCACAGAGAACGGCGCAGACAATTATAATACCAGAGCGGGAAGAAAGATCGCCCGATCCTGTCGATCTGCTTCTGCCAGATCTGTACATCCCGTAACACCTCACTACTGGGAACACGGCTCTAGCCGCGGTGCGTCCAACGTTTCGTTACGTGCCCAGAGAGCCCAGCTGCCACCTCCCGGGGGGGGGGGCGTTTCTGCTCCCCCTGGCGCTGCCACTTTAAAGCCTCTGGGCCAGACTGTCGTGACCTTTTCCGCCCTCTAGTGTTTTAGCCGAGTAAATGGACAATTATCCATATCTCACAGGGGGCAAAATAAAAGGGGGGGGGGGGGCACAAGCAATCGATGTTTGCAGGCAGACAAGGACAGTGAAAGAATCCCAATACAGGCGATTAGGCCCAGATTTAGCGTGGCCTGACAACAGGGACTGAGATCCTTTCTCATTGCTCGGTGACGGTGTTGGCTGTTACCCATCAGCCCTGACACTAACAAGGGGCCCAGTACCTGCTCTCGGGCTGCCTATTGGGGTGGCTTCTCTGCGAGCAGATGGGCCTGGCTAGCCTCGCTCTGCGGCACATGGCCGCCACATGCTCCCATTACCATTAAGCGTTTGGATTCATAAGCACGTGGAAACGACAGGGAGCACTGCACCGCGCGCGCAGCTGGGGCCTGGCTGCCCATATCCCACAATCCACCGGGGGATCCCGAGACGGAGCGGGGCATACCTTTTGCGGAGACCTGGGAATGGGGACAGGGGACAGGGACCTCAAGTTCCTGGCAGGTGAACCTGTTCACAGGGAAGAGGGAGAGAAGGACGTGAAAATGACTGACGAAGGCTGACGTCATGATTGAGACCCAAGTGCAGGAGGAGGCGCGTGTCAACGCTTCAGTCCTGCACCGTGCCCTTTAGCATTAGCATGTTAGCAGGCAACATGCATCGCAAAGTCCGTCACATGGTGGGTGGGGGCGCTGTACTCTTAAATGTTGGTACAGATTGGTTTAGCTCTAACAGCAAAGCCGTTATACTCGGGGGGGGGGGGGGGGGGGGGGATACAATGAGGCCTCCCTTTCCTTGATCGTGGATTTAATGGAGCCTTGAGGTGGCCTGGAGATACATGTGTAAAAGAGTCTAAGAACACTGATCCGCAGAACAGCGGTGGGATTAAGGCCTGTGGATGAATGAGAACTTACACCGGCGGTTTACATGCTACGTCCTTCATGCTAATATCCTATTACTTTTAGCATGCTGTCCACAGCCCAACCCAGTTGGATGAACCGGGCCACCCTCAACAAGGAAGGCTGTGTTTCTGCGGAGTTTGTGACTGGCAAGAAACTCCTGTGTTTTTACTGCAGCTGAAGGTGAGGCGGAACTTAAGACAGCGGCAATCGATAAGGGAGTTCCAGGTCTGCGTACAAGTAGGGCCGGCCCAACCCTTTTCGGGACCCTTAGCAAAATTTGATCAACCGCGTCATTTGTCATCTTCCTTCCAATTCTGACAGGATGATCGGATGTGAGGAACCCCGGTGGCCCCTGGGCTTTAAGCAGCCGCTTAGCTTGCTTATGCCCTGGACCGGCCCTGCGTACGAGTGCCTAGTGGCTGAACCGATGACTTCGGGGAAAGCGGGAGGGACGTGTAAAAGCACGAGACAGCAGCAGGGGAAGCCAAGCACAGCGAAGAAGCAGCAGATGATCCCAGCCAATGGGTGCAAGTCAGCCGGCAAGGGCGGGGAAATGTTAGCAGCGGCTGGAAAGCTCTCCGTCGGTGTTTACCTGTGTACGGTGGTCTAGGAGGGACAGGGGGCGATACCAATTTCCCGAGCGCATCTGAATACTGCGTGTTAGCCTCTTTTGGACTGTCTAGATTCCAGGTGCACGTGGTAGGGCTCAGGACTTCACAAAAGACACACGAGGAGAGTGCTGTCAGTTACGGATAGTCACCAGCAACCTGGAAGAATTATCACTTTACCCAAACGACGCATAGCCATAGGGGACACGATTATGGCTCTAAGTGATGCCTGACCAACCCTCGCAGGTACATTTTAAGACGACACCTCCGAGGGGGATCAGTGCGGGTTCTCTGCTTGAGCTCTCACCCCTAAGACATGTGCTACCTTCTGAAGGTAAGCCATCTGCGCCATTATTCAGCAAGGCGATTTTTGAGGTAAAATAGCAAAGGTCAATGGGGGGGGGGGGGGGGGAACCCTATTACAGCCAGTCCCTCCACCCTGCCCCACCCCCCTAACAAAGCTCTCCAATGAGTAGAGAGCAGCTAAAAAAAATAAGAATTAGCCATCATCTGTGGAGTGTGCGGGTGTGTGTGTGTGTGTGTGTGTGCATTTTACATAGACGAGTTCTCCAACGCGCTGTGCGGTTCTGAAATTCTCAGTGGGGCGGTTCCTCTGCCACTGGTGAAAATTAAGACCTGTCGGCACTGTGCATTTGTGAAAACCTTCAGCTCAAGAAAAGGGACAGATTTACGCACTTATAAACGACAGTAATATCCGGCTTCGGCCAGAAAGTCTCACAAAAACGCAATTTAATAGGGAATATCTTAACACGTCTAAAAGGTCCCCAAGGCCATTTTTACAGCGACAGTCCACAGTAAGCAATGAACCCTCTGGTCGGCAGGGCCAGTGAGGGACCGTATAAATGTTCCAGTGATGCAGGCCAAAAGATTCCGTTAATTTCCCACAATGCACTCCCTCAAATTAACAAACTCATTCATTGCTAGCAAATCAATTAAAAGGGAGAATATCGACTTGCATTTACAAACTGCACCCAGAATCCCATGTTTATTTATTCCCTGATGATGATGAAGATGACGAAGGTGACGCTGGACAGCCTTACCTTTCTCGGATGCTGGTTGGCTCGTGTCACTCCGAGGCAATGAAGAATTGCTTATAAGTTGTGGGAGTGACCTCTGGGGGGGGAAAAAGAATTGTGGTTAAATCATACAACCTTCTGCCACCTGTGGTGGGGTGACGTGGGATCCGGATGTCCTACTTTAGGCTTTCTTCTGTTGGGTATGTGAGTTTATGGGCTTTCAGGCACACTCCTCTGTACCAGCCATGTGGGACACAGGCTCACCTGTCCTGGGTCCAGGGGCATCGGGAAGGCAGTGCTGCAGGGTCTATCCCGGGGAAAGAAGCAGGAGTTTTCCCTGGAATGCTTACTTTTGTCAGACAGCAGCGGGGAGTCTGGAGAGAGAGTTTCAGATGGTGACGCGTGACACACGACACTTGCCATACGGCACAGGGACACGAGGCAAACACGCACGCCGGCGTACCTTCAACAGGTGTCTCGGAAACGCTGTCGGTGACCGAAGAGGGCCGATTACACACTGACGCCTGGTCGCTGGGGGCTCCTTCAAGGCCAAATGACCGTTGGCAGGTTTTTCATTCCGACACAGAGTCCACCAGGTGGAAAATTTATGGATTAGCTCAGTGTTCAGCTCATAACAAACGCTTTATACTCAGTATAGGTGCTCAAGCCCTCCTAGATGTCCAGAGCTACTTCAAATTGAAGGACTTGCTAAGTGAGATCAGATGTCAACCACTTGCTTAACAGACGTTCGCACAAAAACCATTTCCCATCATGCCTTGCGCACTACTCATCTTAGAGTGGACAATCAGAACTGGTGGCAGAATTACAGTTAGAATTATAACTGATTTTAAAAGCAAATTAGCAGCTTCAGTGTAGCGAAGTAGGGCTTTTGAGGAATGTGAGGGGTTGGATCCTTACACCAGGAGGGTAAGTCTGAGTTAAAGGCAGGTCAGCGAAAATGGCTTCAGTTCAGAAGCAAGTGTGGGAGGCAGGAGGGGGAAGCGCTGACCTCGGGCATTGGATGGTGCGGCGCCGGTCACGTTGGGGGAGGCCGAGTGGCTGGAGCTCAGGCTTGAGGTAGACGGACTTGGCTACAGTTGCAGGGGGGGGCAAGGCATACTTGACATTAATACATCATATCAGAGGCCCTGACTTTTACACAGCTGATGTGTGAGAACTGGTCTGCACTAGCATTAATCTGAAGACAAGCAAAAAAACTCCAAAGATGATGGGTGACCTCTGTTTGGGCCAAGGCGACCCGGAGCACAGGCCAGCAGAGAGCCCTCTAGTGGGGGGGGGGGGGGGGGGGGGGCTTGGGGGGGGGTGACCGGCAAGAGAGCAGACCTGCATGTTGAAGACCTCGTCCGAGCTCTCCGACTGGCCCGTGATGTTGCTCACTTCATTGGAGGCCTGCGATGACAGCGAGGACGACGAGTACCGGTTGCCAGCTGGGTAGCTGAGGGGACTGTCGGCATGGCAACAGAGGAACACAAGGATACAGGCGTATTCAGAGCGCGCAGAGCTCGGGGGGTGGAAAAAAACCAACCGAGTATCTGTAATCTTTAAGGCATAACACCAAAAATGGATACTTCTTGATTTATGTTTTAATAGGGCTTTTTTCTTTTAAGCTAAAAGGCCTCCCACATGCCACGATACAGAAAGAGCCCAAACCCATTACGTTTGTTTTATACAGATGCTCTTTCCCAAAAGAAAGTATAATTGAAAGAGCTGGCATCAACCAGCCCCTGGAGCAACTGGGATTTAGGGTCTCGGCTCAAGGGCCCGACAGTGAATTCACTCAGCTGGCCGCGGGATTTGAACCAGCAACTTTCCGATCACAGCGCTTATGCCGCAAACTGCCTCAATATTCATTAACGAGCATCAGGAGCTGAACCCCTTGTGGCGATCAAGTGTAATAGGCACAGTGGTCCAAGCAATCAGTGAAACAGGTATAGGAGGAGCTAATAGCTGGCGAGGACGGGAGATGGGCCTCCACCTGCGTCGAGCCACCACACGGCCGCCGTCCGGGCTGATGGCGCTGGGAAGGGAGCTTCTGCAGCCACGCGGGCTCCCGTTGATAAAGGGCAGGGGGTTGGCATGCACGTAGGCTGGGAACTCCTGCCGGAGAAGGAGGAGGGAGGAGATGAGAGCGAGCAGGAGAGAGGAGGTGCCAGCGCTCACTCTGAAAGCCTGCCGTTGCATAGCAGCAGTTTCTGTAGTTACGGGGAGGCGGGAACGACTGCAGGCGATGGGCTGTTATGAAACTCAAGGGCTGAACTGGAGGTTCGCATGTAGCTGTGTGCTGAGACGTCAAGCAGAGTCTCACATATAATGTAAGATCACATGGGTGTTTGGGGGGTGGGACAAGAACACAGACCCACCTGGATTCCCAAACTCGTCTTCATCACATGGAACTGATCCACCAGCTTCTTGTGCAGTGGCCGCATGTCCTGGGGAACGACTTTCTCGTGCACCGCCAGACCGTATTCCAGGATGTGTGCCTGAGAGACAAACAGGGCCGAACGGTCAGCAGGGGGAAACAGTAGTTAAGGAACTCAACTTGAACCCGGAGTTCCACATGAGACACAGGTGCCCCTTAAAACCTACCTGACCAGGCTGGGGAAAGTGGTTAACTCTACAGAAACTGCAAGACTAATGACCGCCCCCTACAGACGGGTGTGTGACGCGACAGTGGAGACGTGTCGGGCCCACCTGCTCGAACATCAGCTCCCTCAGCCGCGTGATCTTCTCGCCATCTTCCGGGTGGCTCGCCACGTAGTCCTTCCCAAAGAACGCCTGTGGGGAGACGATCAGACTCTCTCAGCCATGCCCACCCCCTGCCGTGACACCCCCCCCCATACACGGGTGGCACTGGGAACTCAAGGACGTGTCGACAGCGCGGTGGAGGGCTCTCACACGCTCCCTGCCAGCCGTGGCTTACCGCTAAATCCGGCTCAGGCCTCACCCGGCGGGACGTTTAATGAGCGCCGACAGGCTTTTTACCGCCCACACAAAACCAGAGCTTCATTCTTGCGTGGTGAACGCTAACGCCACATGCTGGGGGTTCGTCAGAATTGCGGACAGGACTCCTTTCATTACCTGCGTCTGCCACCATTTGCCGTGATGTCACGCATTTCACGAATAAACTTTGATTCGATTTGATGTTGAACGCATCAGAAGAATGTGGTGGAAGGACCATCCCAAATCTGAAGGAGATATCTCCCTGTTCCTGCTGTTCAAAGGAATGGACCTGAGTGTTGAGATAATCCTGCGTTCAATTATTTCTCTCCGAGTCAGAACTCCGATGAAAATGTCACGAAACGTCACGAAAAAATGTCAGTTCCCGTCAGAAACACGCCTCTTTTATGATGTTGATGTCGGACAGAATTTTCTTGTCCGAGTTGCCCCGTGACGTAATTTCAACATGGCGGCTTACACACTCAACAGTAATTCTATTTTATAAATCTTTAAAAATGTTTATTTTGTTAAATGTATTAATAGTTATAAATGTAATTGAACGTGTTCGATTTCGAGAATACCATATCGCGACCGTAAACAGTATCCTAACATGCATCAGATTTTTACCAGACCTGTTAGTGTTTTTGGTTTGTTTGTAGTTTGTTTGCCTCTCGAAGAAAGAATATCACTATGAATGTACTAAAATATTTTTTTAATCTTTTAATATGGTTTGACTAGTTCGTGTTTCTTGTTTGTTTGTCTCTCAGAAAAAAGAATCTCACTCCAAATCTGCTGAGATATTAAGCTCAGTTGAGTTCTGAGAGATAATCGAACGCAGGATAACTCACCCAACATTATGTCATACATTTTACCCTAATCATGTGACTTATGAGTGGATGTTTTGGTCTGTACCAGACAGGGCTGCTGGTGGAATGACTACTGGTCCTTTTCGCTCTTCATGCCACCAGCAGCAAAAGCGTAGGCCTCGAAGACTTTTCCAGAAAACAGAGATTCAACTCAAAAGTCAGCACTGGTGTTTGAGGCTCAATTAACTGGCCAATCAAAAAATAGAGTCAAAATGCAGAGCTGTAATCCGTTATAAGACGGCGACACCGCGATCTTGAGATAAAGAGGACCGGCGTGAGATTCAGGGCCCCACGTTTGCCCCCTAAACCCGGCACTACACCAGGCGCTCATCATTTGGGACCTGCCCCATCGTGCCGATCAAGTGGAATCACATCAATTCGTGGTGGAAAGGAGGCGCGGTGACACTCCTGCCCGCGGAGATGTCAGCTGGTGCACCGAAGCTGCCGTCAGTGGATGGGGAGAGCGGGATGGCGCTCCCCACAGGTTAACTGGGGATCAGCAGGTAGGATGCTAACATTCTCGCACCAAAAAGAAGCACCGTGAAGCTTCCGTGGGATTGGCCGGGTGGCTGGGGTCAAAGGGCAGGCTCCACCCAATACTGACAGTTAGAGACAACCTCTGCCGGGGGGGGGGGGGGGTCAGTGAAGAGATGCTGTGCATACAAAGGAACGCCGTTTCTGTGCTACAAAGAGGCTGCAGGTACGAGAAAGGTTCTCCGGGGCTGAGGACCGGATCACGAAGAGATGTTCTCGGGCACCTGAGGCGCTTACCTCCTGGTAGCGGGCGAGGCCCCCGTTGACGGCAGCGTCGATGACGCCGTTGAGGCACATTGTGAGAGGGCTGACACTCTGGCCTTGACGCGCCTGGCACTGTGCAATCAGAGTGCGCAGCTGCAGGTTCTTGTTCTCCATCACCTCGATGGCGTTCTCCAGCGGGCTCACCTCCATCTAGAACACCCACAATGCCTCAGCGCTCTCGCTACAGCCTCCACTCTCCATCCACTTTGCTTTTTGGTTATTTGTAAAGGGGAATTAATCGCCTAGAGTAGGGGTTCCCAATCCAGTCCCTGGGGCCCCGCAGACTTTCCACGTTTTTTGCTCCCTCCCAGCTCCCTGCCGGTCAATCCACATTTTCGCTCCTACTAGGAGCTGGGAGGGAGCAAAAATGTGGACTGTCTGCAGGTCCCTGAGGACCGGTTATATATTGGCCTAGAGTCAAAATAATTAAGGAAAACGGTTACAAAACGATCTCCACCAGAACATTCTAGCATGAGAGAAGTTGGAGCTTCAAGAGTCGTCAAACACAGGGTACATTAAGTAGGGCCCTTTGGATGTTCTCATCAGAGGCAGATACTCACCAGGTCCCTCTTGTCTACCTCGAACCAGCGAGAAATGCCCGGCAAGCTCTGCACCAACGTTAGAGTTGTCCTCTCCACCCACAGGCTCTACACACACACACACACACAGTTACTGAGAGCCTTTCCATGTACCACTAATACTCCTGAGATTCCATCCACAACCTATCACTACACTATTATGTATAATTAAATTTATATCCAAGGCCACAAAGAGACAAATGCTGATCAAAGCACTTTATGTCTAACAGTATAACCACTGGGGAACAGGATGAGGTCAGGATAGGGGGCTCACCAGCAGTCAATCTGAATGGGTAGATGGATGGACCCTAGATAGATAGATGGATGGATGGATTGTAGACGGATGGAGGAGGTCTCCCGCTACACACCTTGAATTCATTTTCCTTGTCCTTGGTGCCCTTGTGGAAGGGCCGGTCGTAGCGGAAGCGCCAGATGTGGTTAACCTTGTAGAAGCTCTTGATATTGTCTGCCACGCCCTCTCTCTGAAGCACGTCCTGGGCCTCGGGGATAGGGCTCACGGCGTAGATCTGCAGGTCTAGAGTTGCCGCAGTCAAGGAAAAAACACCCACCTGACTCTGCCTATGAAAATTCCACCCCCCAGGAGAAGCTTGAGTTTCCAGGCCCAGACATTTACATTGTATTTACCCAGCAAATGCCTTAATCCAAAGGTGACATACATTTTTGAGAGAGCAGAGTCAGACTGGGGATTAAGAGCCTCACTCTGGGGCCCAATGGTGACATCACTATGCTGACCCGGGATTTAAACCAGTGACCTTCTGATTATAGACACAGCATCCTAGCCCGCTTTGCCACAAACAATGGCCCCACCCCCCGCAGGTAAGATGCAGTGCCAGTGAAGGGGGGCAGTAGTGTGACCAGCAGGGGCCCACAGGACGCCAAACACTGCAGACACGTGATTAATCGTAAACAAAGATAACAAAACGCCACACTAATGCAGTCTGACTGGCCTCCTCCGGTATAATTGCACCCTGGAGGAAGACGCATCTCTGGAGCGCGACTCTTTCAAACAGCTGTCCGATCCGTTGGCCCGCATTAGCATAACGGACCTCGTCATAAAACACGCCGGCAAATTTGAAGCAGCCATCGATTTATCTCTGCCCGTCGGCACTGCTGGGAGCGACCCTCATCGCAGGAATACAAATGTCAGATTACCGCCCCGATAGTCCGACAGCCTCGCAAGTATGAAATATATAGGTTTGTTCTATTATGAATACAATGATGGTTGCTATGTGCCTGCAGTACACACCCACGTAGGTACATACGCAGTGGTTTTGCTGCCGCGGTTACGCGCTCTCCTGCGGTCTTTGTTAAAGGCCACAGTGTTTTAAGACGTGCTTGGCATTTTGGCGTGAATCGCATTAATATCATTCTTGTACGTAGAGCGCATTGCGTCCTGTAGGATTTCTGGTGGGTTTCAATTCATGCGCTGTGGTGTTTTGGGGTGTGTTGCGCCATCTGGGGCATCAAGAGGCCTCGGGCACTCAGCCGGGAGGATGCACTGCGCCTCGGCCTGGGAGATGGTCTCGTCGGGTTGGTTGACGTGCTGCATGGCGATGGCCTGGGGGAACTCATTCAGCATGCGCTGCTGGAAGGCCTCCAGGCGCTCATAGTCGTGGCCCCGGCAGACAAACTCCTTGTTCTTGTGAGAGGAAAAGAAGAGACCCAGGCTTCAATCTGAGGCCTACACTCAGTTCCAGTCAACCTGGGCCTCTCAATAATCATCCTCAGACAGATGAACGATATGCATGGAGACAACAACCACAAGTGACACTGAGATATCTGCAGGTGAAACATCTGCCAAACCTTCACCACCAAAGTCCAACTAGTGAGACTCCACCACCTGAAGTCACTGTGACCAGGATCCTCTGAGGTCTGTACCCGGCCAGGGCAGCTAAGTGTCCAAGGCAGGACAACTTCATCTAGTGCCGTTTGTCTGCCTACTATTGCCTACAGACTCCTCCTCCCATCAGGCTTTCTGTGGTTCAGATAGAAGGCCCCTCCCACCACCCTAATATCCTCATTAATCAATGACTCGTCCAACAGCAGTACTTTAGCTTTGGTTGACGTCCAGACCCTTGTTAAGGGCACTGGCAGAATGACCGGCTGCACTGATGCTACATGTAGCTTCATATCATCAGTCCATCTGTTAATAGTGCAGCTTGTTGCAAAATGTGTGATCATTTCTGCTGCTGCCCTCACTGTCTTTGCTGCTGGCGCCACACGATGGTCACTCGTGGAACTGCTCAGGCAGTGAGTGCGTATGAAGTAGTAGAATGCGAACGGCGGATTCTGCAGCCCTTGAAATTTCTTGTTTAATATTAAACAGGCGTGACCTTAAGGTGGTGCTGGGGTGGGGAGGGGGGCAGAGGGCTTTCAATTCAGTTTGCCTGCCTAAACCAAAATGAAAGCTACCGTTTAATAAAAGATCGGGATGAGAGTTAAATTTCACACAGCTGCTCCAAAGAGCCACCTGCAGGACATAGTGGGTATAGCACCATTTTTGCGATAGTATTAAAAAAACAGGTTTTACTTTGCGACGGTGGTTCGCGTCTAGTTGTAACCATACATATACTGCTATGTCTTCACTCACCCTTAAAAAGAAGGGAAACTTCTTGCCGTAGAAGCCAACTCTGAAAAACTCTGGCTCCAACCTCTGCTGGTCCATGATTTTATCATACAAGGAGGCCTCCATCATCTGCCAATGTCAAAACAAAGGGGAGGTATCGCTTGTCAGAGGCCATGTTGGTGCCAGCTGGGGATGCAGCGACTTATCGGAAGGTTCTGCTCTCATGCCTCAGAAAACGCACTTACCCTCATCTTGCTTAAGTTCCTGTAGTCATAATAAGCCTCGTACTGGTCTGCCAGTTCCCGGCACAGTATGATGGCGTTCTCCCAGCACTGGAAGTGTTTTCAAAAACATTAGCATGCAAATAAGCCAAAAGCACAAACCACACACTGTGATGTCATTCACTGGCCGGTTTTTCGCCTAGCTATACAGCACTGCCAATTCCTGCCACTTGGTGGCAGTAGCCGACAACGTAATTTAGGCCACGGGCTGCGAGAAAGCCCTTTCCCTCGCACGCTCCCTTGCAATCTCGCTAATTAAATGGAGGATTTTCTATCCTGCTGCTCTACCCCCGGAGCAGCGGCGCTTGCAGATGGCCCTAATGATGTGTTCACCGGAGAAATGAGAGCTGCAAACTGACAGAAACGCCTCTAATTGGAGGTGCAGACACACGACTCACGCAGTGCGTTTCTCATCTTGGGATGCTCAAGGTCATTTGAGTCTCCCGCACCTGGGGAGGGAGGGAACACAGGGCCTGTCCGTTTCAGAGACAGAGGGCTGAGGTCGGCATGTTCGCCTCTTATGTTTAAGGATATAAATCGACCTGAATCCGCAAAGGGTCCTTCTGATCAAAAGATGGGTTCTCAGTGCCAAGAAGGATGACGTCCAGCCCTCACTGGAAAGGATCACTGAGTCAGAAGTCACCTTAGATGACTCCCACTAATTCTGAAGATAGGCGAGTCACCCGCAAACCAAGCATCTGCTCGGCAGACCATGTGACCAAGTCGCGCATCCAGACCACTCCCGTGCCCGACTCCCACGGTCAAAACAACCGTACCCGCGTCTACCGACCATCCTGACATCCACGGGTCCAGTGGTCGGACGCGTGCCCCACCTTGCCGCGGTCGAAGTTCTGGATGATGGTGAGGTGTAGGGTCTCCTTGCGCTGCCACTCGGTCTGCATGGGGTAGCTGAGGAACTCACGCAGAGGACGCTCCGACCATTCGAGCAGCTCGTCGTACAGAAGCAGCGTGTAGGAGGCCTCTGGGAACACACACCCCCCTCCCCCATCAGTGTCACCTCTACCGCTTGGCCACGCCCACCCGCCTGCCCAGCCCATTCATAATCCGTGGCAACACCAGTGGATTGTAGCTTAACAAGTAGAGTATTGTGCTACCAATACAAAGGTACTGGGTTGGAATCCTAAGGAGCACACAAAAACTCTCTTTACTGTAAACTGGATAAAAGCATCAAATAAATGCGTAAAATACATACAAAATGTCATCTATAATACAAAATTACACATGCCCTTATTACAGACAAGAATATTAAGGGGTTTCTTATTGGTTGTTTAAAAATGTTCATTTTAAATAAAAATATAATATTATTTTTTCCTCATTTTTTTCTTTTTTCTTTTGTTTCCCAATGCAGAAAAACATAGATTGCTGTCTGATTAATCAGCTAATGGGAGAGTTTCCACCAGCAGGGGGCAGTGTTCACTACCTGTATAGTTCTGTGCTTTCAGATGGAGGTCGTACAGCTTGTGGATGTAGCGGATGTACATCTCCTCTTTGTTCAGCTCAGTTTTGTAGAAGTTCTAGAAGTGGTGGGATTGGAGGGGGGGGGGGGGGGGGAATAAAACGCAGAGATGGTCATGTGATCTTCTCCACAGAGCAACACTCAAGCCACCCACATGCGCGGGAGCTGAACAGTTGCGTTACGGGAGCACAAGTGACTCAACAAGTGATATTAGCATGTGGGAGGCAGCTGGCACGGGCGGGGGCAGGGAGCTCAGAGCAGACCCTGGGCCCACGCTGAATGGAGGCCCCCAATCACAGATAGCTGAGGTAATGACGGCCCTCTAAAAAGGCTGGGTCCTCACAGATGGCAAACTCTGCTTGCTGTGACATTTAAACCCCCCTCCAGCCACCGCCACAGGACCCAGGACGGGTGTTAAAGTAACAGAGCTTTATAAAAGGCTCCCTTTCTGAAAGCCAACAGAACCACAGAAATAGAGGCAGGCAGCGAGATTAACGGCGAGGAGGGCCGGCAACTGACCAGGAGGCTGACGGTGCAGCCGATCTTCTTCCCGTCCACCTCGCCTGACTTCATGCAGTCCCTGTTCGTGAGGCAGGGACACAGTCAAGCACTCAGAGGGAAAAGGGGCAGGAGGGTGATGGAGGCGTGCGGGCGGCGGGCAATGGAGTAGACCTGTAGTCCAGGAGCCGCTCCATGAGACGCGTCACGGTGGCGATCAGAGAGACGCCGCTCTCCCTCCACGTCTCTCGCTCGATCTTCTTCAGAAGGCTGCAAGAGACGCACACACACACACCCAGACACGCACACACAGACATGCACATACACACAAAAACCCACACACATGCACGTACAGATACACACACACACACACACACGTGCGAAAAGAAGGCTGTCAGGTCCATGAGGGCACAGACAAAACTGTCCTTAACAGATGAGTATATATACACAGACACACACAGACACACACACACATAGGGGTTGCACTACTCCGAGCATGCACAAACATCCAGAGATACTCACTCACTGCTCATTGCTAAATGCCCTCAACAAATGCTCACATATGTAAACACACATCACCATCTGGGCCATCAGCGACCCTGGGCAAGTGCCAACACCTCCCAACCAGTAGGGGGCACCATGTCAATCCATCTGTCACATCCAATTCTATAGCAGGCAGCGAGCAGGGTGGCATCTTACCTAGGGTAGGGCCCAAACAGGGGGATTCTAATCCAGGAAGCATTGGTAGGACAGATTCATTTTAATATATTAATATCAACACACACTCACGCACGTTAGTACAGTGTTAGTATTGTTAGTTGTAGAGCAACAAAAGCAAGGAAAGATAATGGAATCTTTAAGAAGGAAGAGGAAGTAATCTGTTGTCATGGTTCACAATGAATGCGGGGCTGACGGCGGTGTCACCGCGGCAACATTCAAACGCCTTGAGGGTATCAGCCAAACGGCCTTACAGCTAACAGAATGCAGGTCAGGGTTTGCACAGGAAGTCACTGGAATGGGTGATGAAGACAAAACAGTGGATGACAGTGAAGCAGCACTGCAGGGGGCGCAGTGTGCAGCGTGCAGGAGGGGAACAGAGAGAATACGCTTGAAATGTTTGTCGCTGTTACCCGCATGCATGTGTGTAGGCTGGGGGGGGGGGGGGGTGGGGGTGGCAGCCAGCTACAAAACTCAATGCTATTATTGAAGATCATATTTTCTATACACACACATACACACATATATATATATATATATATATATATATATAGAAAATATGATAATTATATATAATAATAATTATAACTATTATAATTATTATGATCCCGCTCTGAGCAGTACAGCTCAACTATATTAAATATCACAACGGTATCCGTCCTGTTGTCATCCCGGCAGAACACACTTTATTAATGATAAAACCATGCAATTATCCATAAAAATCACGTTAAAACAACATAAAAAAATCATAAAACCAACAAATGTGTAATCAATTAAAATAACTATGGTCATAAAAACAGTTAAGCCGTCATGCTATAAATATACATTAGTATATTGACAGGTCAGTGTGACAGATGACCACATGACCACTCACACAGCAGGGGGGAGGGGTGGACGTTCACCTGAGCTATTAAATGACCACGTCCCACTGCCCCTCCATCCCCCCCCCCCCCACCTAATTCCTACAGCCACCAGTCACACAGAAACCACTCACGATGACCATGAGAGCCAAGTGTGAATTCAGTGACACAAATCTGCTCTCAGTTTTCACATTAATGCACAAGCAGAGGTCAGCCTTGGTCCTTATGCATGCATTGCACATCGGTGCAGGAACAATTGTGAGACACGGAGGAGGATGTGGTCTGGTGATGTAACATCACACTGTTTAGGACACCAGTATGGTATGAAGGCAGTATAGTTTGCCCACAATGAACATTTTATATAGCACGTAACACCAAGGCACCAAAAATGGAATAAAATTAAATATTACCCATCAAAGGTTAGATCCAAACTGCTACATTTTCATTTAAAAACACAGACATTAGCTACCATTTTCACCTTTTTAAAAGCTCCCAGAGCTGAATACGTATGAAGCGTTGCAGTGTGGGTGAGTGAAAGAGGAGACTTATGAAAAAGCAAACTTTAAAAGCTCCCTGATTGGTCCCAACTCATCACATGACCTTCCCCTGATTTGATCCGGCTACTCAAAACCTCTCATTGTCTGACTGGCCACCTTACACAGAAGTAAACAGGGTCCCCAATATGGCAGATACATGGAAGCTGTTACCTATGGTGCTCATCAATGCAGCATCCGAATGCACTGGGGAAAAGCCAAATGCAAAAGCAACTACAAACTAACTTAAACGAACACTAACCAAAAGCAAGCAAAACACAAAAAAACCGTACATGTCCATTTCCTGTGAGGGGCTTCGCCAGTGTCGAGAGAGACAATTAAAGGTAATCGGCCATTTCATGGAAATTTATGCAAATGCATGACATGGCCCTTAACTCTCTATAATTGTTAAGGTTACAGGTTTGGCAGATGATCCAAAGTCCTTTATAACTTGAATAGTTTAATACTTTAATAGTTTATAATGGTTGACAGCGCATGTGTGACTCAAATCCACGGTTGACTCTGATCCTATAGTGACAGCAGAGTCACTAACAGGTAAGCAGCATGTTATACAGCGTGACTCTGCATATGTGCGTAAAAAGAAACGAATTCACTGGTCATTTTGTCGATGGGTGCATGCATGTCCAATGTACGCTAATAGCTAAGTCTAATGTGTTTGGGAGCGATGTGAGAACGCCTGTGTGAATGGAGATCATTTGTTTGAATAGGCAGCAGTATGGATGTACCCAAAGAGTAGTCTTCAGTGATTCAGTGTGATTGTGTGAAAGTCCTCAGTACGTGTGGGGTGGGGGGCAGGCAGGAGGCGACTCACATGCTGTTGAATAGTTCCCTGTAGGTCTCGTCCCCCTTGCCCTCCGACATCAAACTGTCCAGCTTGTCGATCAGCTTGGCTTCCACCTGCAGACACCATAGCCACTGGTGAGTGTCTCGCACACATGCTGGACCACCTAAGCATGAGCGCACTGGAAAACGCATGGAAATGAGCAACGCACACCTACACTACACTGCAGCTCAAAGGCAAAACACCTTCACTGCATATTTGACCAAAATTGGGACTCTTATGCTCAGTTTTATCTCGTGGCAAAACATCATAGTTCAACTATGCTCAGATTTTTTTCAAATACAGACGTTCTTTGCTTTAAAATGGTTTGATTGACAACATTATGACTTGATGATGCTGCGATAGCGATACATGTTCAGTAGTCATTAAACTTAGGATTTCGATCTGCTCCTGGACTAGCAATATGTCGTACGATACTTTCTACTGATGCCAGGTGATGGCAGCATCCATTCAGCCCGGCCTCCAGTCTCTGTAATTATCGCCAGCGTCTCGTACAGTGCGTCTCGTACAGTGCGTCTGGTACAGTGTGTAATGTATGTTACTGTGCTTTTTTCTGTGTTTAACCAAATTCTTCCCAAGCCCATTATTTCTACTAAAGACCCAAACGTGTCTCGTGTTCTTCTGAGAAGAAAAAGAGGACAGCAATTACTTTGTAGGTGAAATTTTAAATAATTGCCCAGATCGAAGGCAATTATTTCTGTAATAAGTAAATTACTACTGTTACTAAATAAGTTAATTATTTATCATATTTATATTTGACTTACTACATTTTTGGCTTACGGTGGGCTCACCGGACCGTGACCCACAGCCAAACAACTCAGAAGTCCCTTTACTCAGTGTCAGCGTAGCATCAGTTGAGCTTTTGTACGGCAGAAAAATGTACCTGAATCCGAGTCAAACCATAACGTCACAGTCAAAAGAGCTTCGTCTATTTTGACGAGGTGGTTCTGAGCCAAACCCAGAAGGGAGGCTGGATCGACCGTGGTGAAGGAACCCCATGAAACGTCCGCAGGCAGCAGAACCGCAGGCAGCAGAACCTGTAAGTCCTCAGCCTACAGTCAGGCGGCCATGTTCTGCAGGCACACCAAGACCTCGTGTGTCTGCCGCACCTGTTTGAAGTTTCCGCTCCTCCTCTGCTCCCAGTCCATCATGTCGTGGAAGATGGGGATCATGACGTTGCGGAGGTCCTGCTGGGGCACCAGTGTCACCTCCAGGAAGGGGCCGATCATGGCCGGAATGAAGTTCAGCTTGTGCTCCCCTAGGGAGGCCAATAAGTACCTGGGTTAAATGCAACCTTGTGCACCTGATATATCAGAGCATGTAAATTTTTTTATTTTTTTTTTTTTAAATCACAGCTATGCACCACTACAGCACAGAACCCATTTGTATATCCTGCAGAGACATGGCATTACTCATGGTGAGACACATGGTGTCTCGATGATGGACATCTGAAGCAACTGGGGGTTAAGGGTCTTGCTCAGGGGCTCAACAGTAAAATCACTCTCCCGACCCTGGGATTTGAACTGGTGACCTTCTGATTGCAGACACAGGGTCCTAAGCCACTGAGCCACAGACCACCTCACAGTACTGTTGTTATGGTTAAAGACATGGATTCATAACCTGAAGATCAACATTTTAAGACAGTAAAATCCACAGCTACATCAATAGGTCAAATCTAAAATTGAACTATGGAACGAAATTTCTCACCTAAATTCTGCCACATGCTGAAGATCTCGCAGCCCATCATCACCCGCATGTCGCCGTACCTTCAACCGTGGACACACACACACACACACACACACACACACACACACACACACACACACACACACACACACACACACACACACACACACACACACACACACACACACACACACACCCCAACCACACAGGTTATGCGAAGACAGGCTCAGGTGGCCGAATATCACTGTGCTGATCCCTGCGTACGGAAGTCACTCACTTTTCCAGAATCTTCTTCCTCTTGGAGGGCGAGAAGGTCTCCAGCTGCAGACACGGCTGGTTGATGAAGATCACGGAAAGGTAGAAATAGGAGTCCCACACCTTCGAAGGGAGATGTGGACAAATGGGCCGCAGAGCAACTAGATGATGCGGAGGGTGTCCTTCATTCAGCCATGGACTGAAGGTCTCCATGCATCGCCACTCACAGCCACTTACCTTGTAATCAAACTTCTCGTTCAGGAAGTTCTTCCTCAGGGCGTCGGACAGGTATAGGACCGTGGTGATGATAACGCTAAAGAACAGGAAGCAAAGAGCAGAAGGGAAGCCATAACCATTACTGAGTACTAAGTTACCGAGTGCCTGTAGCTTATCTAAGGAAGTATAAGGCAGAGGATACGCTGGGTGGAAAGCCATATTTAAATAACTACGTAATTGAGCAATACTCTATTTCAATGTGGAAGGAAAATATGTACACCTCCACTACCTTAAAAAATTGGGTTTTCTAAGTACAAAGTGTACCAAGGAATTTCAGCCAAACCGAACCACAGACCTGTAAGGAATGATATTTAAGTCACATGGGCGTGGTCCCTGATTGACACCTAACTGTGATGGACGCAGACGTCTGCCAATCACACTGCGGTGTGTGAACAGAGGGCTTGGCTTGGGGGGTGTTTATCAAATAAGGACGCACCAATTAGCTTGGAGGGGGTGGAGCTCTGTGAACAATATAGTTTGGTACAGACAGCAGCAGAAATTCCAGGAAAAACTAACAATCTTGAAAAGTTTCATGCAAATGAACGAAGGAACTAACTTGTTGGTGACCAATCGCATGACTGTCCAGTCCTTGGGGAACATCTCTGGCCGGATGAGGATCCGAAAGACCGTGAAGATTTGCAAGAGAAAATCCTTGGACATAAATAGAGAAGTTACACTTGCAAAGAATGCGCTTCAACAAAGAGTTGCGTGTCAAAGCTGTGCTTGCATGCGTGGGTGGCTCATCGTGAGCGTGCGTGTGTTGGTGTGCGTACGAGAGTGTGGAGAGGGAGCGACTGAGAGGACAGTAATCCTTCTCCTCAGCCCCTACAGGCATAGGTCAGTCGATCCCATTTGTTGGGACTAACCAGCTTTCAAAGTGGGAGTTACGGCTCTGGCCCACACAGACAGTAGCGCCTTAGCGGTGTCACAGCGAGACCTCAATTTACTTTCCGCCTGGATCTGATATTATTCATGAATTCCAATTCCACACTGTGTGGTCCTCCTGTAATGAGCTGTCTCAAACAGAATTCAATTACCCAAAATGCCTCACTCCCCTTTCAGTAGCCATGCTAATGGCACTAGATGGCAATCACCAAAGGCTGCATCCTTCCCTGCTGAGATACGGGGCCCGACCATCGCTACAGTGATGAAATCCTTCGACGATGCACAGATGAGTGTCACATGGAGGGGGACCTCACCCTCAGGTCGTCCTTGCTTTTCAGACTCTCCAGCAGCTTCTGGTAGTGACTGTCGGTCATCTGCCGGAGCACGGTCAAAAGGCAGGCCACAAACTCCCCCTGGTGGTGAGACGGCGGGAGGTGTCAGCGACCGGATGCGGCAAAGCCGGGCACGGAGTACAAAAGGGCAGCACACGCGTACACACACACGTGCACATGCCAGTGTGTGAGACTTCCGGAATCCCCCATGGAGAGATATGTTAGTTGGTCCCATTAAAACATCAACGTTGACAGCATAGGGGTCGAGTCGCCGTGTACCGTGACATCCTGGAACTGTAAGCGCATGGAGTTGCCGGCAGGCTGCGGCCGGTTAGTGATCTCCAAGATGGTCCTCAGCAGCACTCTGAGAAGGTTCCTCACCATCATCTCCACCTCCTCCGAAGCTGGGGCCTCCTGAGTAGACAGATACAACCAAACACAGTAATGTAGCCAAGACCAAGAAACACAATCGTTTTTATCCTTCTTAGATCTGGCTGCCCTCTAGAGGGCAGAAATGATTACACCTCCTAATTGTTATTAATGTGATTTACTAATTAAGCGTTCTATTTCAGGAGGAACGCAAGGTCTTCCTGAGAAGTTTCGATGGTGGCTCTGGAGAGGTACCGATACCTTCTCATTCTCAGGGCCTGAGATTATAAGGCCTGCTGGGATTTATGGGTAATTTACCCCAGGGATACTGGAATGGTGTGTGGTCTGTTTGATCTCAGTATACCAGGTCAGTTTAGGGTCTGGTCTGCACCATCTCACCTCAAACATTTAAGATGCTCTTGCTCTCTTTCCTTTTCTACAGGAATACTTAGCAATAACAAATGAAGCCCCACCCTCCCACCATGCTGGGGGGGGGCATAGTCAGGCATTTTCTTTATATAGTAAATGAGGTGTTTTGCAGTCAACTTACATTTAAATTTATTTTTGTATAGTGCATTTTCATGACATTACATTGTCTCAAAGCGCTTTACATCATCCCTGCCTAATGCCCTCAGAGAGTAAGCCAGAGGCGACAGTGGCAAGGAAAAACTCCCAAGAAGGAAGAAGCCTTGGGAGGGACCAGACTCAGAGGGGGAGCCCATCCTCCGGGGGCCGGCAGAGGAAGTCCAAAATAAGAAAGTCCCGATTTTATAAATTAGGATTGTGAATAGGGGGCGGGGTCATGGGCGGAGTCATAGGCGGAGTTATAGGTGGGCCCAGATGAGCACTCACAGTGTCATCCTTCTTCATGAGGGAGAACATTCCGGAGAGGATCTGGGCACACATGACGAGGTCTCTCTGCTCCTGCAGGTGTGCCTGGAGGTGGTGCAGTACCACAGGGAGCAGGATACACCTGGATTCTGAAGGAAAGAGGAACAGACGAATGAGGTTCCTGTGGGGACAGGAACCTCCACATGCCTGTGGACGCGGATGTCAGGAGGATCTCATGGCCAGGCCGAGGTATGTAAGAAAAAAGGATAACGCTTTGCATTAACTGCAGCTTCGTAATGCTTTTATATTGCACTCATAAAACGTTCAGTAAACCTTCATAATGTATTCATTAAGTATTCATAAAACATTCATAAACATCATGCATGTATACTTTTACATGCTAACATCCCTTAACAGGTGTAATACACATTAATAACAAACATTATATAATAATGACAAACATTATAATTGTATAATCATGTAATGTTTATTATTAAAGAATATTAAAGCTGTGAAGGGATGTTAGGATGTTATGGTATGCTTGCATACTGCCTTTGAATGTTCTATGACTGCATTATAAATGCACTACGAAGGTGCACTGAATGTTCAATGAATGTTTTTTTAAAAAACCAGACACTGGAAGAGAACTAAGCTAGCGGAGCGCAGACGAGAGCAGCAAGGACAAACAGTCCCACATTAAACAGGAACTGAAATCACATCTTAAGTTTCAAAGTTTTAACGGCTGATTCCAAAGTGCGGGAGATTTGGCAGTGCTACGGCGATGTGAAAACGGATGACAAGAATCGTGACACCATGGGATGGTGCGTGGACGGGATGTGTGAAATACCAACTGAGGGTTTTCTTTTCCTGTACAGAGAAGGATTAAGGTAGCCAGCTTCAGCCTCTTATAAACAGCAGCGGGGATAGGTAAATGTCACTAAGATGGTGTCTCCCCTTAATCCCCTGCAGAACAGCCAGACAAAGCAGCTGGTATTTACTTATCCAAGCTTGGGGGAGGGGGGGGAGGGCAGCAAAAGCAGGCCAACCATAATCTCTACACCCAGAAATAAAGCGGAGCGGTAGAGTGAGTTTGCACCTCTGCTTCTCAAAGGTATATATATCTATAATGTCGACTCCAGGGTGGCAATTTTCAGCCCCGTAGGAGAAAATCCCCGGAAGAGAAACATGCAAAGACACAGAGAACCGGCACCTCCATGCACGACAGAGGCAGGGGCAGCACTCAAACCCCCAGTCCTGGAGGCATGAGACCAGGCATCGAGCCACCATGCCCCTCACCCCGTCGTCCTGTCTGAATGAAGCCAAAAACAAGCGATGCCTCGTTACACCTTACTAAAGCATGTCTCTGAAGACGGCGGCGGTTTATGAGTGAAAAACAAACATGTTGACATTAAAATTCTAATTTTAATCAATTAATAAGAGGCAAACTGCAAATCCGCTAACTGCCCCAAATGCAACCCCCCCTGCAAAAATTATGTCACATTAATTTTTAATCCCCCCATTTCTGTACAATGGATCCATTTCTTCCTAATTACATTTAATTCATTAAATCAGCTTTAAGGATATGATTCCCAAGAAATCCCATCCTCCCAGTGCATAATTAGCCTTTTTTTCATATTCAAAAGCACAATGTAAATTGTTGTTTATGCCTGGTGTACGAATGTCCCACAGATGGCACGTGACAATTGCTGAGTATCGAGTTAATCCCAGTTTAATTATCAGATGTGTACTTAAGCTTGGTCTGTGCTAATCACATTTGTAAACAGGATTTGTGTCATCATCACTTAATGCCTTTTATGGTGCACTGGGACATTAATAACCAAAGTGTCACCGCAAGAAACATTCACGACCCCATCGGTGTACCTGGGTTAGTGTACAGTGAGCTCTCCACAGTCTTGGCAATGCACTGCAACTTGACAGCCTCCAGGGGGCAGTCAGCATGGGAGATGGCGGGCAGGCTCCCGAGGGTCTCTCGCACGAACCCGGCCACCTCCCGCACATTGAAGATCTTCAGCAGCTCACAGTAAACGCAGGGGAACGTCCTGAGGAAGACGGCCTGCGGGAGGGTGGGCAGGGAAGGTGGTAACTCATGGGGTCGACTACACCCAGTGGCAGGAGAAGCTACAGCCACTCATGGGAGAAGAAATGCTTACTCAAGGGAACTGGTGACATCCACTTGCGGGAGAAGCCAGGCCCACTCGCCAGAGGAGCGACACCCACTAATGGTTATTGGCAACGCCCACTTGTTGGAGAAGCCACACCCATTTGCAAGAGAAGCCACACCCACTAATTATTATTGGCGACACCCACTCATGAAAGAAGCGATGCCCACTTGCAGGAGAAACAACGCCCATTAATGGTTACTGGCAACGTCACTCACAAAATAAGCAATGCCCACTCATGGGAGAAGCCACGCCCCACTCATGGGAGAAGCCACGCCCCACTCATGGGAGAAGCCACGCCCCACTCATGGGAGAAGCCACGCCCCACTCACAGGAGACTAAACCTATCCACACACAAGCCACAGCTGGTCTGCTTCTGTACAGGCAGGATGAACAGAATATTAAAAATGAGTGGGGGGGAGAGGTAGCCTGCTCCAAGGCATCTAAAAAGCAAGTTTGGGGGGGGGGGGTATTCGTGAAAGATCAGGAGGGATTATAGAGAGGGGTTGTGGGGGGGGGGCTCAACAGACTGCCTCCAGCTGTGTGTCACGGTGATGCTGCTCAAAAGAATCTGCGAGCACCTGAGCGAGTTCCGAACACACGCACCTCACAATAAACACCTTGGGGGGGGGGGGGGGGGTAGGGGGTTTAGACAGCACCTCTCCACCTCAGAGCAGAAAAACAAACATGCCAGCTTGTCCCATCTGCCTGAGAGGCGTCTGTGATGAGGCTGCGAGCACCGACATCAAACGCAGGGCGCTCTGGGGTCGGGCGGCACAGAGGCAGGCTGAAGTGAAAATGTGATCAGGGATTCTACGCAAACAGTCTCTACAGGCAGCATCAGAAGTAGCAGTATCCAAAGAGCACAAACGGAACAATGTACATGTATTTTCGGGGGGAGGATGTAGCCTGTTGCGTGTCCCCTTGTTAGCATGTGACCTCAATGCACCCTGCGGATCTCAAACCCTTTCAGATGTAAACAAACGAACGTTCGAAGCTTGACGGTGGAAACGGGGGACTTGACCACCATGTACATCAGCCTAGGTTGGTCTGGATAATCCATCTCCGCCCCCAAATGTGAAAAACAGAGATGGGGAATGCAAGTTTCTTTTCCCCAAATGGAGGCACCAGCTCACCAAAACCAGCTCCAGCTAATTCAACACTCAGGCTCCTAATGCAGTTACTCTGGAATCAGTCTTCTGCAAGTGGCCCCTCAGTCCTAGCAGAGCTCCACGGCCGAATCCTCCAGTTAGGAGGTGCCACTGGGGACCAGAATTAGCTCCACTCAAAGTCTGCGGGAATGCTGGCCTTTCCTTTGCTCAGCGCTTTCCAAATTATTTTCTAAATTATTATTTGGATGCCAACTCGCCTTTTATAAAGTGTGAATCAGCCGCTAATTAAACACTGTCGCCTACAGTAAAAGCCGCAGCACGCCTGAGAACCCGGGCGGCAAACTCCGAGCTGCTCGGGACTGAAACGTCCGTGCCGATACTGAGGGACGTCCCAGGCTGCCCTCCTCACCTGCGTCTGGGTCACAGAGTTGCCGCTTTTACCCTCCTGGGACAGGAAGAAGCGTAGTGACATGAAGAGCTCCCGGATACAGCAGCGGAACTCATCCTCATTCTGCCCCCCGGTGGCCAAGGCAAAGAGGCGGCGTGACTGGATGATGTACTTGAAGATGTACTCTGTGGCCTGACCGGGGGGGGGGACGAGAAGGGGAGGTCAGCGGCGGGACGGGGGCATTTAGGCTCAGGAATAGGAAGAGATTTTCTGAAGATTCTGTAGGTTTTCCACAGGAAATTCGCGTTCGAGAGGAATATAAACCCCAGTCACCTTGAGGACCTGCTGGATGTGGTCCTGATGCTCGGCGTCCACGATGCGATCCACGTACCACTTCAGCACCTTGATCAGGTCTCTGAGAGTGAAGAACGGCAGAGAATCAGGCTCAGGCAGAGGTCGGGGTGGCTTGGACGGAGAATTAATATTCAAACCTTCAAATAACTTTTCATCCCGCATGTTGACTGTTATTAACACGTTTGACCTCTGGACAAAATCGATCCGGACCAGGGATTCACACTATAACACGGCAGTCAGACTGACACACGTCCTCCCTGCCCGGGCCCGCGCCCCAAACCCATCTACCCTAAATCGTCCTGCGCATGCGGTGACTCGCGAGGAACAATGCGTGACGGGTGAGGGGGAGGGTACTGTGAAATCAGCATTCATCTCTTCAAGGAAAGTGGGGGGGGGGGGGGGGGCTTTAAAGTAACCAAAACAAGACCACACAGTGAGGTTAGACCCAGAGCGTTTACACCCTGCCAGCAGCCACTATCTGACCGGGTGATGAATGTCGAAACATTAGAAATATGACATCGTCGTGAACGTTAAGCTGGGCTGCGGACGAGGGAAGAAACCAAAGCCAGGCAGGCCTGGGGGGGCCGGATGTATTAGGCTCTTTCTGTGTATGTGTGTGTGTGTGTGTGTGTGTGTGTGTGTGTGTGTGTGTGTGTGTGTGTGTGTGCGCGTGCGTGTGGGAGGGGGAGCTGGAGCAGAGCGGAGGGCCCGTGGTTAGACCTGGAAAGAGGTCAGTGGACAAAACAACAGACACCATTATTTCACACTTCAGTCTGTTCCACCCCCACTCCGGCACCCCCGGCCTGGTGAGAGGACTGTCAATGATTCGGGCATAATAAACTAGACAATGAGTTACGATAGGGAGGGCACTTTAAAAATGCTTACATAACAGACAGAGACACACACAGACTGAGCACGCAGGCACACACATACAACCTCCACCACGGGGAGGGAGGGGACTGAGGCCTGGGGCAGAAAGGGTTAATCTCTCCATTGCCCCAATTTAATCGGCTCCTGGGGACAGACGGGCTGACGGCGGCTTCACACTCACCTGTATGACAGAGCCCCTGCAAAGTGACTTTCGATGTAGGTGTCCATGACCGGCTTGAAGTGTTGGAACTTGCTGTCCTGCAGCAAGTTAATGATGTGGACCTGGAAGAGAGGGCAGCTCAGCGGAGATGAGGAGCAGCGGCTCAAAGCCGGAGATGCCCGATGCCCCTGGGATGTGCAGGAAATGGACGGCGGGACACTTACGAGGCAGTCAAAAACCTTCAAGCCGTATCGCTGAGAATTTTCATCCAAGATTCCAAACAGGGTGTCCAGAGTGTCCTGGAGAAACTGTGGGGGATGGACAGGGCAAAGAGCTTTACTTAAGGGATCACGACCCGAGATCTCCTCGTCAGCAAGCGATCACGACCCGAGATCTCCTCATGAGCAAGGGATCACGACCCGAGATCTCCTCGTCAGCAAGCGATCACGACCCGAGATCTCCTCGTCAGCAAGCGATCACGACCCGAGATCTCCTCGTCAGCAAGCGATCACGACCCGAGATCTCCTCGTCAACAAGGAATAATGACCAGAGATCTCTTCACCAGTAAGGGATCGCGATCCGAGATCTCCTCATCAGTAAAGAATCGTGACCTGAGATCCGATCGTTAGCAAAGAATCATGACCCGAGATCTCCTCATGAGCAAGGGATCACGACCCGAGATCTCCTCGTCAGCAAGCGATCACGACCCGAGATCTCCTCGTCAGCAAGCGATCACGACCCGAGATCTCCTCGTCAGCAAGGAATAATGACCAGAGATCTCTTCACCAGTAAGGGATCACGACCCGAGATCTCATCAGCAAGCGATCATGACCCGAGATCTCCTCATGAGCAAGGGATCACGACCCGAGATCTCCTCGTCAGCAAGCGATCACGACCCGAGATCTCCTCGTCAGCAAGCGATCACGACCCGAGATCTCCTCGTCAACAAGGAATAATGACCAGAGATCTCTTCACCAGTAAGGGATCGCGATCCGAGATCTCCTCATCAGTAAAGAATCGTGACCTGAGATCCGATCGTTAGCAAAGAATCATGACCCGAGATCTCTGTAAGTAAGTAAGTAATCATCAGCTGCGATCTCCTCGTCAGTAAGGGATCATGACCCGAGATCTCCTTGTCAGTAAGGGATCGTGACCTGAGATCTCCTCGTCAGTAAGGGATCGTGACCCGAGATCTCCTCATCAGTAAGGGATCGTGACCTGAGATCTCTGTAAGTAAGTAATTATCAGCTGCGATCTCCTCATCAGTAAGGTGCATCTGAAGCAGGAGAGACCACACCCGATCTTCTCAGCAGAAACTGATGGTTCTTTATTTGCTCATCAAATTGCTTTATCAATGTCAGTACTTTCCCCACCTCACCTGGTGCATCTGCCATTGAAAAATATTTAACTCGATGCAATAATTTTTACACTTCAGGATGAGCTTCATTCATTTACAATTACTATTGCCATTACTTCTGATGTTCAGCAAAATGCCTTAGTGAGACAGAAAAGTGACACTTATTTTGACCTCAGCAGGCTGATGGGTCCAGCACAGCCCCCACAGTTGTTTATAGTCCGCCGCCCTTCTCTACCTTGACTATTTCTGAGCCGTCGATCTCCTTCAGCTTGGACAGGCTGTCGCTGATCTTCTCTGGGTGAACTCTCCATTTCAGCAGGTCCAGCATATTCCCTGAAAGCAGGATGACAGATGGAAGGGATTTCATTCAGGAATTTTATCTGTTTATGTGGGGAAAACACAATGTAATGCAGGGGACAATGGACGCAGGACAACAGGGGCTAATCTGTTTAAGATGAAAAAGCTTTATCTGCCAAAATGAACCAAAATGAGGCCGACTAACACACTGGCTCGAAGTCATGCCCTTTCACTGCCACCCCACTGTCCAAAGAGACGCAGCAAAGCTAAATCGCTGTCTCCATACTGCCTACGGTGTATGAATGTGTGCTCTGTGCTAGGCAGGCACTCTTTCCAGGGTCTCCCCCACACTGCCTGTTACTGAGACCAAGAGAAGTAGCAGGAAGATGGATGTATATTCAACCGACTGCTACACAAATAATTGTGTCAACAAAAGAAATAAGCCATAACCCCATCCTCCTGCCCATAACCACCTGCGTATTTATATATCTGTGTGCTGTGTTATTTCCGTAAGATCAGTCTTGTCACGCATGCATGCCGGTAGATGGAAATTTATTTGCCCCGTGTCAAACCACAACAAAAGGTTACACCAAAGATCTGTTTCTCTATGACGGTCTGCTTGACTGACAGACCAGACAACAGACGTCCCCCCCCCCCCCCCCCCCCCATACCCGCCGCATACGAGGAAGCGCCGTGTATCTTGGATGGCCAATCTCCGATTGTCCGTACCATTCTGCGTGAGCTTCGTGGAACACAGGAAAGAAGTGATCCAGACAGACTCCTTAATGCCCTTAGCGGCTTGGCTGTTCCCTGGGAGGCTCCCCTTGGAGAAGGGCAGGTGGAGGTACCGGATGCAGTCCTGGAAGTTGGCGTTCTCCTCACACTGCGGGAGGCCGAGAAGAAAAAGACCCAAGGAGGCCCTCAGTGGGAGATCCTAGACCTCATGGACCCCCCACACCTGCCTGGGACACCTCCTCGCACACAGCATGAGCAAACAATATGGTGCTATTTGCGAGGGTCTGCCCTTATTAGTGAAGGGGCGCTTTGGTTTTAGGAAGCCACGGTTCGCTAACTTGAAACGTCTTTGGAAAAGTGGAAGCTCCGTTAATGGCACCAGGAACTCCGTTTCCATCTCTGCGATTCAGACGGAGCTACGGACACGCCTGACACTTTGCATGGGATAATATTCCCGAAAAGTGAACGTTCCTGCGAAGACCGTCGCTGCTCCAAAGTACAAGAGCACGATACTTTGGTAAACTGCCCTACTTCTGAAGAGTACAACTGGGTCACACAAATTTCAGAAAGCTCACTTTTTCAATGCCACAAAACCAAATTTGCAATGTCTTCGTACTTCAGCCAATACTTTTTAGAAATATCAACCCATAACTCATCAATTCTCAGCATTTTAAGACGGTTTCACAAAAGTTACCAAAAACAGCCCCACATGCACAACACGTGATTGCATTTAAAATTACAAGCGAAGTTGGAACACGAGATCATCTGCTCCTCCACTTAACTCATGACACTGAAGTAAATCTTGAATTGGCAGAATAAAAGAGAAAGTGGATGGAATTGCGACAAAGTCTTGCATCCAGTGGATGTGAAGGGGCCTCGTCTACACCTTAGGGACCCATGGACAAGATGGAGATCTTGAGGGAAAGAGGATCCCTCAGAAGAAGATTGTCAGGACAAACATTACGTTTTTTTTTTTATATATATCGCTGGAAAAGTCTGGGTTTGCCAAAGGGCGTGTGGCCTCACAGCAGGAGAAAGTCAGAGAAACCTTCCGACCCAATCACCCAAAGTACCCTGAATGGGCACATCTCAGAAGAGACCTTCATGCCCGTAGGCGCCCACTGCAGACCGCACCCTTCCACCCCCGGTTCGCCCACCAAGGAAAAAAAAAAAAAAAAAAGAAAGTTTAAACTGACAGTTTCATGGCCGTTGTTCATACAAAGGAGAGAGAGAGAATGAAGTGAGCATTTCACAGGGAGAGCCCACACGACTCTCTTTGGCTGGAACCAACATTTCCAAAGGGTGAAGGGCCCCCCCCAGAAATAAATACATGAAATCATCGCTTTAACAGGTGCATCAGCAGCCTCTGCCTGAGATCGTGACCAGGCCTCTTCACAGCTCCCTCAGAAATCCAGCGACCGCCGACCCCGGCAAACGAGCGAGACCCAAATTCAAGCCATCCTCCCCCGCCTGCCCCGCCCACGGGTTGCTGTGGTTACCTTGTGGACGATGAGCTCGTGAGTGCCGTCGGGCAATGTGAGGCCGTCTTCTTGCATCAGGGGGATGAAGGAGAAGCCAAACAGCTTTTTTTCCGCCTTGTCTTTAGCTGAAAAAACACGCGCATTCTGGACTGCTGCTCAGAGAATGGCGCCCTCTGCAGGGAGGGCGTGCAACTGCTGCTGAGCTCATTTAATTGGACGACAACAAAAAATGTTTCAGCTAATCAGCCATCCTGGAATCAGTGTCCATCTTTCCAATGTTTTTCGGTCTCAGGTATAATAGCAAGGTATACACTAGCTGAGGTATGCTTGCGTGCATGTATGTATGTACGTATGTATGTAACTCAGCATAGGTATCTTCACCATTAATACATACCCCTCTAAACCTCCCCCACCCCACCAAAAAATCTCTGCTGATGGCATCAAAGGAAAGCCTTTATGACCCCTCCCCCTCCAAAATCATCAGACCAAGACTTTTAAAATTTTAACTCTCCGTCAAATATAAATATCCCCACCCCGCCGCTGGTACGTCACAGGCCCAAATTAGACAGCTATTACAGGATGGCACTCCCCCAGGGCCGAGGGAAGCTACCGCCGATCTCTGAAAGGAAACACGGCAGCGCACGTGTCCCACCACGCACACACCGGGGGGGAGGAGCTTACTGGAGCAGTGGCGGAACTCAAATCGCACGTGGGAGCCCCGGAACTTGTCCACGGGCAGTGGCAGCTTAATCTGCTCTGCCCAGCGGGGGCTGTTGTTGTGGTACAGCACAAGGGAGCGGTACTCGTCAGCGCCGGCCTCCCCGGACCCCGCCCACACAGAATTCTGGGAAAGATGGGGAAAGGGTGAGAAGGGCGGCCAAAGAACGAGCGCAGGTATGAGCTGCGAGCGGGCTGGTAGGGAACATGACAGCTAAGGAAATGAGCATGGGACCAGTAGGTGACAGGTTCAAATCCCACGACCGAAATTGCTTTCGCGGTCTTTAATTAATTTAATTAATTAAATTGGTATTAACAGCTTATTAAGAAATCTGGCACTCTTTAGTAAGGCTTTGATACCTTACATTGTTAAAACTACATTTAAATACTTTTTCCATGCTTTACATGCTGAAGGGAAGTACCTAAGTACAGAAACATTACATATTACGTGACAGAAGATAATCAGGCTAAGCTAAAGAAGACAGACAGGCAGCAGAGACTTACTAGACAAAATGCAAATCAGCATGCTGCTCTATATCCTTGTATATGACAGCGCTGGTGTTCCTGATCTGAACAAGAGAGTTCTGAGAGTTTTACCTTCAGGACGAGTCCGTCTGCATCCAGCACGCACACAGTAATCTCCACATTCCTGGCCACGCTCTTCCCCCCCTTCTCAAACTCTCCTCTTTCCAAGGTGACGTACAGGTCGTTCCTCATCTCGCCTGTGAGGGAATCAGAAGAGAAATCAGCCACTCGGGAGAGCAGAGCAGGCGGCCCTGGATACGCTACCTCCTGGGAAGACTGCATCCATCATCATTATCAGGCCACGGCGATAAACGCTCCGCCGACTCCATTATGTTACTATTTTTATCCAGGTACGTGCCACTAGTCTGGGTCCCGGGGCAGACCCAGGACACGCTGCAGGGATCACATCTCCCAGCTAGCTTGGGAAAGCCGGGGAATCCCTGACAGTGGGCTGGAAAGATCTGACCCAATCAGCATGCTGCCACCATGACCACAGAAGGAGAAGCGGTTTGAGGATGGATGGACACTTATACAATGTCTTTCCTAATGATGCTTAGAGCAACTATATTGCAAGTTGGGTATAAACTAGTGTTAAACACAGGCATGATGAAGGTTAGAGGTTAATATCGCCCAGTGTGTCAGTGTGGAGGAAACAGCAGTTGTTAAACAGATCAGCAGGCAGGACGGACAAAGGAGGGAGGAAAGAGTGAATGTTTGGGGGGTGACAGAGAGACATGTCCTCAGCAGGGGGGGGGGGGTGCAGAATCCCACCTTTTCAAGGGGGAAAGTTCAGATCCAGAAAGTAAAATCCAGATTTTGTTTCAACCAACCAATTGAGTACTCTGTGAATGGGACTCTTTATACTGGGTTGGTTGATTGAAAAAACACCCTGGTCTGGATTGTTACTTTCTGGACCTGAACTATTCACGTCTGTCCCCACAGCAGCCGGAACACTGGCTGGTGCCCGGAGCTGAGAGCAGACGCCGGAATGTTACAGTCACGCAAAAAAGGACGCAAGGCTGTAAACCTGGTGTTCTTAAGGCCTGCAGCTCTTTCGGGGGGGGGGCCCACCTGGCATGATGATGTCAGAGAAGCCCAGCTTCTTGGTGATGGCGATGCCGCGGGTGAAGAGCGCCATGTACTCGCGGCGGATCTGCTCCATGTCGCCGTGAAGCAGCTGGAGGGAGACGGCCAGCCCTGTTGGGGGACGACACACCTCATACCACACTCAGGGCTCCGTGGGGGGGTCACAGCTCATACCACACTCAGGGCTCCGTGGGGGGGTCACAGCTCATACCACACTCAGGGCTCCGTGGGGGGGTCACAGCTCATACCACACTCAGGGCTCCGTGGGGGGGTCACAGCTCATACCACACTCAGGGCTCCGTGGGGGGGGTCACAGCTCATACCACACTCAGGGCTCCGTGGGGGGGGGGGGTCACAGCTCATACCACACTCAGGGCTCCGTGGGGGGGTCACAGCTCATACCACACTCAGGGCTCCGTGGGGGGGGGTCACAGCTCATACCACACTCAGGGCTCCGTGGGGGGGGTCACAGCTCATACCACACTCAGGGCTCCGTGGGGGGGGGGTCACAGCTCATACCACACTCAGGGCTCCGTGGGGGGGGGGGGGTCACAGCTCATACCACACTCAGGGCTCCGTGGGGGGGGGGTCACAGCTCATACCACACTCAGGGCTCCGTGGGGGGGGGTCACAGCTCATACCACACTCAGGGCTCCGTGGGGGGGGGGGGGTCACAGCTCATACCACACTCAGGGCTCCGTGGGGGGGGTCACAGCTCATACCACACTCAGGGCTCCGTGGGGGGGGGTCACAGCTCATACCACACTCAGGGCTCCGTGGGGGGGGGGGGTCACAGCTCATACCACACTCAGGGCTCCGTGGGGGGGGGGGGGTCACAGCTCATACCACACTCAGGGCTCCGTGGGGGGGGTCACAGCTCATACCACACTCAGGGCTCCGTGGGGGGGGTCACAGCTCATACCACACTCAGGGCTCCGTGGGGGGGGGTCACAGCTCATACCACACTCAGGGCTCCGTGGGGGGGGGTCACAGCTCATACCACACTCAGGGCTCCGTGGGGGGGGTCACAGCTCATACCACAGCTCATACCACTACGAACTAAGCTGTGACCCAGGAACACTATCAGTGACCGACCAACACCTTCTACCATGACTCTATATACCCGTCTGCATTCTGCTCCTCCTCGCGGCTCAAGGTTTCCATTCCCCTTTCTCTCACTCTCATATCAGCCCCCTGTGGCTGCCCAGAGACACAGCCCGTTCCCCGGAGCGTATATTTCCATAATGTTTGAGGGTAACATGCCTGTACTATAAGCACAAGGCACCATATCGGAGTTACACGGCCTACACACTCCTGTCTAAACGCATCAAAATGAGTCTCGCAGCGCTCTCTGCCCCCACCCCCACCCCCACCCCCACCACTGTCCAGAAACATGCAGGGAGGTGAGCAGCTATCTGTAAACCGCCCACAGTGTGTGGAGTGCGCAGCTCCCCCCCCCCCCTCTCCGCCCCGGCCTTGTGCCCGCTGCATTCTGGGACGGGTTCCAGCCTCACCCCATCCCGGTGCAGGATGAGCAGCTCCGGAGCGCGGATGGATGGATATTTATGTACAGGAAGTAGGATGCAGGGTATCTAATGACTCAATCACTGCCCACACCCCGGATAAAGCAGGGAGGACAGGAAAAGTCATCGCCCCCCCCCAGCTCTGCACACCGGAGGACACTTACATAACCCGCCGAGTCATTATTCCCAAATCTTTGTGCTTCTGCCTTCGCAGACCTGAGAAGGCATGTTACCAAAGCACCCGTTGCTAGGAGATGCACTGACATTTCACTCAAACGTTGGGCAGCCAAATATACTTCTCTGCCATTAAGAGGTTAAGGACGACTTCTCTTACTACAGAGATAACAAAAAAAACCTATTTTTAAAGGGAAACAGCAAAGCACAAGTGTACGTGTCGCTTATGTGCTCGACCCACTCTCCCGATTACGGCGCGTGCGGCTTCGTGTTGCTGGGGGCGGGGTTGTCACCGACAGCCGTGGAGGGACACGCGGAGTTGCTCACCAGCATTGGATCCGCTCAGGTTGTATCGGGAGTTCACTTTGCGGATGATGTTCTCGTGGATCTGATACCACTCGGTCTCTGTGTTGCACCTGCAGGAACGTGCAGAGGATAGACTGAAATAGCGCCCCCTACAGTCTACAGGAAAATCACACTACCGCCTAGCTGAACACTGGCATCATCAAGGAGGATGACAGGAACCATGTATGTCTTACGGAAAGCTACCCCCGCAGTCCACGAAAGATGCGACTGGCTTTATGGTCTGGTAGCCCCCTCCCCCCCGGTCCCGGCCCTGCCCCACCACTCACGTGTAGACTTTTAGCAGGTGGTCGTCCTTAATGTCGGCAGTGAGCAGGTCGGCGACGCTGACGACTGCACACCCAAAGGGCCTACGGTACTGCGCACTGTTCACATTCTTCTTCTCTCCGGCCCCCATGCGCCCTACGGGGGGGGGGGGGGATGGACGACTCATACTCAGGCCTCCACACAGGGCAGCAGATGGACACTGTCCACCTTCAAGGGTAAAGCAGATCAGCTTACCTATCCGTATGATATGGACCACGATATAAACATCCTTCCTCAGGTCGCTGGTGCCCAAATCCTTAAAACAAAACGAAAAAAAAAACTTCAATATGCTGTTCATCAGAATTTTGATGGTGACCACAGAACACCGAACGGCCAAAGAGGTTTAAAAACAAGACTCTTTATATGTCTACATCTACATGGATAGCAGAGCCCACCGGCAACAGCTCAACAAGTAGAGAACACTGCGCTGACAATGTGAAGGTCATGGGTTCAAATCCCAGAAGGTAGCCCTTCTCTCCAAACAAATCAACAAATTAAATAGTGAATATTTTCTACTAATAGCAGTTAATTCCACTACCTTTACATTTCGAATCTGCATGAACAGAAGACGCTGTTCACTTGCTCGGCAGCCAAACCGCGCTTAAACGTGAGAGAGCGCAGGAACGTGAGAGAGCGCAGGAACGTGAAGCCCGGGTGCTGTGGGCAGAGCTCATTCCGGCCTGACGAGGATTAGCAGGCCTGCATTTTTCACAATGAGCCCAGAATACTCACCACAAAGAGGGTGCATTGTCTCTCCGTCTTCTCCGGCGATTTAGGAACTCCGTGTTTATTCAGTCGCACAAAGAACCTTTCACTGGGAGAGATAAGAGGACAAGGAGGGGGGACTTCACACGAGTGTAGGGCAGGAGGATCGCACGGGTCAGAAGCGCCGACGCACACGGACACGCACGGCCCCTCATCCCGCTGCGTCATTCAGCGCTAAACCCCCCCACCCCACATTACAGGGACAAGCAGGCATGGGCAACACAACAGCACAATGACTCATAAACGGCAGCACACAGCCCTTACATTATCAACGAGGGGGCTATTCACTAAAAAGCCCCACAAAGACACACATCTCGGGCATCTCCAGGGACGACCCCCGAACAGAGGGCTTTCATAAAGCTAACAAGGGGCATCTTATTTGCTCCGAAGATTCTGCAGATTTGGGCTTTAGGAGCAGTTTGCCCCTTTATGTAACGTTTAACTGCTATTATATGGACCTGGAGCCTGACAGGGGAGTTCAGGTGGTGAAAATGTGGGGATATAGTCTGAGATGGAGTCAGCACTGGCATAGGAGGAGGTCCCACCCCCGGCCGCACCCCCCAGGAGCGGACAGGCCCGAATGGGAAATCACAGACAGGAATGATGGATGGCGGGGGTGTGGAGAAGCAAAAGCTGCCATTACCTCCGCGCTCGGGGGGGTGGTGCCTTTGGGAGGCGTTGGGACAGCCCTGGGGCCTCGGGGGGGGGGAGTGACAGATTGCCAGAAGCCACCAGCACTGTATGTATGTGTTGGGGGGGGTTAGAGTCCTTCTGTCACATCAAAAATGGTATCATGGACTTAGAGAAGGTCTGATCTAACAGACGATGAGCTAATTCCCAGAGGGCCTCCTTTGTGTTCATGTTGAGTTCAGTGTGAGCATGGTGGGTACTGTTTGGTCTGGTGGCGTGTACCCTGCGTGTTCTACAGTGTCTGTGCATGGTGGGTACTGTTTGGTCTGGTGGCGTGTACCCTGCGTGTTCTACAGTGTCTGTGCATGGTGGGTACTGTTTGGTCTGGTGGCGTGTACCCTGCGTGTTCTACAGTGTCTGTGCATGGTGGGTACTGTAGGGTCTGGTGGCGTGTACCCTGCGTGTTCTACAGTGTCTGTGCATGGTGGGTACTGTAGGGTCTGGTGGCGTGTACCCTGCGTGTTCTACAGTGTCTGTGCATGGTGGGTACTGTAGGGTCTGGTGGCGTGTACCCTGCGTGTTCTACAGTGTCTGTGCATGGTGGGTACTGTAGGGTCTGGTGGCGTGTACCCTGCGTGTTCTACAGTATCTGTGCATGGTGGGTACTGTAGGGTCTGGTGGCGTGTACCCTGCGTGTTCTACAGTGTCTGTGCATGGTGGGTACTGTTTGGTCTGGTGGCGTGTACCCTGCGTGTTCTACAGTGTCTGTGCATGGTGGGTACTGTAGGGTCTGGTGGCGTGTACCCTGCGTGTTCTACAGTGTCTGTGCATGGTGGGTACTGTTTGGTCTGGTGGCGTGTACCCTGCGTGTTCTACAGTGTCTGTGCATGGTGGGTACTGTAGGGTCTGGTGGCATGTACCCTGCGTGTTCTATAGTGTCCGTGCATGGTGGGTACTGTTTGGTCTGGTGGCGTGTACCCTGCGTGTTCT